>NC_091394.1:26985500-27610500 GCF_032191515.1 Phaenicophaeus curvirostris | reverse complement strand
TGATCCCACTGCAGGCAGGGCGGTACTCTCACCAGCTAGGCACAGTCCTAGAGCAGCCAAGGAAGAGCAGGTTGGTGATGGGATCCATCAACTATCAGGTGACCGCAAGAAAGGGTGAACTCATGCCTCAGGTTTGAAGTTAATTTAGGAGAAGGAATGAGGAAATAAAGACCAAGAGAGCACAGGCTGAGACAGACATTCAGTATGGGGACCTTGGTCCATCTGGGAGACAAAGCTGGAGATCAAGCTACCTATAGTGTGGGTCTGAGCTGCCTCCAGGACACAGGACCAGAACCTCCAGCTGAGACTGAAAGCCCAGGCCTGATCTTAAATAGAGTCTCTGGAGCAACAGTGAGAGCGCACATCAGTAGAGGCCTCGGGTGAAAATGGGAGGTTTCAGCCTTAAGAGGTCAGGTACGCTCAATACCTCGACTACTTCTGCATCAAATGTACACAAAAACGACAGTGTTTGTTAGAACATCCATGAAGCAGCTGTGTTGCAGAAAGTTACTTTTACTACCATTTCCTGCTATTATGATTACATCTTGCTGAAAAACAAGGACATACTTTGGGTTTAATTCTAATTTAATTAATGGCTTAAAATAAAATATCTTACAGCTCCCTATGTATAAAACACAAAAATATAATTCACTTCCCTGAGATTATATAGTTCCGTGGATGACACTTGAGAAGGTGTAAAACTGCTCAGTGGTTATTAACTATTCTATCTGAGCCTTCAGGGAATTGAAACAGCTGTTTTCATGCTTGGTGCTAGGAAAAAAAACACCACCTCTGTAACTATGTCTTGTATTGCTTCCTTTAGCAAGCAAGATGAACAAACTTATTAAAGATTTTCCAATATTACTTTTCTTTTTTTCCTAAGGGAACAGCAACACATCAGGAAGAATAACATCTTTGAATGAAAACCTATGTTTAGTACTCTGACGTGCCCACATCTCATAATGCAGCTTTTATAATCCCCCCTTTTTTGCTTTTACTTCCTATAGATTCTGCGCTTTTAAACATGTAGTATTAGTACCAGCTATTGTGATTTGAGCTTTGTACAACACATTTAATTCTCTAGTTGCTTTTTACAAATGCAGTGCAGGTGGTCGGTCATAAATTCAAAGACTCTTCTCATACAAAACCAGAAAAGCCACATAGCCATCATTTTTCAGGAATAAGACAACAGTTTGGTACAGGTAAAATTATATTTCCCAAGACAATTTATATGGCATTTGTTTTCAGATCATAGAAATTCACCTAATTCATGATCAAAAAGTAATGAAACTAAGGACCTCTTATAAGAAGACAAATCTGGTATTACAAAAACCCTTCTGTACTTGCCCTCACAGATGTCAGATTAACATTCTATATAGAAATGGTTATATTATATTTTCTTCTACAAATATTCTACTACTTTTCAATTAAGAGGCAAATTTACTTTTGGAAAAACTTTCATTAAAGGTGTGTGTTGTGTTTATTTGACTTGGATTCTTTTGAAATTGTTCCAACTATCTATCTTCCTTAAAAGTTAGACAATGATACTAGGTGCTTTGGAGATTAGATATTGTTTGTGTATTACAGATGAAAAAAAAAAGAACCAAAAACAGTAACAGTGTGTGCACATCTATCAGTAGATTATAGAGTTGTAAACTGCCTATAGAGATGAGTAACAGGGGTCCTGAACAAGTGAAATCATAACAGCTGTTTTCACATCTAGCTAAGACAGAAAACTGTATATTTTCCTCCTTTCATGAAGTTAGGTGAAAGTGACATCATAAAAACCTGGTGAACTGAGCTAGCAGCATACTCTGCTCACTTCAGTTGAACTTCAGAAGCACTTAGACAGGCTCACAACTCTTTTCAACTTTTTTCTTGAAACAGTGAAAAATTCATAGAGAAGTACAGAAGAGCAGAACTCCTAGTTCAGGTTGTAATGACTCAACATCTCAGGAAGATGAATTATAAAGTACAGTCTAGAAACTAAATTAAAAATCTCTCTCTATAAAGGAAATAATGGATTACCAAGATGCATACTTGTCCAGAGTTCCCTTCAGGTACTGACTTTAATAGGCAAACATGCCTAATCTCCGTTGCTATTGCTGCCACCATCAAACAATAGGGATAATGGTAGTGGGGTCAGACTAGAAGTAGCCTAGAGAGTGGAAATATGAAAGTAGAAGGATTTCCTACATTAAAAAATATTTTTGTTAAAAAAATGTATGTAATGTTTTGGGACGTTTTTAAGTTCTATTTCACCTTCTGTGCTGAAGCAGGGTCAAGCACATTTAACAGGATTTTTGAACTACCAGGTTGTAAACCTCTGGTAACTATCATAGAATCAATCATAGAATAACCAGGTTGGAAGAGTTCCACCGTATTGTAGTCCAACCATTCCTATCAAACACTAAACTAGTTCGTAGGTGACACCTTCTTATGCTTGCCACTCTTGCAATGTTATTTTCTTAATAGACAAATTAAATCTCCTTTATTACAAAATAATTCAATTATGGTTTATACCCTGGCAGACAAGAAAAAGCTATTTGTAATTCGTAATCATATTCCACAATGGGAAGATTCAAATCACACCTTGTTTTTCTCTGTTCTAAACAGGTTAAGTTATTTAATCTATATGGGAATCTTTAAAACATCTCAATCCCTTCTTCAGTTACCTGGCTTCTATGAGACACTATTCAAACTGTGAACTTGCAGGCCCAGGACATGAAATTTAGCACTCTTGAAAATTGCTTTACACAATTGAATGCAAAGCAAGAACAGCCACCAGTCACCTTGCTGGTTTTTTCCTATGTTTAACTGGGGAAATTAAATACTAAAAAACTAATCTAAAATGTGGTTAATTTTAATACAGATCTATAATTCAAAAGTAATTTGTTAGGGAAATAACAATGAGTGCTTAATTTCATCAATGTCAAAGTATTGATTAGCAGATGCATTCAATATTAAAACTAAGTGGTAGTTTTATTCAAATGACACTAGAATTAAAAATTACCCATTAATTAGAAAATTTTAAAGATTTTTCTTCTGTTTTACATGCTGACAAATATTGACACAACAGCATTTTCCAGCAAAAGCATTGCACTGATTTCTTTCAACTGTTTTAACATGATTGTGACAGATTGCACAATATAAAAAGCAATTCTATCAGTAAAACAAACTTTACATGCTATGCCTACTATTTTCCCCCTTCAAAAGCATCTGTCACTTCCTTTAAAGGTCATATATTTCAGTTTTCAATGTAGGGGGAAAAATATAACTCCTCTTAACTTGAGAGATTAGCAAGGACACTATATCATCTTTCATGTGCACTGGATAATTTCATTTATTATTCTTACTCCATCACAGTGCCTGGAATTTATTTTTCTGTAAAGAAAAATTCCATGTATACAATGTTTTTACTGCAATAATTGAAACAAAACACATAATTAAATGAATGAGGTCTGATGTTTTGTCTCCGCTAATTAAAATATCTTCCTTTTCTTTCCTATGGTACTACTGTGAAGCAAATATGGTATGATGAGAAGATCAAACCCTGTTTGTGAGAAAAATGCCTGTGCCTACTGTCAAGCTTGATAGAATTCATTCAGTCCTTGCATTGTAGGCCAAAAAAAATAGAGCAGTCAGTTGTAGGATAAACTTGCTTACGTCAGACAGGAATAGTAAAGAAAAGACTGAGAAGACAGAATTTAAGAAGGGAACAGGTTCAGAAAAAAAAAACCAAACGGAAAAGATATACTAAAAAAAATAAAAGCCCAAGCAAACAATGTAAACAAAAACAAAAGAAAAAAGGATAAGGAGAAAGCATAGAATCTTCAAAATCTTCGGTTCTACAGAATTCCAGGCAAGGAATCACTACTGGGAGGTCAGGGAGATCCAGTGCTTACTTTTCTTGTTTAATAAACAACCCCAGTTTTCAGGGAAATTTAGTTCAGAAATCAGAGTTGAAGAAATAAACACACTTCTAACTGTATTTAAGAAGGTACTAATAATGATAAGCTACATGACATTTGACTGGAAAGATCTAAGATAAGGGGTCTGATGGCTTCCTAAGGGTGTTAAGCAAGTTACCTTTCTGACAGCGATCCAGAATGGACTAAGTATTACAGCTTAGTTGTTTCCCTTTGTAAGTTAAACACTAACAAATGCTTGTCATTTTTACAGGTAAGAAGGTTTTTCCACTTGTTCATGTAAGCTTGCCTGGCCTACTTGAATATCCCCCCCCAATTCAATATAATCAGGTAAAATCTCAACAGAAGTATTTTAAATAGTGCACATGTACATCACTTTTGTTCTTTAACAGAGCGGTATTTTGAAGTTTATTTCTCAACTCTAGATGTGTTCTTTTTTAATCTATTCCCCTGCCCTCTTAACTTTTGCTCTGCTGGCATTCTCATGGTTAGGTCGCCAAAACTTTCACTGACAGATCAGAAATGTGAACATCATATATGAATATTAAAATAGATTAGCACTTACAATAAAAAATCAGTTTACATGGATATCAAGCTGAAAACTGTAAGCTTTAGTGGTCTTATATATTTGAACCTGTGATGAAATGACCTCAGGTGACTGCCAGACCACCACCCAGCCACTTTCCCTATCCCCTTCTGCAACAGGACATGGGGAGAAAATAAGATGAAAAACTTGTTGGTCGAGATAGAGACTGGGAGATCCCTTAAGAGTTACCACCGCAGGCAAACCAGACTTAGCTTGGGGAAACCTATTTTAATTTATTGCCAATTAAAACAGAGTTGGATGGTGAGGGAGGAAGAAGGACAAAGGTGGAAACAACACATTCCCACCCCACCCTGCCCCTTCTTCCCAGGCTCAACTTCACCACCACCGTTTGTGACCACTGCCTTCTCCCCACTGGGCAGCACAGGAGGGTAGGGAATGTGGGGCTGCAGTCAGCCCACAGCAGCTCCTCTCCTTGGTATGCTTATTCCTTATTAAAAGCCCAGCACTGGGAAAATGCTTAGGGCGTTCTGGGAGTCAGGTGAAAGCAATGAGGCCAACCAGCTTTCAATGTCTATTTTCAAATAATCTGTCTCTCTTAGCTTGGAGAACTTAGTGTTGGTCTGTGATGCATTACCTTCTTTTTCTTCTTTGTTAAATTAATCATGATAATAGTTGCAGGCCTTCGTGGGGAAGACAGAAAGTTAGTTACATGAGCATTTTATTTTATAATCAAAGAAGTCAGAATGTCCTCATCTTGAACTCAGTCAATACAAACTCATTGTCTAGAATATAGCAATGCAGTGCAGCTTTCATCTCTGATGCATGGCTTTGCTAGTTTAATTTTTTCTTGAACTTAATTTGGCTGGATACTTCAGAATGTTTTCTGTCTAGTTCTCAGTCTAAATTACTGTTTCTTTTTAATCTGAAAAATGTGGAGGGGCAGGATGAACCTGTAAAAATTATGCTAGGGCTGTAGGATTTGCAGGTTGGTGTTGAAATGGTATGTGTGGGACATTTTAGTAGAACTTGGGTTTACCTAATTAGAGAAGAGGCTTACCTGGAAGCATTACTTGTCTTCCGTCTGTTTCCTTACCTTACTGTAATGCTGCTGTAGTACAGTCCAGGGAAACAGGTTTATAAATATGCTCATTGGCATGCAGTTACCACAGAAGTATGAACTTCCTTCTGACAGTGAAGCTATAGTTGTCAGAGTAGAAACCTTCCAATACAACTATGGCGAAAAGGACCTTAATGACAAAATTTGGTATATATTGGTTATTCTTGTTCTCTGCAGAGAACTGTGAAGGACAACTTCACCTGCAAGAGTGAGGCAAAATTTCCTGTCCCAAAGTATCAGGAGGAAAGGAAATGTGATGTGCTCCCCCTCCACCCACCCTATTATTCTTTTTACAAAACCAGAATTAGTTTCAATGTCATTTTTGTAAGCATAGCTATTGCTAATAGCACACTGCTCTTGGAATAGCTCACACAAATTGTCCTCAGCTGTCTGACATAAATTTAATCTCTAGTTTTACTCAGCTGCTTCCACCATCAAATAAGTGTAGATGTATGTGAATGTAACAAGTCATTATTGCTTTCTTCTTAGACATCTCTAACTTTTGTTATATGGATAGTCAGCTCATCATCTGTCATCGGAATAGCTATCTCATTATCCCATGCTGATTTACTGGCTGTGCCAGAAATTCTTATATTAATTTTTAAAGTACATAAAGACATTTTACATTCGTATTGCAAAACTTCACATGCATCTTTGTTACAGAGGTCTAATAGCATTTTACTTTCAGTCATATGTAGATAGAAACCAAATGATCCTTTCATCTTATTTATACTCCACCCCCTCATAGAAGCTGCATTTGCTTGTCTTTAACAGATCCCTTTTATTTCCCTAATATGTCCAAGCTGAAAAATGGATTTATATTTCTGTGTTTCAGAAAAGCCTGAAGGAAGCTAATGTTTTCTGTTAGTCTCCTTTCACTTCAGCTCCTCCTCCCCTCCTATATCCCACACAGCCACCTTGCAATGCCAAGGTGGAGTCTTGTGCTGTCTTAGTCACCGGCCTTCCCAAGACAGGAACTTGTTTGCAATCACTTAACTGTAATGTGGAATTTGAATATAATCTTGAAGTGTAACCTCTCTAAGGGCAGGCCTGCTTGAGTATGCTTCTGGTTGTGCTGCTACATATTAAGAAATGATAAAAATTTGCATTGTCTTTAGCTCAAAATATCGGTGTGAGGGATGTGAAAAGCCTACTTAGAATACAGTTAGACTATATACTCCTGGGAGAGAAAAAGCCTCCATATATGTTATATTTTGCTAAAAGGAGATAAAAGGAGGTTATATTCTGCTTCTATTTTGGCAAACCTGTTGGGATAACCCTATATCAGGGCACTGTAATTGCTAAATGTTCAGACCGTTATAAGCACTATAGCCTTAAAAGTATGTTTTTGCAGAGGTGAGGGGTTGACTTGGTAAAGAGTGGATGTCACAGGCGAGTAATAAAAGTATAACTGGCTGTGGGTGGGCATTTGTGTGCAGCAAACCTCCTTGTGCCAGTGGCAATCAGTTCCAACTAGCCCTAAGGCAGTATCACTGCTACTGGAGATAGATAGCCTGCCAGGTGCTGTGACTTTGTCCAGCAAGAGAGTGGGACTTGGGGAGTGTCAGTCAGGCGTTGATGCCCTGCCAGTACAGGGTTGGTTGAGAGAAAAGGGATAGCTGGAGCTATAGTACTAGGGAGGGTAGTAGAAGGTACATAGATAACCCTGCTTGCCTGCAATGACAATCACCTCTGGGGAGCAATTATTACAGTGTTCTCTGCCATGAAAATAAGGAAAGTTCAGATGGAGGAGAGGAAAGGGAAAAATTTTCTCTAATCGTTGGTTGTCTTTTTTTCCAGAATGCTGCAATCATTGCTGAGAAGTCTGTGTTGGCTAAAAGTACTGAAGTAAAATTCCCTGATGTTAGGCTTTTTTACACATGACCGGTGGTTAGGGAGTGCTTTTCTGAAAATAAATGAGTGTGTGACCAAGAGCCTGACACTTGGTGGTAAGATCAGAAAAGTACATTGTGCCACCCCTAAAATGCATTTATAGTCATTCCAAAATGTTCTGCATGCTTTAGATGCATTTATGTTCCTGTTAGCGGTTGTAGATCCTGATAGCAGTTCATCCTGATTATTGTACATTATAGTAGATTTCAAATATGAGGATGTTGTTAAATGTTTCATTCTAAAACAAGGTGCTACATAAAGCTTGAACTTGTCAAGAAAGGAGGGTTGGAGAGCTGGATACAGAACAAAGGTTGAAATTAGCATGACTCATTTTCTGGGAAGACATTATTCCTGAGGCATGGAGATGACCACTATGAGACTAAATAGAGAATTGCGAAAAAAAATCAGAACTGTCAGATTTGTTAAACTTTCACACCAAAATCTGAAGTTGAGAGCATAAGGTCTGCTATTAAAACTCTTCATGGTTTGAATGCTTAATTTTACATGCACCATGCTTCCTCTCCTCTCCTGCTTTCAGAATCATATAAGGTATAAGGCTTTTCTGAAAAATTTAAGAATTCTGTTTATTTCATAAGAAAACTGTCTAAATACTGCACATATTATCTTACACCTTGATTAGGACTGGCAAAAATTTTAAACTCTCAGTTGGTATTTGATAAAAAAATAAAATGAGGGAATTATTGATAATAAGACATTAAAACACAAATAAACTATTTGTATATATTGCCATTCCATAGTGTATGTGGAAAAAAGAGCTTTAAAAATGAATATATATCTGGCAGTTGTGCTTCACCCTTACTGGACATCGCAGAATAAGTGCATTTCTCGGTGTTCAAATGGAAATGTATGTAGAAGTGCCTTATAGCAGACATGGCTAATGAATGTGAAGTGTTCAAAAGGAATAATATTGATGGAGATAGAAAGACTGAATGCTATGGTGCAATTTTAAAAATCAAAAAGGTATTTTCCAGTGGTATTGGAGCACGTGGACTGCTTACAGGAACTCCCTGGGGTTTTGATCTTCTTAGAATTGCTGGGCCATATCCAAATACCATTGTTATTGATAGGATTCTTTTCCTTGACTTACTCAGCTTCAAATGAAGATTGTCTAGATCTATCTTGTGCTTCTTCTGCTCATGCCATCCTCCAAGAGATGTAGCTGGAGATTTTAATTTCTTTTTTTGCAAACTTTGAAATATCTTTTCTAGTTTAGCTATACTATGTATCAATTTAAGAGTCTCTTTAATAAATACATGGTGCTGGGTCCAGTTCTGTCCAATATCTTTATCAATGACCTGGATGAGGGGATTGAATGTACCCTCAGTAACTTTGCAGATGACACTAAGCTGGGAGGAAGTGTCGATCTGCTTGAGAGGAGGGAAGCTGGGTTGATGGGCTGAGACCGAAGGCATGAGGTTTAACAAGGCCAAGTGCAGAGTCCTGCACTTGATACACAACAGCTCTTTGCAGTGCTACAGGCTTGGGGAAGATTGTCAGGAAAGCAGCCTGGAGGAGAAGGACCTGGGAGTTTTGGTTGACAGCCGACTGAACATGAGCCAGCAGTGTGCCAGGTGGCCAAGAAGGCCAATGGCATCTTGGCTTGAATCAGAAACGGCGTGACCAGCAGGACCAGGGAAGTGACTATGCCCCTGTACTGAGCACTGGTGAGGCTGCATCTTGAATACTGTGTTCGGTTTTGTGCCCCTCGCTACAAGAAGGATGTTGAGGCTCTGGAGTGTGTCCAGAGAAGAGCAATGAAGGTGTTGAAGGGGCTTGAGAACAAGTCTTACAAGGAGGGGCTGAGGGAACTGGTGTTATTTAGCCTTGAGAAGAGAAGGCTGAGGGGAGACCTTATCACTGTCTACAACAACCTGAAGGGAGGTTGTAGACAGATGGGTGTTGGCCTCTTCATGCAAGGGATAGGTGTTAGGATGAGAGGGAATGGCCTCAGGCTGTGCCAGGGGAGGTTCATATTGG
Source organism: Phaenicophaeus curvirostris (assembly GCF_032191515.1). Classification (NCBI taxonomy): domain Eukaryota; kingdom Metazoa; phylum Chordata; class Aves; order Cuculiformes; family Cuculidae; genus Phaenicophaeus; species Phaenicophaeus curvirostris. The sequence continues at coordinate 27,601,016 of NC_091394.1, read as the reverse complement.
ACATTAAGAAAAAGCTCTTTACAGGAAGGGTTATCAAGCACTGAAACAGGCTGTCCAGGGTGATGACTGAGTCACCATTTCTGGAGGTATTTAAAAGACAGGTAGAAGGGATATGGGATATGATTTGGCAGTGGGAAGGTATGGTTGGACTTGATGATCTCAGAAGTCTCTTCCAACCTAGGGATTCTATGATTCTGTGAAAGAGACTCAAAACTTTCAGGGGTGCTGAAATTCAGAAATCTGAGAAAGCTATATGGACAGTTCTGGTCAACTCATATTTTGTCATTATGTGTGTTCTGCCACACACCATCAAAAACAAATGCCCTCCTTGTCTAGAACTTTTTCTGAGCTAAAGCATATTATGAGAAATAAAAAAATGTACAAAAAATTATTTTCTCCTAAATCTTATTTATCAATCATAGGAAAAAATAATTCTCAGTTGTATACATTCTTCTGTCATTGTGTATACACAATGAGAATATATAAAAAATATAACACTAAAACTGGGTAAAGTAGATTTTAACTGATGTTTTACTTATCTTCCCTAGATACTTATCTTCCCTTCAGTATTGGGTAACTGGCTCATAGTGAAGTCTGGGGTAATGCTTTTTCACTGTGAAACCAAGAAATATACCCACCTTACAACCATACTTTTATTTTGCTACAGGAGGGAATGTTTCTTTTCTTTTGGCCTGACACAAAGTAAAGCTTTTGGTATAAAATGGATTATCAGGACACTGTCTGGGATTTTAGAACTTCCTTCCAGATTCTTTTGTTTTGAAATAGCCCAAGTAGGTGCATTCATGGCAGGATACTTTCTGCTAATATCTGTGGAGAAAATTACAGCATGTTTCTTTTTATTTAGAATTAACTGCACATTTAGGCTGGAATGGACATTGCTACAAGAATCTCACAGATTTATCAGATGCTGTCTGAAATTGGAAGTAAGATACTATAAAATGCTGAACCTGTAAATACAATGTAAGTTAATTTTCTAATAGCTCAAATGAGAAGCTAGATCTCTAAAATTCCAGTGGGAATTAGAGTTATAAGAAGGAGGAAATAATTGATAAAAGTATTTCTGGAGAAATGTTTTGTATTTAAATTTAATTATACTGTAGTATCTTTAGCAAATAAAAAAATATAAAGTTACAGAACGAGGAGAATTTATATCCTTCCACAGTAGAGAAAAAGACAATATACATTTATTTGAAGGAAATTCACTATTTAGCCATGCAGAGTTACTAGCATGTAATAGAATAATTCTTATTTTAATTGTTAGAGGGTGTTGATACTTTCCCAAACACTAGTTCTTTGTCTCATTGCTATAGCTTTCTAAGATTCTCATCTAAAAGATGCTAATACATATGAAGAAACAAAAGTAAACATTTAATTTAGGGATTTTATTCAGTTATAGAGCACTATTTGGCTGGAATTTCAGTACTATGGTAATGGGAAACATTTCAAAGCTAACTTGTCTTAATTTCTATACCTAATGATCTTCTCTTTCTGCTCTGTTTCCCTTCCTTTCCCCAATATACTTTGTCTACCACTTCAAGCAGCCATCTGCTAAAATTAGTGATTATATTACTTAATTACATATCATTTGGATATATTTTTATCGTTATGCTGTCTTCCATTAAATATTATGTTTGTGGCTTATGCTGTCTTTTTCTTATGTGTCGACAGCTCATTTTGTCAGATTTATTGAGCAATAATTCCGTATCTTACTAATAATGTATCTCTACTACTAAGATTAATAATTCTCATAAAAAGCTGTTCACAGAAACATAAAAAAATGCCAGTGTTCATAATAGCAAACTCTTAGTTACAGAAGCATCCTAATTATACTTAGTTTCATTAAACTAACCATGAATAAATCACATATTCAGGATGTATCTGAGTTCAAGTATGGCATGAAATTGATTTTATATTCCCGCACAATGTGCTTAACATCTGCAAGATTCATGCACAGAACTGTTCCTATGAAAGCAGCAGTAAGAAAACATAAATGTTTTTGTGGGAGTCCACCTACAAATTTGTTTATCTGCAAAATAAATAAGTCCTTTGATAATCCCTTTTTTTCACTAAATAATATCTGTCTTATGTGCAGTTATGTGTCACTTGCCTCTACATATTCAAACGTTTCTAACATTTTTGATGCATTTTAAATGATAACAGATCAATGTGATGGAGAAGTACTCTAGTCTTTGGTTTTTCGTTTTGTTTTGGTTTTCATATGTAGCAAAGAAAGCTTGTAGGAGTGAAGGATCCCTGGGCTACAGCAACATGTGAGTCAGGTACCGGCATCCAGGGTGGAAACCAGAGTGTATGTTGACTTGTGTATCTTACATATAGATAGATGTCTCAGCATGGATATCAAAAGAAGCACAAGCCAGCTGGTGTCTGAACATTCCATAAGTAATCATTGGTCAGCTATCTGTAGTTAGTTAATACAGAAATTCTGAAGATTTATCAGGACTTGTCTTAAATTTTTCATCTCTCATGCCTCACTAGGTACCATGGGGAAGTATCTACCTTGTGGGATACGTGGCCTATGAATTGTTTGTTATTTCAGTTTCTTCCCGAGAACATACCTGGGTTCATCCTCCTTCAAATACGACAAGTGAAGTTTTCCCTCCATTTTTTTTAACAGTGTATTTGTTAGAGACTTGACCAGACAGTAGGAGACCCAGGCTTAATTTTCTGCCTGCCTTATGGAACTTCAAGCATGTTTTGTTATTTCCCAGGAAAGACACAAACTGTTCAGCCCTACTGAGGCACTGTAGCTAAGCAGAAGAGAATGAATGATTAGTTAGACCAGAGTGAGAAAAATATGTCCATGACGTTCTGGAGCTGTGGTTTGGGCACACAAAATGAATCTATGGGAGGAACACAAGGGAAGACTCTCATGCAGCTTTCTATTGTGTGGAGTACTCTTATTTTTCCCCAAAAAATCATAAACTTGTAGAATATCTCACATTGGAAGGCACTCATAAAGATCATCAAGTCCAACTCCCTGCTCCTTGCCGAACAAACTAAAACTAAACTGTATGACTAACACCATTGTCCAGACACTTCTTGGACACTGACAAACTTACTGACAGGGCCACTTCCATGAGGAGCCTATTACAGTAACTGACCAGCCTCTCAGTAAAGAACCTTTTCCTAAGGTCCAATCTGAACTTCCTCTGGTAGTTTCATTGCATTTCCTCATGTCCTGCTGGGGGTCACCAGAGAGAGGAGATCAGCACCTCCACCTCTATTGCTCCCCTTGGGGAAACTGTGGACTGTGATGGGGTCTCCCCTCAGCCCTCTCTTCTCCAAGCTGAGCAAGCCAACTGACCCCAGCTGCTCCTTGTATGCTTGCCCTCAACCTCACTCTGCACTGCACTAGCGCACCCCACCTCAGAGTGCAGTTTTAGGCATTTTAATATAAGAAAGACATCAAACTATTAGAGTGTGTCCAGAAGAGGGTGACAGAGATGGTGAAAGATCTTGAGGGCAGGACTTAGGAGAAGCAGCTGGGGTCAGTTAACTTGTTCAGCTTTAAATTTCATACATTTGGTGATTGTCCAGCTTTCTATTCTATCCAGATCTTTCAGTGAGGCCCCTCTATCCTTGAGGTAGTCTGTAGCTCTTCCTAATTTAGAAGCACAGGCAAACTTAATGAACATTTGATTCCTGTGTCCAAATCACTCATAAATGCATTAAAGAGCACTGGCCCTAAAATTAAGCCCTGCAGACCCTCACTGGTGACTAGTCACCAGTATCCCCATGTATCCCCATTTACTACAGCTCTTTGAGCCCAACTCGTCAGACAATGGCTTACTCAACATATTATGGATTTGTCTAGCTGTATGTTGGACATTTTGTCCAGAAGGATACTGTGAAAGGCTATCAAAGCTTTTTATAAAATCCAAACCCACCACATATTCTGGCTTCCTTTGGTCAACTAGATGGGTGACCTTGTCATGAAAGGAAATTAAGTTGGTTAAGAAGAATTTTTCACTTGTGAACCCATGCTTGCTATGACAAATGACTGCATTGTCTCCCAAGTGTTTTTCAATAACACAGAATAGTCTCCTCCATAATTGGATAACTTCCTGACACAGCTGGTGAATGAGCCAACAAGAGAAGGCAGTTGACTGGACCTGTTGTTTGCAAACAGAGGATGTCTTGTGGGTGGTGTGATGGCTGGAGGCTGTCTTGGGCATAGCGACTACAAAATGATATGTTTTGACTCTTTGAGAAGTGAGGACGGGGATCAGCAAAACTGCACACGTGGACTTTCGAAGGGGAGATAATTCCCTGTTTAGGAGCCTCTGTCTACAGAGTCCCGTGGGAGGCAGTCCTGAAGATAGGGCTGTCTCTATGTGCCAAAAGACAAACCAGCAGGGAATACCAACATGGCTGAGCAGAGAGCTTTGGCTGGAACTCAAGAAATAAGGAGAGTTTATCATCTTTGGAAGAACAGGCAGGCAACTCAGAAGGACTACAAGGATGTTGTGAGGTTATGTAGGGAGAAAATTAGAAAGGCCAGATTCCAAGTAGAATTTATATTCAGCTGCTGCTGTAAAAGACGATAAAAAATGTTTCTATATGTATATCATCAGCAAAAGGAGGGATAAGGAGAATCTCCAGCCTTTAATAGTAAGACTATTTGTTGTCTGGCTACCTAACCCCTGAGAGGGAAGAAAGGGACCAGGAGCAGAAGGAAGCCTCTAGAAATGAAGGGGAAATGGTTAGTGACCTTTACACCACTTAGACACACACAAGTCTATGGGGCTGGATGAGATCCATCCAAAATTACTGAAGGAACTGGTGGAAGTGCTCACGGAGCCACTTTCCATCATTTATCAACACTCCTGTCTAGCTGGGGAAATCCCATGTGACAGGAGGTCAGCAAACATGATGCCCATTGGCAAGAAAGGCCAGAAGCAGGATCCAGGGAAGTACAGGCCTGTTAGCCTGACCTCAGTGCTGGGGAAGGTTACGGAGCAGATCATCTTGAGCACCATGACATAGGGCATGTACGGGGCAACAAGGCAATCAGATCCAGTCAGCATAGGTTTAGGAAAGGCAGATCTGGCTTGACTAACCTGATCTCTTCTTTGAGAAGGTGACTGGCTTAGCGGGTGAGGGAAAGCCTATGGATATTGTCTAGCTAGACTTCAGTAAAGCTTTTGGCACTGTTTCCCACAGCATTATCCTGGAAAAACTGGATGGTCTGGGCAGTTGTACTTTTCACTGAGTTAAAAATTGGCCAGATGGCTGAGCCCAAAGAGTGGTGGTGAATGGAATTAAATCCAGTAGGTGGCCAGTCGCAAGTGCTGTTCACTACGGCTCAGTGTTGGTGCTGGCTCAGTTCAAAATCTTCATCAATGATCTGGATGAGGGGATCAAATGCACCCTCAGGAATTTTGATGATGACAGTTGTGTGGGAGTTTGGATCTGTTTGAGGGTTGGAATGCTTTACAGGGGGATCTGGATGGGCTGGATCGATGGCCCAAGGACAGCTGTATGGTGTTTAACAAGGCTTAATGTCAGGTCTTGCAGTTTGGTTACAACAACCCCATTGAACCTTATAGGCTTCAGACAAATGGCCTGAAACCTCTCTGGCATAAAAGGACCTGAGGGTGTTGATCAATAGCTGGCTATGATTCAGCAGTCTTGCCTAGGTGGCCAAGAAGGCAAAGCGCATCGCAAACTACTGAACAAATGCAATAATTTGCGCTGAACATCTGTTGAGCAAGGATATTGCTAATGCCTAAACTTTTGATGTGACCTACATCCTTGTTCTTCCCCAGCTCTTTATAATCTTTTTCTCCATAACTGATGAATCACAGCACATGGTTTTCTCTTGCACAATGAAAAGGGGAAACCTGAATAACAATACAGAGCTACTTCTCTCCCTTTGCATTTCTATAGAAAAACTGTGTGGCTTCTTCATAGATACCTGCAGTTTTGTCTTACCTATTATTCATGAAATACATGAAAGAGAGCTCAACTTCATTTTGTTTTATAGGTGTGACTTCAAGCAGTTTTGATTATCTCAAGGTTGACAAAGAACTTTGAAAAAATTTCTTTACAGATATTCTCTGGTGTGCTGCAGTTCATGCACAAGGAACACATGCATCTTATGAGACAGTCAATTTAAAAACTTACCTTTTAGTTCTAAATATTATTGCATAAACACAAATTTAATAAATGCAAATTTACTTAATGTGAAATGGGAATATGACTCCAGAGCAGAATGAAAACCAACCAACATTCTTACATTTTTGATCTCCGGTTTGAAATTAGGCATTCAAATACCAGCATGAGAAATCCTGACTCACAGTATTGAATGGTACAGGTGCTGGCCTACATTATAGAAGGAAAACTGAAGTGAAATATCCATAAAACCAAATGTAATAAGCAAAATGCAGACTTCCTGAGGACACTACAGTGACAGCTGTTGGATCTTTTCTTATTTGATATCTTCTTTAATGACCTGGAAGAGGCAATAACTACTATTTTTAGCTACTACCTTGTCAAATGATCTAAATACTCTTAAGAGAGAAATATCTGAAGGTAACTTGAGAATCAGCAAGAAAATAACAATGAGATGCAGTCTGGAAAAAGATGAATACTAATTGTTTTATAGTAAATAATATGAAACATTTTCCACACAGATGAGCATCAGAAGAATGTCTCTAGAAATGATCATGAAGTTCAAGGTAGCAGTAGACAGTTTGGTAAAGGAAGTTTCACATATATGGAAAGAAATCTAAAGTTTTTATTTTTTGACTTCATATACATGTAAACACAGTCATAACTCCATTTATGTGACTTTGATAGGAACATACCTAGAATAAACCATCATTTTTGTGGGTTTTTTTTTCTTTGCAAGAGAGGCATTGACAGATAAGAATCTAAACAGAATAGTGGCAGATTATTTAATAAGGAAGCTGGAAACATTGCCTAATACTGTGTTGCTTGGCTAAGCAGTGGCTGAAGGCAGGAAAGGCTATAGGTTGTAAGGATATATGTGTGTGGGTAAAAATAAAAAAAAATAAAATAGAACAGAACAGCATTATATAAGATGTGTTAACTAAGAGAAATGAGAAATGACTATAAAAAGTGAAGCATTGGCGGGATAATAGACACATTTTTTCTGAGACTTAAAGCAGCTTGACAGGAAAGTAATTTCTTAAGAGAAGTAATGGCCTTCCTGTGTCCCAAACACCCTGAAGTGTGTCATAGAAAAAAAACAAAACAAAACCAAACTGCATTAGAATTGCAGAATCTATTATTTTCTCTTTAATTCCTGATTTTTATGATTTACTTCTGTTGCCATAAGTGACTGTACCATTTTATCACGTAATTTGAATTAGTGTGATGTATGAAACACTGATGTTAAATGAAAAGCATACATCTTAGGGAGAAAAAAATCAACTTTTTTTTAAAAAACACGTGTTTCTGCCAGTCAGATCCAGATTACCACAGTTCATTGACGGAATTGATAATTGTAATTATTATGGGATTTTTAAATACTTCAGACATTTTCAGAACCTCTTTAGATCAATAAGTATACGTTTCTTTTTGACTAAAGTGACAAAATCTCTACTGGTTTTGGGGGGATATTTATGTATTTTTACTGTGTTGATTGGGATATTTGTACAAAATATTTTAATACTATTCACCTTAAAAGTTACTGGGAAGAAAATGGTATTGTATCATTAAAACTATAAAAGGTAACCATAAAACATGTTATGTTTGATATTAGGCCCTTATTTATACACTGGAATATTACAAATTACAGTTCTTGATGCTACTGATACAAGTAAAGAAATATAACCTCTTCTAGAATGAAGACAATTTTATTGATTTCCAATTCCTTAGATAGTAGTACTTATTTTCATGAATAAAAGAATAATAGCGGTATAAAAAAAATTTAATGTGATTGATGGACCTCTAAGTTCTTAAGTCACAGGTCATTCAGTGCGGCACAAGATCAATCCAAACCATGAGGGCCATTGCATTTCCTGGGGGAACATGGAGAAGAGAATGGACATAGACAAATGACTAAATGCTTCATTGTGTGTGTGCTCAGAAGGTGTGTTGTGTGCTTGAACATACCAGGAATGAGAAAATGCTTGGATGGATGGATGGTGAAGACAGGACGCTGCAGTCGAATAGAAATGTGTCATGGGAGAAAGCAAGTGAAAAGCCCAAAAATATAACTCTGGTATATGGAGAACAAAGGAAACACCTTTATGCAGGAAAGGACTGAATTAGACAGAACTTCTTCTCAGAATACTTCTTAAACTATATAAACCCGCTGATGCTCATCCATAAGTCCTTGTCCCCATTCTGTCCTCTTTGTTGTCAAAACATGTATTTTCCATAGCTGTAGGAAAAGAATAAAGGAGCTGATCAAGCTGAGAAAAGAACATTTTTTACTTATTCCTGATGACAAGCAGCATTAAATTCCACCCTCCCTCCCCTCCTTCCCCCCAGTAAACAGTAAGTTAATTGAAAAAAAGTTATGGGGGACTACAAAAATTCACGTATTTGCTTAAAGTCAGCAGTTTCAGGAAAAAAGCAGAAAAACTTAATTTTTTTTCTAGTAAGCACAGAAGTTTAGTGTAGGTTTTCAGTTTCTCATGACTAACTGAAGCAATTAAACATGTAAATTGCAAAAGGTCGGAAAAAAATTCTAGCATAATTCATAGGCAGAAAAATTTGGGTTTTTCATTAGTAAAGGCTATGAAGTTATGTGAAGGAGCAAGGTGACTACTGCAGAGGTATCAGGAATATGTCATACTATTACTTGTAATAATTTATGTGGATCATCTCATTGTTTTAGCAAAGACTGTAAGTATTTTCTTTCTTAAATGTTAAATTGTAGCTGCCCACATCTTAATCTTTAGTGGTTTCTTGTTGAGAAAGCAATTAAAAATTCATTGAAATGATCAGTTATTATCTCAAAGTTCAGTGATGTCTTGAACCATAGAGCTGCCATTTCAGAGAGAAATTCATTATTACACAGCTAAAAGAGAAATACTAGTTTCCTGACTACTTTCAAGGCACCAGTGAAACTGAGGTTTTGAATGTAGAAAATTCTTCAACACTTGCAACACCTAATGCTAATATTGACCTTGGGAGATACCTTTCTATCTAGAAAATAGTGAAAACTAGAATATTTTATTAGTTTTATACTCAATTTAATTTCTAGTTGCAAATTTTTAAATTCCATTTTCCGAACGAGCACTACAAAGGAGTTAGCATTTTGTATAGAACATTGTTTAATAACAGTTCTCAATCACTTTTCCATCTGAGAGAGGAATTTCTGAAGATATTTCTTTCCATCAGTCTTAAATTTACAGAATTTCATGAGCAGTTCAAAGCACACATCACCAAAATGTTTATGTGAAAGAAAGATCCTTTTTCCTTTAAAGACTTCAAACTTTCTCCCCCTTTTAGCATGGTTTCCCATAACTTTCACCTGTGTGTAAGATTAGATCTGGTCCCTCTGTAGATTCTTAAGAGCAACTTTTAGAAGCTTAAAACTGTTTATCACCTTTGGATCAAAGGAAAACTATTTTAAAGGAAATGCTAACACTGCACTGGGCTAAAGCAAAGCTAAAAATAAGAACAATCCATTGTTTCTATGGCTTGGGGGTTTCACCTGAAATAAAGATCATCTCAATGTAAACGCTCTTGAATAGTGCACTGAAACAAACTTGTTCCAATGGAGTTTTATACCTTGATGCATAAGTTGTCTTTGGGGGCTTGGGGTTGGGGGGCTGTGGTGGGTTTCTTTTTAAATGCATATAATCTCAGAGTATAATCTCTGTTAGCAACATCAAGGGCAGCTAGCTCCCTAAGGGAAGGGGAGTCAGGGGACAAGCATAGTAGCACCATCATCAGAGGCAGTGTCTTTGCCAGCGAGGGCCCCATCCTGCAGCACCTGCACAAGGCAAGCAGGCCAGGAGTGATGGTGGTAGCTAGACTTAACTGAGAACCGTAATCATCGGAAAAGTCCATACTGATAAGGTAGGTCCAAGGTCAAGCCAGAAAGTTCAGTCAGCAAGTCATGATCAAATCTGGAAATAGTTATCAAGGTCAATCACAGTCCAATGATGAGCTGACAAGTCTATAGTGATGACATCCTCTGCAGATCAGGGTCTGGATCAATAAGGTACATAGCCAGGCACAAGACTGGTTGTGATGCATCTGAAAATATAGTACAGACAGGGCTGAGAGTGAGAGCCTTAGCTTAAAAAGCAGCTTTTCAGAGGAGGCGGGGAACCTCTCAGTGAGACTTCTAGATTATTAAGAGCAGCTTTATTCATGGCCAGTACCTGTGCTCTCTCTAAATTGGTCATAATCCAAGAATGGGGAAGATGAACTCAGGTCTCTGGCAGCCTCTACCCCTCAACTAAAGTAAAAAGATTAACCCCAGGTCTCCTGGGATTCTTAAATTGGAACTATTTTTGGAAAAGAGGCTTCATCAGTCCTTATACTATTTCGTAGGTGTTTAAGGACTAGCTTCAGGAGAAAGATTGGAGGTGTGATGGTACAGAGGCAGAAATACCTTTTTGCAGTTAAGGAAAAAGTTTCTTTTCTGCTCCTGCAGAAAAGACAGATTTAAAATACATCTCTTTGTAACCTACTTTCTGCTGTCAGTAAGCTAAAAATATTTTAGTGAATCTAATTCTCTGATCTGTAACTGTTCTAAGAGTGTTTTTTGTCAAGGATTCATGGTATTAAATTCAGGTTTACTGCTTCCATTATAATGGCAAGGTATGTAAGAGTTAGCTACTGCAGTTCTGAGTGTTGGAAGATTCATGGTCTTTCATCCATATATTTCCTCCTTTATTTTTTTAAATAAACAGAACCAGAGTTTAAAAGAAAATGGTTTACTGTAAGAGAATACCACAGCCCATGTTCATTTCTTCTCCAAACTGAAAACAGCCCTTCAGGGAAGAGACCATAAAATTCTGTATAACAAAGGGACAATACAGAAAACAATATTATCACTTGCTACTTAGACAGTGTCTAACCTGTGCACTACAACAGCTTAGCTTCTTTCTTGCACCTCTATGTTAGGCTAATTTGATTTTGCTATATGTTTAAAAAACGAGTCTCAATTAAACTGATTTTACCCTGCCAGACTGAAAACCAGAGGAAGCACTGGCAGAAGGAAAGGCAACTAGAGAGTAACAGAGGTCCCTTATTAAACTTAGTGACACTAATGCTCTCCCATGAGAACAATTAAAGGTAAAGTGAGATGGTGGGAGACTATATACATAAGCAAAGAATTGGCTAATAGGCAAGAAATCATTTTGGTAAAATAATGAGACACCTCGTCCTCTGAGACATGCTGTGAACTAACATGCATAATTATTCATCTGTCTCAGAAATTTTGCAATACTAATAGACCATACAGGAAAAGAAAATCATTAAGTGTCCATGAATGAATCCTTACCTATTTAGCAACATTAGGAACTGAAAATAAACCTCTTTAACTGTCTCATGTTTATTTTATTACATTGGTAGTCTTATTAGTATGTGAAGCTGTCTTAATAATGTTATTTTACATTGTTTATTGTGAACACTAAGTATCATTTTTCAAACAAGTTAAATGAGGATAGGAAATAAATTTAGAACATGTATTAATACTGAAGCAGGTATGATATTTGTCTCTGAAGGGTTTATGTGTAGAACAGCCCAAATTAGGGCATGATTTCTATGCAAATACGTATTTTTTAAAAGAAGAAATATTAACAAATCATCCATGTCATAGATCTCCCTTGTTCCTTCCCTCCCTTCCTTAAAGGTTTGCTTGTGCATTCTAGGTTTTTTAATAGATCTGTGTATGATACATATATGTTTGTAATAAAAATAAAGGGGAAGTTCCACTGGACTGGAGGCTGGCTGATGTTGTGCCCATCTACAAGAAGGGTCGCAGGGAGGATCCAGGGAACTACAGGCCTGTCAGTCTGACCTCAGTGCCAGGGAAAGTCATGGAACAGGTGATCTTGAGTGCTATCATGAAGCACATGCAAGAGAACCGCGTGATCAGGCCCAGTCAACATGGGTTCACAAAAGGCAGGTCTTGCCAAACTAACCTGATCGCCTTCTATGATAAAGTGACTCGGCTGCTGGATGAGGGAAAGGCTGTGGATGTATTGTCCTGGACTTCAGTAAAGCCTTTGACACAGTTTCTCACAGCATTCTGCTTGAGAAACTGTCAGCCTCTGGCCTGGACAGGCGCACACTCTCCTGGGTGGAAAACTGGTTGGATGGCCGGGCCCAGAGAGTGGTGGGAAATGGTGTGAAATCCAGCTGGAGGCCAGTGACAAGTGGGGTTCCCCAGGGCTCAGTGCTGGGTCCAGCCCTGTTCAATGTCTTTATCAATGACCTGGATGAAGGCATTGAGTGCACCCTTAGCAAGTTTGCGGACGACACTAAGCTGGGTGGAAGTGTCGATCTCCTGGAGGGTAGGGAGGCTCTGCAAAGGGATCTGAACAGGCTGGACCGCTGGGCAGAGTCCAATGGCATGAGGTTTAACAAGGCCAAATGCCGGGTCCTGCACTTGGGGCACAACAACCCTATGCAGTGCTACAGACTAGGAGAAGTCTGTCTAGAAAGCTGCCTGGAGGAGAGGGACCTGGGGGTGTTGGTTGACAGCTGACTGAATATGAGCCAGCAGTGTGCCCAGGTGGCCAAGGAGGCCAATGGCATCTTGGCTTGGATCAGAAACGGCGTGACCAGCAGGTCCAGGGAGGTTATCCTCCCTCTGTACTCGGCACTGGTGAGACCGCTCCTGGAATCCTGTGTTCATTTCTGGGCCCCTCACCACAGGAAGGATGTTGAGGCTCTGGAGCGAGTCCAGAGAAGAGCAACAAAGCTGGTAAAGGGGCTGGAGAACAGACCTTACAAGGAATGGCTGAGAGAGCTGGGGTTGTTTAGCCTGGAGAAGAGGAGGCTGAGGGGACCTCATTGCTCTCTACAACTACCTGAAAGGAGCTTATAGAGAGGAGGGTGCTGGCCTCTTCTCCCAAGTGACAGGGGACAGGACAAGAGGGAATAGTCTCAAGCTCTGCCAGGGGAAATTTAGGCTGGACATTAGGAAAAAAAATTTCACAGAAAGGGTCACTGTGCACTGGAACAGGCTACCCAGGGAGGTGGTTGAGTCACCTTCCCTGGAGGTGTTTAAGGCACGGGTGGACAAGGTGCTAAGGGGCATGGTTTAGTGTTTGATAGGAATGGTTGGACTCGATGATCCATTGGGTCTCTTCCGACCTGGTTATTCTATGATTCTATGATACTATGATTCTATGAAAATATATGTGTAAACATAATATAAATTAATATGATTTTCATTGATGGTCTCTGTGAAAAGATATTTTTCCATAACATTATAAAATCTGATCTGAATAATCAAAGTGAGATAGTGTTTTACTTTTATATTTACATTGGAATTGATCCAAATTTATACAATGCAACTCACTGATGAATAATTTCTTCAGTCCATGCTCAACAAAAAAAAAACTTAGTGAGTTTACATAGAAGTCTGCTTTCGGAGAATTCCATGGTAACTTTCTGAAACAAAATGGAACAATTCTGTAAGGAATATTCAGGTTGTTTCACTAGGGAAAGCATCTGAACTTCTGCTGGCTAGATCTTGTCCCAGTCTTTCCTTTCCTGGTCCAAGTCCTACAAATCTTGTCAAGAAAATGTCAGATTAAAAGCAATCCAAGTAAAGTCTGTCAGTTTTCAATAGAATCGTTGGAGATAGAACATAATGAGATAGTAGCACACTTAAATTAAGCTTTCCAAAAGGTGCTACATTGCATGATCAGCATTAGTTGTGCACTCATTTGCATATTTTAATATTTGTCAGCATTAGACTCAGTAAAGTAAGGAGTTCCATGAAGGTGGCTAGAATATTAGGTTGGTACATGATATGCTGAGTGCATGACCATATGAAGATCTGTTTGGAATTATGCATGGAATAATCAAATTTGTTCCAGACATAAAGAAAGCAGAAAATTTGTTATGCTTAATTTTTCAGTTGCATTCAGGTGAGTTTTTCAGAAACTCTGTGTGTGTATAAATATACGTATCCTACTACTTATGAAAGACAGAAGGATGGTTAGTTCCTTCTGTCCATATTTCTTGTAAACACGGGATTATAAAGTATGCACATTTCATAAAAGAACTCATTTTCAGGATCCAGATAATCTCAGAGGACTGTTCTTTGCCTAAGAGCTGTTACATTGAAAATAGTGGTAGAGCTGGAAGAAAAACTTCCAGTTAGTGGGAGCTGAGCCTTTTTTGCAGTTCTTGAATCCTATCAGTACCACAATCAAAAGCTTCCAGATTTCACAAGCCAACAATAGAAGTTGCCAATACACAAAGAAACTAACTCAATTTTGAAAATATTTTGCTTCTGCAACAAAGAATTCATATTACTTCTTGAAATCAGGTAACTAAAACTGACATTCCTGGTCACTGCTGACCAAATTTGTGAACATCACAAGAAGGTGTCACCAACCAGTGGCAGGGACTCCAGGATCCGTTGCTGCCAGGGGCCCTTTGCATACCAGAATTGTCATCGTGGTCCTGGATCTCGGGAACCTTCATTTTTTTTCATCAGGACTGGGCTACTAGTTTGGTTCATTCTGTTTTGTGAAACCATGACCTCAGAAAAGGTTAGTCAAAACGTTTCTAAATAATCCTTTTTATCCACTGAAAAATTGTCATTTCATCAAAATGCATTGCTATTAGTAACTTCCCAGTTTTAATGCAGTGTAACTAGGGAATGTTTCTGGGAGACAAAGAAAGGAAAGTAGAGTGACAGGCAGGAAGAAAGGAGGGAAAGTATGCCATAAGGAAAACTAGCAGAGCATAGTGAAATCTAAAACTTTCACAGTAGTTCTGTGAGAGCTTTATTAAACTCCCAGCACTTCTGAGTTTGAGCTTCATGTAAAGTTATTTAATAACTGCTCCAAAGGGAGAAAGGGAAAGCACTTGCAAGTAAGTTTGTCCTATAGCTGGTAGAGTATGTGCATAGATGTCTTGTTCTAACTGGACAAAGGTAAGACTAGAACATCAAGATCTTTCTGCCAGGTAAATGCCATGATGTGCAGGACAACTATTCTTTTCTTACTTAGGTTGCTCGTGTGCTTTTGGTAGGAGGGCACAAGACAGAAAAAAAACCCACATTTTTTTGCCCAGTCTGACAACTATAGAACAAAACCAACTGTTTGAATGTTAGAAATCTGTCATGAAATAGGGAATTTTTTCTTAGGCCTACCTATCCTTTTTTCCTATACATTTGTTCTGTGTCTTCTTTCAAAGTGTATTTATTAAATTATTATACCACATCATTTATCCAGTCCACATTCTGTCTATCCTTTTTTTCCTATTCCTGCTGTATTCTTAGTTCTCTGCATTTTTTGTCACCAGACAGCCTTTGTCTCCTTTTCTTTCCTTTCTCTCCATTCACCACCTCTTAAATATCTCCGTGTTGTGAGGGAAGAAAACAATAAAGCAAGTGCAAGTAAACATAGTGATGAATCCATGTGGGACATTGTAGAAGTAAATGCAATGAGCTTGTGATCTGTGGAAGTAAAATCAATCAATTACAATTAAAACGCCAACTAGAAAAGATGCAATATATTTTTCAATAGTGTAACTCAAATATTTATTCAAAATGAATGAATGAATGAATACAGTATCTATTCCCCTGAAACTGTCTAGCTTTTAACTGTTCAAAAATCCATTCAGTTTCTTTTAAAATGAAAAATGGATTATGTAAGTATAGAATTTCATAACTGAGATTCATTCTTTTGTGAAATAGTTTTACTTATTTGTAAACTAGTTTCCTAACTTGAACCTCTTGTTAACACTATAGGATAAGACATGTTTGAAAAATATGTACAAGTGACATTCTACTGTTGCTAGTAGGCTTGGAGGGAAGACTAGTGTGACTTGTATTATACTGAGACACACAATTCTTTAGAATTGTTTATACATGAGAGTTTTTCACATGGATGTCATTGTTCTTTACAATCATTCCAGTAGATAGGAAGTGTATTTATCAGCAGGCCATTCAAATACAAGTTGGAATAAGGTACAGTGGGGGAAAAGAATTGCTTCTCCATAAATGTGGAGTCAATATCTCTCTTGAGTTTATTAGCCCTTACTAGCTAATTACCTGATTAGTGACTGTCAAGGTTTAGTCCTGACCCAGCATGATCAGCAGATAAATGTGAGGCCAGACATTTAATATATCTCTCTGATACTTTCTTTTTCTTTTTTTCTCATTTGGGACATAGCACAGTCATTGTTCATGATTAAAATAAACATTAATTCACTCATTTGAAGATGTAAATGAATCTTTACTAGACAGAATATCATACCCTGTATTTTTCCACTTAGCACTTTCTTCAGTAGCAGGTGAAATTCCCCTGGGTGTTAACTCCATCTGTGATTCTGTGGGTGAGTGAAAGAGTGCTACAGAGAATGAAGAGAAACCAGTACCTTGTGGTGCTCCTTCTGCCTCCTTCTCTACTGTTGTTTGGGTGGCCCAAACTTTTTTTTTTGAGCTAAGCCTGTTGCTTATCAGGCTTTTTAAAGGACTAATTTAATTCACTCACTGCCAGGAAAAGTGCAGGTCCTTTGTAAATTAGCAGAAATTGTTCCTGGAATGTTTTGAGGAGGTCTAGAGCAGAGTAAATTAGAGTGACGTGAGTGGGACTGAGATGTTCCCATGGATGCAAGTGAAGAGAAGGGAACTCCTAAAAACAGGAGGAGGTTTGACTGCAAAAGACTGTAGTTATGTTGATTCAAATCACTATGATAGAGTAGCTGTGTTTTGCCTACTTTTTTTTGTGAAATGCCTGAGGTTTGAGTCAAAGTGGTCGATGTGTAAATTAAAAAAAGATGCTTAGGATAGGATAGTTAGCTATTTACTGATTCCTGACATTATTCAGCCACTTTAGTGACAAAGGATTTGAGGAGAAGAGGCCATCAGCAGCTTTCTTCTCAGGTTACACCACTAGTTCTTTTCCTCAATCAAAGTGAAACTAAATGTTGGTTTTGAGTAGAAGTACCTTTCTTGCAGGTTTCTCACCACGATAAGAAAGAAGGCACCCTGACTTAAATCTTACTTACAAGTCTCCATATCAAAAATTTCCCCCATTCTCTATTGTGTGTTACTCTTTCCTCTGCACCTTAATGTCATGTATCTAAAGGGCAGAAGATGTTTCCTAGCTGTTTTGCTCCTGCCAAAGGTCAGAGAAATCTAGATTAAATATTTACTGAAAACCATAAAATTTTTGTGGGGCTTTAGATGAAATTTAAACCTACTTTCTGCTAAATCATCTAGTGCCCTCTTCAGTATCCTGGCTTCTTACTTGGGACAGAAGAGTTGTGGATTGCAGGAAAACAAGCTTATGAAATGTTTTGACAGATACAAAGTCTTGTTTCTTTTCATTCTTTTCTACGTCAATAAAAAAACCCCACCCTCCTACAGATGTAGGATGTTGAAGGCAACAATCTATGCAGCTGTCTTACTTGCTAGAGTTCTTCAATCAAATTCAATAAAAAATGAGTTATATGAGCTCATGTCTCTGCTTTCCCCATTGAATTGCCAAAGTCAGGATGAGTGAGTGCATGCTTTTGAGAGCATGCATTTTAGGGATAAAAATAGCTCTTGCTGGTAAGTTTGCAGATAGATAGATAGGCAGAACATGAGCAAACACATTAATGAAATGAAGTCAAGCTTGAATAGAAGAAGCAACTTTCTGTCTTAGGAAATACTTTGGTTGCAGAGTAGTTGGCAGTACCTTTGAAATAAAGCAGTTACACTGACTGGCACTAATAGCCAGGGTCTGAGGAGTTTCAGATCGAAAAGCAAATGAAACATAGCGAAGTAAGTAGGGCGAAGGTGTGCCAAAGCCCCTCCTTTCAAACACAGGAGGATGTGTCACTGTAAGAATAATGTATTCAGATCTGCCTTGCAATACCAGAAACTCCACACAGCAGGTTTGATCAGAGATGGAGAAAGTCTCCTTAATGAGATACTTGCTTTGTTGTAACATTATAGCTCAGGTAGGTGACTAGATTTAGCTGAAGGATTCTTAGGCTGTCTTGATTTTTATATAGGTCCTAAATGTGTTATGAAGTTTTCCTCACAACCATAAATGTCACGGTAATGACTAATAACCTAATTTGTTATGTTGTCAAATGCCGGCTTTTCAGAGATAGCCTGCTTGTTATTATAGTGTCAGACATACACATTTTTGTTTCATTTTGGAATGAGGTTTTTTTATGTGTCTGCTTTTCTCCCTATTTCCATAGCATGAGGTGGATGGTAGACTTACCTTGGAAACAAGAAAACCATAGGAGAGTGCTCAGAAGAAAGACATGGCCTCCACTGAATCACCAGAGTTTTGGCCAAGATTACTGGTACTTAAATCTTACAGTTTCTAAAATTTCTGACCATTTATTTGTGCATGTTTGTTTTTACAGGAGTCAGCAACAGCAGATGCACACAGTGTTTCGTATGCTTGGGCTGCACTGTAACTTTTATTGTATTAACAGATGGTACATTGTTCTTGGCCACACCCTTTACTTGAAAATGCAAAGAACTTCAGCTTCATGGTAAAGAAAGTCACCTTCCTCCTTTTCCTGCTGGAAAATGTTCTAGGATGCAAGCTAATGAAGTAACCTTCCTGTGGGCCTAGATCTTCTGTTGCTTAGTTTCTCCACCTAGGGAAAGCCCAGCAAGGTTCTAGCAATCATCTCTGCATTTGACCTGGAAATTCTATCCCACAGAGAGGAAATAAAAGGATTTTTCTTTTTAGTGCAAGTGAAATCGGCCACCTGGAGAAAGCAGAATCAAGGACCCTGTGGACAACAGTATTCTCATGACAGCTGTTTCTCCCCAGGATTCTTTCAAATGTTGTATATATTAGTCTGTAATGCTAAACCAATCACAGCTGTCAGCAGCAGGATATAATCACAACTGCCATTTTACACCGAACACCCAGACAGTATGCAGTAAATTGCAATAAGCTATTACATATTTATCATCAAATCTAAGAAATATCAGTGACTATTTTTATTCATTATGTAATATCTTCAAGTTTCCTTTTAGTTCTTTTCTTTGAAGAACAAGTTAGAAGTAAGTTACTCAATCATTGATAAAGAAAAAGATTATTTTTATTTGTTTGGGATTTTCTTGTATTGTATTTACTTTGAAAAAACAGTGTTGATTGTTAGTCTGTGGATTATTTAAGGATTTAAAAATGACAAAAATCGGACAATAGAGTTGTCAAAGGGTATTAATTTGCAAACATATTAAGATGCTGAAAAAATATCTACCTCTGAAACCAGAGGATTCTCTGATATTCAGAAGTTTTCATCACTGTATTGCACTGGGAGGTGCTGGTTCATTATGATCCTAGTATGAGAGACACACAAACTCTGTAAAGTGTCCTTTAAAATGGTATATTTTAGAGCTATCACTATAAAGTAGGAGAGAATAGTAGAGATAATTTTATGTCCCTTCACATGCTGGGGACCCCGAGCTGTACACCATCTAATGTAACAACCTGTGCATACCCTGTCCTTAGAAAAATCTCCTGTTCTTGTCATTTAAACTACTATATGATTTTTCTTCCAAGAAAACAGCTCTATTCATTTTTTCAACTGTCAAACAAAAAACATGCTTGCATGAGAGCATCTTCCTGTGAAAGGCCATGCAG
The DNA here is from genome assembly GCF_032191515.1 of Phaenicophaeus curvirostris. Classification (NCBI taxonomy): domain Eukaryota; kingdom Metazoa; phylum Chordata; class Aves; order Cuculiformes; family Cuculidae; genus Phaenicophaeus; species Phaenicophaeus curvirostris. Next base: position 27,581,241 of record NC_091394.1, on the reverse strand, counting down.
ATGGCATGGTCACTGGTACCAAGTGGGAGCTGCCCTCAGGCTTTTATGTTCCAATGAGCTGCCTAAGCTAACTTTGTCTACCTAGACTATAGTAAGGTCTTTGGCATTGTCTCTCACAAGATCCTCATAAAGAGGCCATTGATATCTGGGCTAGATGAGCAGACATTGAGGGGTGGGTGCAAAATTGATTGAATGGCTAGGACCAGAGTGTGCTTCTCAGTGGCTCGAAGTCTAGTTCTAGGCCAGTAACTAGTGGTGTACCATAGGGGTCAATACTGAGTCCAGTCCTGCTCAACATCTCATTAAGAGCACCTTTTATACGAGGAAAGGCTGAGAGAGTTGTGGTTGTTCAGTGTGCAGAAGAGAAGGCCCTGAGGAGACCTTATAGTGACCTTCCAGTACCCGAAGGGGGCCTACAAGAAAGTTGGAGAGGGACTGTTTACAAAGGTTTGTAGTGATAGGACTAGGGGTAGTCGGTATAAACTGGAGAGGGGCAGATTTAGACTAGATATAAGGAGGAATTTCTTCATGATGATAGTGGTAAGGGACTGGAACAGGTTGCCCAGAGGAGTTGTGGCTGCCCCCTCCCTGGAAGTGTTCAGGGCCATGTTGGATGGGGTCTTGAGCAGCCTGATCTAGTGGGAGGTGTCCCTGCCTGTGGCAGGGAGGTTGGAATAAAATGATCTTTAGGTCCCTTCCAACTCAAAATACTCCATGATTCTATGAATAATCTGGATTATGGGACAGAGTGTAGCCTCAGTAGATTAGCAGATGACACAAAACTGTGAAGAGTGCCAGTGGGTTGGGCTACCATCCAGAGGAACATCAACAGGCTAGAGAAACGTTCTAACAGGAACCTCATGAAGTTCAAGAGGGAGAAGCACCAAATCCTGTAACTGGGGAGGAACAACCCCATGTACAAGTATGTGCTGGGGCCACCCAGTGTCACTCTGCTGGAAAGAACTCAAAAACCATCTGGACATGGTCCTGGGCAATATGGTTTAAGTGGCCCTGCTTGAGAAAGGGTCTTAGCTCAGATGTCCACCAAAACTCCTTCCCAACCTCAGCCATTCTATGTTTCTCAGCTGGCTAATTTTATCCTGCAGAGAAAGGGTTTGTACAGCACACAACGGGCCAGAAGGCTAGGTCCGGTCATTTGAACTGGTGTGGATCTCTTAACTCCTCGATGAAAACTGGTCTTCTAGTCAAGATCACTACAACGAGTTAACCCTGCTGGATTCACATACGGTCTCTGGGGGAAAATTCTTAAACAAATGTGAATGGCTGTGATAGTACATTTTTACCCAAACACAGGTTTTGTAGGACTAATACCTTTTATGTTCACCTTGTGAAGTGTAAAGATTTATATTGGCAACATACGTAGCCTTCAGCAAAGTAGGATGCCTTTTTCTAATTGAACCTCTACATCACTGAACAATACTTAATTTCTAAGATTGTGGAACTCATTATGGCTAAACTTTCATATATTACTGTCTTTTTTTCTCCCCCTTCTCAGAGAAAAAATATTGAATACGGAGAAAAAGTGTAGATCTTGAGCAATATTTTGTTCCTGTAAAATTACTGTTAATCTTACGTGATTTTCCATTTACTGTAATTTGCTCAGTGACCAGAAAAAAAAAAATCTATTCATTTTTCTTTTTTCTTTTCTTTTCTTTTCTTTTCTTTTCTTTTCTTTTCTTTTCTTTTCTTTTCTTTTCTTTTCTTTTCTTTTCTTTTCTTTTCTTTTCTTTTCTTTTCTTTTCTTTTCTTTTCTTTTCTTTTCTTTTTCCTTTCCTTTCCTTTTCTTTTTCCTTTCCTTTTCTTTTCCTCGAAAATCTGGTGAAAATTATTACTTTGTTTACACACAATTAGGGTAAGAATTTCCTTTTTCTTTCCTGCAAAAGAGAAAAGTTTTGAGATTTGACTTTGACTTCCCTGTGTGTCTGACCAAGAGATAAAACTGTTACCATCCATCCTGGCTTTTGCAAATTGCAATAGATTGTTTTTTCCTCATTTTAGCTGGAAGGTATGCAGACATGATATTGGTATTCAGTTTCCTTCATAAAAACTACAAGTATTGTTGTTTCATCTTCTTTTTAAATACCTCTTAGTAACTCACTTTGAGCTACTAATATTTGAGAATTTCAGTCTGCAACTCTTGAGTTTTTCTTTCAATTTCACATGAAAGAATTAATAGTCAATTTTCTTCCTCTTTTGCAATGGAACAGGGATTGACTTTCATTGATTTCCTTACTCTGGAAAGTTTTGCAGAGCAAGAGTTGCTATGCTAACAGCTCTTACTGCATCATTTGAATTTCTGAGCACTAGTTTATTGTAGCTGTTTCACTGTATCAGCAAAACACAAGTGCATTTTCAAAACCTGACTTGGGAAATCAGTGGTGAAACAGTCCTGCAAACAAAAGTCTTATGCCTTATCCAATGAATATAGTATTGCCTATTGGTAATATATAGTTAAATAAAAACAATTTGTCCTAAAACTCAGAGGATAAATTGCTATAAAAATGACTAAGGAATTGCTAGAATTAAATACTATATGCAAGTCTACCGCAGGGAATCTTTTCATTATGGAGTCATTTAGCCATTGACAGCCTAAGACATGGGCAAAGTAATTTTTGAGTTTTTCAGTATTTTTAAAGTAGTAAAATTATGCTCAAATGGTTCTGGAATTCCTGAAGGTCAGTTAGTCTAGTTTTATTGCTTCTGGGTATCTGGTTAATAATGAATATGTATGGACTAGAAAAAAAGCATTCTAGGTTTTTATTTATACTGTTCAGGGATTTTCTGACACTTAAAAGATTAAAATGACTCATAGTGCTGTATAGAGAAAGTGCTGTATGCATCTAATGTTTTCTATGCAAATGCTAGTTGTACTCTAACGCCATTATACCTATAAAATGTCAGAATTATTTATATTAACAGTAGTAGCCATTTCTCTCTAACGATATGTTAACCATTGTCTCAGATATTTTTAGAAGATATTATACATACGCTCTACAAATTTCTTTATACATTTCTCAACCTGTTTTTTTTTGTGGACATTTTAGAGAAAGAATAAGTTCACTTGATAACTCTGTGTGCCTTCATTTTAAAAAATCTTAACTACTTGTCTCCTGAATAATTGCTGTATTGGTGATTACTTGTAAAAAACATTTACAGCTATGCACAGTGAATAGATTGGTAGGAAAAATTATATACTAAATAATTTATGTTTTCAATTTCTCAACCTGTGATAAAAGATTTTGCTTTAAAAACCAACAAGGAATAAAAATACCAGAAGAGTATAAAATCAGCAGCAAATTTTATTCTAGAGTGAGTCTTCATAAATATAGCTACAGTGCCATGCTTACAGCTCAGTAAGTTGATTTTTCAGTACACTTACTATACCACAAGTAACAATAAAAAATAATTTGCTTTACGTAATCAACCATGTGCATTGAACTGATAGTTACGATGTGATAAAGAGAAATACTATCCACGTAAGCTGAACACATTATAAACCCTTTTGCAAGCGTATAAACTCTAGAGTCTTCCCTAATAAGTCTAATACAATGTTTATAATCTAAGCAATTTCTTTATGTAAGCTGCACTTTGAAAAAGACTTTTAATTACAGTGCTACAGGTACAGATAGTGCAGAAGTTTCACTGTGGTCTAGAATGTTTGATTCAAAATAATTTCTGTTTGTTAAGTCAGCAGGGGTGGGAATTTATATTCACATAACTCACGTGGGGTTCTAAGTGGATTTGAAAATAAAGTTTAAAGGGGAGAAGTGTGAAGGGGATAATTACTAATATCCTTTTAGTCTTGGCTTGGCAGGGAAGAAATATTATGTAAGAAGATGGTATATACTGGACATCATGAACAGATCCAGAATATTATGAGAACTGAACTAAATTGCTACAAATTGTATATGAATCTAGAGGGAACTCTGTTACAGTTTCAATAGGTATACTGCTTGGAATAATAAAAACATCTGTATATTACTATGCAAAATACTATTATTGCCAGTAAAAAGTGAATGACTGCAAAATGTTTGATGACTGGACGTCCTGGATACTTTTAAAATCTTCACAGGACGTGTCTTCTTCTGTTTGCCTTTCATTCATCTTTGCATGGCCTTTACCAACCCAGATAACAGAATATACCCTCTTATCAAATTATATGAAGTTACCTTTACAGTAACAAGGGCAAGCTGCAATGTAAATCTCTGAAACAATCTGTGAGTAGTACAATTCTTGGAGTCCTGATGAACATTTCTATTAATCTTCAGTTGATAGTGCAGGCAAAGGTTCAGAAAGCGATAGGCCATACTGAAGCAGAGCAGAACTCCACCTGCTCCAGTATCTGATTGCTACATTGGTTTTTAGCAGGCTCATAACAAAGGATTTAAACGGAGGGGAAAGTATTTCTTTTGAGTAATATTTCATATTCTACTGGTGTGTCTCAGATGCTTTCAGGTGTCATACTCTGTATTCAATAGTTCTGTATCAGCTTTATCTCTGTTAGTTTGTATAGTTGTGTTGTGAACCCATACTAACAGTCAGCTTTTACTATGTAATCTGGCATGGAGTTCCACATCTTAACTACATATTGTCTTGCCTTTGTTTTGGGCTGTGTGCCTGTTATTATACGTGGTGACTTTTAATGCCTCGGCTGGAAAACACATGAACACCACATTCATATACAACCTCTTGACTCATTTGTATTCCCTTATCATTTCCTACTCAGTCATGTATACTGGAGGTTCAAGAAACCTCATCTATTTAGTTTTTCTTTATACAAACTGTTCATAGCTTTTATCATCATTGCTGACCTTTATCATCAGAGAGAAAAGGACTGGAAATACAAATAATATTCAAGATTTGTTGTACTATGGATCTACACTGTAATATGGTGATCTCTTCTTTTTCCCACTTCTTTAATAATAGATTATGATATTCCATATTTTTACCTCTTCTGAACTTAGGTTTTCTTTTCATTTGCCTGCACCATATAACTTGAACTGTCTCTTGCCTGATATTTCAGAAGCTCCAAGTACATCATTGCACAGATAAAACTGAGATTATTTTCTTCAGTGTGCCTCACTTACTGATAAACACTGGATTTTGTCTTCCAAATTTTTTCCTCGCTAGTATGATATCTCTCATTCCTGCAGGTTTTTGCAATAAACTTTCGTCTTCTTTAGCATGATTGCTCTGTTTTGCTAACAATCTTTGCCACCTCTCTGATAATTTTGTGTCAATTATGAACATGATACAGAACATACCTTGTGATTATACTGGTGACTTTCCTGTGTCGTGGAAAATTACAATTTGTTCTGTGGCTTTTATCATTCAACTACTGCTTAATCTTTGTGTAGGCTTACTATTCATTGGCCATTTAGCTTCTTCAAGAATTATTGACTTTTTCAAGGAACTCCATCAGGTCTTTTATGTCTTTGATGTGTCTTACAAAAAAAAAATATTCTTTTTCAGTCTGTCATATCTGTGCACTAAATTCAGCTCTTTATTATATTTTCTAGCAATTTTCGTAGTGCAGGCATCAGGGTCAATGGTCAGTAGTTCTACAGATCTCCTTGGAAAAAGGAGCACAACAACCAGGTGTTGCATTAGCCGTCTTCCAGCCTTCTTGTACTTGAAAAATATCAATGGAGGAGTTTTACGCCATAGCAGTAGCTCATAGTACAATCACATTTTTATAGAAATGTCAAATAGTTCTATAAATAGGTAGTTATCATTCCTTATCATTTTACTATCATTCTATCATTCAACTTTTTATTTCTTTCTTCCTTTTCCATTACATATTTTTATTTCTTGCTGTATTGTGCATGTGTCTATGTTAAAAGCTTTCCAATGTAACAAAAGTCCAACTTGATCTCTAACACATTACATTGAAAGAAGCAAATTTAAAAAGTTGAAAATAGGAGAATCCAAGCAAAAATAACTAAACTCATAATTCTAGTAAACAAAAGAAATATGAAGATGGAAATCAGGAAACCAAGGCTTAAGTCCTGGATGTATACTTAATTAATAAAACAAAAATTGTCTGTCAATTTGGATATCACCACTTATCAAACTGGTCTCAGTAAAAAACAGTATCCTATATGGATAATTTTAAATAAGCTCTCAAATTACAGCTGCCATATCCACTACTTTGGGAGATCTCACATGAGAAATAACACCTTCTCTATGGCATTCCAAGAAGATATCATGGGAGAAATAACTCACAAGAAAGGATCTGGTTGATATATTGAACTACTGCTGGCTGAAGCTTCGGGGCATGGGCTGAACATGTAACCTCTACTGTCTAACTACTGTCTTGTTACCACATTTTCACAACCTTACCATATTTCCCTTCTTTCCTAATTCTTTATTTTCTGTTTAATAGGATCTGATAGAGTCAGTCAAATCTATTGTGAACAGTGTCCAGAAAAACAAGTACGTGTGCTGTCATAAATAATCTGACAGATATGATTTCAATTATGGTTGTTAAAGTGAGAAGAGGCTGGTGACTACCTCTTGAAAGCAGCAAGGTTACAAACAGCATTAAGCATCACAGACACAAATGGCATTTTATTTCTCTGTTTATTTTGTTTTCTGCCCTTTCCTGTGCATTTGTCTTCAAAGAAGCAAGATGATATATCAGCACAAATCCAGTTCATCTTGCCTTATTTCTTTGCCTCAAAAAGGGCAGTTGTTTTTGTCTTTAGCTCTAACATGCCACCAAATTGTTTTTCCTTCTGTAATTTCTCTGATGTAGTGAGGGAAAGAAAGCAAAAGACATTGTCAAAACAAAGACCAAAACATTTTATATTTCAGACTTTAACTGCTTTTTCCATCTTTCACTGCACCTCTAAGAAGAACTTAGCCAGCTGAGACCTATATTCAAAATGCTGAATCTTGTTTAACTGTTCACTGTTTTTCAAAAACAAGGCTGCTTTTGCTTATATAAGTGATATGCTGGGCCCAAGTGTTCCCTCAAAGCCCGCACAGTTCCTCATGTTCTTCTTTATTCTAGGCAGGCATCTACTTCATTGTCAAGAAGTAAATGTTTAGAGGCCAACTGCCTTTAGTAGCTACTGCTGGTTTAGATTTGACTTTGCTACCCATTTAGAATAGAAGCTATGAAAGTATGAAGCAATACTCCATGAATAAAATGTGCCCTTGAGGTGGCCTAGATTTCACATCCTGAAGCATCCTGGACCACACACTGATAGTAAATTTAATAAATATGTAGTAAAGTAGATAAATGCTTCAATCTGACAGCTCAGTTTCTAGAAAGTGAATGTAGGATCAAGGGAGACTACTTCTAGGAAAGGACATACTTTACAGGTGTTAAAGTTGTATTTTGACTTGTAAGAATAGCCAGCCTCCTTTATATTCCACATACGCAAGATTAGTATTGGATCATTATTTTGTGGACATCGTAGAAAGGTTTCTCAGTGAACTTACAACCTAATTAGGGGAAGACAAGCCAGAATCATAGATGTAACAAACAGAAAGAGGAGGAGAGGTAGGATGAAACAAAACACAGCAAAAGCATATTTTTTTGTAACACTAGATTTATTTAAATTCTGAGATAAATGACATCTTTTGTGATGGAAGGAGTGGTAGCTGCTGTTGTGCTAACTGTGCTTCTTCCCATGTGTGCTAGTGTTATCAGTATTGCATTGGAAACACAAGAGGTAGAAGGAAGAATGTCAGAGAAAGTACTTTCTCTCTGTTCTTTCATTCCTTTTGAAGAAAAATCTGCAGTAAATAGTCACAAAGTGCTTTGTCATTTCCTTCAGTGTCAGAAAGAAAGAGATCTAAACCTAGATGGCCAATGAATCCATTGTGCTGGTTTTTTATTGAATGCTTTTTCTGTCCAATGTTTACATATTATAGGAATATTTTTCAGGAGGTTTTTTTTTTTTTTTTCTCCTCAGCTGGGACTTGTGTAGACTTGTACTGATTTGTATCATAATAGTCATACACAACTACAAATGCGTTTTTTTAAGCCCTATGATACAGAAAAATTCTCCATTTTATGGTCAGAGAACAGAAATGGACAGCAGACAAATGAGTTTCTCAGTCTCAGAGGAAATCTGGATGTGCAGTAAGGAATACACGCAGGAGAACCTGGTTCTTAGAACTGCTACCTTAATCATTTGTACAATGGTGTTTTTTCTTGTGCATATGAGGAATTCAAGTATAAAAATAACTGAACTGGACCAACACCCTATTTGGTTGCCTTTATGGTATGCAGCAAGAGGCAAATCTAGAATTGCATTTCCTGAATACTTTCACACTTTCAGGCTGTTTGTGACTCAAAGCATTTGTGATTTTGAGTCACAGAAGAGGTCCTGGTATTTGGTGTTACTCAGTGGATTTTACTTCCAAAAGGTAGTCTAATTAATCTGCAGTGCTTGAAATACCCTGTAGAGATGAATTACAAATTTAAATATGCATTTCTGTTTTGGACCAGGATATTAAGTTTTATCTAATATTCCCTAGTACTTACTGTGGAAAATACCATGAAGAATAATTTCATACTCACCTTTTCTAAGTCAGTTAGAATTCTATTAATAACAATAATCATAATCTCGTAATCGCACATAAATCTTTACTATTGCTCTTCTCTGTTCGTACTCCACTCCACCTTTCTTGAGATAAAGAGTTCTAAACTGCATTCAGTATGCATGATGTGGCAACGCTATGGGTTTATATTGCTAGTTTATGCTGGTTTGTGCTCCATTTCTTTGCTAATAATCCCTATTAGCTTGTTTGGGTTAGTGCAAATACAGGAGATACAAGCAAGCAAACAAGCAAGCAATTCCTGGCCCAGGTTTTTGTATTCTTTTGTCATTTGAAAGCATTCATAATACTTTGAACATATGATATCTTTTTTGTTTTCCTTGAGCTACATAGGGACTGGAATTTTCTCATCAACAAAAAGTTTGGGGTTTTTTTTCTAAGTTAGAACAACAGAAGTTATATGGTAATTTCCTAAGAAAGAGATATTACAAAACATCTGTTTCTTTCTAGAACATCTCTGTCCTCCTGCATAGACACTGAGATGGACCGGACACAAGCCTAGGGCTTAGACAAGGCAAATTTTCAGAGCATGAAAAGGATAGAAAGTCAGAATAGCATGCTTTAGAAAATTCCATTGAAATTGACTTATTATGGTAAAACACTTCCCTCTTAATATAATTTTCGAAAAAGAAATATTTACAGGGAAAATACTACATTAAATATTTTTTATACTGAGCATGTAAAAGCATTTAAATACATTTTCTAATGCTGTTTGTTAAGTGAAACCTCCTAATAACCTGTAACACAGACTAGACTAGACTAATTGAGTTGGAAGCAACCTATAAGGACTCTTAAACACTACCTCTTTAGAAAGCCTGTTGCAGTGTTTGACCACCCTCTCAGTAATGAATTGCTTCCTGATGCCAAGTCTGAACTGCTCCAATGCAACTTTGAACCATTTCCATTTGTCCTGTCACAGGATACAAGGGAGATAAGTGCCTCTTTCTCCATTTCCCCTTCTTAGGAAGAGACCAATGACATTGTCTCTCAGTCTCCATTTCTCCAAGCTAGACAAACCCAGAATCCTTAGCTGCTCCTCACAGGACATTCCTTCCTGCACTTCCATCAGCGTTAGTGCCCTCCTCTGGACATGTTCAAGGACTTTAATATCCTTTTTAAATTGTGGGTCTCAGAACTGCACACAGTATTTATGGTGAGGCCGCATCAACACTAAATACACGTTACTACTAAAAGCATGCCAAAATTGAGCTAAAGAACAGGGCCTAGAATTAAATTTCCAGAGACCTTGCATCTCCAGTGCAACACGGGGAATACTTGAGCTGATAATGGAAGAGTTCGTTCAGGAACCAAAGTAAAGTTGCTCCTAATCAGTTGTGTTACCCATGTGTTGTCTTGACCTATACGTGACGTAAGGTGGCAACTAGTATCTGCACACCCACTAGGTAGCTAAAAGCCTATTGAGGATTCTACACCAGACTGCATCTTGATGCATTCTATCTTTTTGAGCTTCCAAAAATATTGCTAGGAACGTGTAATACGATGCTCATTTAGATGCTTGTCTTTGATTTGGTTTTATTCCTCTTGTGCACTCAGCTCTTTGGCCCAAAATTTATTCGAGAAAGTTTTTTTGATATTGTTTAACTTGTATTTTTTTTTCTTAGTTACAAGCATAACCAACAATAAAATAAAGTTATGCCTTTATGTCTGTATAGCACCTGACACTGAGCAAATTTCCAGGCAACAGAGCAACATATTGCAATTAATACAACTATTCCTGCTACTTATCCACTGTGTGCCCATTAAAACTTTTGTTTTCCCCCCTCATCTGCATAATTTCCTATATAAAGTGCATAAAAATTATTGTCCCCGCCATTAGCAGAATAGAATCTGCTGTGAGATAATCTGTGAGATAATCTGGTGAAAGGTGAAAATGAAGAAGAAACAACTGGTATTATTAGCAGTAATGCGATTAGTACAGTGTCATCACTATGAAAGAGAGTTTTAAATTGTTCTTGTAATAGGAATTGCACTTCCATACAGATATATAAATGAAGTGCAGTTATTCTGCAATCAGATGATTGTGTGAGTTTGATCAAATGAAAACAATAAACAAGATCTGTTTTAGGAAAATGCTCACTTTCTCAACCACCAGATGATTACCAAAACATCAGCTACTATAACTATTTTTCTTCATAATTTTTTGCAAACACTATTAAAAGTTAACCATGTTCAGCAGCTCATTAAGATAATCATTACCAAACTCTTAAGAAATTGGCTTATTGATCTTAAAAATGCCGATATTCCATGAAATTTTAATTCTCATTCATTTATACAGGTATATAACTTGGTAAATCCTGTTATCAACTAAATTTATAGTACAGTAATCATTAACTATGATGTATTTTCATTTTACAGTTATGCTATACTTCTATTCTACACATTTTTCATATATGAATATTGCTTGATATAGCCAGTATGCATGACTAATTTTTGCCATGCACCAAGTCGGGCAGAATATGTCATGAATGGAAATATTTTTCTTTATACTGTGTCCTGATAAAACCTTTTTATGATGCAGATCATCAGCCTAGCTGCAATTAATGGTGGGAATTTGTGGGAACAGCTTCTGTGCTACCAAAGCTTTTGGAGATTAATAAATATGTTTGAGTAGGTGTTAATCTAATCAGCAAAGATGAAGTAAGGAAAAAGAAATCCACAGACAAAACCTTTGCATCTCCTGGGACATTTAAACTTGATCTTCTACTGCAACCTTCTGCCCAAACAGTATCACTGCATGGAAATATGTTAAATACTTATATATTTTTCTGGATTCTGATATCAGAGTTAACAAATGTTACTTGAATGGTTATACCTGAGGAAAATTTAGAAATCAATGAATTTTTTATAATATAGTTCAGCTAACAACACGTTTACAGGGAACTATTAGGAATGTATGAAATTTGCTATGAGGAGTAGAGCATAATGAACTGCCTAAATTAAAAATCTAAAATTAAAAAAAAAAAAAACAAAAAACCCAAAAGCTTTGAATTACTGGAAAACATCTACAAGGCTGTGTGAGAGAAGTCCTTTCTTCAAAGTTGTTTTCCCTGTTACTAACACAGCATCAGCTTTCCTTCTCCATCCTTAATGCTGGCTTTGAGGTTTTTACTTTTCCTTGGAAACCATCATTATTCACAAGCCGGTAGGCATATGCAAGTTTATTTCAGGCTATCAGTAAGCAATTAAAGTGTAATACTGAATTGGCTGTGAGGTTCATAAACCCTCCCACCTCTGCTGAGTTTTTAATAGGTGACCGAGGTTCATACCTTTACAGGGAGATTGATATAGGGATCAAAGGTTGAAAGGTTTTCACTCTATACAGAAAATTATTTACCAACTCCACCAAAAAAGTTACTGCAATTTTGTTTGTTGGACTGTAAGGAAAGATAGAAAGCCTATAACTGTGAAGACAATAATTAGTTAATAGTTACATATATATCAGTAGTTTACACAGGCCATAGAAGAAGCTGCTAATTGTCATATTTAGAATATCTCATCCACCTCCATCTTCCAGTAGTCTTGAACTATGAGTGGTTGATTGTATCTCCCCTGGGTCCCGGCCAGCCTTACTCTCCAACATGCGATGAGTTGTCAGTGAGCCTTTGCTAGTCATGGTTAAGACCACATCCGGATGATGGTTTCCAAAACTATCACAATGTGCTGCTTTTGAATATTGGCCATCTCAAATCAGATCCAGTCACAAATCAGTTGCAATTGAGAGCCAATCACTTATCCTGGTTGAAGTGTCTTGTGCCAGACATCATACTTCATTTTATGGTCATAATATGTTTCCAGCTATGTGGAACAATCTGTTCCTGAAACAAATGTAATCAGCTCTTCAATGAACTTTGTGAAGAAAATAAATTTCATCACAGTTAAACCATAAAATAAAAATACACTTGGTTTCTGTCATTCTGTCAAATAAGCATAACGAATACAGACACTCTGTCACTTTGTGTCCATGAAAGAGATTGGGGTATTATAATACAAACATAGTGCAAAACTGAAAGATTTTCCCCCTTCTGACATGGTAGCCATTAATAAGGTCTTTCTAGGAGTAATGAGTGAATCTGAAAAGTGTTTCCCAGAAAGGCTTTATTTTTAATTGTGCAGAGTGTGAATAAGCTGTGTAGTATATATGGTCTCTTCTCCCAATTAACAAGTGATAGGATGAGAGGAAATGGCTTCAAGTTGTACCAGAGGAGGTTCAGCTTAGGTATGAGGAAAAATTTCTTCACCAAATGAGTTATGAGGCACTGGAAAAGGCTGCCCAGGGAAGTGGTTCAGTCACCATCCTGGAAGGTGTTTGAAAGGTGAGTAGACAAGGTGCTCATGGATATGGTTTAATAGCAGACAAGTATGGTTAAACTCTGTGATCTCAAAGGTCTTTTCTAACCAAGCAATTCTACAATTCTATGATTCTGTGATTCCACATCTTTGGGTTAGCAGCTTCCACAACGTTGTAACTAAATGCAGCATTTTACACCCAAATTCTGAAATATTTTTCTTGTCATATATTTAAAATGCTAGCCTAGCTGGAGTTGCAGGTATAATTTTCAATATGATTATAAGAAGTCTTAGCTTAAGTTTGTCAAACATGTTATGTCATGGCATTGACATAAATGCTTAGTGTGGAGGAGACATTAATCAAGGAATGATATTCATGTTGAGATACTGAAAAAACTTTATCAGTGATTAGATTTCTAAAAGTTGAAACATTTTGGAAAAACATGAATACATATTCTGGAAATTATTTGAGGATGGGAACATTTTGAAACAGATGTTGAAAATTGAATTGAATTTTGACTGAAAATTTTAAAATTAAACAAATTGTTCATTGGGATTAAAATAAACAAATAAAACTGAACTACACTGAAAACCAGTTTCAATTTCTGAGAAGACATGTTTAGTTTCAAACAAGTCATTTAAAGGATATTATGCCATGTCACACAAAGACATATCATATGCATCTATATGAAAGGAGGCTCAAGGTATTTTTTAGTTGCAGCTGGAGCTGGAACCATATTTCTGTGATTGCATCTTAGAACAGCACCATAATCTTATCACTAAAAATCCTAAAGAGTTTTAAAATTTATTTTTGAATGCTAACTGCATCAATGAAGCAGTCATGACTGGAACAATTTCAACAATAAAATTATTAAATAATATATTTAAAATATGACTAGGAAGCCGAATTTTTTTTAAAAATAGATTTAAATAGTTTCTTTCTGTTTTTAATTAAGCTTAGTTATACTGGGTAGTGTGATATTTCTGTTTTAAAATGCATTACTTGCACAGAAATCTGTGTCTCTGGCTTGGTGCAGGTAGCCTCAGCTTTAGGATTGTGTTTTCCAGTGCAAATATAAAATCATGTGCTGTAACTATGAGTAACTGATAGATTTTCTTATTAGTTTGGCTAAAGCTTTATTGGTGTGATCAAGAATGTTTCATTAAGCAATTTAATTAACTCAGAATTCAGAAGGATTTGAGGATTTTCAGCATTAACCTACCTCCCTGTTCCTGTAGAAGCAGTATCTTTTATCGTGGTCCATCTGTAAAAAGGAAGAAGTTTTAATTCCCCTAGAATTTTCTTATTTGCTTATCATGAGTATTTACAACATGTTCTTTAGAATTATATGACTTCTTTTCACTTTCAGAGATGTGTTGAAAGGAGCTAAGAAAATTAAGGCATCTCACTGCTTAAGTGAATGGTTATACAGCAACAATTACATATTAGTAATATTAATTTCTATTGCAGTAACACCTGAAGGTCCTGTCTGAAATTAGTGTATTACTGTGCTAAGCGTGATACTGACATACAAAAGATGGTTCTTCCCCTTAGGAGCCTGCAGTCTCAGCACATATGACTGACGAAGGCTAGAAGAAATCAAGAGTTAATTCACCAAATTTCACAGATAGAAAATTGTACCACAGAGAGGGCTATGTCTGCCAGGTTTTGAAGACTTTTTTCCAGACAAAGTTTTGCTGCTGTGATTTAAGGTAAAAATTTAAAATGAGATCGCTTAGTCAATAACCAGTGTAAAATCTTTGTGAACAATCATGTTAAAATTACTCACTTTTCTCAGTATAGTGGAAATCATTTGGGACAGCTTTACCTAAACCCAAATAAGCCACTCTTATACCTAAAGCATAAGGACAACACAATCTTTTGCATTCACTTAAAATCCATTCTAATGATCCAATTCCCATGAAAGTATGCCTTAAATAACTTATAAGTGGTCTCATAGATAATCTCAAGGCACAGCTATGACTTCAGCCTGGGAAGACCTATTGTTGGGTTTACAAAAAAGCCAACAAAATGTTTCTAAGGAATTAGAAACATCCAAGAAATTGTGTAAATTTGTTTGATTTTATGACACATTGAATTGTACAAATGCCTCTTTCTTTAAATAAGGGACCAGTAGTCCCATAAGAGACCCCATACTGATAGAATCACTGGAGCAAGTTTGCAGTTGTTACCATCCAAATGAAGCAGTGGGCCACAAAAGAAATATCTAAAACAAAATGACTTTAAATTGTCATTAATGTAATATGGATTTGATATTGAGCCAAAGCAAAAATGACCAATTTTCTCAACTGGAATATGATAAACCTCATTAAAAGTAAGATCTGTATCAAAAGATTTTAATTGTACATAATCAGAGAAAAAAAAAAAGAAGAGTTCTAATGCTTCTGAAAGAACATTAATTATCTTGGCAGTAGTATAACATGTTGAGCTTGTATCAGCTACTAATTAGAAATGTGACATTTGATTTGAGGATTAGTTTGTGTGATATAAAACGAAGATTTTGTAAATAACTACTGCTTTTACATGCTTTGTCTTCTCCTTTGTATTTCCATACTTTACATTCTAGCCTATATGATTTTTCTTTTACAATATATATCCATTATCCCTTTATTTAGAGAAGCCTTTTAAACTGTGCTTCAGAAAAAACACTCTTTGTAACAAGTACCTGTGACCTGTGTCTGAATGTTTGAACAGCTGTGTTGTGATCAGCTGAGAAGAAGTATTCTATAAAAGGAAGATTTTTCTTTGGCTGATATTTTATATTGATTGCAAATCACTGTGTATTGTCCAAGTGGCTGATATGTGCAATCGTGTGTTCAGGCAAAATGGACAGATAGTTTAATAAAAGCTTTGAAGGAGTCTGGGTTGGGGCATATAGACCCATGATATTAACAACTATACTCAGTGGAATACAAGACAAGTTCTGTATTTCTTTTGTCTGTGGTCTTCCAGTACCTGAAGGGGGCCTAAAATAAAGCTGTGGAGGGACTTTTTACAAGGACATGTAGTGACAGGACAAGGGGGAATGGATTTAAATTGGAAAGGGGAAGATTTAGAGTAGACATTAGGAAGAAATTCCTCATGATGAGGGTGTAAGACACTGGAACAAATTACCCGGAGGAGTCGTGGATGCCCTATGCCTGGAGGTGTTCAAGGCCAGGTTGGATGGGGCCTTGAGCAGCCTGATCTAGTGGGATATCCCTGCCTGTGGCAGGTTGGAACTAGATGACCTATAAGGTCCCTTCCAATGCAAACCATTCTATGATTCTCTGATTCTTTAGTACAGCCATAGAGATTTAGGAAAAATAAGACACAATTCATGGACAAGAAATGTTATCAACACATGCTGTTTCTTAGAAGCTGTTTCTTAGAAGATTTATTTACAGCTGCTCATAGATAGGAATAACACCTTCTCGGCAGCAGCCACTTATTAGCATTGTTTTGGTAAAATACCTCATATCTCACAGAATCTGGGGCTACGTAATAGTGCATATGTGTTGAGGGAGTGGCTTACTTTATGTGGCTTTACGTTTTTTTTAGTGGCAAGGAAATATATGTAGAGAACAAAGAAATTAATGCACATCCGCCCACTCAGTAACATTTCCTTGACCATTGTGTGTACAGTAAAGCCAACAGATAGAGCCAGCAAAGTGTGCCAATGCCTTATCCCTCTGCTAAGCTCATCCAGGATGTTTGATGAGGTGCACTCAACAAGAGACAACAGTTCAGATAACTATGAACTGCTTACACCCTATAATTTTTTCAGATCTCTTGCCATGGGACTTTGGAAACTGCAAATAAATATCTCCTCTCCTCCACAGCTCCTTTTGTATTTAGTGCAAGACATTTTAATTTCCCTGTGGAAAAGAGGGATAGCTTTTAATCTGGATCCAGTGTCTTACTGATTTTCAAATCAAAGGTTTCCGTGGTAGCAAGTCCAGAAAACTGCATATCTTTACTTCTTAAATAAAGACTATAAACTCAACAAATTAAAGATATTGACTGTTCCCAAAACACCCTGTAAATGTTTCTTTGCATGCATGCATATAAAACAGTGCCAGGTGTAGGATGAAAGGCAACCTTGCTGCTCGATCTTGGTAATCAACATTAGACTAATATACAGCTCAACAGCACATTAACATTTTCAAAGACTAGGGTTTCCATTTCTTATCACAACAAAAGGAAACCCCAAACAAGTAACATATAACAAAGGAAGACAAGGTGCAGAAAGAGTATTAGTTAATTTATCAGCTACCTGATATGTTAAGTGAAACTGATTTAAACTTTCAGAAACGTAAATCACATTTGTCAGACTTCAATAAATCTCTGCCAACATTTGCTCTCCTTTAAGCTTCAAGATTAATTTTAAAAAAATGTTTCTACTGGTGGTCATCTCTCTGATAGATTATGTAGGGTATTGTTTGTATATACATTTTGCAGTGATCTGAATATTTGTACTTGAAATATTGCAGCATGTATGAAAATGAGGTAAAGCAGAGAGCAACAATATTACCAGTATACTCTATCAAAGCTTTCATCATGTGGCGCTGGTACTTGCACCATTCTTCCATCATGGGCCTCTGGCAGCTGCTGTTCATAACATAACTCTAGTTGAAAAGATTGATGCCAACCTTCATTTAGGTAAAATAACTTTCTTCCTGAAAAATGGTTGGAACATACTTAATCATGAAAGGGAAAACATCTAGATGTTGTGTCATGCTCATGATGTTGAAAAATGGGCCACATAGTGCAAAACCTATATGAATATTCTTTATAGATTTTTTTCGACTGCTGGATACAATATAGAAGCTAGGATTGCATATCAGAGCTTGCAATCGCACTTCCAATCATTAACTTAGCTCCTAGTTGGAAAGAATTTTGAGGCTTTCTTAGATTGTTTCTGTGAAATAAAGTTGTCCATAAATAAAAGTCAAGTGGAAAGTTAAGTAAGTGATGCTGTAACCTAGATGCTTCATATTAAATATTACATCAGTTAACATTGTTGATATATTCTGCTATATAATGTTGGGTAAATAGTATTATTGTCAAATTTTACTTTCAATAATGTAAAAGAAGGAGATTTCCTTTGGAGGGAGAGAGTTAATAAAGACATAAGTAATAAGATTATAAAAATCACAGAAGTTAGACTACACAACTGAATATCCAGCAGGTGGAGCTTCATACCTCTAAAATGTTTTGTTTTGATGCCATCCAAAACTAAATATAAAAATTACAGCAAAGGCAAATAAGACAGTCATATGATTAAAATGCTTAAGCTATTTTTAAAAGTACTTATAACGTGTTGTTCATCCCTTAGTAAGGCATCTAATAATGAGAAAAAAAGTGTATTTGTTAAGAAAATACTAGGCAAATGGATGTTAGTATAGTTTCCCCTCTGATTTTGTTTTTTGGGTTTTTTTTAGGTTTTTTTGTTTGTTTTTTTCTTTACATCTAGATTTGTACATTCAAAAACAAGTAGTAATTCTTATACATTTCTGCAGATTTTAGTAACCAGAGCAACAAGTTACATTTCTTTAAGATTTCAGAAAGACATAATGAATGTACTCAGTTGCTTGAGGTTTAACAAGGCCATGTGCTGGGTCCTGCATTTCAGTGACAACAACCCCATGCAGCACTATAGGCTTGGGAAAAAGTGGCTGGAAAGCTGCCCAGCAGAGAAAGTGCTGTTTGATAGCTGGATGAAAGTGAGCCAGCAGTGTGCCAAGGTGGGAAAGAAGGCCAATAGCATCCTGTCTTGTATGAAAAATAGTGTGGCCATCAGAACTAGGGAAATGATAGTCTCCCTGTACTCAACGCTAGTGAGGCTGGACCTTGAATATTGTGTTCACTTTGAGGACCCTCAGTGCAAAATGACGTTCAGGTGATGTAATGTGTCCAAAGCAGGGAAAGGAAGCTGGTGAAGGATCTGAAGGATGGGTCTTATAAGGAGCGATTGAGGGAACTAGGGTTGTTTAATCTGGAGAAGAGGAGGCTAAGGGGAGACTTTATCGCTCCCTAACTACAGGAAACAAGACTGTATTGAGGTGGATGTTGGTCCCTTTTCCCAAGTAACAAATGATAGAATGAGAGTAAATGGCCTCAAGTTGCATTAAGGGAGGTTTAGACTGGGTGTTAGGAAAAATTGCTTCACCAAAAGGGTTGTCAAACCCCTGGTTGTACCAGGCTGCCTAGGGAATTGTTTAAGTCGGCACCCTTGGCAGTGTTCAAAAAATATGTAGATGGCTTAGTACACCTGATAGTGTTGGGCTGATGGTTGGACTGTATAATCTTAGAAGTCTTTTCCAGCCTTAGTGATTCTATGAATATCTAGTTGAATATTAGTCAGAGAAATATTTTCATAGACTCTGGATGGAATTAATTAGCCTTCATTTCTTGTGAGGAGATATTGAGCAGAGAAAAGAGGCTACATCAATTAAATTTTTATGTAACATCATTATAATTCAACATTAATATTTTTGAGGAAAACTTGAGATGACCTGAGAATGGGCTAATATGTCCTTTGTCTACCAAACACCATTTCTACTGTAGAATAGTATTTGAATTACCGTTTAGTTTTGATTAAGGTATTTATCCTGTTTGTTATACATAGCTTTTTTTTTTTTTCAGAACACTTTAGCAGTGGTATTACAGTAGAAAGTTTATTTGGAGAAGAAGTGAATGTTTTTTGAAAGACAGCCTTGCAATCCAAGAGAAGGTGGTTATTGCACCTTCTTATTTATATTCTAGGGACAAATTCAATCATTCACTAGTCCTCAGCCTCTGTTAACAGAATTCTACCTGGGGCAGGCATAAGGCCAAAGATCTCATGTCAAGGATCCATGTCAGTCAGACCTACATACTGGTAGGTGTTAAACACCTCTTAAGCAGTAGCAGAGTTCATTAACAGTGACAAGAACTCAGTGGACTGTGGCTGTGAACTATCAAAAGTAAATATTAGGGTTTTTTATATTAGTGATTACTTTGTAAATGATATTAAATGAAAAAGCAGGGAGAAATAATATTTTTTATGTGGCTACTGTGTTTTTGCATTAATATTACACAAGTATCTGTGAAATCTGGTACTTTTGGAATAGCATTATATGAAATTCAAGGTCTAACTCCTGAGTACCTTTGGATTTCTGCATATACAAACCAAGTCTTCATTCTGTTTTACTCAGAAAGACAGAAGTAACAGGACAGATCTTGAGACCTTTATTAACAACTCAGATCTGCACTGGAAAACTGGACAGAGGCAGTAGGCATTACCTTGGAGGGAGTGTGCCTTTGAATCTTGTGAAACAAAGCATGTTCAGTCCAATCCATATCACCAGAGTGACTTTCAGACTGTCTGTTCCTATCAGTACAGATTTTCTGGCTTTTAAGCCATTTATTGCATAGTTACAGTCCAAAGAAGGGGGGAGACTTGCCATTTGGCGATGGGATGTTTTATGAATGATTTCAGTAAATAATGACAAACAATCTCCAACTTTACCTGCCTCCCTTAAGCTTCTTGTGAACATGTCCATGCCCTTGCAAGAACAGTATGATTTCACCTGGGAGTACAAATCCGGTACAAATTAAAAAAAGCAGATTTTCCTTAGGATTCCATTTCATGAACATGCTTCTCTTTCCATTAATTTACATCTGAACATTACTATTTTTAATGTTACCTTTTGACATCTAAGTTTTACCCCCCCCCTTATTTTTTTGTTTTCTCCATAAGCAACTGTTCTGACATTGATGGAAAACCCATGTTTTAATGAGTTCCCAAAGGGGAAAACTAGGACCTTAAGGAAATCCCCTAGGGGGTTCTGTTCTCTGTGTGAGGTCTGGCAAACAAGGAGAGAGTCTGTGCTTCCTGAATTCCCCCTCAGTGGAGGCCGGGGGAAGATTGTGCCAAGAGTATTCCTTGTTCTAGTGCTGCCAGATGTAGCAGTAATGGGACACAGTGGACAGAGTAGGAATTAGGTTCAGCAAAGAAAGTCAGAGTGAGTGAAGGGAACACTCTGCTTCGGGGTCTCTTGAGGTCAGTTATAGAGGTATAGATGTTCATGCCAAGCAGACATGAGCTCTCTTCTCTCTAATTCCTGTTCCTTCATGGCTCTTTATATCAGAACATTGGCAGTAGTTGACAGAGTAAGTGGCTTTGAAGTTTGCTGAGAAAGATGTAGGCTAGAAAGAAAAGAGAGCTGGACTTGTCAGTTGGAACTGGAAATACTGTACAAGCCTTCAGGGGTCCCTGAGGCCTTTGCTTTCAAATCTGAGGAAGAATGGCTCTGTGTGAAAGAATAGGGGCCAGTTGTACTCCAGAGTGGGAGAATGGGCTCCTAAGGCTCTGCTGAATGAAAGGGAAAATGAAAAGGCAGGAACACTGCTCAGAAACACTGTTTTGTGTGCTATGGAGTTCACCTGTCTCCTACCAGTTTAGAATAGGAGATTGTAGCGTGACATGACAGAGGTTAAGCTGAGACCAGAGGGCAAGTTGCATAGCCATAGGCATAAAAGCTTTGCTCAGGATCCTCCAGCACCAAAATCTCAATGGCGATGATGACAGAGGAGTGGCTATTCATGACATATTGCTTGAATGGGGTAGAATGCCTTCAACAATTTCTTTTAACATGAGTTGAAGGAGAGAGCATGTGCAAAGCAGATGATATTAATAAAGGCCCTGTTTGCAAAAAGCATCACAAGATGTACAATATAAATAGGAAGGAGAGATGGATGTTAAAAGAACCATTTATTCATATTATTAACTCATAAACCAGCAGAAATATAATTACTTAAAAACCATGTGACTTATTTATTGTTCACATTCTTGCTCTGCATAAATGTTCTCTATTACTTCATTAAACATCATATACATAAAAATGTTCTAGACATTTTGACAATATTGCAAACCACACAGCAGAAAATCTAACCCCAGTGTTGCATGTACTTCAGACAATATAATTTTATTACAAGCATCTGAAAAGGAAAAATGCAGAAATGGGTCAGTAACATATTTAAATGCCTTTAGAGCACACTCAACAATGTACGTACATGAAAGAAATCTAACTAACCTGAGTGCTAAAGTTAACTGCAGTAGGCCATTTCTTTAATTTTGTGGAATGGGCTTGTATTTTAGTGGGGGAGTGTCAGTTTGGTTTTTGGAAACCTGCAAGTAAAAATACTTAATTATTTCTTACTGTATAGCATTTCCTTAACTTATCCTTATTAGTAGCAGAATTAGTTTAGAATTAACTATTCTTAAGACTACTGTTTAGATAAGCAGTTTAATAGGTGAAGATTTCATTTGTAATATGCTTCTTTCTCTCTCCACAGTCAATCTAGTAGAGGGTTGTCAACAATCCTGTGTCATGTAGTAGTATGTACAGATAGCTGTGAGCGACTATGATGCATGAAGCTTACTGCTTTGTAATGCAGCACAGGAACATCATCCCAGTTACACAAAATAAGATAAGCAATCTACCTATAAAATGAGTAATAATGATAAAACTACTTACTTCTGCAGTTTATTATTTGCTGTGTGAAATCTCTGTTAAGTCTTGAACCACGGTTAGGGACTGCAAGTCCTTATATCAAAGTAATGAATTGTATGGCTTACCTAGTCATTGTACAGCCTGTCTAGTCAAAACTGCTCTGTGGAAGAATTCAGCCCTCCAGGTGTAGATTGGTTCAGTCATGCTTTGAGATGGCCTTGTATTTGGGCCTCTCAAGCTATGGCATGGTAATACCTTACTGACTGAGTACTGCAGCAGTTCTGAGCATTAGCAGAAATAATGTTCTGAGCACCTTGGGATTTTAAAGCCAATAAAGACGATGTCAGATTTCTTTTTACTTTTTTTTTATCAAGTCTTCAGTTCAAATGACTAATTGCTTTTGGATGTGAAAGGAGATAGTGTTTGATTTAAAAACAAGCAGTATAAGCCAAGAGCAAAATTATAAACAGACTAGCAGAGTGAGGGTCTTTTTTGAAGGCAGAAATAAAGTTTCTTATTGGCTATGTGTTGTGTCATTCTCCTCTCTTAGTCACTGATTACCTTAATTAGTGGTTGGAGAAGGCTAAGGCATTCATATTGGCTAGATGACTGAGTTTCTTAAGGATTCCTGTGCACAATTTATTGCTTGAGTTTGCAGTGTAGGGTTTTACTTAATATCTAAAGTAGAGTAAACGGTAGTCAAAATGTTCTTGTCAAACACCTTTGAAGTAAAACAGCTTGTAAAACACTAATATGAAGTAGGTTTATGTTCATTCAAGTCAACATTTTCCCCACGTGCTTTGTAAAACAACATTAAATATCATGTTTAAATTTGTTACACTTTGCTTCCTTTTCTTGAGAATCTGCCTTTTCTAAGCTTTCTGAGTGTTCTTTGGTTTTATTCTTCAAACCGATAGCTGATTTGTGACTGCTGTTTTCAAGAATCTGCCTTTTTGCACATTCTAAGTAGCTGCAACTGCAATAATAGTGGGGAAGCTCAATATGGAGTCCTAAATTTTAACGGGTGAAACATTTTCCAGGAGCAGTCTTGATCATGAAATTAGCTCTTCCCTTGGCCATTAAATCATTTCAAATTGTCTTGTGACTGTGATGTGAGGATGAATTGTTTTTATTACTTCTTTCCTGAATCTGTCTTGGCTGATAACTGTAGTGATGTTGTCAGTTACATATTGATTATGTGTATAACCAATATCAGAGCTACCTACATGTGGTAGTAAATACTTGAAAACTTAGTGTATGTACATCAAAGTAAGGCAATAGTATAATAGAGCACTTAGTTAAAATTACATTTGTTTCAAATAATTGAAAGTGTTACAAATATTCTTAAGCTCTATTCGTAATTTACATGTATTTACAGTTTTGAATATAATCTTCCTGGCATGTTTCCCTAAAACAAAACAGAAAATAAAAGAAAGAAACAAACAGAAAGCTAATTACAGTTGCTTTCTTGCAGCTTTTAGATTCTCTGAGGCACCTTCATGACCAATCACGATACCTCCTCATTTCAGAGTTAATGAGCCAAAAAGATGGAAGTTGTTTCAGTTCTTGTTCTTCTGCTTCCATCACTGTGCTTTTTCTCATTCTTCAAGCTATCTAGAGGGTTGAATTAAGCAAAATGCAGGTTTATCTGCTGAATTCTCAAAGCAATATCCATGCTGACTGCATTCCTACTAATACTAGCCCTTTATGTAAATGCTTCTATCTGTGAATCATGGAAAACAAAAACAGTGGAAAAAAATGGGCTATAAACAGATTCTAGCACCCCAAATCTTGAAAGTTAGCTCCCATTAAATATGTATATTAAAAAATATGGAGTTTATGTATATATCATTTTTTAATATAAAATATACCTCTGCACACAGTAGTGATAGTTAGGTAACATTCTTGCTTCAAGAAACAATTATAAACTGAGACGTTTAGAAGTTCCCGTAAATTCCTTTAACATTAGCTACTAGGCAGTGCCCTATAGGTTATTTTCAGACAAAATACCTACCAAAGTATTAGCCAGATGTTAGTAGAAATTTCCAAAAGATGCACTAAATAATTTTGTTACGAGTTACGTGACCCTTGAAATAGATTTGGTGTTTGGAAATTAGAAGATTGAAATGGGAAAAAAAAACCCAACAAACCACCCAGATATGAAGCCCCTGGGAGAAACAACACTGAGAGATGTGAGAACAGAGCATATCTTCTTCATCCGCTATTCTTTATTTCTGTTAAAGACAGAATATACATTGTGACCTGTATCTGCCCTGGGTACCAATATCATTCTGTCTCAAAAAATCTTTGCACTCAGTCCAAATGGCATGATTATACAGAACTTAAAGAACTGAAGTATCAGTAGTTAGCAGGAAAGTGGGCTGCAACCTCAAAGATTGTTTTAGGACAGTACTTGAAACAGAAGTAGGGATGTTTTGCATTTGCACAGTGATCTAGTTTCATCCAAACTCTGATCTTCTGTTTTTTCTACAGCTAAGGCACGTGATTGCTCTGCTGGATATAAAAAGTCCTCTGAACGTAAGATTTCTCCTATTGATAACTTTAAGTAATATTTGGGCTATTTAAGCCACCCTTAGCAGAAGCACTGATTGAGAATGATATTTTTCATTTTAAGAATTCTAGAGAGATTTTGTGAAGGAGTTTCTGAGCAGGACACAAGTGCAAAAATAGACCAAGCAAAGAAAAATTTCCACATCTACATTCTAGTATTTCCCTCTACCTTCCAAGCAGCAGTAGCCCAGGATGAATAATAATGGGACAGAGGTTTCCCAGCTGCACCCTGTGGAAGAAGTTTAGGCCAAAAATCAATTATACTTAATTTTGAAACCAGAATAATTTAAAGCAAACAAGATTAGAAATCACTGAGAAAGGAGGACACCTGACAGCAGCTGCAGTACAGTTTGCAGGCATCTGTTCAAATTATTTTTTCTCCATCCCAATCAAGTAACAATTGTCCCAGTTCTTCAGGACAGCAACTTTGATCATCTTTTTTTTTTTTTTTCCCAGCAAGCACTTACTATGTCATTGGTTTTCTAGGTGGTATGGGCAGGTTTTTTGACAAATGCATCCTGTGTCTTTAATTGAACTTTGCTGTTAAAACAAAAAGATAAATCCGTGTGAACTACTTAAATCCTATTATATTGACTGAAATAAGATACTGTACAGGTCTGGTGTAAAGTTTTCCTGCTATGGGTAACTAACCTAATTCATTCTCTGACTTCAGTGAAATCTTCTTGAAATGGTCTCTTTTGGTTTTTTTTGTGAATCTGAAGATGATCATAAAATAAGAATTATGAAGCCTAATGCAAAAAGGTGTTATGCCTTTTGTAGAATTGACACTTGCTTATGTACATGGCTATGTGGTTTGACTCCAGATGAGCATAAAAATAAGCATTTTATGAGACAGCAAAAGTATTACAATTTTTTTTTTCTGGCTGCCTTAAAGAAATATAATAAGTCAATTCACATTTTGAATTCTACTGAGAGAAACTAGGGATCATTAAGTTCTTCTGAATTCCACCTGATAGAGCGTGTAGAGGAGTCCCCTGCCATATCGCATGGTGACACTCTCATTATCCGAAACTATTTCTGTATGCAGACAAAACTATTCCTGTAATGTTGCTGTACACGGAAGACTGATTTGTATTGTTATTCTTGGGTCTTTATTGTTCACAAAGGGTTGATGAATTTAGGTATGTGCACATATAGTGCACATAGAGCCAGCTATATTATTGTTTTGATACTATTTATTGTATAAACATATAAGGGTAATAAGATAGCAAATTTTGTGTTCCATAACTGTCTGTATATTCAAGACAGAACTGTAGTATGGTAAAATAAGTAAAAGAGGTTTTATGTTCACTTTTAAAAATAAATTACTAGGATAAATATTAAATTTAACTTCAATAACTACTGTGTGTTAACTACCAGTAAATTATACAAGTAGCAGGACAGCATTACATGACTTTCAGTGTGATTTTCTATATAAAACTGTATTTGCAGATTCTCTTTTTCAGCATCTAATAAAACTTAGACAGTAGAGAAAAAAATAATCTATTCCTATTTCCTATTGATGTCATGATCAAAACAAAAAAAAAAAAGAAGTTGTACCTATATTAAACATTTTTAATGTATTTATACTGTAGATTGAGAATTGCTTTTCTAGTAGTCGGCTGTTTGTACTAGTGCTGTCTGTGATGTAGAGCTTAAAATCATATCTACCAGGTATTGCCATGGGGATATACCAAAGACAATCTTAGAAATCTGTCTTCCTAGTAAAATAAGCAAGCCTGGACCCAGAGATAATGCTTAAAACCAACATATATTTTATTTTTTTTTCCTCTTCCTCCAAAAAAACGTGGTCATTAGCATGCTTTTTAAATCTAATTTCCCAACTCATGTGTTTCAAAGTTTACTTTCAAAGGGAAATTATGCATATAAATATCTTTTTGTTTCTAGTTCTGATTTATTGTGTGGCTGCAGCTATGCATTGAATCGTAGTATTCAGGTGTTTTTTTCTGTTACCTTCACTGGGACTAATCTCATAAATAAAGCTGCTCTGCCATTTTTTAGGATTCATTTTTGTCCTTATGAAAAGTTTCAAAATGTAGTAATGTTTTCTGTGATTCCATTCTAAAACACATGAGGTGGGAAAGGAGTGCTTTTTTACTTCAGTTCCTTACAGCCATTGAAGAATATTTGTTGCTTAGGAAAAAAAGAAAAACAGAAAAGAGAGAACCAGAGCCTCAGAACAAAGCCTCAAGCAGATGTGGTTTCCAGTTAGCAAAAAGAAGAGGCAGTAACTTGTATTTTTTTATCTGAGGTCACATTCTGTGTTTCTTTCTCCTAGGAATCAGTGCTTGAATCCGGAAATTATTTTTAAAACTTAATAAAATTTGAAATTGAATGTCTTGGGATGCCTTGTAAAATCAGCCTGTATCTTATAGAAGGGTAATGCCAAATAAATACCTAAAAAGAATTATTCTCTTGTCTTGCCTCCTTACTCAGCATTGCATTTAAGTTGTTTATCTTTAATGGAGTTCTTCCAAAATTGTAAGTCTACCTTGCATTCTGTTTCCACATTGTTTGATCTTTCAAGTCTTCAGCTAGCTTTTTTTTTTCAATACTGATGACTGAGTTAATGACTTTATTTATTTTTTGTCACATGTACTTGAGTTTTGCCTTTGTTACTAATTAGAAATCAAATGAATCTCATTTATGAGGTGTTGTAACCTTTTCCTACAATGAGAAAGGGCCAAGATTTCTCATCTGAAAAACTGTACAACTGTCAGCACTTAATGGGTTTGTCAATGTTATTAGGAGTAAATAATAAACACAGAAAATGACTTGACATGAACTTTTGCAGAGGATCTACAATGCACAATTTGCAACACAGATCAATATATTTCCAAGAGACTGAATATTTATTGAAGGTATTAAAAGCTTTGGTGCGAGAAAAAGAATGTTTTCCTGTACAATTAGCCTAGATCCCATCCCAAAATGTGAAATGGATAAATGATGGCAGATACATGGCATAAAACAAATATGATATATTTTGGTAAAGTGTTGTTTTATTTTCTTTTGCTTAGATAGGAAAGATTATAGGGTATATGAATTATATTTTTAAAAACTTATTCCATACCTTTTGTCTGCATAATTTTAATCTGCAGTCTTTCCGTGTCATTAAACTTGCATTACCAATTTCTCAAGAAATTGCCTTGTCTTCTATATGATGATATAATCTTTATTTTACTCTGATATTTTCACACATTAGAATATATTATAGAGACTGAGTAAATTTTCAGTCATATATTTATAAGGATTTTTTCAAGGAGTCTATTCTTATAAAGACAGTAGGAACAGCTGCTCTATTTTCAGAGCCGGTTAATACACCCAGTTAATACTTTTCTTCTTATTGTCTTTGATCAAAGAATAGATGACTGCAGACTTGAGTCTTAATGTGAATATGCATGTATATTACAGTTCTCTTAATGTTATTTTGAAGATTTAAGTTGTTATGCAATTGGTAAGACTAAATTTACTGTAACCATACAGTAATTGAAGAAATCAACTACAAAGCAAGATGAAAGAAAAAGTCTGATTTTTTTCTCCAGAACACTAAAACTATAGTGTTGTTTACATACTACAGGATCATTTAGTCTTGTTTTCAAAACCATATGCATATAGCATATACAATATGTAAATCATACACATATATATATAATTACAATTATAGCGACTGCCTACAAACAAGACAAAACAAGCCTTCTTTATTCAAAAAGTGTTTAGTTGTTTATAAGCTGTTTACAAGTCTGTCAAAATTTAGTTGTTTAGAAGGAATCTGAAGGATGATTTTCTTCTTCAGGCTAGATTTTTGGTGAGTTTCAGCAAATGATCAAAAGGTTTCTTTTAATTAGTTTAAGGAAATAACATTGTTTTTTATCTGAAAGAAAACCAAGAACAGTCTGTTCTGTTTTAAAGAAATGTCTACAGCTTTGTGGCATGCACGTGAAAATCAGCAAGATGTCTTGTTTAGGAATATGAGAGGAATTTTGCTGTTCTACAAAACTTGTAGTTAAGTTGCTACCTCCAAAAACTACAGTTTTTATATGTCCAGTAGTGGCTTGTGCACTGTGTAAATCTCTTAGGTACCCTGTACAGAGGTAAGATTGAGTATACCCCATTCTTAAAAAAAGAAAGAAAACAAAATTTGCATAGCTGCTGCTATCCTAGGGAAGTTGTAAAAGTGAAAAGGCATATGGAAGTGGCCATAATGGTGCTGAAACAGCTTGGTTTTTCCTTCAGTGCTGCTTGACTAAGAGAAATGAGGATCTTAAGTATGAATGATGAAGTGACTGAAAAGGTGCAATCTCACATTCACAGAAAAAGGAGGTGCACAGGCAATCTGTGATGGCTGGCCACAGCAGATGAAGGCTGATAAAGCCAGTGGGAATGAATCAACCTGGCTATGTTGTAAAGACAAGTACTTCACAGGAAATGCTAAACTATGACTCAGAAAAGGAGGAAAGACAAAGATGCTCATGTAAATAATAAAGAAAAATTCTAATTGTGACATTTTAAAACAATTCCATGCTTCATGTGCAACCTTGTTTGTTTTCCTTTCTCTGTTTTTTTGCTATAGGATACTGAGCTACACTTTAATGGATGAAAAAATATAAGTGTAGAGAAAGTTTTCTCATTAAATTTCAGTATGTACTTTCATACATATCAATAGACTTTGCTCAGAATTCTTTTCACTAGAAGCAAAAGAGTACAGAAAAAAATTTGTGCAATATCTGCTTGAAAAGGAAATTAGATTTGTTGCATTTATGTTTAAATGTTGAACAACAAAGAAAATTAGTCCTCTTGGCATTCATGATTTTTGAGAATGTAACTATGCAATGTGTGCACATCAAACTCCATGTGCAGGAAAATCTAAATGTGGGCACAATTGTATATATTGAGGTAAACCAGTGTATAGCGTGGTATCAGACTGACAGAGTGAGGAAATATGAAAACACCTTAGTGAATTCTTAATTAAAAAAAAAAATACTGATTTGTCCAAAACATAGAATCGTAGAATCATAGAATCACCTGGCTGAAGAAGACCTCCTGGATCACTGAGTCCAACCATTTCTACCTGCCACTAAACCATGTCCCTGAGCACCTTGCATACCCGTCTTTTAAATACCTCTAGGGATGGGGACTCAGCCACCTCCCTGGGAAGCCTGTTCCAGTGCCCGATGACCCTTTCTGTTAAAAATTATTTCCTGATATCCAGTCTGAAACTCCCCTGCTGCAGACTGGGGACATTCCCCCTTGTCCTATCACCTGTCACTTGGGAGAAGAGGCCAGCACCCTCCTCTCTACAACCCCCTTTCAGGTAGTTATAGAGAGCAATGAGGTCACCCCTCAGCCTCCTCTTCTCAAAGCTAAACAACCCCAGCTCTCTCAGCAGCTCCTCATAAGACCTGTTCTCCAGCCCCTTCACCAGCTTTGTTGCTCTTCTCTGGACTCTCTCCAGAGCCTCACCATCCTTCTTGTGGTGAGGGGCCCAGAACTGAACACAGGATTCGAGGAGCGGTCTCACCAGTGCCGAGTACAGAGGGAGGATAACCTCCCTGGACCTGCTGGTCACGCCGTTTCTGATCCAAGCCAAGATGCCATTGGCCTTCTTGGCCAACTGAGCACACTGCTGGCTCATGTTCAGTCGGCTGTCAACCAACACCCCCAGGTCCCTCTCCTCCAGGCAGCTTTCTAGACAGTCTTCTCCTAGTCTGTAGCACTGCACAGGATTGTCGTGCCCCAAATGCAGGACCCAGCACTTGGCCTTGTTAAACCTCATGCCACTGGACTCAGCACAGCAGTCCAGCCTGTTCAGATCCCTTTGCAGAGCCTCCCTACCCTCCAGCAGATCGACACCTCCACCCAGCTTAGAGTCGTCTGCAAACTTGCTAAGGGTGCACTGGATGCCTTCATCCAGGTCATTGATGAAGACATTGAACAGGGCTGGACCCAGCACTGAGCCCTGGGGAACCCCACTTGTCACTGGCCTCCAGCTGGATTTCACACCATTTCCCACCACTCTCTGGGCCCGGCCATCCAACCAGTTTTCCACCCAGGAGAGTGTGCGCCTGTCCAGGCCAGAGGCTGACAGTTTCTCAAGCAGAATGCTGTGAGAAACTGTCAAAGGCTTTACTGAAGTTCGGGAAGACCACATCCACAGCCTTTCCCTCGTCCAGTAGGTGGGTCACTTTGTCATAGAAGGCGATCAGGTTAGTTTGGCAAGACCTGCCTTTCATGAACTCGTATTGATTGGGCCTGATCACCCAGTTCTCTTGCATGTGCTTCATGATAGCACTCAAGATCATCTGCTCCATGACTTACCCTGGCACTGAGGTCAGACTGACAGGCCTGTATTTCCCTGGATCCTCCCTGTGACCCTTCTTGTAGATGGGCACAACATCAGCCAGCCTCCAGTCCAGTGGGACTTCCCAAGTCTTCCAGGACTGTTGGAAGATGATGGAAAGGGGTTTGGCCAGCACATCCGCCAGCTCCTTCAATATCCTTGGATGAATCCCGTCCGGCCCCATAGACTTGTGGGTGTCTAGTTGGGCTAGCAAGGCTCTGACCACCTCCTCTTGGATCATGGCAGCCTTGTTTTGCTTCTCTAGCTCCTGGGTTTGTACACAGATGGGACAACTTTCTTTACAATTAAAGACTGAGGCAAAGAAGGCATTAAGTACCTCAGCCTTTTCCTCATCCCCTGTCACTGTTGTTCCTTCTGCATCCAATAGGGACTGTATGGTCTCCCTAGTCCTCCTTTTATTATTTATATATTTATAGAAAGATTTTTTTGTTACCTTTCACAGACTGTGCCAATCTGATTTCTATTTGAGCCTTAGCCCTTCTGATTTTTTCTCTACAAAATCTCACTTCCCTCCTGTAGTCCACCCAAGAAGCCTGTCCCCTCTTCCAGAGCCCATAAGCATTTCTCTTCTTCTTGATATCACTCAAGATCTCTCTGTTCAACCAAGCTGGTTTTCTCCCCTGCTGGCTTTTTTTCCGGAACATGGTTATGGCTTTCTCCTGAGCTGCTAGGATTTCCTTTTTGAAGAGCTCCCAGCCCTCATGGGCTCCCTTGCCCTTAAGTACTGTCTCACATGAGACTTTGCCAACCAGCCTTCCAAAGAGTTCAAAGTCTGCCCTCTGGAAATTTAATGCTACTGTCCTACTAACCACCCTCTTCACTTCACCCAGAACAGAAAACCCTATCATCTCATGATAGCTTTGTCCTAGGCGTCCACCTACTGCCACATCCCCCACAAGGCCTCCTCTGTTCACAAACAGGAGGTCCAGGAGGGCACCTTCCCTTGTTGGTTCATTCACCAGCTGTGCAAGGAAGTTGTCTTCCACGCACTCCAGGAACCTCCTAGACTGCTTCCTTTCTGCTCTATTGTACTTCCAGCAGATATCAGGAAGATTGAAGTCTCCCACAAGAACAAGAGGCATTGATCTAGAGATTAACCCCAGCTGTTTATAGAAGAGCTTATCAGCTGCTCCTCCTTGGCTGGGTGGTCTGTAACAGACTCCCATCACAAAATCTACCTTCTGGTGGGCTCCTCTGATTTTAACCCACAGGCACTCAATCTCCTCATCGCCACAATCCATCTCAATGGTGTCCAAGTCCTCCCTTACAAAGAGGGTTACCCCGCCTCCTCTCCTACCCTTCCTATCCCGCCTGAAGCGTTTGTACCCCACCATAGCTGTACTCCAGTTATATGAGTCATCCCACCATGTTTCCGTGATGGCAACGACATCACAGGCTCCTTGCTTTATGACAGCTTCCAGCTCTTCCTTCTTATTCCCCATGCTGTGTGCATTGGTGTAAATGCACTTCAGCTGAGCTGCCGAGCCTTCAGCCCTCTTAGAGGGAACAGAGTTCATTCCCAACTGCCTGGTAACTGGAGTAGCTAGCTCCAGAGTGCCCATATCTCCCTTAGCACCCCCAGGTGTGTTCTCCCCCACTTTCTGTGTGGTGAGGTCCACACCAGCACACCCTGTCCTAATCACCATTGCCCCACATCCAGGCTCATTCCTGTCTAGCCTGGTCTCAACCCCCTCCCCCTTCACATCTAGTTTAAAGCTCGATTTATGAACTTAGCTAGCTTTTTAGCAAGGGCTTTAGTCCCCCTAGGAGACACACATGTCCCATCCCTAGCAAGAAGGCCTGGGGGTGCTTAAGCCACCCCATGATCAAAGAAGCCAAAGCCCCTCTCCTCACACCAGGCTCAGAGCCAGGCATTAATCGAATTCTTCTTCCTGACTTCCCGCTCCTCTCTATTTAGCCTTGGGATGGAGCAGAATACTGTTTGTGCCCCAGAGCCCTCCATCATTTTCCCAATGGCCCTGAAGTCATTCTTGATGGTTTTGGTCTTTTTGTTTACTAGATCATCATTACCAGTTTGGACTATCAGAGGATAGTAGTCTGTCTCGTGGACCAGGGAAGGAGGTTTTCTAGCTACCTTCTTCACTGATGCCTCCGGTAAGCAGTAGACCTCTCTGTGGAGCGGGTCCGGTCTGCAAATGGGCCCCTCCGTTCCTTTTAGGAGGGAGTCCCCTACAAGAATCACCCTCCTCTTCTTCTTAATGGAGGATGTTTTTATCTTTTTCTGAGGATGGTGCGGCCTAGGGAAAGATTCTAGGCTGTGGGAGCCATCATCCTCATCCTCAGGGTTAGATTCCACCTGCAGCACCTGGTACTTGTTCACCAGGGGGATCTGGGGTTTTGCTGTCTGGTTGAGGGGAGCAGGTTTCTTTTGTCTGGCAGGAACTTGCTGCCATTCCCCATCTCTTGTTCCCCCAACCTTGCAGTTTGCAGGTGGATGGTGTTTGGACACACCAGCTCCAACAGGCTGCTGAGTTAGTGAGAGGGCCCTGCTCCACTGGTCTATCTCCCTCTCACACTCCTTGATGGTCCTCAGCCTCTTTACCTCCTCAGCCTCTTTACCTCTTTCCACCCAGGAGAGTGTGCGCCTGTCCAGGCCAGAGGCTGAGAAACTGTGTCAAAGGCTTTACTGAAGTCCAAGAAGACTGCATTGACAGCCTTTCCCTCAGCCAGTAAGCAGGTCACCTTGTCATAGAAGGTGATCAGGTTAGTTTGGCAAGACCTGCCTTTCATGAACCCGTATTGATTGGGCCTGATCACCCAGTTCTCTTGCATGTGCTGTATGATAGCACTCAAGATCACCTGTTCCATGACTTTCCCTGGCACTGAGGTTAGACTGGCAGTCTTGTAGTTTCCTGGATCCTCCCTCTGACCCTTTTTGTAAACGCGTATAATATCAGCCAGCTTCCAGTCAAATGGAACTTCCCCAGTCAGCCAGGAGGGCTGGAAGATGATAGAAAGGGGTTTGACAAACATGTCTGCCAGCATCCTCAATACACTCAGGTGGATCCCATCCACCCCCATAGACTTGTGAGTGTCTAATTGGCGAAGCAGTTCTCTAACCACTTCGTCTTTGACCATGGGAGCTTTATTCTGCTCCTCTAACATGGAAGTCTTATCTTCATTAAAAGGCAGTTAAATTATTTAGTCATAAAATGATTAGACCCATGTTTTCCTTAAAACATTACACATACAAAGACAATATAGAGAAGACACTGAAACTGCAAAGTGAATTTTCTGAAACATAAACTGATTTTCACTTATACATGACCTCTGAATTCACATTCTTCTGTTAGATTACCCTGATTAACTGGATGCCTTCTTTTTCATGTTTGAAGCTAAGAGAGTTCTCCAATTAAAAGTTATTGAATGCTAATATTGAAAAAAGAAGGAAAATATTCAGTCTTCTATCATTTTTCCTAATGATTAAACACTTATAGAAAGTGAGATTTTGAGGCTTTCAATTATCATTTGAGGTTTTATCGGCATCATTTGATGTTAAACCAATGCCCTTATTAAATTTGAGAAGTTTAGATTTTTCTAAAACTTATATTCAGATTCTTATATTCAGATTTCATAGCTCATTCAGTATTGTTTTTTCCATGTATTTTCAATTTGTGAAGGATTTTTCAAGTCTTACCCTGAATGGAAGAGGAAGACCAAGCAGGATAGTTGTATCAGTCACAATGGACCAAAAATTTCAAATGCTGAGCATCTAATATTTCTTGTGAACACCTAATTCAACTAAATACTAAAAAAATCCCAAAAAGAAAACATTAATATGATGGTGAGAAAAAAACTTTGGTTTTGAGATGGGAGAATTATTTGAAATTAATTGGAGGGAATTATCTTTTAGTTATTTACTTTATATTGTCTTTTAGGAATTACCAAGGAGCAAGACTTTATTAAGCTGTGTTTTGTATTCAAATGTGGGCAAGTTTCCTAGGATTTAGAGGTCTACTGTGATTGTTTGATGTAGTCTTAACTGATGGCTTATGACGGGATTAATGAAACAGAAAGCAGTTTTATGAAGGTATTCCCTTACCTATTCTCAAAGAGCTATGAATATTTTCACTTAGAGAGCTCCAGTTAATATTTGTACTGTATACGACTAATTAATATTAAAAATTCCATAGTTAATTATATTTTTCAGTAGCTACTGAAACTCTGGGCAGAGGGGAACATGTCTATTATCTAAAGATGCAAAAACATTAATCTTCTGAAAAGTTCTGACACAGGTTTATGGATACCATACCATTTTTCTTTTATATCATGGTTTGGTTTTCTTTCTATATAGTGTTGATATAAAATGAGGAATTAAAACTCAGATGTCTTCAGTAAAATGTTATAACTTTGCTAACAACTCAGCTAAACAAGGTGTCACCTTTACATTGAATATTTTAACTTTTCTTACCTGTTTCATGTTTTTCAGTGGCAGACTACATCAGTGCTTTGGCTTAACACAAGAAAGATTAGTGCTAGGGAAGAACCCTAGAGCCATGCTACTGGCAAGGAACCACTGTCATGTTGTCTAGGACTCTGGTAGCATTTATCTGTTACATCTGCAGTTGAGGGGTGGGGATAAGAGTACCTCCTTTCAAGCCTTTCTAAATGTAACAAGAAAGCTTAGTAGGACTAATTAAAAGTTCTAAGTAAGTTTTTAAAATAAGTAAAAGGGAAACATAGGTGTGCACTTCAGTTATAAGCTGTTGTGAATGAAGGGCGAAAAGTGCTTTCTGAGGCTTCAAAGTCATTTGCTATTGGCTTGGAAGCTTTTAACTTGAAGTTTAAAATGCTTTAGGAGGAGGCCTTTTTTTGACTTTGATAAAACTTGCTAAAATGTTTTGTAAAGGCTATTTAGTGCTGCAGGCAGGAGCTATTGGAATTTCTAGATAACAAAAATCATCCAAACTTAAAAAAAAGAAATCCCCTTTAGCAACAGCCCGTCCAGACCGAAGGGTCCATAAATACTAAAGATCTGTCTGGTATGTTATAGCATTACACAAGTTCTTCTGATGACGCTTCAGTGAAACAAGTGGCTGATATTAATACAGTGATTATGCAGCATAATTCCAAGAAACATCATAGCTTTGATTTTTTGTCAAAGATTATGTAATGATTTGGATGGAGTATTAAGAAGTCTATGTCACATCTATAGGAGCTATTCAATAGCACTGCAGTTCATGGTTTGAGGACTACTTTGTTGTAACTAAATAACTGAGTATAAAGACGACATCACAGAGATTTATCTATAAGCAGAAAGAGTCTTAACTGTATTTTTCATGTTAGTAGTTAAGAAATTAATAGTAAGACCTGTTATCTTTAGGAAGAATTATGACTGCTTTTATAATCTCTTTACACACTAATAAGTCAAGCTGTTGGCATTTTAGTAAATTTTATGTGAGATGTAAATCTTGGAGTTATTTTTTTTTAAAATCAAGCTGACTGGATAGCAGAAAACCCACAAGAGAGTAGCAGTGGCAGGTCTCTCTAAAGGAACAGATCTGAGAATGCAAACTTTGTCTAACCAGAGGCACTACGGTAGGCAATGCTGTTGAGCAAAGTTCTACAAGACTCACAGGCTTATGTGGTAAATCTAATTTCGGTCTTGAAGCCTGAAAGATAGATGTGAAAATTCTGAAGTCATAAAAGAAGAAGAAGCAAATGTGAATGGACAGGACATAAAAATATACTGTGGCATTTCTAGTTTTCTCTTTTTATTTTCTTTAATCTAGGGCAGGTTTGTAAGTCTCAAGGAATAGAAAGATAAGAAAAAGAAACTCTATTAACAGTAAGAGTTCAGGTTATGAATAAGGGTTGTTGAGGTGAAGTAAAGTACAAAGAAACATAACCTAGAATGGCTGAACAGTTGCTAGAATTCCACCTGAAAAGATGAATAATAAATGCAATGATTTTGGATAGCTTGCAGTTTTATAGATGAATACTGATTTTTTTTTTTAAATAACATTTAAAAATAAGGAGGGCAACAAGTCCAGGAACAGCCCAAGCCTGTGTAAAAAGATAATTTTCAATTCACTTGGCTAAATATTACAAAATATCCATTTAGAAACCTGAGTGTCATGAAGTCCCAAAGTCCTATGCCTGGCATAGAATACGTAGAGTCTTTAGAAGGCAATAGCAACTGCATCATTCTTTTCAATTAAGCTAACAACTTTGAACTGTCTTAAAAAATATGACCAACTTATACTCCTATTCCAGGTGCAAGATGTGTACCATAGTTTCTTTAGTGCATACCAAAATATGCATTCCTGTAAAAATCTTGCCATAAGCAAGCTTCTTCTCCAATTTTTTTTTCCCTGTGCAAAAGAAGTGAGAGGAAAAAAACCAAGCTATCATATTATTTTGACACATACTTAGGTTCCAAAAAGTAAAACATGTCAATCTAGGCAAAACTACAGAGAAGTCCAGGAATGAGTAGAGAGATTGCTAAAATTTTCCTAAAGCAAACTGAATAGATAACAAATATCTGTTACTTTAAGAACAGCTATAAAACACTAGACCTTTTTCATAGTAAGTCAGGAATTTTTTTCCCATTGAGAAATAGAAGAGAACTCCCCAGGGTTTTGCATTTAGCATAGAAATGCAAGGCTTTGCAGAGGATTATTCGTTTATTGCGTTGTGATTAGAACGGTGTAAAAATTTTTACTCATTGGCAGATTAGAAAATGTGCTATGCCTGCTTTTTTATTTCTATTGTATCCTTCAGTCTTGTTTAATTACAGCAGTGGTAGGCTGAACTACATATTAATGGAGAGTTTAAAAATATAGCACTACTTTCTGCTGGCTTTCACTGGAATTTTCTACCAGGATAAAAAATAAAAAAGATCCTAACTGTGATGCAGGTTTTGTTGCTTTTGAATTTGGGATAAAATGAATTAGGATATCAACGCTAACACTTTCTAAAAGTGTACTTTGGACTCCTCCTGCAAAACTAAAGATTTAAAGAAGCTTATCAGCTGAATATTAACCTATAAATACATGTATTGGAGGAAAAGCCAGCTCATTAAAATCAAGTGGAAGAACTCTGACTTAAGGCAGAGTGACATTTCAAGTTACAGAGTTTATTCTATTTAGCACTGCTGCATTTCACTTTACTCTGATAAATAAATAACCATGATATACTCCTATCTATCAACACTGTTAAATTACTTGAACTACAATATCAGTGTTGATAAGCAATTAATAAGTGCCTTAACCGAAAAAAATTGTTTAATACCTATGAGGTTCTAGAATGCTGATTTTGAAGCTGTTTAATTAGAAAAAGAACTGGATGTTGTGGATCAAACTTTGATTCGTGCAAAAGTAATAGATATATCATATACAGATGCATTATTTGACAGCTTCCAAATAGGATGTTATATTTTAAATATTAATGCTACTTTGCATCAAAATTGTATTTGCAGTATACCAATAGGAGCTGTCTCATGGAACTATTTTGCCATACAGTAGATTATAAATTCAAGACTCATGGATTCCCTCAGACTCCAGATAATAAGAACATGCCATTGACTTTTGTAGGACTGCTTATGCTTACATTTAAGTCCATTTTGTGAAAACACTTATGGTTACCTTTACATGCACACCAAAGTACATGACCAAGTAAGAAGGACAAAAACCAAACAGTCCACTTTCACCTGTGAATGATCTGTGAATAATACAGTGGAAGGACTCAAGATGACTTCTTTATTTTTGGGATTAGGCTTCATCAACTTTTATGGGCAGGAGCGATCATAATGTGAAAACATGTCATTATAAAGCCCTTTTTTTGAGTAAGTTCAGACCAACAATACATTACCTTGGCCTTAATGCAAGCCACGTGTTCTCATATATTAGTGATAAAAGGAATCTGAGAAACAAATATTCTTTTCTTTTGCTTTTGGACTGAATTACAGTACCTATGTTTTGTTGGGGAGCATTATTTTACATGCTTACTTTAACATTACATACCTTTTACAAAATAAAATGATCCAGTAACTGTTTTTTACAGTTTTTCATGCTGGTGAACACTATTCTCTTCCCTCAAAAGAAGCCATACCAAATGCAGGATACTAATATGATCCTACGATGCACTCTCAGGCACGAAACACACATTTAGCATTTATTTTGCCATGGTTTTGTTCCTGCTATAAGCTTCAATTCTATGTTAGAGCCTGTCCACTTTCTTTGCCTCCCTGGCAGGGCACAGATGAGGTGAGGACACAATAAGCTGTATTTTTGACATCTTCTGTCTATTCATAACTAATGATATCTTAATTAGAGTCCCATAAAACAGATGTACGTGAAGCCTACTTTTTTCAAATACCAGGTGAAATCTGACGGATCATTAAAAATGTCATCACTGTTTTAACAGCAATCAAAATTTTCACCGACTTTGTGTTCAATATTAGCATCTTACTGCACTGTTCCAAGTAAGTATGATGTATAATCTACTTTATCCTTGATCAAATATTAAGAAGGTTCTGAAAAATGCATTAGTGGTGCAGCCTTCCTTAAATCAAAAAGTTAAGTCAATAGTCATCACAAGCTACTGACATCAGAGAAGAACAGCTTCCAAGGTCTTGGTTTGAGATGT
Source organism: Phaenicophaeus curvirostris (assembly GCF_032191515.1). Classification (NCBI taxonomy): domain Eukaryota; kingdom Metazoa; phylum Chordata; class Aves; order Cuculiformes; family Cuculidae; genus Phaenicophaeus; species Phaenicophaeus curvirostris. Next base: position 27,541,277 of record NC_091394.1, on the reverse strand, counting down.
CCCATCAATAATATTGAATGTTTCTTTGTTCATTAATTTCTGACTAGCAGTCTCCAAGATACACTCAGTTGTACTTTTTTCCTTCTTGTATATTGCTGTGGTAACATTGTTCTGATATCTGAGGCCTGAAAGAAAGCTCTAGTGTGTAGTTTCAACCGAGTGTGTAGGTTACTGACATTGCACAGTGATGACAAAATTCTATTTGGGAGTAGTTACTACGCATACAAACCAGACAATTTCACAATATTCCTACCTCAGCTCAAATGTTTTCACCTATTAAAGCACAGTCAAAGTACCTTCTGTAAGCAATGTGCCTTTTTTTTACAGGATTGCTATTATCAATCTCTGATGAAGCACAGTTTTAAGAAAATATACCAGTTTGAAAAACGGTGTTTCAATATCATCCATGCTGTGAATTTAAGCTCATTAGCTTTGAAATTTCTAATTCATAGCAAAATGCATAGAAATTTAGAATCATGAAATTCATTTGATCTAATTAGAGCAACTTCATTATTAGACATAGTGGCAGAAATCTTCTGGAGCAACTTCATAGATCATAGCTGTTAGTCATAGTAATTTCTAAATGCTAACAAAACATGGTATTTTGCCAGACTGATCATTTGGAACATCCATGCCTGGAATTGCTATTAAAGTCAAAAGTAATCTTCCTGAATTCATCTATTAACATTTTTGTGGTTGAATCATTATTGGTTATGAAACAATAGATTTTTTTCTCAAAAACAAATCTGATGAAGAAATACCTTGAAGGTCTTAGTGTTTGCCACTTTTGTCACAAAGACATCCACAAAAATTAAGCAACTGTAACAGCACGTGAAACAAAAAAGAGAAGTCAGAATCAGATGTTCTTTTTAGTAGTAACTTCAGTAATGGTTATGTAAAACTGACTATGCAAGTGGTTCCAGTTATTTCAGCATATACAGTTCAATGCAATTTATCACATACCTGTGCAATGACATATATTCAAGAGACAAATTCAGGTAGGCTATAAGTACATTACTTACCACAACATGTACAACCCCTGAGTGATTTCTGCCACCATCCTGGGGACTTAGTAGTGAGCAGCCAAGGCCAGTTTTAACAGAGAAGTTATATGACCTTGATGATCTTTGATACAGAATTGTTTGAGAAGCCCTGGCAGGGGCTGGCTCCATCTACAGCTGCATTTATCCTGAGCCACATTGCCATCATCCCTCCCTGAGCTACATTACATCCATGCCTCTGCTTGCCATGTGCCTTGCTGATCCTGACCAGGATGCTGACCTGCAGCTCCCTGGTTTAACTTCAGACTTATGTCAGTACTGGGAATTTGGCTAGTTAGCCAATCCTGGTTAGTGCTGTGCTCCACTGTTGTCTGGGTACTTTGATGCTGTGTCCTTGTAAGTGAGGCCACTGCCCTGCTTACCTTGCTGTCATCCTTGGCTTCCAGTTTACCTTCTCTTATGGAGCAGAAAGTTGTCGCTGCTCCCTGATGCTAATTCTGATATTTCAGTCTAATAATTTCCTGAACAGAGGACAGTCATACAGTTGCACATTTATGCATGCACACAGAAATGAAGCTCTTCATTTTTTCTCTGAAGAAATATCCTTTGACTCTTCCCAGTATACAGAAACCTAAAATACATGGCAGGTTAAGCCTTTGACTGTTATAATTATAGTGTATATAAATGCATGTGAAATATATAGATTACAAGACAGAAGTTAAAAAATCATAAAGAATGTTTGAGCATGTAAGTGATGGTCTTGCAGATGGAGGAATGTGAAACACGGACAGATTTTCAGTGTCCACTGTAGAGGTAGAAATAAAATTGAGATTACATGAATGTCAGTCCATGACAGTGTTTACCAAGCACTGCAGTCTCCATTTCTGCCCAAGATCTGCTTGTTGCTAAATTATATAGGCAGAATAATACATTTCCAGGATTGGTAGAAACAGTTGAAATTCTGAAGACTATAAGGCAAGCAAAGAGCAGCAATGAATTTCAGCTAAAATCACTTCCATTGCTGAAGTACAGCCAGATGGAGGTAAGAAAAACTGTGCTGAAGAGAAGGATAAGACAGTGATTGATAGCCTTGTTTGAGAGATGGCTGAGATCAGCCTGATGGTTTTTGGCACAACTTGTATTTCCTGCTGTTCAGGCAACTTAATTTCATTTATGTTCATTTATTCCAGCTGGTTGTATCATATTCTTCTCTTCTTCCTTCCATGTGCTGTAGTTTCACATTTTTTTTCCTAAATAGCATCTCTATACTTTGGTAAAAGTATAATTAAAAGACAGTTCATTCACTTAATCCGTCTAGCTGACATTTCTTTAGGTTTCTCTTTTGTGTGCTCAGTAAAAAAGGAAAGCTTTATGTGCTCTTTATTATGATTCTACCTGGAGATAAGCAATTCAGACCACAGGCTGATGTCAGTATATTGACAGTGGTGTGTGAAATATTTCCTGTCCTGTTATCTGTCTGTCGTTCTCTTGCTTTCAAGGTCTGTGTTCCCTGTGACTCTGAAGTTATACATCAGCTAACAATTGGACTGCTGCCCCCTGCGTGCTGCATAGTAATGCATCAAGTATGCCATTATTGAGATAAATTATGCCCTTTTCTGAACATTTGTGACACTATTTTTCAGTACAAAAATGTAGCTGTTCTTGAATTAGGCTCTAGGATGTTACTGAAATGTTGGAAATAAGTTTATTATTTAGCATCATTTTAGTAAAGGAATTAAGGGAATTCAAGCTAGTGCTTTATGTAACATGATATTTCTGTTGTAATACTGAAGCAGAAATAAAATCGCAGGAAAAATTATAATACTAGGGACAGGCAATGCTGTTGTTTTTTTTTTTGCTTTAGTTTCTTTTGGTTTGTTTTGTTTCTTTATAATTCAGATATTCAGATTTCAATTATGGAGTTACAACATGCTGGTAAATCTCCAAACTTTTAGCAAGCTATGTCTTGCTAAATGTCAGTGGCCCTAAATCTCAGCTGCAGAATATAAGTGCTGAGAGTATTTTACAGGGGTAATGGTAGGAAAAAAAATCTGTGGAAGAAAGGCTCTTACATATTTTTGAAACATGCACATTTTTATGTACAATATCTGAATATGTAGACCTGTGTGTGTGTGTTTTGTAAACATAAGCTTATGTGAATACTGCAAGGATTGCTAATCAGATTGATAAATATACACCATAAAACTGTCTTCCAATATTAAAATCAGGGCTGGCATTTGTGGAATCGAGAATTCTGTCTCCCTATGTTTGTTGAGTAGGGAACTAGATGAAGGAATAGAAAGCACTTTGCAAGTTACATTTCTATTTTACGAGTGTGCAGAATATGAACAACTGATTTTGAAAGTGTACCAAAGAAATTTATAAATGCAAAGTCTAGTTACTCACACTTGTCACTCTCTATCCATGCATATTTTGGCAAAAGAAGGAGAAGGAAGCAGTGAATGAGAGGAATGAATGTTTCTATTCTTTTTATTTCTCTTTACTCCCTAGGCCGACATCACGGTTTAATCAACCATTAACATCTCAAATCATGGAAAAATAGGGGAGAAGTTGGACTGAGTGAACAGGAGCTCTGATCTACAATTGACTGCACTTGATTCTTACACCTATGTGTGACTGCATTCCTGTTGTAGTTGCTATGCGCTCTTACTGCCTTCTAGAAGCAAGGCAAGCCTCTGCTAAAGGTTTGATAAAAATGTGAAATTAGAGTGACTTCAGCATTAAAAATTCTCATCATAGAACACTGTACGTCTATTGTAAGAATGCATTAGGGAAGTAATAAAAGAAATTTCTAATTATTTTTCAGAGAACAATAAATAACACTTGATCCAATAGGATAACCCTTTATTATATTATGTATCTGTGAGACATATTAGTTTTCCAGCACACATGAAACACTGTGCTTGATGTTCACATTATGAAGGTCTGAATCATAAACATCTCTGTTGCAACCTAACAGTGCCAGCTTTGATGGCACTTGCTAGCTATGATCTCTGAACTGTAGGAATAAATTCAGATTTTTGTCTGAGTGGAAGCTCTCATTAAGGAGCTCATTGACTGTGTATTTGAATATGACTAGAATAAAATCAGTGTCCATGCACTTAGTATTCAAAGACCCCATCAGGTACATAAGAGTAATAGTAATAGTAATAGTAATATTTAAGAAATTTTGCTTATCTACTTAAGAGTTGAAACTAGTTAGCCGAGAGGTCTAAGAACTGATGCTTGAGGGCTCCTTAGAGAAGTTTTTCATCCCTATTTTTGTAAGGTGCGCCAAGTTAATGTTCCAAAATAAGTTTCATGAGAGATGAAGTTTGGGATTTTGTCTTTCTTAAGTTACTGTGAAAATTGAAATATCCCTCAGCTGCTCAAAAATAGAGTAGCGGATAAAGAAAAGAACATCAGGCTAGTTTGGAAAACAAATGATAAAGGTCCAAAAAGTGAGCTCAAGACAGCATGAAAAACATCTTACTTTTTAAGTGTTTAGGTGGCTTTATGGATATCAGCTTTTTGATGGTAGACATACGTATGCTTACTAGAACCTATGGGATTTTTCTCCCACCCTTACTCCAGAGTAACATCCCTAGCTGACTGTTGAGTATTCATTGACAGAAAATGTATTCAAACTCTGACATACCAAAGTATAAGAAAGATGTTCATGGTGATGGTGCCTTATTTTGCTCCCCAAGTTAGTATTGGCAAATTACTGATAGATTCATAATATCAAAAACTAATAACATCTACAGATACTTTGCAGATACTTCAAAAGAAGCAAAAGAAAAGTAACTGCATGTAAGTGTCCAAATATAATCACAGAAATATTCAAGATTTTTCAGTACATTCTAATGGATTGAATATATATTGGAGAGTAAAAGGAAAATAAGATAAAATGCAAAATAGATATTCCACGACTGAAATCTTTTAGACTACTCTGATTTCACGAAAAGTAAGTTTTCAAAGAAAAAACAAAGCAAATCTAATATATTTCAACAAAGTAACTCTTACGAAGTCACACATATATTATTTAAGGTGGAAAAGGTGCCATATTGTGATTTCTTACCAGCACCACTGAGTGTGTCTTTGCCAACTGACAAAGTAGGGAAAGATTTCTAACAAACAGACCAATCTACTCTGCAAAGCTTGATATTTCAGACAGCAAGTAGGACAGATTGTGAGCTGCTTCATCTACTATATTTCAGAGGAGATCCTGGACTGCATGATTTGCTATGCTAGGATCATATTAAGCCCTTCAAACATGACTAGGTTCATTGAATTCAGGATACATTTTTGTAGATACAAAGACGCTCACTTGCATAAATTGTTTGCAGGACCAGGATTTAAAATACCAAAAATGAGAAGCTAATAGAATGTTGCTCTGGTTTTAACTCCATTTTCATATGATTCATGAATATATTGAAAGAATGACATTTTGCCAACATTTCTATGAAACATTTCTGCTGACATGTAGTAAGGCAACAGAGATGGCATGCAGATGAATGGAATTGTCTAAGGGCTCCTCTTCTGCCTCAAGGAATTCTGAGGTGCAGCATCAGGAAGATCTATTTGATGATGCACCTAAATGATAATTTTGGAAACATATGCCATGTTTGATATAAAACAAAAACATTTTTTCTGGCAAAGCTACATTTTTGTACGGAACATTGTACTACAAACAGTTTTAATTTTCTTTCCCAAGTAATGAACGTTCATTCATAAGTATCACTGGCCAAGAGCAGTTTTGCAGCTGTTTTCATACGAGATACCATCTACTGTGACAAATATAAAAGCAGAACTGAGGAAATTCTTCTTCCTAGAATATAGAAGGAAATTTGCTAGAATGACAGAATAAAATTCTATAGGTTTTGTTCCATGTTCTGCCAGCTGCAACATTAACAGAAATGAACTAGGGTTTCTATGAAATATTAATTGTCAGAAAGTAAAGTTTAACTTGGTATTAAAAACTCGAGAAATTTTTGTTATATCTGTCACGTTTACCAGTCTCCAAGAACCATGAGGACTATTTATACAAAGAAAGGAAAACTGGGTAGAACAACAGCAAAAAAAAAAAGGGTTGCATTTTCTTCTTATAATTTCCTCTTGATGAAATAAAAGAACATTACTTGTTTATTAAACTTTTTGAAGTAGTATTGTACAAGGAAGGGAAGATACTGGCTATTTTGAAGCAAAAGAAAAGAAAAAAACTAAGATTGCAGTAGGGTTATAAGTCTGAAGGAAGATGATGAGGGCAGGTGAATACTAAACTCTGACAGGAAAAGAAGAGGAAATCAAAAGCTTAAGATCACCAGAAGTATTTAAGTTGTCCAAAAAGAGACTGGAGACGTCACTACTGCAGCACTATGCAAGCTCTGTCTTGTTATCATAGCTTCTTGTGATTAAACGGAACTTGGAAGATGATGGGCAATGATGTTGATACATTTTTCCCCTTTATCAATTTCTTCATAATCTATGGTGGGGGAATCACACAATATGACTTTTACTTAAGCTGAACTCATCTATATCTACTTATGATGCTTCAAATGCATGTAAACTGTCCATGTGTACTGATCTCTGTGTAGTCAGAAAGCAGAAAGCTTAATATCATTTACTTCCCACCAACAAATATACGAACAAACCAAGGACTTGAAGCAGCATAGGCAATTATAGTGGTGCTTTTGAATTGCATTTATGAGTCATTAAGAAAACTATAAAATATTTAAATTCTACAGTTTGCCTACTTTGTTTTTACAGTCTGCAGAAAATGTACAAGAAATGGTAGAGAATAGCAAATATATCAGCAAAACTAAAGACCACCACATGTCAAATGTGGTTGGTTAGCAACTGAACTATTGTTCTGGTCTATTTATAATTTTCTGTGTCATAAATGTTTAGCATATGTACCAATTTTTGTCAGTCCCGGAAATATACAAGCAACTTTCTGTGAATGAGGAAATAACTTTAGGGAAGGAATTTCTGTTATTCAGCATGAAACTAAATCTAGACATTATATATATGCGAATTGGAAGCTACATCCATACAAGCAAATTAAATGTGCCTGAGACCATTCCTTAACATTGAGGACAATTGGCACAAAACACTATGCACAGATCCCATTAGCTATCTCAGCATGGAAAACAGATGGCTAGATGCAGTGTCTGGTAAGGACAGTCACTCAAGCATGCTGAATCTAGAGCGGTGCCAGTTTGGAAGAGGGCTAGCTAGCCAGGTTGTAGCATTCTCAGGCACAGTCACAATAGCTTTCAAACGCACACAGTCAGCTTTCTGGGGCTGGAATCTGTTTTATTTCCTCCTGCAGGTGCAGAGTTCCTCTCCTTACCAGCACGCTATCTTCCAGCTGTCATTAAGGAGGACAGACTAAACACTTTTCTTATTATATATCTAACGCAGTGACATGCACAGAGTTGCTGCTGCTGATGGAATTTCTATAGAATAGAAAGCTGCCTCTCACCAAGTAAAATTTCCAGCAACATCTCGCAGGCTTTTGTCAAGGAAACTGCATGGTTTCTCCAAAAACTTGCAGTGCTGATCCCAAGATTAGTAAACCCTTCTGTAGGACATGATCTTTCAAACCACTTAAGCAGAGGCGAAGACTCTGGAAAAGAGTATTCTTACTTTAACTTAAACAAGTGCCTTTTTGCATGAGGACCTAGAAGGTTCATATATAGAATTACAGAGTGAGGCTTGCAGTGGGATTTGTAATTTAAACTGTCATTTGCTGGAGGAAGTCACAATTTTAATAAGTCTGTAATGTGTTTTCCAAGTAAGTCATAAATTATGCAGTGTAGTAAAGGCTTTCTTCTGTTAGAAAGTATCTGAACAAATAACTTAGATTTTTTTTTTTAAGTTCTGAACATTCATGTAACATAAATTTTCTAATTCTAATAACTTTCTTCCTCTTTGAAGTTATTGGTAAAATATTCTTGCAAGGTTTGAAAAAGACATAAGGTTTGAATTTTTCAGCAGAGAAGGCTCTTATTAATTTTCTCTCAGTACAATACTTTTAAAAATACAATTCTGTTTCATCTTTAATACAAGGTAGAGAGGTAGAACGTGAATTTTCTGCCTTAGCAAAGACATTACTAATACTGAAATTACTGTCATCTTGCAAGTATTGATTTGCTGTTTAGCAATGTGCTAACACGTTGTTTCAGACTTTCTGTGATGTACCACTCCAGAAAGAAAATACGATTGTAATTTGAATTTCTGCTACAACTCATTGTGTTATATTGCATGAAATGCAGATGAAAAGCTCCATGTAAGCAGATGACATGACACTAATAATAACAGCATCTACCCAAATCTGTTTGCCTCTAAAAATTCATTAATTCATACTTGATACCTAAAAGGATGATCTCTGTTCTGATCTGTAAAGAATCCCTTCCCCCTCTGTTTTCCTGTGAAATCTTCCCAAAGTCTACATCACGTATAGGAAATACTTAGAAACCTTCTGAATAGAAAAACATTCTTTTATATTGTGTCAAAGTAAGTAAAATATAATTAGTACTTTTATTGTTCTTTTCTGATTACGCTTTATAAATGCTTTCAAAATTGTCATCTTCACAACAATTTTAACATTCCTCTACTATTCTCATTTTTTCTTGTTAGTTATCAGCTGCATCAAACTCTTTTTGTTTGATAGCTCTTTCATTACTTTTCTGAGCCCAAATCATCAGATGGCAAAAAACTTCGTCAGAGATGTGGCCTCTTACTAGACTTCACTTAGGCTTCAGTGCCATAAGCTTCCCATTTTTCCGCAACACTTTGAGTGTTGAAATCTACAACATGCTGACATTTTCCCTGAAACATTTCTCAGAAAGAATTTGCTGTTTATAATGGAAAATGAGTCTCTACTTGTCCTCTGCAGTGCATTTCCGTCTTTCCCTAACAATCCTTTAAGCAGGAGAAATTTAGCTACTTGATCGTATTAGATGTTGGTATTTTATACATTATAATTTTGCAATGAGAGCATAAAAACATTTTTGAAATCTTATTAACCCTATAAAGCCAATTTAGTTTTAACCACATTCCTTTTTTCACATGAAAACAGTGCAAGTTGTAAACTTTATGATCGAGTTATCTACATTATGTTCTTGAAAAGGAAGAGGTACACAGATATGATCCTCCTTACAAAACTGACAATAATGAAATACTTTGTTATGAAGACTAGCAATTGTTCTAGATTACAACAAAAACTATTAGGTCCAAACGTAGAACTTGTAGGAGTCAGGATTGTCCCCTTGTGAAAGACTCCTACTACATATATGTCACGATTTGCACTATAGTTCTATGCCTGTATTAGGTCCATTATAATATTAGCATACAAGGCTATTTATTATCTTTATTCTGACAGCAAAAAAAAAATTGGCCAACTTCATACCAAATCATACATTATGCTGCGTTGACAATAGATTTGGCTTCAGACTTTGGATGAAATGAGCTACAAAGTCCCATAGAGGCTCAGAGATCTTTCTTTATAGAAGTAGGTATTTTATTTTATTTTATTTTATTGTATAGTTTTTTCTGCAGTTCTGCTGAAGGAAAAAAGGACATAAGTACTTATTCCTTGAGATGTCACCACTTTAATTTATAATTCTAGCTTCATCCAGAACTAGATTGTGTCTTCTCTTATAATTAACATACCAACTTATTTTTATTTTATTTTTATAAATATATTTAGCGTCACAGCAATACACTGACTGCAGTTGCTGAAGTTTCTGTGGTACATGTTTCTGAACCAAAGAGAGGATAGCCCTGAAATGTTCCAACATCTTCTACAAGCTGTCAAGTGCCTTACTAGCACATATTTAAATATTTTGAGCTATTTCATTAAGCTGTTATGAAAAAAACACACAACCCTTGGCATCGTCTCTAGATAGTCTATTGTGTGAGAAAATGGGAGGGGAAGTGGAGAAAGGCTGCACAATTAAATCTAACACCCTCAAATCTGAAATTGTTTAGATGAACAGAAGAAAAATGAATGTATTACAGATAGATGAACAGGTCCACAACTTGGTTTATATTTAAAAATGCTAATTATATTAAAATAATTCTGCGTCAGTAAACCAGCTTCTGGCTTTAACAACACCCATGTAGCAAAAACACATTTGAGAAAGCACAGCCTTATTAGCAAAGGCAGACAGATGGCTTCTCTATTTACCATCATATCTTCCACTGATTCCCTAAACAGCCCTAGGAAACTGCATTTACCAAGATCAGCTCAGATAGCTTTAGCAAGCAGAGCACTACCCATCAGTATTGGAATCACAGTCCTCTCTTTCGTATCATATTTTGAGCACATCAGTAATCTGACCTGTCACAGGCACCAGCCAAGTGGAAATGGCAGTGAATGACAGTAACAGACCAAATAAGATGGGTGCCAGGGTGCAGAGAGACCCAGGGACCTCAATCAACTGAACCACAATTCCATTAAATGATTTAATTTTGTGTATCCAACTGTGGGGCAATGTTTACAGCAGAAAAGAGAACTATAAGTGCAAAAAATAAAAGCCTTTATAGGAATAAACAATTTGAGAAATAAAAGTACTCTGAAGAGAAGTTAATCATACATACTTGGTTATTCCCTTTTTTTGGAAGATGTTACAAACTTTACATGCACATGGAATCATCTGCTCTATCAGCTTTTAGAAAATTATTCACAAATGATATTGATTTTGATTGGCAATGCAGAAAGGCAAAAAACTCTCGTGTTCCATGAAAATAGGCTAGTCAACTTCATTTTCCTATCACTTTCACTTACTGGCTGACACTATAGTGGCTGAAATGCAAAAAAAAAATATTTTTATTTGAATTAAAGGTACAATTTCATTCATGTTTACTTATTTCTTCCAGGCTTAACCTTGCACCTAAGAAACTTCAAACAAAAAAAACCTAAGGCAAAAAAAAAAAAATATGGCTCAATGTTGCACATATGCTTTTAGATACTGTAAAGGCTTATTTTTCTTATCAACCTGTCAAAGGCTAGTTTGCCTCATTCCATACCAATAACTTCACATGCAATTAAATCTAGTAAAAAATCTCAGCATATGTCTATGCTGTGCTTTCTGAGCATGTACTTATTTTCCCCCTTTGCTGGGGGTTTCGATACATGATGAACTAGGGCGTTAGTTCATGCCAAAGTAAGATGTTAAATATCAGTGATGATTAGGCACTATTCATTCAACCATAGAAACTACTTGCAGCTGGAAAAAATGTTCATAAAACATAAGCAATAGTTAGAAAAGGCATATTATTTTTTGTTGTTGTATTGTTGGAATTTTTTTGTAATCCATCCTACCTGCTTAGAATTCAAGATATTTTTCTGTAATTAATAACAGCCAGATGTGCCTAGTTGGAAAGAAAGTCAGCATGATACTCTTTCATAATTCTTCTGATTATAAGAAAATCTAGATCAATACACCTGTACATGGTAGCTGCAATGCAACTGATATGACTTCACAGAGCAATCCAGACAATAGTGTTTTTTGAGGCTAGAGACATTCATTAAACGAAGGCTAGAGAAAGCCTCTGTATAGGAAAATAACTGAGATCACACTATATAATGTGTTTTTCTAATAAATAGTGCTTTCCTCCCAGTGTAAACTCATGACTATGTTAGATCATTGAATTTACACTTTTGAATAACAAAAGCAGAGAATTTTGTCCAAGAATCTCTGCCTTTAGCCAAGAAATTTGCAAGGAATGGACTTCATTCTAGTAGTTCTTTTTCTTCTGAACAACTACATCATTCTGTGAAAGTGTTTTAAATTTATCAAGTAGCTCAGAAAAACCCAGTCCCTACAGGAAAAATACCATTTTGTTCTAAACTGATTAAACTCCCATCTGTCAGCAAAAGAGTTACTTCTTAGCCAAACTTTCTTACCTTTTGAAAGAAATTGCATGTCACTATTGTATGCCAAATGACATTCTGTACTCCATTTAAGTTAAATGCCATTAAGTCAAAAGATACATTTCTCATGTTTTGAATGCAGGCCAAAACCAGCCTTCTGGGTAGATTGAATGAGGTTCAAGAATGTGTTTCATGAATATTAGTCTGCATTCATTCAGAGGCTTTAGATGAGCACTAGAATATGCTTGGAGGGGTAAAAATGCAAAATCAAATATATAGGTCTTGTAACTGATGAACGCTTTTTCGATCCTTTGTACACAGCCATGGGCAGATACACTGGTTGCAAGGCTTTTCTTCAACTGCCAACTGCAAGGCCAGTAATACTCAAAGACAACTAAATCTTGAATAAATCTTACAGCATACTGGATGTATCACACAGTCCTGTACTTTGCAATGGGACATGAAGATCACAGATAGGAAGCATGCTGGGTTTTAGGTCAACCCTTGGTATGACTTCTTGTGCCAACACAAGCAAAACAACATAGGAAGATAAAGGGATTTTTTTTCTCATGTATTCTAGTTGTCCAATATACCTGACTATACTGTCTCTTATATCTTTTTAATTTTTCTGAGAATATGCAGCTACATAAACTCAGACATTAGTTTATTTTATCTTCATTGAAAGCTTTGCACTAGTCAAAAGGGAAAGCTTTGTATTGTTTAAAAAAGAAAAAAAAACAAAGAGAAAGTGAACGAATTCTACCAAGATAACCTGAGAATTTTTTCAAAAGACTCTATGGAAATTTATTATTAATTTCCCAAAGAAAATATGGAAATCTTTATTATAAAGACTAATTGAAGTAGAGCAAACAAAATTGCTCAATCTTACACCAAAGGGACTGCAACTGTTGTTTTACTTGCCTCTAGTATATTGCAAATGCTGCCCTATTTCAACAAGAAATGTAGAGAATATCATTAAATGCAGAAATACTTCTGTTCATGGATTTTTTTTTTCAAGACCAGACTTGCCTCTGCATGTTTGCTTGTGTTTTCCTTTTAGTGGAATAGTAAATTAAGCCCTCAGAATGACCATTTACACTTTGATGCATACTAATCAATATAAACATGCCATTTTATAATTAATCCTGAACTAATTAGCAGTAATTAACTATGTCTGTCAAAAATATCATCAGTCATTTAGAGTATATTACTTGTATTCAAATATATTGAAAATAAATTTTAAAAGCATTTCTGGCTCCAATTAACTAAACATCAGAATCTTGCTACAATTTTCTGGATGTTATTCTAGCATATGTGAAGAAGAGTCTATATGCATATTTATGGAAGAGTATTTCCAACTGTGTTGCTAACATTATGGTGGCTTCAATCAGGAAAATTGCATTATCCTTACATAGCTAAATCATAAAGAGATGAACTAGAGATACAGCAGACAGTGAGGGAAATGGAGATATGTAATCTACTTTATTAAAGCTTAAACCAGAATTGGAAAATATACTTTAATTTTCCATTTTTTATGTCACTTTTATGATACTATGATTCTATGCCTCGTAATTAACTGCTTAATCATATTTTCAAATCAGAGGTTTTGTAGATGTCTTTAAGTTTTATGTTGAAGGTGTACTTATGCTTACCTGGATTAGGCTTCAAAAGATATTTTCCAGCCTGTGGATGTTAGCAATATGATGCTGAGAATTTGATTCTTCCCATGTTGTGGTTAGGAATGAAACTTTATTAGAATTATGAATAAAGGAGAAATACAGCAATGAATGACTAAGCACGTACAGTTATTCTACATTTTTACCGGCTCGTGTATGCCTGTATAGTTAGATGCTGTTAGCTAGTGTTCCGCCTACACATCTGTAAATAAAGCACCTTTTCAACAAATAAAGATGTAAGTACAATCAACATTTTCAGACAGGAATTCTAAGAAAGGGAATCCATTTTCAAGGAGTAGTAGTCCAGGTATAGGGCGGGAGGCCACAGAAACTTCCTTTCTAGTGTGGACTAACTAGGAGTCATTTACTTTTCCTTTCCATTACAGTGTGTCAAAAAGATGCTGTAAAGGAAGAAAAGAGATTAGGAAGCATTTCCTGAATCTGGAATCCATGCTTTAAAAGGAACGGACATGGAATGGGTTGAAGATGGGTTAAATTTAAGATAAAAACATTGCCATATTATAGACTCCACAGCAAATTTTTGCATGGAACTACAGTGCTAAGAACGCTTAAGGAGAGAGTCAGTAAAATCAAAGCAATAAATACATCCCAAGAGGAAGCTCAAGCTATTTGCTATATCAGGCTTCTTGAAGGTGAACATGTGACTGTCTTTATAGGCAAGAGCACATATTCTGTTCCAGAACAAGCAAATTTTTTTGTACGTAAGAATGCACTTTTTTACTATACGTCTTCTCTCTCACAATCTTTTCCACATTTTTTTAGGAAAGGAGAATGTTGCAGCTTCTGTTCATTAAGTCATTAGTGAACATTAGGTTATCAGACAAGTCATGAAGGAATAGTCTTTCAGAGAAGAAAAAACAGTGAGTTAGCAAGTAAACAGCTTTGCAAGGCTTCTTCCCATGATCACACAGTGTGATATTACCTGTCAAAGCTGAAGTATTGTTTGTTTATTTGTTGTTGTCTTTTTCTGCAGAAAAAGTGAATCTCCTGGGTTATGGTTCTGTCTCTGAGGAGCCTACAAAATGCTAGAGGTGTAGTTAAAAGCTCAAGAGCAAAATAACACACCATCCTCTAATTTCAACACTAACATGAAATGCCAGTTCTTCTCTTCAGGGATTTGCTATCAGGAAGATGTCTATAAAAATGTGAAATCAGATCTTGAAGGCTGAACATTACTTTGGAATGTAATTGCAAAAAGCTGTACAAGTTCTGGGAGAAACGTATTTCCAGAAGTGAAAAATACAACTTTGGTGAAACCTTTATATATTTTTATACCATAGATTCATTCTAAAAGATTGACTCTTTAAAAGCATATTCTTGAACCCCTTCCTCATTCTTTTTCCATGTTTTGAATTAAAGCTTCGTCTTAATTTAAAAATTTCTCAGAAAAACAGTGTTTCTCATAGCATATGATAATCTAGAAAAAAAGGAAAAAAAGTCAACCAGTTTTTTTTCAAACATACCACATAAAATTATTTGAAAAGCAGTAATAATTTCTTAGAAAATAGTCCAGTACAATAAAGTGAACAAAAAAGAAACCAGGATACATACAAGTTATCATACGTTTCAGGTTTTTTTTCATTTTTCTTCCATACAGAATACTTGGTTTTCTGAGCTTGCAAATTAAACTATCTTAGCATTTTAACTTGCATTTTCTTTGCATACAGTTCTGATAGTTTAAGATGGCATTGCATGAACTGTTCATTATTATTCTTCTCCCCATCACAGAATCACAGAATGGTCAGGGTTGGAAGTGATCATTGGAGATCATCCAACCCCTCTGCTAAAGCAGCTTCACCTAGAGCAGGTTGTGCATCTGGGTGGGTTACGAATGTGTCCAGAGAAGGAGGCTCCACAATCACCATAGACAGCCTGTTCCAGTGCTCCAGCACTATCACAGTAAAGAGGTTTTTCCTTATGTTCAGGTGGAACTTCCTGTGTTCCAATTTGTGTCAATTGTCCTTTGCCCTGTTGCTGTTCCTCCCTAGGTGCAGGACTCGGCACTTACCTTTGTGGAACTTGATTAGGCTCCTCTCTGACAACCTGTCCGGGTCTCACTGAATGGCAGCACAGCCTTCCATGTATCAGTCTCTCCTCCCACCTTTGCATCACCAGCAAACTTCATGAGGATACAGTCTGTCCTCTCATCCAGGTCATTGATGAATATGTTGAACAAGTCTGGGCCCAATACTGACACCTGAAGAACACCACTAGCCACAGACTTCCAACTAGACTGTGCCACTGATCACAACCCTCTGAGTTCTGCCATCCAGCCAGTTTTCAATCCACCTCACTGTTTACTCATTTAACCTACACTTCCTAAGTTTACCTGTGTGGATGTTCTGGGAGACAATGTCAAAACCCTTGTTGAAAATGAAAGACAACATCCACTGCTCTCCTCTCACTACCCAGCCAGTCATGCCATCATAGAAGATCATCATATTGGTCAAGCATGATTTCCCTCCAGTGAATCCATGTTGACCACTCCAAATAACCTTATTTTCCTTCATATGCCTTCAGATAACATCCAGAACGAGCTGCTCCATCATCTTCCCAGAGATGGAGGTGAGTCTGACTGGCCTGTATTTTCCTGGGTCCTGCTTCTTGCCCTTTTTGAAGATTGGAGTGACCCTGGCTTTTCTCCAGTCCTTAGGCACCTCTTCTGTTCTCCATGATCTTTAAAAGACAGTAGAAAGTGGCTTAGTAATCATGTTGATAAAACTGATAAAACAAAGCACATGCTTACAGTACCATATGAAGTACAGAGATTTATCATAAGCTCTCCATCTTTCTGGCCAACAAAGAGAGTATAATTAATTGACGTTGCTTTCTAGGAACACCCATCCTCAGTACAGAACATTTTCCTAGTGCAATTTCTGACTCTTACTTAACTTCCTGCTTTTTTATTTAAAAATAAATAACTAAAACAAAGAAAGAAAAAAAGAAGTCTACATCTTTAAGCTAAAAATTAGAGTACATTAATAACATTATGGCTGCAGTTTTTTAATAAAACAGCTGAATATATAAAGAATTGCTTCTAGGTGCAATTAAAAGGTTACGTACGTAGTCCATCTGCATAGCATCACTGTTTCTATGGTGGTAATAGCTGTTTTGAAGATTAGTCACTGCTTCTCCTGTTTTTTTATTTCATTCAAACTTAAGTTTCATTATACATTGATGCATTGTGATATTTGGTTTAAAACCATGTCCAGTCCTGGTTCACTTGCCTTTCTCATTTACTCTCTTAATTCGAGAGAACAGGTTGGATGAATCCATGCTTCAAAGTGTGGGGAGGGCAGCCACAGTTACACTGAAAATCACTGAACTTGCACTGATTTTCTTCTTTCATTCTTCTCCTGGAGAATACATAAAGGAGAAGAAACATTACTAATGGAGGGACCACTGCAGACTGTTAACTGACATAACCAATGAGCAAAAAATGAATGGTGTGCAGGAAAGGGCAACTAACAGCAGCTAAGCATGTTTCCTTGCTCAGGCGATGCCATGTTGGGGACAGATGAGCTGGCTACAGGAGTAAGGGCACAAATCCACAAGGTAGTGCACTACGGAGGTAAAATTCTCTAAGGAATGGGGTTAAAGCTGGGTTAATTGTGCTGGTATCTGAGAAGGACTAGCAAGTGTGGGTAGACTATAAACCTAATATGGCTATAATCTTTCAGTTCAGGAGCTAACAGTTAAAGATAAGTCAAGGTATCGCTGCACACTGCTGTGCTCAGCGTTGCCATTTTCTCACGGTTTCAACCAGCTTTTTCTAGCTAGAAACTCTTAGACTCAAGGCCAAAGGTCTGAGCCACAGATCCTTCCCAGTGGATGAGAACGATAGGGACAGCATTAGAACCTTAACTGCCCTCCACCTTCCTTGTATCTCAGTTTCATATTTCTTCTGTTTTCCAGTTGTGTCATTACATAATGTGTAAGAAAATCATTCTGAACAGTCAATGAGTCATTATTTCCTATTAAACATGTCTAGGTAATTAGAGAAAATGTTTGTACTTTTCATAATGATGTTTTCAGACCAAAGGTCTAAATCTGGATCAAAATACAGATTTGGTATTCTTTGTAATTATATACTGCTTAGATTGAGATTGCTAAAATGTGAAGCCAGACAACAACTTTCCTAATCTCTCCTTCCCTGAGACAAGATACGTATCCTGGAGGGAACCAAAGTATTTTTCATTTTCTCTCACTTCTTAAACACTTTGCCTCTGAAATCAAAGTACCTGACGTCAAAAGGGGCAAAGAGCAGGTGATCATTATTACAGTAGAAAACCTGCTGTCAGAAAGCCTTTTAATGGTTGTGATTCCCATTTGCTTTGTTACATATTATATTCTAACAGGTTTATCTTCAGTATATGAAACATTTTAGTTAAGTGCATGGTAAACCGCCAAGGAAGTCTATAACTTCCTTTGATCTCTTTCTGGAGCCAAATGTTTATGCTTAATTATAAATTGCTACCCTCTTTCTTTCCATTTGAAATTCTCAAACTATTCTAATTAGGCTTCCCCAAAGGTCAGAGAACATTAACAATCTGGGCATAGTCTGGCTTTTTGAAGTGCTCAAAATTTACTGTTAGTGCTATATGAGGAAACATAAGAGAAACCCAGCTGCCCTGGCTAGCATGGAATAATTAATAATAATAGCTCTGTAGTGATGACATATTCAGGTTAATTGCATACTAATTAAAGGCTACAGTAAAGCAAATGACTGTTTGCATTTGAAATAATGGCTTGTGGCCACAGTAACTCACAGAAATGTGCTGTATCCTCTTGGCAAGATCTCAATTGGGAACGAAACTCATTTGAGACACGTACATGTTATCTAGCCTGAGAAGTCAAAGGCTTTGAGAAGCTCTCTGCAGTGGGACAGCTATAGTCGCTAATGAAGAAGAGTTTGATATAAGCTGAAGTTAAGTTCTGAAAGAGTGAATGGAGAGTCACTGGCAGAGCTGGGAGTCAATCAAAAGATAATTAACAGTGTAGAGTACGAGGAGCTATTCAACATGAAGAATCAGATCTTTACCTAGGGACAAACAGGGAAGGATCCAGGAGGGGGAGTCCCTCAGTTAGCTATTCCTGCTTGGAAAGGAAATTAAGGAGCTTGTCAATTGAAGGATGACTGGCTGAAACAGAGTGCTGGCCAAGTAAGAACTATATTAGCACTTGATGACTTGGTGCTGTTCAGAGAATTAGTTTGAGGCTTTACATGAGGGGTTTTTTATTGTGCTTGGAGTGCCATAAAGTGAAAGGGATAACAGGCTATTTCTATAAAAGGAAGAACATCCGACACATTGAGTAATCAAAAGCTATACTGAACAC
This sequence comes from Phaenicophaeus curvirostris, assembly GCF_032191515.1. NCBI lineage: Eukaryota > Metazoa > Chordata > Aves > Cuculiformes > Cuculidae > Phaenicophaeus > Phaenicophaeus curvirostris. The sequence goes on along the minus strand of NC_091394.1, from coordinate 27,522,357 downwards.
TCTAAAGAACTTCTCATGTCAGTTCATTTGAGGAAACAGTAAAGATGTCCAGAAAGACAACTTGCAGGCAGGTGCTACTAGTACAAAGACTAATCAGAGGTTACAGTCCTGGATTTCTCCTGTGTCTGATTCTTATTAAACTTCAGCCACATCCAAACTAGAGCTATTCGTTTAGTGAGAAGGAGCAAAGAAATACAAGAACTGAGAGAAAAGAAGAAAGAATTGTGTTTGTGTCTAATGGTTAGATTCAACTATAGCTGAAATTCAAATGTATTTGGTTTATATCTGATTTTATACGAACTTTGAAATAATATAACAAAAGCAGTGAAATGGAATAGTGACCTAATTAAAAATGAACTGTTATAATGATGCTTGTGTTCTGTTTTAGCTGACAGGCTCTACTGATATGCCTCAAGGACTAAATCTCTTCCCTAGAACCTTACTAGAATACATAGTCATGTAGTCCTTCCATTGCATTTAAAGTAGGGAAGAGTCTGAAAGATGTCAGAAAGGATTGACTCTGGAATGCTTCATCCTGGAAAAGGTACCAATATCCCTTTATTGTGGATACAGATGGTGTGAAAGAGAGTTGATTGTGAACGAATTCTAACACTAAAATTCTGACTTGGTTCCTTTTGTACATGACTGCAACTCCTAGAGCAGATCACGTATACGTGGGATTAACAACACTACAAAAAGCAGTATATTGGATATTTCCTTTTGTGCATTTTAGTGTTTCATTATTTGACTGAATTGGCAAAATTATAAATAAAACTATTTAAATTATTCTGTGTTACACTAGAATAGGCAAAGGTAATACTAAATGGATTAAGAAGTTGTGGATATTCTAAGTAATATTCCTGTAGGAAAAAATAATTGTGGTGGAGTATCAGAATTTCTTATGATTGAGCAAAATCCAAATTATGTTTTGTAAGAAAGCTCCATTAATCTTGTTTTTATCGTCCAAGCTAATGAAAACTTTAAATACAGATGTGTTTATAATTGCTAATAAAGAATGTAATTATCAAATTAGAGCCATTAGAGTTTCAGAAGGTTTGGCCAACAAAATTGATTTGATATTTCTCTTTCTCTCTCCACTTTTTGCCTTACTTTCTTTTTTCTGTCTTTTTATTTTCTTTACATACAAACCCCTATTTTCAAATAGCCACAGCCACATGCTAAGGCAAATATAAATGTCAAATAAAATCAATTGCTGAAAAGGATCTCTGGTATTGTTTCACCTTAACTCCAACCAATTGGAATTTACAAATATTAGGACTTTTAAGGCAACCAAAAAACCATATAGAAATATTTAGTCAAAAATAATTTTTAAATGGTCTTTTTTAGGCAGAAAAATATACTGTGTTGCATTATCAAGGGCAGAGACCTGCAGTTGGTGTTAGTTGTGTTGTAGAATAAATGGACTTCAGCAGTATAATGGTGACTAATATCAGTTGAAGAGTTGTTTAAAATTGATTACCAAATATTAAATGCATCATGTGATATTTAGGTATGCTGTTTCATCTGTAAGACTACAGCACCAACTGCAGCTTCTTCCACTGTTTTATTATATGTTTTTTTTTTATCAAGATAAAAAGAAAGGTCTAAAGAATTCTTGCTCTTGCAGTTGAGCTGATGAGAATTTGCTTTAAAATCCCTAAACAGGATGTTCCATTCTTAAGAAACTTAAGCAAACTCAAACTATGGGGACACAGTTTAAAAGAAGAAAGATGACTTTGTGCACTTTGAAATCAATGTGCAAATCTGAAAAATCTTAAATAGCCAGAAGAAGCTAATAGGACTGAAACTTTGCAGGACCGGAGCTAGATAAATGACCTGCAGCCTACAAAATCACTCATTGTCTAATATAAACAGTAACAAAAGTTTAGAATATCCATGGTGAGCTTACTTAAGCAGAAGGGAAAAGTATAGCTTTGCTGTTCAAGGCATTTAAGTTGTTTTTTTTTTTTTTTTCCTGAGGAATAAGCTTTTCATAAAAAGAAAAAAAATCTTGAGAGAATACTGAAACCCACTGAGTCAAATGATGAAGGGTAATTAGTTACTCCTGATATTAAGAAACTAGTTCTACAGGAAAGGAATTTAAAGAGATCACATCTGAAAGACACAAGGAAAAGTACTACCAGAAAACAACTTAATGATGCAGTAAAAGAACAATATTCATCTACCCTCCAAATTTTAAAACAGATATTGAGGCATATTAAGAACAATGATGTACAAGTCTGGAGGTATGCACTGTATCTTCTTCTCCCTCCCTCCTCCCCAGAGAGAAAGACTTTACAGTGCCAGAATCTTGAAAATGCTTTACAGGGTGAGTTTAATGACATAGTTTTCATTCTGGCTATGTAAGTAACAATCCAAGCACTAACCAATAGATAAGAGCCCAGAAGAACTATTAATACAGAAATGGATGCTGTAGGGTGAATAACCTAGATAAGTCTTACTTATGGCATTGAAGCAATACTACCTTCATGAGTAAGCTGGGAAAAGTAGAAAGGCCAACTATTCTGACAGCTTCGATACCCCAGGATAGCATCACTTTCACAGTCTTAGCTCTAAATTCTTGCAATGCAGACGCTCACTCAAGATACTTGCCATTTGGACTGCAATAAGAAACTGCAAGTAAATACTTCCACTAAACTGTTCTTCACAAGAGTTTTGAATGGCTGCTTCTCAGTGTATCAACTTGCACAAGGAATGAGTCAGGAAAAAAACCTGCAAGCATATAGGATGAAAAGTCACTGGTGGTAGATAACATGAGAGACACTTCAGAGAATGTGACAGCATATTGAGAGCTCTGCAGGAGAAATCAGCACTTTTTAGTGGTCTAACAATCACTAGTAGAAAGTAGTCGCCTAAGTAGTACTTTAACCTGCACAACAGAAGTAAACCACACCAGGACAATCTTCACCAGATAAACTATTTGTAATGACTGGCTTTCACCAGACATAATCAGGTGATTTTTTAGAAAGTAAGGGTTTGGTCCTAGATGTTTGACTGTTTGCATTGGCTTCAGTCATTCAGACTACCTCAGAAATATGCACAAACCTGAAATGAGAGAATATCAAGAGCCACCAGGATATTTAAGATATTTAGCTCTGTTCATAAAACTAATAAAGCATGCTTGTGAAAATCCAGGTTGTACCTCACCTAAAATTAATAAACAATTATTTGGCAATATAAATAGCAGAGCAAATTTTACATATTAATTCATATTACTGAAAATATTGTACTAATAAAATATGCTTCTACACAAACTGACCACAAAAGAAGGTGATGGAAAACACCATTCTTAAGACCAAATTATTTCATTGTTTGGAAATATCCTGCTCAAAACTCAAACTAACTCATCTTCCCCTTCAATACAACCATGGTTTACAGTTGCATTTTTGTTTCCATTCACTATATTTAATATTAACAATCTTGAGTATGGTGCAGTACCTTCATTTTTATTCTCTGCAGAGTCATGAAAAATAGCATTTATTTTAGAACAGGATGATGGCAGAGAAATGCATGTCCTTAGACAAGAATGTATAGACAACTTAGTTTTTAAAGTTTTTTTCTCGTACACCCTTGTTCTGGGACATATGGGTACAAACCCTGTGTTCTAGTCTGCATGTCTGGATGCATCACTCCAGCTGCCAATATTGGCTGATTCTGAACCATATCATAATGTGTTTCTTAGCACCCTGAACAAATAAGGCAAATAGATGTGATTCTCTGCCAATGTCAAGATCTCCAATGCATTTTCCTAAGAATTTTTGCTACTCAGGAACACGGAATCATATAGGCAGTACAGCTCTGACAAAAATTTATCCTTTTTGAATATTTCTTTTTGTATAAGGAATAGTTCTTTGCAACTAACATAGTATGCTGAAACACTAAAAAAATTCTATGTTTTTTAACTCTGTCAGACATATTTCAACAGTCTGAGAATTTTGAACCACCAGAATTTGCACTGTGTTTCTAAGTCATCTGTATCTTGCTGAAAGAATGCTAGTTAATCTCAAATGAATCTTTTCTTTCCCCTCTGCATTTACAATCGTTGCCCTCTAAACTGAGTCTTGCAGTGTGATGAGGGGTGCACTGCTGTTCCAGATACTTAGTTCCTTTTTTATTAGATTTGTCTGTTCTGAATCTTTTATAATTTCATCAGTATTTCTAGACAAGAAACCCTCACAAAATCAAATAAATTATTCAAATGAAATCCTCAAGAGATATGTTGTTTGGGGGGGTTTCAGTGATTTTTTTAGTATCTCTTTGGTTTGGGGTTTTTGGGTTTTTTTGGTGGGGTTTTTTTTTTTAATGTTTCCCATCCCTAAGTTAATATAATTTGCGTATGTCCCTTTTTGCCTGACAAATTTATAAAATGTCTTAGGAAATTTTTGTTTTCATCCACAATCACATTCGTATTTTTTCTATTCTAATACTATAAAGGCTTTAGATTGTCTGCACCATATGGAATTGACAAACTCCTCAACTTTTGCTTAAATCAAAACAGAATGCTACACCTTCTCTGGACTGCATATAACAACCAGTTAAAAAAAAAAACAAACCTCCTAAATAAACAATAGACAAGGTTTTGTGTAAGTGAAATCAATAATATATCCAGAATTGGATTCTGAAAGAACAGATATTTCTCTACGTGGCACTTGAAAACTTGAAAAATATTTGGACATTAAAGATGTAAAATATCCAGATATAAAAAAACAGATGTGGCAAACAATATCTAATGGAAATACTTATAATAGAGCTTGATTTTGTTTTTCACTGGAATGTACATTGAAACTACTCACACAGACAAAACTGTTTAGCAGCACTGTATTAGTGTACATCTATTGATGGATGAATGCAACTAACAATTTGCACTCTTTGAGTAGGCGATAGAGCAGTAAAATGTCATTTACAAGGGAAAAAATGTTATTTTAATGAAATATTTTATGGTGTATAATTGGCCTAAAACACAGACTGCTTAATGACCGGAATAGTTTGATGACTATGTAACATATCCATTCAACACATCTTTTTTCTACTGTGTATAAAGGGGCAGCTAGGCTGACCATTTGCATTCACATTGTATATGGGGGAAATTAGATGAGAAAAAAATTACTTTTTGCATCTGAACTTCTTTCAAGTGTAACAAAGACTCTGTTTTGTATCAAAGAAGGCAGGTGCAATGTATAGGCTAGACACTGTCCATAGTACCCGAGGATTTTTCTATGGGTTCGTAAGCAGACAATTATGCAGAGTGATTGCTCAAGACAGTACTACTGGAATATATTTAGCTCAGTACCTACAGCCACAATAGCTGGGACAATCCAAAAGGAATACAGTCAGTGTCAGGAACTGAGTTTGTGTCTTCTGGAGGAGCCCTTGCTGAGAAGAATAACAAAACAGTACCAGTGATTTTGGTGTTTATACAAAGTGTTTACGGCCTTACTAGAACTTTGATCCATAGTAGAACTTAGGTGACAGATAATTAGGCTTAGGTATCAGCATATTAAGATAGATAGGCTTTTCACTGTATTATTAAAGTTTTTCTCTGCATTCTATGTCTTGGCCTTCAGGGACCTGGCTAGCCCTGGCCAGTGCCTGCAGCTGCCCTAGCACACTGCCCATGGCCCAGGAACCTGCGTTGTCCCTCCATGCCATCAGCCCTTGCCCCACTGACACCTGAGACTCTGTGGAGTCTCCAGCTCACCACAGCCCCATACTGCCTGGCTGTGGGTTGCCCAAGCTGGCTGTCCTGCACGCCCATGTCAGTGCCCAACCATGTTCTCAGGGAGGTGCTTGATGCCCACGGCTGGGACTACCCAGGTGCTCCTGGCTGCCCTGGTCCTGACTGGGGTGCTGGGAATGGCCATGGCTGCCAAGCCCTGCCTTGGCCAACACAGTGGAGGCCCTGGGAGCTTTTGGCCCCTACAGTGCCCTGATGAGATTTCATTGTCTGTCTACATGCAAATCAATTTACCATCATTTCTGCCAGCCTCCACAGAGTCTCAATATGCTGTGCTCTTATTTCAGTAATTCCTCACATCAAATATACATCTGTGTTTCACTCTCCACCCCTACTAAATCTTGCTCAAACTAACTGTATTGTACACCTGAAGTTTTAATAGCAAATGACAAGGGAATGAAAATAAATGCCTTCTTTTGAAATGAGATCCACAGCACCACATGTTCGTTTATCTTTCTTAAGGCAATGCATCTAATTGCTGAGCAGTCAGTAAAGCATTATTTAAGAATTGTCCTAAGTAATTAAATTAAGCTACTCCAGGTTGCTTAAACACAGATTAATCTTCCATAGTAACAACAAATTTGCAAACACCTTTGGGCAAAATCTGCAGTAAATAATTTGTAAATGTAATAGATGTTTAATTTGTAAAATACTGGATGAGGTAGAATACTTCAAAACATTTCTAGTTTACTTCTCTTTTTCCTTGATAAAAAAAAAATGTGAATAAGAGCTGCTTAATAATCTCATTATATCATTCATGCACAAAGTTGACTGTGTTGTATTTGACTGATGGGAAAAGGGGCAACTTGTATATGTTTTAAAAATATGTTTTAAAAAAGTCCACATTTTAAAAGTTCAAAGTCTCCTCATGTTAGATTCAGCAAAGTGCATAGAAGCTGCCTTTTTTTTCTCTCCACTCCAATTTAAAGCTGGAAGCAGGAGAAATTTAATTATCATTGGAAAAATTATTATTGGCAAAAGCACATGTATTATAAGTTATAATGCAGGAAATAATATCTTTTAGTGCTATGGCCTGAGACTGAACTTAGAAACATGAAAAACGTTGGAAGGTAATTTAGCAACAACAGTTCTAATGTTTGTGTTCAGCCTGTGCTAACTTTGCATGCAGTTTCCCCTCACTGTGAGGCAAGTGGTGCATTAGAAAGCTACAAGCTAGTCTTTGCCACTCCTGTTGAAACTCGGTATGATGGACTCCGCAGTGTGTGAGCTTTCTCCTCCAAGAAGCTGAGGCACTTCCTAGAGGAATCAGTAGCAGCTGTGACTGCTCTATCAGGTGGTGCTTGTACTCTCACTTAATTAAACACCCTGTGTGCAAGAGCTCCAGAGTGTACCAGAAATGGAAAATGCTACACTGTTTTCTAGAATGACGCAAGTGGAAAATACATGCTGTGGGCATGACCATACATTGAAACAACAAAGTTAACTATTTGAATGTGTTTGTTTTTCTGTGAACAACCCTATGGAAATCCCTTTTCATATGCAAGTCAGTAATTCATATGAATCCAGCAATGTTTTTTTCTGTAAATGAAACACGTTGTTTTGTAACGTATATTTTGTGTCATTTATTTGGCAAAGTGATGGTGTGAAAAAGTGAGCCTGCAAATGACTATGTCTGTATCCAAGCTAAAAAGCAGATGTGTGCTACATCATCACCTGAGTTTTGTGTTGGATCAGCGTACTACACATATTCTGTAACCAGGCCAAACCATATCATATCACCCTTTTAACCTATACTAAGAATTCTTCTTTATCAATACGAAGATGCAAGCAGGGCACGAACATGATCTGAAACTGAGAAAAGCTTTTATGTCCTGCAAGTCTCTGACTATGATTACAGTAGCAATAAGATTGGACAAGCAGAGTAGATTTGTAGGAAAAATGCTGACGGTGAGAAACTGATGTCCATGTTTTATCTGTCTACTATAAAGCCTAGATCTCATGCTGAGGATTTAACATGCATGCTATAAATATTTAAAATACTTTCCTTTTCAAGCTTCAAATGAGTTCTAGACTGGTTCCATTAAGTGGCATTCTCCTCAAACACTTTCTGGCTTAAAGCTATCCCTAGAGTAAACCAAAGCCTAGTAAACAGAAATTATCAGAACTTTGATTCAGAAGCAGCCATGATTTGAACTGCTTTGTACCCGTAGATACTTTTGCAGTGAGCAAGTTAGTAATGCACAACTGGAAGTTTGATCAACAGCTTATGAAGAAAATGTCTTTTAAAACCAGGCAAAACAATCAGAATGAGGTCAGAGAGTTCCTTTTATCTTTTTTTTTTTCCTAGATATATGAAAGTTCAGTTTCTAGTTTATACTAATTGTTTAGGCTTCCAACATAGGTAACAGGAACAGAGATAAGTGTGGTCAGTAAAAAATCATCATTGTATCATCATTGTCTTAGTATGGATGAAATTATTTTTTAGATTAAACAAATTTATTTCATTAGAAAAATCTAAAGCAATGACTAGATGCCTAACTCTTAGGCAGCTCAAAGAAGATGGTGTGAGCCCCAATTCTAGTAACATCTTTTAAGAAACAGTATGAGCTTTGAGCTCTCACTGCTTTTTAGTGATTTTATGCTATTTTTTGCAACCAGTGCTGGCAATTTCTGTTTTTCAGAAAAAATCATGCCAGAAAAAAATCAAACTTTGAGGAAAATGGACAGTGGTTCAGTTGCTCAGCAGGTGTGCTGGAAATGTTTGAATGTATTACCATAGTTTCACAAATCACTGCAAACTGAACAGAGCTTATGGGTGAAATGCTGTTATTAGACTTTCACACATAGAGGTGCTTTGGGACTTCAGATGGGATGGAGGGCCAATTGTATCAGGTTTCATACAAAGTTAACAAAACCCGATAATTCTAAAAAAAACTGTAAAGAAAGCCTTTGTCAATGGAGACTTCCTGGGGCACAGTTTTCCACTTAAAATAATGTATAGAGGAGTCTGATGCAGTAGTTCATTTCCTATTGAGCAGAGTTTCTGTTAATCAGTCATAGAGAGAACACAATGCTTGATCTCTGTAGGACTCCTCAAACCAGGTTATTGTACCTGTGCAATGAATTCAGTGATTATTCTTTTATTTTCTGCTTCCTTCCAACAAAAACTTTATCAAAACTGATGTGTCAGAATGTTTCAGCTTCAGTGAAATAGCATTTTTTCCTGTCTGATCAGCTCTGCTTATCACATTCATGTCAATTTTAAATTTACTGATGAAAAGTCCAATTTGAACTAGAATGAAGTTTTCTGAAAAGGCCTGTCTGGAATTTGTAACTTAAGAAAAGCTTTGAGAACCATAATCATTCCCATTGACAAGCAAAAACTGATTCAGTGACTAAGGAGATCCCAACACAACATATGGAACTTCTACATTATGTGGGAATCTATAGTGGAACATTGCCAACATTATTGCAAGCCCTAGAGCATGCAAAGAAATTGCATGGAACAGAAATAATTTCAGGAGCAGGGCTGCGCCACAAGCAAAGTGGCTAAAAAATATCCTGTATTATGAACTATCTTTTGGATGCATACAGAATTTGCAAAAGGATCCTTATTATATTCTTTTTGTCAATGCTTGTACTTGACTGTATTTTAGGTGTTTTGGTAAGCACCAGCTCTTTCACCTGGCATAAAGAGTTCAGAGCAAACATAAGCCCACACTTGACTTTAACACTAATTTCTAGATTTTGTTGAAGAGACTTCCTACTTTTTCAGTAGATTCAAGACAAGCATGTTGTCTAACTTAATCTGGTTTATGGGCAATGTAGATGTAGTTAATTTAAGCAAACTTTTTGTATGAAAGTCTTTCTTCCTCCTGAATCTTTTACTTTTGAATAGCTGTATCAAACTGTTCATCCCTAAAGAGAAAGGTTCACTGGAGAAAAGGCAAAAAGATTTAATGGTGCATTAGTCTGATAGTTCTGGGGCATGGTTCCCTCAGGTAGTAGTTCAAATCTTTTGAGTCTTTTGAGTTACTGCTAACAAAAAGTAAATTATTACAGTATCACCCATACTGTAAAGCTATTAAACCTTTTTGACAAGGCATCTGAGGGATTTCATAATACTGCTGTAGAGGGCAAGAGTCTCTTTTTCTTCTCTGATGAATACTCATCTTACAGTGGTTAGCAGGGCAGAGACTCTACTTCGGTCAAACATTTACTGGAAGAGGCTATACCAAAAGCAACACTGAGCATGCTTGGGCTTCATTTTTATTTCAAGTGTTGTTACCTTCAGACAACCCACTCTTTTTCTGTTACTCTTCTGAGATGCACAGGAGCTCTGTTTTGGCATTTTCCTGAAAGGCAGGAGCACCATACGCTCCATGAGGCTAAAATGCAGTCTGCTTCCAACCTTTTCCCCTGCCTAGCAGAGAAGCAAAGCAGGTAACAGTATTATTGCTGCTGATTTTGGACACAGGTTATGAATACCGGATCATGGCAAAGTAGAATGGAGATGAGAATGACTAGAGTTCAAATGCACTAAACTGTGCAGAGAAAGGCACAGCACTAGTAATGCTAAAGAGGATGCAGCAATGTAGTAATATGAGCACCTAATAATGGATGTCACAGGTATCTAAATTTACATGGTTATAATAACATAGGTGTTTTAGCTACTACCAGTGTTATGATGAGATATACCTTTGAAGTTGTTAATTTAATCTCTTGGGCTTGTGTTTTATTTGCTGTAGTTCAATTATTTGCTCTTCTAATAGATCTCTAGCTACATTACTTGCAATTAGCTCACAAAATCTTGTCTTTCTGACAATCAGTTTGTACAATTTGGTTGCTTGCAGTAACGGACAATGAATTTACAAGAAGCACAGTCTGCCTAATGAGCTTATCAATACTATGTTTCTGTCAGAGATACATATGGCTCTTGATCCTTGCATGCAAGAAGGTATTTGAACTAGTAACTTAGTTATCCCTTTTGGGACACAGTGCACCCTTGTAATCTTGAAATTGTCCCTCCTTCTCTCTGCACATATGAACTAGGCAAGCAACTTTCCCCCTAGCCCCCTAAAAAGCTGTAGAAAAATTGCCCTCACTATCATATCTGACTAGACATGGCAGGGCAGATCCTGGTATGTTATTTCTGGGAGACCACCTCTTAACTTTTGAAAAACCTTTACTTTTGTTGTACAGCTGTTAAAGCAATAGTATCAAAACAACAAAACGTCCTTCTAACCCAAAAAATCCAGCCCTCCAACAGTGGAACAAATGCCAGTATTCTCATACTTAAAGTTTTTACATGGTTTGTTTTTGGTTTTTTTTCTCTCCTTTCTAATCTATTGCAGGATTTTCATTTTCTTGTTGAAATTGGACGCATTGATAATTACAGCTGTTTGCGGCTCATTAACAGATCTGACTTTAAATCAAAACATTTAAATAATGAGTTAGTCTAATTTGATTTCCCTGTTGACTGTCAACAATTGGGGATTTTTTTCCCCTTTCTTAATGAATGCTTCTGTTATTTAACTGGGAAATGAGTTCCTGGGCTAGTCTAACAGGTAGATCTTTCATGATTGTTCATGCTTGTGCACTTTTCTTTAGAAGAAGTAACAGGCAACTCAGGAGGCAACTCAGAAGTGAGGTTGTGCAGGAAGCCTAACTAGAAATTAATCTGGCTGCTGTGAAAAACAGAGATAAAAAAAGTTTCCATACACATACCAGCAGCAAAAGAAGGTCTAAGGAGTATCTCTGTCCTTTAATAGATGAGAGGGGAAAAATAGTGACAAAGGGTGAGGAAAACTCTGAGTCTTTGCCTCAGTCGTTAATAGTAAGACCAGTTGTTCTTCAGGTACCCAGAGCCCTGAGTGGGAAGACAGGGATGGAGAGCAGAAGGAAGCCTCCATTATCCAAGAAGAAATGATCAGTAACCTGCTACACCACTTAGATACACACAAGTCTATGGTGCGGGATGAAATCTACCCAAGGATACTCAAGGAATTAGTGGAAGTGCTCACCAAGACACTTTCTATCATTTATCAGCAGTCTTCACTAACCAGGGAGGTCTCAGTTGACTAGAAATTAGCAACTGTCACGGTCATCTGCAAGAAAGGCCAGAAGAACAATGAAGATAATTACAGGCCTGTCAATGTGACATGAGTGACAGGGTAGGTTATAGAGCAGATCATTTTGAGTGTGGTGACACGGGGCACATGCAGGACAACCAAGTGATCTAGCCCAGTCAGCAGGGGTTTAGGAAAGGCAAGTCCTTCTTGACTAATGTGATCTCCTTCAATGAAAAGATGACCTGCTTAGCAGATGGGAGAAGGACTGTGGATGTTCCCTACCCAGACTTTAGTAAAGCCTTTGACAACATTTTCCACTGCATGCTTCTGGAGAAACTGGCAGCTCATGGCATGGACGGACATGATCTTCACTGAGTAGAAACTCTCTGGATAGCTGAGCCCAAAGAATAGTGGTGAATAGAGTTAAATCCAGCTGGCAGCCAGTCACAAGGGTTCAGTGTTGCTGCTGGTTCTTTTTAATATCCTTATCAATGAACTGGATGAGAGGATGGAGTGCACCCTCAGTAAATTTGCAGATGACACCAAATTGGGCAGGAGTGTTGATCTGCTTGAGGGAAGAAAGGCTCTACAGAGTGATCTGGGTAGTCAGGATCGGTGGACTGAGGCCACCTCTATGATATTCAACAATGCTAAATGTCTTGTCATGGACGTGGGTCACAACAACCCCGTGCAACACAATAGGCTTGGGGATGAATGCCTGGAAAGACCTGGTGGAAAAGGACCTGGGGGTGTTGGTTGATAGCTCGCTGGATATGAGCCAGCACTGTGCCCAGCTGGCCAAGAAGGCCAATGGAATCCTGACTAGTGTTAGGAATGGTGTGGCCAGAAGGACTAGGGAAGTTACTGTCCCCTGTAATCTGTGCTGGAGAGGCACACATTGAATATTTTGTTCAGTTTCGGGCCTCTACATACAAGAAAGACATTGAGCTGCTGAAACATGTGCAAAGAAGAGCAACAAAGTTAGAGAAGGGTCTTATGAGGAACAGCTGAGTAAACTTGGGCTGTTTAGCCTGGCAAAGAAGAAGCTGAGGGGAGATTTTAACCCTCACTACAGCCACCTGAAAAGAGGTACTGAGGCAGGTGTTGATATTTTCTCCCAAGTAACAAGTGATAGGATTAGAAGAAATGGCCTCAAGTTTCACCAGGGGAGGTTTAGACTAGATATTAGGAAATATTACTTCTGCAAAAGGGTTGTCAAGAATTGAAACAGGTTGCCCACGGGAGTGGTTGTGTCACCATCCTTAGAGGTATTTAAAATATGTGTAGATGTGGTGATTAAGAACAGGGGTTTAGTGGGCTATGCTAGGTTTATGGTTGGACCTGATGATCTTAAAGATCTTTTCCAACCTAAATGTTTCTGTGATTCTAAGAATTACAAAGACTTAAAAAAAAGACCCCAAACAACCCAACTAGCAAAAGAAACCCAACACCATCTTAATATAATGGTTGGGAAGAGCCATTGATGAGCTGCCATTGGTTTTGCCTAGAACTGGAGACAGGTTGTAAAAAGCCAACAGGAATCCCAGAATGCTCTTAATGAAGCACTAGAAATATTTTTTTCTGGGTTGCTACCAGTGCCAAATGCAACTCCTAAGTGATAGGTCCTCCAGGCTTCTCTGTTTCATGCAACAGAAATCCAGTGATTGTTTTATGCTTTGTGCTACCCTTTTCCATTTGATAGGTATGCTGAACCTGTCTAACTTCCAGTGACCCTCAGTGGAGCTGCCAAAAAGGTCATCATGAGGGTCATCTGTAGCTTATATTAATGTTGGACAAGAAAAAGCTGTGAGAGTTAGAGATAAAATCATAGAATCATTTAAATGCTGCCCTCTACTCTTTCTTTTTGGTTCTTCATCAACTACAGTTCTGTTGAATTTGGTATGCAGCTTTAACTACAATGGCTGATATAATTTAAAAATGTCTAATACTATTGAAATACTTAAAGTGGTTTGCTGTATAAATGCAGAGTACCTCATCTTCTTACACTACTTCAGGAAACTTTGGAGGATGGTTAAATACATGCTATCATACTCCCCTCAAAGGGAGCAGAAGCTTTTATTTACATTTCTCAATTCTTAATGCTTTTGATGGGAAGGAAGAGTTATTTTTCAGTATTTTACTGCAAAACTTCTTGAGATATCAATGCTTTAATAAGGCAGGGGTTCTAATAGAATCTGATGAATAAAGCATTTCTCACTCTTTCCCATTACATTCTGTACAAGCACATCTGCTGTAGCTTTTGCAGAATTACCTTTTCATAGATTAGATAAGCAAATTCAGTCCAAATTACTGACACCTTATATTTCACACCACTATTTCTTTGAAAAATTATGAAGTCTAAATTCTTCATACATTTAATTAGTGTTATTTGCACTGAAAGTTTCAGTGATATAACTTTGTACATTATGATCAGGTAGATACAAGTTGGTGCTGAATTGTTTCCAAATGCTCAGTGCTCAAGGCATAAACACTCAATAAAAGCACAATACCTAGAGAATGCAAATGGTCAGGGTATTTTTATTACATACTTTATACATCCCCATGAGCTAGAGGAGAAGAACACAGCTCCCACAATCAAAGAGGAGGTGGTTAGCAACTTGCTTGGCCAATTAGACATTCACAAGTCTACAAGGCTGGATGGGATCCATCCAAGAGTATTGAGGGATCTGGTGGATGTGCTAGCCAGTCAACACGGGTTCATGAAAGGCAGGTCTTGCCAAACTAACCTGATCGCCTTCTATGACAAGGTGATCGGCTTACTGAATGAGGGAAAGGCTGTGGATTTGGTCTTCCTGGACTTCAGTAAAGCCTTTGACACAGTTTCTCACAGCATTCTGCTTGAGAAACCGTCAGCCTCTGGCCTGGACAGGCACACACTCTCCTGGGTGGAAAACTGGTTGGATGACAGGGCCCAGAGAGTGGTGGGAAATGGAGTTAAAACCAGTTGGAGGCCGGTGACAAGTGGTGCCCCCCAGAGCTCAGTGCTGGGTCCAGCCCTGTTCAATATCTTTATCAATGACCTGGATGAAGGCATTGAGCGCACCTTTAGCAAGTTTGCCGATGACACTAAGGTGGGAGGAAGTTTCAACCTTCTGGAGGGTAGGGAGGCTCTGCAAAGGGATCTGAACAGGCTGGACTGCTGGGCTGAGTCCAATGGCATGAGGTTTAACAAGGCCAAGTGCTGGGTCCTGCACAACAACCCTATGTAGATCTACAGACTAGGGGAAGAGTTCATAGAAAGCTGTCTGGATGAGAAGGACCAGGGGGTGTTGGTTGGCAGCTGACTGAACATGAGCCAGCAGTGTGCCCAGGTGGCCAAGAAGGCCAATGGCATCTTGGCTTGTATCAGAAATCGCGTGACCAGCAAGTCCAGGGAGGTTATTCTGCCCCTGTACTCGGCACTGGTGAGACCGCACCTCGAATACTGTGTTCAGTTCTGGGCCCCTCACTACAAGAAGGATGTTGAGTCTCTGGAGTGTGTCCAGAGAAGAGCAACAAAGCTGGTAAAGATGCTGGAGAACAAGTCTTATGAGAAGTGGCTGAGGGAGCTAGAGTTGTTTAGCTTTGAGAAGAGGAGGCTGAGGGGAGACCTCATTGCTTTCTACAACTATCTGAAAGGAGGTTGTAGAGAGGAGGGTGCTGGCCTCTTCTCCCAAGTGACAGGTGATAAGACAAGGGGGCATGTCCCCAGTCTGCAGCAGGGGAGGTTCAGACTGGATATCAGGAAAAAAAATCAACAGAAAGGGTCATCGGGCACTGGCACAGGCTGCCCAGGAAGGTGGTTGGGTCACCATCCCTGGAGGTATTTAAAAGACAAGTAGAAGAGGTACTCAGGGACATGGCTTAGTGGCAGATAGGAATGGTTGCAGGTAGGAATGTTCATATAGTATGTTTTTTTTGCCTTTTTTCTGAAAATTCTAAGTGCAAATACTGGTTCAGACACAGCAAGGTTGGCCTCATTTGTACTTTGAGTCCTAAATTCTTACCAAAGGGCTTGGTGAAGAGGAAAATAATTATTCTTTATATTTACTTGTGCAAGATCAAACAAATTCAAAAAGGAGAACCTATGATCTACAGCATGTTCTCTTTCACAATGGTGCAGTGGTTTTGTTCTTTTATAGGTATGAAATAACAAGGGGGGAATTGTCAGTCCTTTCACAGCTGCTCTTTGTGGGATTCTAAAGTTTTCTGCCCCTATTTATTTTTTGTTTTCCTCTCTCAGTCAGACTACTAAGTAAGAATATGTCAGTCAGCATGAATGCAGTTCATTGAAATGGGTCTTCAATTTCCTCCCATTCCCTCACTCCCTTTTCCTACTTACTTAGCTGCATTTTTTTTCTTGTTTTTTTTTTTTAATTTTTATTATTTTTAATTGACTTTCTTTATTCATTTTATGTTCTCATCTGTGACTCAGGCATTAAAAGACACTGACAATCTTGATGAGCCTTACTTTGCATATCCCATTTTTTTTGTCCCAACTGTTCTAGAGATTTGACATTCATTGTTGTCTTGTTGTTATATCTTTAACTATTGAGACAGGAACAAGAGACTTGGCAGCTATGCTTGCTGAAAGCAAACTGTAATGAAAATGTGGAGCTGAAAGAATGAATAGATGGTATGTAAAAAGGTAGGTTTCAATAGGCCTGTTTGTCCAAATACTAACAACGCATAGAGGCCATGATCTTTCTCTGATTTAATGCAGGGTAAGGTTGCTATTTTCCCTTCAGGTACCTGCACTATGACTGAACTCTTCAAATACTACCTGAGGACTTAGCTGCACAGCATTCATTAATTTTAATAGGACTTAAATTCTAGAAACTCATCCTGTCTCTTTGGGGTTAATTTTTGTCTTCAGCTACATCCTTAAGTTCCTAAAGTATTGTCAAGAATACTATGTAACCAAGGCCAAAGTTTTGACTGACTCTGGCTGTTGGGGTCCTTAATTGCAAGTGAACTGGCAGTGGACTGTGTACTATCTTTAATTCACTGACAGAGGTAAATTTCCTCAAACAAAAGCAGGGATCCTATTTAAATTATTTATATGTAGTTTCTGTTTCACACAAGAAAATATATATTAACATACTTTGTTCTTTCTTTTCTGATGCAAAGGGGAGGGATCATTTTCCAAAGTGAAAAAAATAAATGTACGAACCTGTCTATACCACCACTTTAATGATGTTATTGTGAGTAGGAGTTAATACAGACACTTTCTAGAGTCCTTGCAAAATTTCATTTATCTTAAATGTTTATTTTTTCCTAGATGCTTACAGAAAACAAATTAATGTATAAAGGATACTATCAAGAAAGAAAGTCTTGATTTTAATTCAATTAAGTGTCAGCTTGTCATATATTAAGAAGTGCTGTGGGAGGACTGCTTTGTTGTTTAATTAAAATGTCTCACTGTTAAGAAGAAATATTTACAGAGATATTGAAATATTAGCTGGGATTTAAACATGTTTATAAACTGGTCTCTTGACACCTTCTCCAAGTTATTTCCTCCAGCATATGTATTCATTCTTACAAATTAATTCAGATTGCTAAAATCCGTATTTTCACAGAAATGTTGACCACGCCGGTCTAAATAAAAATATGTTTGCTCACTCCAGTTTTGAAATCAGATATTCATCTGACATTTTATCTAGAAAATCAACAACAAAACTAAACAGATTTTTGAACTTCTGGGATATTAGTAACCAATGAAAGTCTTGAGTCATCCAAAGTGTTGCCCAAAATTCTGTCAGTAACTAAGACATATCTAACTAGAAAAACAAATGGAACAGGCTCCTAAATGTGTCTGCCATATAAAATCATGTTTATTTGCTCAATTTTTGTGAGCAAATGCAGATACTGACTTCAGTCTTGGGGAAAAATGGTGTGGCAAAAAACAACTGACCAAAATGTGTCAGGGCTGGTTTTGGTGATATACAAAATTACAGTGGGTCCTGAATGGAGTTTCTGCACTTCACTGGTAATACTTTAATATAAAAAGTCATAATCGGTGTCACAAGCATAGGTACATGCACCTACTATATAGACACAAAATACAGATCTTTCAGTGTCTAAAAGAAGATGTCTAACAACACCAGGATTTTTTTTCCACCACTTTCAGATTGTGAGCCACCGTTATTTCTGTTTTCTCAGGCTGTATTCTGAGATCTTACCCATACCCTAATATTTGACTTTACTTGTTCCTGCAGAAGAAAATCCCTTCACTTAAGTGGGAATATGACCATATTAGCTTTGTGGAAAGTAACTGTTGCAGTATTTTTCTGTCACTATCTGCTGAACGGGATATTAGCCCACTGTAGAAATGTTGCAATGCTTGAGACAATGTTCCTTTTAGACATTGCCAAAGGAATTAGGAAATACATGTAATTAATTTTCAGCTTCTTAAACAAATGCCTTAGTTCATCAGAAAAGACATGTAAGCTTTGTACTTTGATTTGTGCTATGTTGCTTAGAGATATTGTAAAATGTGTCAAGAAAGAAAAGTCCTTGAATTTCTTCTGCTTCAGTTGCAAGTCTATTAATAGAATGGCAGAGAATTGTAATGCTTCATTGCTTTTGGCTGATGGAGGGGAATACAAGGACCTTCCTGCTTTCAAAGTGGCTTTGAAACAGTATTACCAGCAACAAGGTATCAGAGGATTTCAGCAAGTAAAAATGTAAAGTAAAAATGATATTTTAAAAAAATAAAAAAAGTAATTTTCTCCTTACATTTTCTTTATCAGCAGGAAACTCAGACAAATCAATCTGTTATTTTCCTCATCATCATCTGCAGATTTGATTGAATAGGGTCATAAAGAGATACTAATAAACATAAAATTTAATAATAAAAGTTTCTGGTAATCGTCTGATTAAAGTGATCAGTGTGTGACCCGGTAGAATAATCATTGTCAGTTACTAGCCTAGTGACCAGGGATAAACAGCTGATTATGTGATTACAAAAAACATCAAAAAATTTCATAGCAGCTGAATCCCCAGTCTATCTGAAATATTTGGCCTGACCTTGTGTGTGAGATATTATACAGTGCCATTCCTGTGGGCTGCTAAGGTCCTGTGGTTTTCCATTAAGCTAAATGAGAAAGCCTTGACCATCACAATTTGCACAATTGAGTCCATTATCTTTTGCCCTACAGGTGATTTGCTATGTGCTTTATTACAGAGAACAGAATAGTTGAAAGGGTATTGTCCTGCAACAGCAATGTCAAACCTTATCCACTTACAGGAAAGATGCTACTTTCCAAGTTATACAGTAGAGAGTGTTATGTGATTCCCGTTAGTTTTGGTAGGAAGTACATAATTTAATATTTAGAAAAACTCTGAAAAAGAGTTAGAATGATTCTATTGATGAAACAAAGAAAAAAATGTATACAGACACTTTTAGTTGCTTTATCATACTCTCTTCGATCCTAAAAGAAGAAAACAGGTCTGTTACAGATAGTCACATAGCTAGAACACACTGGCACATGCTGGCAGATTAAAATGTTTGTGCAAATGTAGCCAATATATTAAGATGGCTGCAACTGTGCAGAATTCCTAGGAGCAGATCTAAACAGCATTTCAACTGGCATACTTATTTCTTTTCTTCTGACAGGTACTAAGCATCTCAGTATTCACTGACGAACTGCTGCCCCATGAAAAATGTAGGCATGCAGCTAGCCTTGTGCAGATCTCTCTGACTTAATTCTGTGTGTTTGAGTAACACAGGCAGGGCTGATATCAGGCAAAGTAAGGGATGTCTGTTAGTTAAATCTTCTCAACAGCCAGCAGGGGAAGCTGTGGCATCGGTTTTCTGAGTGACTCACAAAAATAAATACTGGTTATTTTTAAAGCCACGGATGTAAAGGTGGAGTTATCTTAAAATGAGAGACAGAATATGTATGTTTGCATGAAGGAGTTTTTGTCAGATGACGCTTGAGATGACTAAACTATTTGCAATTGAGAAAGCAGGGAATGAGTGGTGCGCGATGGAACAAATAGGTGCTGTTCATTATCTAAATTTAGTATGTCCTATAGACTACTAAATGCAAGAGACTTCAAAAGCTGGCTTAATATAGATAAAGTGATTTGAGTAATTATTTGATGAATATAGTCCTTGCTACATGTGCATAAGCAAAGCGTTCCTGTAGAAAAAACCCTAGACTGGAACAAGCCCAGGTTTTGTTCTCAGGCTCAGATAAGTGTCAGAAAGTCATTAGAGCTCCATTCAAAATATTTTTCTTAAGCACATGCTTATGAGCTTCACAGAATTTGGCTTTTAATCCATCTGATGTTCAATATTTCATCTTTAAGCAACAATATAATGCTTTGCCCTTCCCATCTTTTTCGTCACATTAAAAAGAGATATGTTTTGATGGTCAAGAAGCTATAACCCTCTAGCTAGTTTGAAATAAAAACAGTCTTAGCACATAATTTTACTTTTTCCTTAAAAAATTATTAGGACTTCATGAGATTTCCGAGTTACTTCTAAGGACAAAACCCATGAAATTGATTATCAAGGAGATATGGAGACCAAGAAATTGTTGCCAAATTTGTCAGCTGAGTTTGAACTACGGATTTGTTTAAGTGTTATTACACTGGTAAACTGGTAATATTTCCTTTATGCCTTATTAATAGATATGCCAGATAGTGTGGTAGAAAAGAGGTTTTAATTAAACATGTATAGAAGTTCTGCAATTAGAAAGGCCATTGTCAATTCTAGTGTGAACCTTGCCTTGAGGTTCTGTTGAAGACTCACAAAGAAAGTTTTCTCATGTAATCTATTACTCTTCTTTTTGTCCAAACTGATGCTATACTCCTAACTCTAATGTAATTCTAATTCTAACTTTCTATGGGAATACAAGTCCCTCAGTAGGAACCTGCAAGACTGCTGGGCACCTGAATGAAAATTACTATTTCATCTGTAGGAAATTTACTAGTTTAGGACACTTTCCTGTCTGTAGTTTCAAAAAAATGCATTTTGTTCTTCAAATGGAATTTTGCTTTGAAGGTGCTTATAGATGTATAATGAGGATTTACTGGAGATTCTGTCCAAATAAATGCATTTATGTAGCAAACAGCAAAATACTGTGTACTTGGAGGTTATGATGCTCATGACCATAAATGGCACATATCCATACATATTTATAAATTCAGTTCTACCCTGGTAGCAACTGTGAGAATATCTACAAATTACTCCTTAATATGACAGAATCAGTTAGTAACTTACGAGTAGTAGAGGAAAATTTTTACCCCATATGCAATCATTTTAATTTTACAAGAACTTATAAGAATAATGTTGATTTGTATTACTCTTTTAACTTCAAAGAGATTAAACTTTACTTTAGAAATTGATTCAACATACATTTCAGCTATAATAAAGGCTGCATACTTATGTTTCCACAGGAGTCAAGACAGCAAGAAGTACTGCTGTAGAAACTTAAACATTTAATTTGTCTGGAGGTGAAAGCTTTAACAAAAAGGCTGAAAAACAAACCAGCAAATGTTCAACTGGTAGAGCTTGAGAGAGTCCACTTGGCACAATTTATTGCATCTATTATCTTCTAAGCTGTTTGCTGTTGTTCGAATAGCTAATGTGATGCTGGAAGCAGGAAAACAGTAGATGTAGGATGGTGACAGGTGTTTCTCCCCAAGAAAACATGGATACCATTGTTGGAATGCTGAGTTATAGGGCAAACTCAATGCACAGGCTTCAGAATTAAAAGCAACTTTAAATAAACCATAGTTGTGGGGAAAATACCTTTATGCAAACTATTCAAGAGATTCACTCCTTTTAGTTTAATACAGAGAAATGGCCAAGATTTGCATCTTGAATGTAGACCAGAAGCGCCTCTAATGGAGGAAAGATTTTTGACAGCTTATGTCTTTAAATTTAGCAAGTACTAGCACAGAAGAACTAAACGTGCCATAAAAACCTTGATGCATTCAGGGAATTAATATGAGGTACAGTGTCTCAAACTACACATACACTCACAAGATAGCACAGACCTGAGCTTCAAATTGTCCTGTGAACTTCTCACAGTTTTTATCCCAGTCATTTTTGGTTTTGACAGTAGTGATAAAGATTGGTAGAGCTTAACCTATTTTATACAGGAAATCAGAGAAGTGTAGCAATTCATTCTTTCTGTTCTCAAGAGTCTCTGACAATAACAGCAATGACCAGTAAAGATATTTGCTTTAGCCAAATTATGTTTAAGGACAGTCCTTGAACTAATCTTACAAATATTCTTGTCTCCCTCTAGTTTCCAGTCTCCTTTCCACTATTCATTGACTTTCTATCACCTTTCTAGTGAACTTTTTGTCTAGCACTTCAACACACATATGAATGTGCTAGTTCACTATTTTAGTTTTAGAAAAACAACCAGAAGTATTACTTTGAATTTGCTTCTTTTTTAACTTCCATATTATACCATATTTTCTTTCTAAGTACCATGTGCACTCCAAAGCCAACTACTTTTGTCCATTTCATATTTCTTGAAGGACTATATTAGCCCTTCTTATTTTACCCCAGCATTCATCTGTTTCCTCCATGTGCTTCTCGTTACATCTTGTATAACTGAAATATCTCCAGTATATAAAAATGTTGAAGTACTCAGGTACCCACTATACTTAGGAAAAAAAAATGTTTTTCACATATCCTTGCATAATTCTTATCTTTTTCCATTTCACTTTTTTTCAAAGTAGTTGAAGGCACTGCCTGTTCTAAAGGAATACTGAAGGTAGTTTCTAAAATGTCATACATGTAGTCAAGTTAGGTTAAATATGTATTCTTTCTTCACAGCCTTCAGAATCTCTCTTCTTACCTTCTGACACTTTTGACAGTAAGATTTTATTAGAAGAATTTTTTTAATTCTTTTTAAATAATTGGTGAATGGTTCTATTTACAGAGTGAATGTTTGGCCAATGATGAAATCTTTAAGCATTAAGGAGTTTTCCTTTGAAGAAATAAGATCACAGGTCTTGCAGAGAGGAAAAAAAATCTTTAATTTCAGAAAAGATAGTTCTTGAAGAAACTTGAATCTATCTGTTAAGTTTGATCGTTGAATATCTACGGGTCTCTTTAAAGAGCCTCAAATTCTCACCATTTGACAAACATAATTGATCCCAGCTATGCCTCTGGAATTAGTTCCTGTATACTTGATTTGGACAAATCACGTGACTAGAAGCAGTACTGCACCCAGTGTCAGTAAATACCAGATGGTAAAATAGCCAAGTATATTTGTAAACAACTCCCTAGGCTAAATTTCTGCATCAACTGCTGGAAGAGGGTATTCAATATGGTTAGTGTCTTTCTCTGTATGGATACCAACTGTTACTGGACATTTGCTGTCTTTAGTGAATACTGGGAAGAACCTTGATGCATATGAGGCTTTACATATATTTTTTAGCTTTTCATATATGGCAGATGTTGGCTGAAAATAATTAGGCAAAACCCAAGTAGATTAAAAACTTCTTCAGAAAATTATAATATAATTTAAATGAGAAAATTTACACTAGACATTTTCTCAGAATAATTATGAAACAATTGCTTAATAATGAAGCTTCCAAGCTTTTTCTAACAGATGGTCAGAAGCTGAAATATGTTGGATCATAGATAATCAGCAGATTTAATATGCAGGATAAACGCAGCAATCTATCATCCTGCTGTAACCCACTGTACTATAATGTACTTGTTATAACTGCAAGATCAAAGGAATATTCCAGGGTCTGTAATCTAATGTAGAGGTTATACAGGGCTTCAGAGACTGCATTTCAGAAAGTTGTTTAAACTTGTAGCTTTACAGCAGCATTTTTTACTTATTCCACACTTAGTTATGTCACCTTAAAAACAGCCTTAAGTCAACTTCAGGACTCATTATGTTTTACATCCAATTATTATAGGAGTACAAATTACTTGCTGAACATTATCACTCTAGACAATGATAGCTACTTCTTGTTTTATGTGAATTTTATATTAACATCTCTATATCATATGCTAAAAAATACTGAGAGTGTGTATTATATTTTAGCCAAGTAAAATATATAATGACATATAGACGTATGTGGTGAGTTGACCCAGGCTGGATGCCAGGTGCCAACCAAAGCATCTCTGTCACTCCACTTCCTAAGCTGGACGGGGGAGAAAAACTATAATAAAAGGCTCGTGGGGTGAGATAAAGACAGGAAGAAAATACTTACCAGTTACTGTCATGGGCAAAACAAATTTGACCTGGGGAAAATGCATTTAATTTATTACCATTCAAATTGGAGTAGGATAATAGGAAATAAAAATGAAAACTCAAAGCACTTTCCCTCCATCCTTCCCTTCTTCCTGGTCTTAACATTGCTTCCTATTTTCTCTACCTCTTCCCCCTACAATGATGCTGGGGCATGGGGATTGGGGATTATGGTCATCTCATCATGTGTTGTCTTCGACACTTCTTCCTCCTCAGGGAGAAGAGTCCTCACACTCTTCCGCTGCTCCTGCATGGGTTACATCCCACAGGTGAGAGTTCTCTGCAAACTTCTTCAACATCAGTACTTCCTTCAGTCTACATGAATTCTTCATGAATTGTTCCAGTGTGAATCCTTTCCACAGGGTGCAGTCCTTCAGGAACAGACTGCTTCAGAGTTGGTCCCCCATGGGGTCACAGGTCCTGCCAATAAACTTGCTCCAGTGCGGGCTCCTGTCTCCATGGGTTCACAGGTTCTGCCAGAAGCCTACTCCAGCAGAGGATTTCCATAGAGTCACAGCCTCAGGCACAACTACCTGCTCTGGTGTGTGGTTCTTCACAGGCTGCAGTTGATATCTGCTCCACCATAGACCACCATGGGCTGTAAGAGAACAGCCTGTCTTACCATGGTCTTCACCTTAAACTGCAAGGGAATCTCTGCTCTGGTACCTGGAGCACCTCCTCCTATTCCTTCTTCACTGACTGATACCTGCAGAGTTGTTTCTCTCGCATATTCTCACTCCTCTCTTTGGCTGTTTCTGTGCAGGGTTTTTGTCTGCCTTCCTAAATATGATGTCAAAGAGACACTAGCACCATTGCTGATGAACTTAATCTTGGACAGCAGCAGGTCAGTCTTGGAGCTGTCTGGTATTGACTCTTTTGTATATAGAGGAAGCTTCTAGCAGCTTCTCACAGAATCAACTCCTGTAGCTGCTACCAAAATCTGGCCACAAATACCCAATGCAGTGTATAACCAAATATTTTTCAGAGTCATCTAATGATCACCTCATATAAATGAAGAGTTCTTATGCTTTCACTGTGTCTCATGAATGAACAGAATAAGAATATCTGAACCAACTTCTGTTTCATTATATAGTCTTAGTCTGTACCAAGGTGGTATTAATGTAGTAATGTGATTCTTCTGCTTTCTATATGCTAGCATCTTGTCTTGATACACTTTATATTTGTTATGACTAACAAGCAGTTTTAATTTCCATGTCTGATTCTGCACTTCAAAGCTGATAATAGCAGTGTGTGAGTGAAGACAGCAATACATTACAACCTAATGAGCAACCGTTCTTACTTTGAATCATGGTAAGAAGGGAGAGGAAAAACAAAATGCAAAATAAAGGGCTTTTAATTCAGTATCAGTATCACTTCTGAGACAAGGTTAGAAGTACCTTTTTGTTATTTTCATTTTTATCTTTATGTTTTGGCCATTTCAAAATAGGTCAGGTTTTCCTAGCTCAGCTATAAAGTTTAAGAATAACTACATAATGTCATCCAGTTAACATGAATGGCTTAGACAAACGAACTCACTTGATGTTGCTGGAAGACATGCCATATATTTCAGAGGCGGTTTCTGATGCAGAACTGAATCAATCACAACTTTTACAGACAAATTTTAAAACATTTAAAACCAAACTTAGAAATTCTATTGAGGATATTAAATATTACAAAACAACCAATCAAATTACTCCTGGCCTTACTGTGAGAGGATCACAAATGGTTATATTATGAGATCTTCATGAGCAATGGAGAATGAATCCCTCTGTGAATAGAGTAGAAAGAGTGCATACAGGACGATATAACAGTATGTGTAAGTCAAGCCTATGTAAAGATGATCTGCTATTTCCTAAAGCTTACTTTCATGTAAAACATAGTCAGAAACCTCAGCATGATCCTTGATGTATCCGCTGCTTATAGTGCTAAATCATCAAGCCAGCAGTTAAGGATCCTCTAAAGCAGAAGTTAGAATAATGCAATATTTTCCAGTAAGAGTAGAATCAACTTAGCAAGTGAACATAATAGCACCTATCTGTATTCAGGTAATAGTGGGGCTTGATCCCCTTGAACAGGGCAACAGGGGAGGAAATAAGAAATCTGTCTGAAGTGCAGCTGGATGGTAGTGCTAGTACATTTTATCTTGTAGTTAAAAGGCATGCACATAGGAATTATAAATAGATCAGGACTAAAATCTAATATTCAATCATGTAATATTAAATTATAAAAAATTTGAATACTTAATTACATTGATTTGTTATCAATAAAAATATGTGTAAAGTTACTCAATTTTGATTTATTAATATTTATTCTAATCTTGTAATACTTAAGTAATATAAAATTACACACATCAAGATTTGACATTTATTGATGGGAATGTGGGTAGTTTTATGCCTTCTGAATTATGTAAGGTGCTATTCTACTCTAGCTATACAGTCAGTCACATAATAAAGACAAAAAGATAATCTAGATTTTTAATTTCCGTATTTATTAAACAAGTGACTTTTATTAAATCTTTGGTTTTATTTTCTTCGTCAATCACACTTATTTCCTATATGGTATTATAATCACTTCTAGCAGGCATTACATAGAATCATAGAGTCATAGAATCACTTGGCTGGAAAAGACCTCATGGATCATCGAGTCCAACCATTCCTATCAAACACTAAACTATGTCGCTCAGCACCTCGTCTACCTGTCTTTTAGATACCTCCAGGGCTGGGGACTCAACCACCTCCCTGGGAAGCCTGTTTCAGTGCCCAATGACCCTTTCCGTGAAAATTTTTTCCTAATATCCAGTCTGAACTTTCCCTGGCACAGATTGAGGCCATTCCCCCTTGTCCTATCACCTGTCACTTGGGAGAAGTGGCCAGCTCCCTCCTCTCCACAACCTCCTTTCAGGTAGTTGTAGAGAGTAATAATGTCACCCCTCAGCCTCCTCTTCTCAAGGCTAAACAACCCCACCTCTCTCAGCTGCTCCTTATAAGGCCTGTTCTCCAGCCCCTTCATCAACTTCATTGCTCTTCTCTGGATGCACTTCAGAGCCTCAACATCCTTCTTGTGGTGAGGGGCCCAGAAATGAACACTGGATTCAAGGAGTGGTCTCACCATTGCCGAGTATAGGGGCAGAATAACCTCCCTGGACTTGCTGGTCACGCCGTTTCTGATACAAGCCAAGATGCCATTGGCCTTCTTGGCCACCTGGGCACACTGCTGGCTCATGTTCAGTCGGCTGTCAACCAACACCCCTAGGTCCCTCTCCTCCAGGCAGCTTTCTAGGCACTCTTCCCCTAGTCTGTAGCACTGCACAGGGTTGTTGATTCCCAAGTGCAGGACCCGGCATTTGACCTTGTTAAACCTCATGTCATTGGTCTCAGCCCAGCGGTCCAGCCTGTTCAGATCCCTTTACAGAACCCCCCTACCCTCCAGCAAATCAACACATCCTCATCATTGTTTGTAGACTGTCTTTATAATATTCTAGGTCTATGAAAAATAAATTCAGCAGTCACAGTTCCTAAATGTATTTTTGCATGTATATGTAATGGACAATAAAAGAATAATATGTTTAATGCACATAATTGTATATGGCTTCAGAAAGGAGAAGCCATAGTCAAAATAGTGGCTTCGGAGTCTTAAACAGAATCTAGGATGTCTTTAAGCATGTACATCACAAAAGCCATTTAAAAAATCACCTCAATGTCTCTCTTGTACTGAGGGGCCCAAAAATGAACACAGTCTTCAAGGTGAAGGCTCATTAGCGAAGAGAATACAGGCATGATCACTTCTCTACTCCTGCTGGCTATGCTGTTTGATACAAGCCACGATGTTGTTGGCCTTCTTGGCCACCTGAACACACTGCTGGCTCATATTCAGCTGGCTATTGACCAACAACCCAGGTCTTTTTCTGCTGCGTAGCTTTCCAGCCCCACTTTCCCAAGCCTGTACCACTGCATGGGTTTGTTGTGACTAAAGTGCATGGGGTTGTTGTATGAGAGCCCCCTGACCCTTCCAAAGTTCCATTGCCCATACTAAGACCTACACTCCTTTAGGACCCTTGCAACAAGAGTTCCATTGTCCCCTGGGCTGGAAGCCACCCCCTGGACTGTAAGGTCATGTCTGTAGTGCCCAGAGGAAAGGTGTCAGGGCAGCTCCTGGGTTAGTGTCATGTAGGGCTTGTGTGGGGGTTTGCCACCCAGGGAAAGATCTAGCTCAGAAATAATGTCTGCAGAGCACTCAGCCCTGGATTGACCTCTGGCGTCCCTGGTGCCTTCCTCACTTTGTGGCCCAAAGCCACCACTGGTTCTTTATTGCCACTGTGTTAACAGTTCCTGACTCATTCTCCATATGGTAGCAGAGAAAAGCCCCAGTCCCATGTACCACCTTTGTTGCCCATTTGCAGCACCCAAAGCACAGAATCAGGTGACTGTCTGTCAGGGATTCAGTGATGGAGGAAGCCTCTCTTCCCTGTGTAGTGCCAGCAGCATGCTAGGAGTCCTTTTGTCCTGGGAGTAAGACCTGCTCAAAGGGATAGGCACACTCAGGAAGGACTGAAGGGGCTTCAGTTAGAGAAATAAGCAATAAAAACAGTAGACTGCCCAAGACATTTTCAAAAGCAGAGATATTCAAATGAGGTCACCTAGACCAGCTCCTACATGGTTAGTGGAAAGAGAGATCTTGGTTTGCATCAAATACAGACAATCGGATCCTGCTTCTAAACACCATGTACAACTAAAATAATCTTACCCTGTGGGAAAATGTTAGAAAGGAACCTTACAAGGCCAATGTAGGTTATATTTGAACAGGTACCTGAGAATATATAGTGTTTAGTTAATATCAAGTTATTTAAACCAAATCCAATACCTTGATGGTCCTCCCCAGGTGAAGGTTGGTCTCTTCTCCAAAGCAGCAAGTGATAAGATGAGAGGAAATGGACACAAGCTTTGTCAGGAGAGGTTTAAATTGTGTATTAAAAAAAAAATTCTTTACTGAAAGAGTGGTCAACCATTGGAACAGGCTGCCCAGGGAGGTGGTAGAGTCACCATCCCTGAAAATCTTCAAAAACTGTGTAGACGTGGCACTCAGGGATATGGTTTAGTAGGCGTGGTGGTGGGCTTCTTGTTGGATTTGATGATCCTAGAGATCTTTTCCAACCTTAATGATTCTATGATCCCAGCATTCCTAAGCAGTGGTTACAATGAAATTCTCGAGTGCTGAGAGTCTGCAGTTGGCCTTGCCTTTGGAATCCTATGAGTGAGCATCATGATTGCTTTCCTCCTTAATCAATACAGTTTCACTCCTGTATCGATTTATATGTATTTTTGCTGGGGTGCTGTGATGGAATTGAAAAGTTGAAGGGATTAAAACCTGTTTAAACTAGAGTTTCTAATTTCCAGATGTCATTGCAATGGTATGTTCCAATCTAAAAAATAACAAAAGGAAATATGTAGAGATTAATTACTAAAAGGCAGCAGTGGCAAAAAAATTATGCCATTGGTTTGTATTTCTTTTCTAGGTTATGGCCAATTGTTTAAAGGCTTGCCATGGCCTCAGCGTCTTCATTCCTCCTCTTCCCTGTGCATCATTACTCCCATAAGAATGATGAATATAGTACAGGTGATTTAATGCTCTTTCTTACTTCTTAACTGAGGGGGAAAAAAAAAGAATAAGATTTACGTAGATAATGAAGTTCAATTATTCAATTAAAACTAGCTGTAGCAACAGAGGCAAGTGAATTCAGTGATGGGAACAACTACTGCATGAGAGGAAATCTGGAGGCAAGGGGTTGAGTTTGAGCACTGCAGAGGCAAACTTGGTGCACCTATAAAGCAGGGATTTGTAAGAGGAGGGGAGAGAGAAGTCTGTATGTAGCAAAGGTTGACAGTTTGTATGAACTGGTAGAATTATATCTGAGGAGTGTCAATGAAAGAATAACGTCTGAATTAGGGAATAAATTGCATATTCAGGTATACATTTGTGCGTGGAGGAGCAAGTGTTAAGTGTTCAGTTAATACTGGAGAAAGTGCTTACATTACCTACCATATGACATTTGAAAATGGACTATTTGTTGCAGAAGCAGTAGATTCTCCAAGTCAAGTAGCATTGTAAAACTAATGTAAAATGCTTTCCTCTGTACGTGTGCAGAGAGATAAAATATATGTAGCTGCATGCAACAGTACTTTACCTGTAAATCTGAAAACTGTAAGAAACATAATTATTTCAAGTGTTGTTTTTTAGTTTTAAGCAATTCTATATTTTGTACTGAACATTTTTTTGTATTAAAATTCCAAAATATTCTGGTTCCCAATACTCTAAATGCTTCAGATTTTGCTTTGCGTTATGCTGTTGGAAAGATGTTTATATAGCACAAAGATCAAATCAGGACTTTAATGAATGCGTATTTCATAACAATGAAAATTTTACATTTAATATAATTATAGGTAAGTCAGAACACATTGTTTCAATAAAAAAATCTGTTCTGTCCCTTTCTACCACAGAGCCTTTCAATACTGTGGTAATCATTTTACTTCCACAAAGTAGTACATTGCAGATATTGTCTGCTCTTATAAATTCTGTTCCTACCTTGTTACGTAGTTAAGAATAGTTACTTATAATAATTTTTCATAACATGCAATATGAAATTGTGCAAAAGTCTTAAACTTCTTATAAGAATGATCTCAAGAATTAGCATTCATTAATAAATACTCCTTCATGATGTACCATATATTGAACGCAGAAAAATCAAAAAGTTCTCTTTTTCTCTATGTCAAAATGCCTCTATGAAGTTGTGTAGATACTAACACACTCCTACGCATCTTTAAGTAACTGTGACTATAAAATGCCATAGTCCAGTCCTCCCGGTAATTTGCAGAAGACAGTAAAGGGCACTTCAGCAGTAGCCATGTGTCAAATAATGGCACTTAGGAAATTTCTTGCTGATGTTTTTTAACAAAAAAGGATGAATCCAGGTGTTTATTCTGTTTAATGTAAAGCTTTAAAAACAGTGATACTAAAATCTTAAAATTCCTGTTAAATTATTTAAATGAGTTAAATTATTTAAGTGAATCCCATTGAGTTCAGAAATGCATTTGCAGGACACATCAAAAGTACAGTTAAAAAACTGAAAAAAAAAAACAACCTCAAAAATTATATTTATTGCTCTGCTTCACAGTATAATTTTATTTTATTTTCTGTGTTTCTTCTGGGCTGGGCTGAGTCCAATGGCATGAGGTTTAACAAGGCCGAATGCCTGCACTTGGGGCACGACAACCCTGTGCAGTGCTACAGACTAGGAGAAGTCTGTCTAGAAAGCTGCCTGGAGGAGAAGGACCTGGGGGTGTTCATTGACAGCTGACTGAACATGAGCCAGCAGTGTGGCCAACAAGGCCAGTGGCATCTTGGCTTGTATCAGAAACAGAGGGACCAGCAGGTCCAGGGTTATTCTGCCCCTGGACTTGGCACTGGTGAGACTGCTCCTTGAATCCTGTGTTCAGTTCTGGGCCCCTCACCACAAGAAGGATGTTGAGGCTCTGGAGCAAGTCCAGAGAAGAGCAACAAAGCTGGTAAAGATGCTGGAGAAGAAGCCTTATGAGGAGCGGCTGAGTGAGCTGGAGTTGTTTAGCCTTGAGAAGAGGAGGCTGAGGGGAGACCTCATTACTCTCTACAACTACCTGAAAGGAGGTTGTGGAGAGGAGGGAGCTGGCCAGTTCTCCCAAGTGACGGGGGACAGGACAAGAGGGAATGGCCTCAAGGTCTGCCAGGGGAGGTTTAGGCTGGACATTAGGAAAAAAATTTTCACAGAAAGGGTCATTGGGCATTGGAACAGGCTGTCCATGGAGGTAGTTGAGTCACCTTCCCTGGAGGTGTTTAAGGCACGGGTGGACGAGGTGCTGAGGGGCATGGTTTAGTGTTTGATAGGAATGGTTGGACTCGATGATCCAGTGGGTCCCTTCCAACCTGGTTATTCTATGATTTTATGGTTCTTTTTTTACAGATCTTTGCTTGAAGCAAGCAGGAACACAATAAGATAATTAATATTTTAAGGCTCAAATATTATTGACCTTTTTTTTTGCAGTATTGGTCAGCATAAAAAAATTTTCTTCTCCTCACCTACTTGGGACTCTCCACAGCATTACTTCTAATTGCATTCTCAGAAACTGCCACCCCTTGTAATCTGAATATAGGGCACATAAAATTCTTTCTTCCTTGCATGATGTTTGCTGACCTAGCAAGCAGAAAGACAAAGAACTGGGAAGGCTTATGAATGCATACTAATTGCATATGGACACATCTTTGTACTTTTTCTATTGGTGTACACAGGGGAGAAAAACAGCATTTTGTATTCCTGATATTTTCAGAGGCATGCAACCCTTTCTTAAACAAAGCAACCATCTCCCACCCTGTAAAAAACCCTTCAAACTATACATCAAAGACAAAGTACAAGCACAGATGGATGTTTTTCTCCCTTTACAGATCACCTTTGAAGAACCACTTTCATTCTGACTACTTCATTTGCATGTTTTATAAAACAGTATTAAAATCAGTTGTTATTTTACTGATGAAAGCTCAATAGCATGCAGCTCAGACTGCTGTAAGGACACTATGCCAACTGAGGCAAGCAGGCTGTTCCTACTTAAGAGATTCTCTAACCTGTTGCAGAATCACCTGTAAATAAGCAGTAAACCCATGGAGCTTCAATCATGTTCTTATCTGTTCTGTTGCCTGCAGGAGAGTCCTTCCTGCAGTATTTACACCTGTCACAGTAGTTAATATGATCTAGGCATAGCTACATTGATGTGACGTGACAGTTTAATAATAACAATATTCACAGGCATATAAGACCAGAAATATTTTTTACTCCTATGGACATGTTGTTTCTATCTTCTACCAAAGGCATTTTATCCAGTCCTTTAAATTATTGCACTTCACTGGAGGTATAGGATATTTTTAGCTTTATCTGCAAGTTAAAAACACACTAAATAGGTATAAGGGCATTAAATCCTAAAACAAGAAAGGAAAAAAAAATTATGACACAAGGATTTTCTGTGACAAAAATATTGGGAAGTTTCCAGCATACTCAAATGCACTCATTTGCTGCTACATTTACTTACCTTTTTGTCCATTTCCTATAAGGTTTAGGTTAAATGGATAATTTTTAGCCGTAGTCACAAAGGAAAACACTTTGATGGCCAAAGGACAAAGTTCCTATGGGTGCAGACTTGGATAGCTTGTATCCCAAACCTCCTCACCCCATCTGCCTTTTAATCATATACAATGCTCAAGAGATGAGAAAATGTTAGACAGTCAGACAATCATTTGTTTCTCAGTAGCACAGTAAAGCTAGAAACTCTGGTAAAAGAACAGATCATTTCATTTGTTAAGCTGTTAATCTCAGTGTCAACCAAAGCCTCACCAGATAAAATGAAATGTGTCTTTTGCAGTTGTGTGAATGTTTTGTGCTGTAGAAGCTCACTTGAGATACTACAGTTGGATCTTATGTCTGTCTGTGACTGGAACATTAAAAAGCCAAAAATAAAGCCCTGTGTGGCTACTCGGTGTGAATGAATTGAAAGATCCTTCCAGGAATGAATCAAACTGAAGGATTTAAATGAAAAGGCAATGAATTTATAACAGGGTTATAGAGCAGCTTGAATCAAGTTTGTACAATGGTGAGCTGAGAATTCAAAGAAAAACAAGAGAGGCTACAAACTACTAGCGTTTATAATTGGCTAAGGAGACTTCAGCAACAGGAATTTTGCAGCAGCAGCAGATTCTCACATGGTTAGGAAGACTGAAGAGGACTTTAGTTCGTGTGCTCCACTAAAAGACCAGTCCCCAAGTGGCAAGTTACACTTTTTTTTTTTGCTTCTCAAAACTTGGAGGTATTTTTAGTTAGAGTATTTTTTTCAGCTGTTCATGCACACCATGTCTGGCCTAATGTTTGTGACAGTTTTAGACCAGTAGTATAAAGGCTATTATCAGCTGATCAACAAGTTGTAGTGGAAAGCCTTCAGATCTTTCCTAATTTAGGGGATTTTCACACGCAGAATGTTTATCTCCCTGTGCTTACTCCACTTTAAAAGTGAGTTTTGGGCTTGTTTCCGAATGGTATGCATATATTGAATAAAATATTCTATAAAGAATTTTGCATACAACCCAAATTCCAGATGTTGCAATTACCAAGTTCAGTGGGAAAATATAGCAAAGGGAAACAGGAATTAAGAAGTACAAGCAAAGGAAGAAAAAAGCACTTTCAGCCAAGATATGAAACAGATAATGAGGCAAAAAACACAGGTAGGCTGTCATTTCAGGTTTAAGGTACACAACGCTCCAATTAAAAAAAAGTCACAACTTATTGCAGAAGTATTCAACAAAAAGTGTTCACCCTTCATCTGTAATCTCAACTGACTATTCACATGCTATACTAGACTATAAAATCAGCTCTCTAATGATACAGAACATTTTACTGGAGATCAGACCTTAAGGGAATGCTTTCTTTTGTTGTTTCAAACAAGTGTTACATAGAAAGAGATTTCCATTGTAATATTTAATGTAGTAATTTTTAGATTTTCTATTGTAAATATATATATAGATATAGAGTAATTGACTTTCTGCTTTTGCAAATGTCGCTGTCATGCCACTCAAAAGTGTGCTGTAGAAAACAGTACTAGTTGTATCTCTAGAAAGTAATCCCTGCAAAAGAAATTACATTAAGGAATAAGCATTTAATTTTTAGTTTGCATTCACCCATAAACTTCCTTAAGATCCGCCCTTGAGTTCTTTTGACCAGCTATCACAGCATGCATCTTTGACACGTCATGTTCCACAGTCTGGCACATGTTACAGAGTTCTTCTCAAAATTTTTGCTGCTTATGTGCAGTTGCATTTGCTTAGGTTGTCTGACAGGTGTTTGGAAGAAAGAGGAGGAGGCATTGAAAACATTGGACTTTGCAGAACAATCTCCTGTGTCTCAATACTGTCTGCTATCCTAGAGGTAAATTTGTCCTTTCTGCTTTAACAGTCTGGGCCACAGGCAAAATCACAACTTCAGTGTTACCATCACAGGCTCCAAACTGATCACCTTCATTAGTGCTTCCTAGATCACTATCTCCTCCTCTAACAAGTAATACAGTGGTTTCTTCATACAGCAGTTTTAGAGTGGATATTCCATATTTTTCTTCACCATGGGTCTAGGTTGATCTCTTTAACTATTTTACCTTCATTTGCCCTCTCCCTCAAATAACTGTGGTCTTACTCCTCAGCTTTTCTTAGACTAGCAGCTTTTTTCATGAGATGTTTTTTTGTCTTCAGTAAGATTCCTGTTCTGGGTAGCAGCTGTAGATCTAATACTCTCATTATAATAAGTTGGAAGTAATCAAACCTGGTAAATGGAAACATGCTATTCTGAAAATCTTTATGATTCAAAATGCTGGAGTAACCTCATCACAAACATTTTTTTTGAAAGTTGAGGAGAGAGTACAGATATTACTATAAAAAACTTTAAACTGTGGCCAGTTAACTTTTATTTTTATTTTTCCTTCTGCCCTCTCCCATGCCCTCAATTTTTCAGAGGGTTTGTGATTATTTGGCCACTTGGAAAAATGACAGTCTCAAAACCTGGGCATAGAGAGTGAATAAATGTTCTGGTCAGTTCTGAGAGGAAAATTTAGCCAAGGAAGTTAAGGCTGTGCTTAGAAATGATTAAATCTGTCACTTTAAGCTGTACTTACCTTCAATTTGGCACTGATACGGGAACTCCTGCTGCCTAAATGTTTTAAAGGAAATCATTCTCTTGAGGAATGTCAGATGCACTGCTTTAAATTTTGCTTCCCACTGCATTGTTTGTAAAAAGTTCTTTTGCCAGGTTTATTAAAAAAACCCCAACCATGTAATTCCTTCTCTTATGGACATAAATATCTCAAAATCTACCTGTATTTGCAGTTACCATTTTAAAAGTAATAACTGAGGCTTTTCTTTCAGTAACAACTGCATCAAACTTGCGTCTGGTGGCACACCAGCAAATAATCTTCAGTGAAACCAGTGGCATGTTTCTGACAATTCGGTGACATGAAATGGAGCTTCAGTAATTTTATTCAATGTCAGGCCTAAATGTTTAGCAATTTTCACAGCAGTCAATCAAGCCTGTTTCTTTTTGACTTGTACTTTCTTCAACACTCTCAGGTGTAAACTGGGAATAATCCTCTCTGAATTCAGTAGAGTTATAATACTCTAAAGAGAGAATAAGAGCACTTTTGTGCTAGCTTTGCTTTCTGCAACTACCTTGAAATAAGCAAGTAGAGAATCAAAAAAGAAAAACAACCCAACAACCCTAAATAATACTGACAGAGTATGATAGAAGCAGCTGAACTTCTGAAAGTCAGAAACCCTGCCAGTCAGTATGATGACTACTGTGACTATTTTTTTTCCTTTGGCTTGATATTTGGTCATTTTATCATGACCTCCAGTCATAGTTCTTGTCTAACATTTTACAGTACAGAGGTATTCCCACTCCTGTTCTATATTCCCTTCACATATATAACTCTTATTGAGTTGTCTGGTGAATTATTCTTTAGAATTTTTGTGCATTATGACTACTGAATTTGAAAAATAACAAGTTGGTACTTATACTTCTTGTAAATACATAAATGTTATGAGATAATACTAAAATTTCCTTATAATTCTTAATATGGTATCTTCTTTATATTTTTATACTATTATTGTATCATGGGTGCTTTTTCTTCACATGCACATCAAATGTGTAATTTATTTTCCCATATGATAGGGAAATGGAGTAGGTGACTTTTCAGGGCACCTATTTTTCATGCTTCCCTATTTAAAACAAAGGGAATTTCTCTGTATATGGAATGCACTTGCATCCTGTCTTTACTGTGTTTGCATTAAGATGAGATAATATGAAAATGCTAGGAATTTAAGAAGAAATTCATAAATGTGTATTGTAAATCTTTTGTAGAAAAGATCAAGAATGATGTAATTGTGTAGGTGCAAATTTTCTGTATAGCATAGCTGAATTTGACTGGCATAATTTCTTCCCTTCAAAAGAAGATATATGGGATCCTCGATTATAACTTTTATGTCTTCTGCTTTCTTCTAAAATTTGACAGAGCAAATGCTTTAACTCTTTAATTAAAGTATATTTTGATTAAACTTTCTTGGCTCGTAAGACATTTTTCATTATTAATCTTAGTTAAATGGATTTATTAAATGTTCCTTTGGAGAATATGCATCCTCTCCAGGTTCTGCGCTTCTTCATTGCATTAGAAACTGAGTCAGTCTTTTAAATTGCCTGGTGTACTGAAAAGAAACAACTTGGTTCAGAAAATTGATGGACTGCATAAGCCAGTTGCCTATGAAGTAGAGTTTAGTATTCTTTTTTGTAATAACAGTGTCACTTATTGTACTATAAAAAGATAGTATGGTAAAAATGTCATGACTATCTGATTCTAATACAATGCTTAGGTATATGTAACTGGAACTTGACCCTCTTTTAAATGAAATATGCTCTTTTTTTGTTAACCTCCAGTGCTGCTCCAGGCAAAGGAAAGAAATATAAAGATAACCTCTTCATGTTTTTAAATTCCTGACTTTTCTTGAGGTTTAAAATTTCATTGTGAAATTTGCTGCAGAACATCTTTCAGCAAAAAGTCAGTGAGCTCAGAAAAATTCAGAAACATTTTCGGTGTGATGACTTTTGCTAAATCCAGATGGCTGTTTTAAAGAACTTAACCTAGATTCTTGGCTTTGTGTATTATAGTGCTTGGAATTTTTCTCCAGGGCTTAGCAGTTCTTCACTTTCAGCCGCTTCACTTATTTTGGTATGCACAGAATATCTAAAAGGAAACATTTTTCACTGAGAAGCTGGAGCTATGAAGAAGTTTCACGTTTGATGAAAATCATAGATTAAAAAATCTAGATGAGTCCAAAGGCTGGTCTGCTATCATGCTATGTTTTTAATAGCAATCATTAACGGATGCTAACCTGTCTGTGCACAGCGGCTTGTAGTGAATCTATTCATAGCTCTGTCACAGGTGCTGAGAGCCATGCTCCCTATCTGGAGGGATCAGTTCCGTGTTCTGAATCATAGGCAGGGATAACTTAATTATTGGTTCTTCATAATCTTCAAAAGGGGTTTTTTTGGTTTTTTTTTTCTTTTCTAGTCCTGTAATAGGAAAACTTCTGGATTTTTTGTTAAGAGATGGGAAAAGAGAAGATTGTTTCCCATATCACTTCAGGTCAAAGCAATCCACGGGCTGGTGCAGAGCCAGAGGCATAAGGATTTTAGGGACTGTGTTCCAAAATCACTGTTAAGAAATACTGGAGCCTCTGATCCTCAATTTCTAGTTAAAATTACAAAACAAGATAAGGAAAATTGTATTCAAGTGCCATTGAATGAGATGTAGTATGGTGAATGCTCTCTGTTATTCAGCATGCTTTTTAATGCATTTAATCATTAAATACTTAGTAGTTATTGAAAATTATTTAGTTTTTAATAACTACTTAGTTATCAAGTAGTTATACTAAAATATACTCAGGTGTAGGGATATTTAAAATAAATCAACCAAATATGTATCAGCCATACCTTTTAATTTTAGAAGTGAAATAAAAAGAAATTCACTAGAAGGACTAAATGAAGGTGTAATTTTTTAGTAAAAAATTGCAAGTCTTTCTTAGTATGAGTGTTAATATTCCAGTATTGTGAGGTAAAATGGATGGTGTTAAAAGATGAAATAATTACATTTTTTTAAATCAAACCTCATAATTTTAAATGGATTTTTAAAGCTAGTTTTAATCTTTAGGCCTCATTGTTTTGGATTTTTCTGTGTAATGATAGAGAAATTTTTAAGTAAAATTTCATATATTTGTAAGAATCTGCAATTCAAAAATGCAGTAAATTAAAAAATATCCAGTGATGGCAAAACCAATTTTTATTCAGGCTTTTATCAGCATCACTTCTGCTTGTAAAACTACCTTATGCCTTAGGACTTTTTATGCTGTAACTTGAGATTTTTAGTCAGTTTTGGTTTTGAAAATTTGCATCTTCAAGCTGAAAAACAACAAAAAGATGTTTGTGATACAGTACTCAGATGAACATTCATTCTCTCTCCAATGTGCAATTCACCAAAAGAAGTTTTTCCTTTACTTTTCGGGGTCAATAGCTTCTCATGAAAATATGAACTTCTGTGAACTTCCAGAAAACAACAAAGAAGCCTGAGGAAGTCAAAACACTGCAGCTGCTGAGTTGCTTCATAGCTTGGTTGAAAGGCTACATAAAACATAGGTTTCCACACCTATAGAGTAGACAGACCTTGCTTCTGTGATCCTTGATCTGGAGGAGTACAAGTATTTATAAAGATACTAGATGAAGAGAGATTTACAGGTCAAGGAGGCATTCTTCTGGTTTGGTGGTCAAGCTTCAGGGGCTGTACTTCAGCCATGATGCCTCTCAGTTTTCTGATCTCTCAAATCTGATTCATCTCTATTCTTGAAAAACTCTGAAAAGTAGCAGAAAATTCAAAGCTATCAAAGTTTTCAACTACTTCTACATCAAATGCTGTTTAGAATATCTTTTTTTTCCTCTAGTGATCAAAAGACTGTTGTTTTCAAACCAAAAACTAAATAATAAGTGATGCAAATTCTCTTGTGACTATTGAAATCACTTCACTCAGATTAATCTTTGAATTAAAAGCCCAGGAGACACATTTAAAGTGTCAGGATATGGAATCGGCATGCAAGTAGTACAAGTTTGGGATGTCATGCTTTATTTTGCTGAATATTTCAGTGTCTGTCATTCAGTAATTAAATTTTAAGTCTATGTATACTCAAAAATTTGATAAATAATACCTTAATGCCACAATTTATTTAAAACTTTTATTATATTTTCTAGAAACATGTTGCAGCACAGTTTTATACCAAAGGATAATAATTTAAGAGAAAAATAACTCTAATTAAGTCTTGAAACCAATACACCACATTAGGATTTTTAATTAATTTCATGAAAGTCATGATGTCATTTCTAAACTTCTAATATAACTTGGTTAGCTGTTCAGATATCTCCTTCCATTTCCCATCAATGAGGGGAAATAGTCATATACTCCTTACTACAGCTGGAATTATATAGTAGATGTTAATATAACAGAGAATAAAATTGTCTTTCCAGATTACTTGCTCTCTGTCCTGGATTTAGGCTGCTTTGATTTGGACCTGAGTTTGCTGTATCTTCTGAACTCACTCCCAGGATCCATGTCAAAGGCAATACGTACCAGAACCTGAAAAGAGGGATAGAATTAAGTAATCCATTCATATTAAATGAAATTCATTGAAATTAATTTTACACAGACTAATCTTTCTAGGTAGAGCATCCTAAGTTTAACAGATGCAGGAGGTTTTCAGAGGGGGGTGTGGTGTGTGTTCACTAGTATTTCAGTCAGTAAAAGTGAATATATTCCCTATATCCAGATAATATCATTGTATCTCAGACTAAAATGAATTATGGTCACTTGAAAACAAATAGTCGAGCTGGGTCATTCTGAGGTGAAACTGCTTAGCAACTTCATTGTTCACTTATAAAAGCACTAGATTTAATCAACTTTTATCTTAGTTTTATAGTAGCATTTCTATGTTTAGCATTAATTTCCCTGTTTTACATAGAAGGAAAAATATAATCTAGATGTATTTTAAGAGACTGTCCTCTTCCTGTTGGCTCTTTATGTATATTTAGAAATCATCAGTTTATTAATGCTCTGAAGAGTGAGGGATCATGCAGACCATCAGTGTATGAATGAGTTTAAAAGAGATTATTTCAAAACTGTCAAGATGGATATTTATTTAGAAAAATGACAATGAGAGCTACACGGAACAGTAACAACCCTCTCATAGAGTGACCAGTTGTGAAGCTGCTCTAGTTTTTCAAAGTAATAATGAATTATGGGATTTATTTAAAATCACAGGCAAAATATATGGGAAATTACAGAAGCCTGCATCAGATCAGGCAGATAGAGTTAATGTAATATTTAGTTACGACATATATATATATATATAGTTTTATATACAGAAATGGCTCAGAGAAATAAGTGTACTGTAGTATAGCTGTATGTGTCTGTACATGGGCACAATATATTATGTATGTGCAAACTATTCCACCTGCACATGTTATGCCTTCAGTTATAAGGGTTACTAGTTTAATTTTGTTAACAGACAGACGCTTTAGGCGCATGGTTCCACTGGTTGTCACATGATTCCAGCTTTTAATACTTTCCTAAAGTTTAAATTAGAAGTTTAAATTAGAATTTCAGCTGCTGCTGAACTTTTGAAATTACTTTATCTGATATATAATACCAGCAGCTCAATTCCAGTAAAAATACTAATTATTACTTAAGTCCAAAAGTAAGTTGAGTTTGTGAAATGCAATAAAGTCAGGTTTTCTAAGTATTTTTATAATGTCCTTTTGCAAATGTCATAAAATTTTAAGATGCTAATAATTCTACTACTTGACGGCATTATGAATTATGAAGAAAGCATATTCTCCTTTCATTGCTTTTTGAAGGATGTTTTAATGCAAGTAATAAGAAGAAGTTTCAAGTTCTTAAAATACAGCTTCCTTGGTCAAACTGGCTTTAATAAAATCAGGCTAAGTTCACCCTGAGTTTCCACAGAGTCATACTCTGAAAATAAATGAGGAAAACTAAATTGACAGAGAAAGAAAGCACGAAAGTAAGAAAGGTAGATATTTTTAATTCATGGAAGTTCTACTATTGCTGTAGTTTGCAAGAAACAAGCAAAAAAGAGAATAAAAAATCAGATGATCTAAATGTGTTTCATAGTGGGTTTGTTGCTAGGTTTTTTAAAATTTCATGCCAAAACAGTCAACCTAACACCTGAACAACAACAGTGACGGTATTAATGCTTTCTGATGTCTGTATGCACCTATTTATTTCAATAAGAAATTTTTCTGGGCTGGATGAGAGCTCTTGTTCATGTATTCCTGTGTGCACTTTTCTAATATTCTCAGAAAGTAAACTAAAGCACAAAGCACTGAACTAGATTTATGCCTCATTAAGAATGTTAATGAGCAGTAGTGAAGACATGGCATTTTTCTGCGTGGTCCAAGAATGGTGGAAATGTCTGTCTATGAGCTTAGGTAGATATTGACTACATTATAAAATAAATTTTCGTTCCTTTTATTTCTGTCTGAAAACTTAGATGAGGTTAAGTTGTGCATCTGACTTTTTTGATTCACCTGTTCCTCATCTTCCTGTACACTAAAAAAAATCTAATTTCAAGTGTTTCTAAGTTACCTGCCTTGGATTGGCAACTAATCATTCTGTCTCTTTCTGGGACTTAGGATATACTGTCAGATTCAGTGTAAAGCAATGTCTTTTCTTGGGATAAGGCAATCAGCAATCTTTCTAATCTCCCAGAATACAAAAACCCCTGAACTTCCCTTCTCCCTCCGTTAATTTATCACTACTTTCCTCAACATCCCAACAACAACTTCTGAGTACTCTAGGCTTCTCTTTTAATCCTGAGGTTACACAGTAGAAAACAATGAACAAAAACTCAGCAAAAGAAACTTTTCACCACTTACTCATTTCACTTCTATTTGTTGAAAGCTAGGTATCTGACTAACCCTTCCTAGCTGTCATTCAATCTTCTCAGCATTTCGCTTCAGACAGAAGTCTTATACTCACTTTCCTGTATGACATGGCCTTCAGATACACCACCCAGCAATCCAAGATGTGAACCAGAGCACTATTGCAGAAATTGCTGTAAAAACATAGATCTGAAAGGTGATTTCTAACCTCCAAAAAAGAGATAAAAGAGCCAAACAACTAAAAGACTTCATTAGACATTTTATTTGAGTCCAAATGCTTTATAGGAGCATATATTTTGTATATTGGAGATGACAAATGAATCCTTTTACTTGAAATGGGGCCCAAAAAGACATTCAAGAAAGAAGAATGAAAGGAAATGATAATAAAGAAACTGAAAAGGGGGCATCCTTTTGACTGAAATAGCTTCAGTTGATTACAGAACAAAAACCAGACTTGTTAGAAAACAGCCTGGTTATAAAATTAGACTAAAAATTCGACTTGATGTCCAGATGGAGATCTGTGACAAGCGGTGTCCCTCAGGGGTCTGTACTGGGACTGGTGATGTTTAATATCTTCAATGACCTAGACAGTGAGATTGAGTGCACCCTCAGCAAGTTTGTAGATGACACCAAGCTGAGTGATGCAGTTGTCACACCAGAAGGATGGGATGTCATCCAGAAGGACTTGGAAAAGCTGGAGAAGTGGGCTTGTATGTAACTCATGAAGTTCAACAAGGCCAAGTGTAAGGTCCTACACCTGAATTGGGGTAATCCATGGTTTTAATATGGGATGGGGGACAATGTGATTGAAAGCAGCCCTGTGGAGAAGAGCTTGGGGGTGTAAATTGGTGAGAAGCTCAATGTGAGCTCGCAGTGTGACTTCACAGCCCAGAAAGCCAACTGAATCCTGGGCTGCATCAAAAGAAGTGTGGTCAGCAGGTCCAGAGAGATGATTCTGCCTCTCTACTCTGCTGTTGTGATACCCTGCCTTGTGTATTGTGTCCAGTTCTGGAATCCCCATCATGAGAAGGACATGGAACTGTTGGAACAGGTTCAGAGGAGGACTACAAAGATGATCAGAGGGCTAGAGCACCTCTGCTATGAGGACAGACTGAAAGAGTTGGGGTTGTTCGGTCTGGAGAAGAGAAGGCTCCTGGCTGACCTTATAGCAGCCACCCAGTACCTGAGTGGGGCGTATAAGAAAGCTGCGGAAGGACTTCTTACAAGTCCATGTAATGGCAGGATAAAGGGGAATGGCTTTAAATTGGAGAGGGGAAGGTTTAGATCAGACATTAGAAGGAATTTCTTCACAATGTGGGTGGTGAGGCACTGGCACAGGTTG
Organism: Phaenicophaeus curvirostris; assembly: GCF_032191515.1. NCBI lineage: Eukaryota > Metazoa > Chordata > Aves > Cuculiformes > Cuculidae > Phaenicophaeus > Phaenicophaeus curvirostris. Next base: position 27,478,385 of record NC_091394.1, on the reverse strand, counting down.
CCCAGGGAAGCTGCGGCTGCCCCATCCCTGGAGGTGTTCAAGGCCAGGTTGGATGGGGCCTTGAGCAGCCTGATCTAGTGGTAGGTGTCCCTGCCCATGGCAGGGGAGTTGAAACTAGATGATCCTTAAGGTTCCTTCCAATCCAAACCATTCTATGATTCTATGATACCCTTAAGTTTTACATGATAATATTGAAAATTTGGGTAAGATTTAAGAAATAAATCATCAGTTAGTAGTTTTTAGAACTTAGCATTAAGAATGCTTTATTTCTGTTAAATCTGTACTTCTGTCTTGTGCTTCTATTGTGTGCTCATTCACTGTACAGCTAGTATTTTCAGAAAATGTTGAAAATATTTATTTGAAGAAATTGGCTTCTTTGGATAATTTTCTTGAGCTCCTGATATGCAGTGCACGTCAATAAGTCATCAGTGCCCTGCTTCTATATGATGGCATGTGTTTTCCCTTCAGGAGCTATCCACTTATCTTCTCCCTGCCTTAGATGATTTGAGTCTCACCCTGTTATTTTTTCAGGCTTTGAAGAATGCAAAACATCTACAGTGCCATGTCACTGGGTAGGTAGTAGAGAAAAATTTCCGAGACACTAGATCAGTTGGCATTTTCCTGATGAGTAGTGTTGACGGAGTTATTAAAAATAGTCATGCAACATAAATCTGTATTGTTGATATTTATATATGTTTTCAGCATAAAGTTCAAAACGGATGGTTTAGGACAAAATGATGTTCCCAGTGTGATATGGGCTAATCACAATATGTCACAACAATTAATGGCAGTCAGATGCAAAGACAGTCTTAATTAATCAACTTCTAGGAGAATTCCTGAAAGAAGAAAAATTAAATTGATGACTGGCAATACTCAGAATAGGCTTTAACAATGAAGAGTAGATTATCTTGACACCACTAATGTGAGGCTTAGAAGGATATGAATTAGCAGTAAATTAGTAATTAAAATATTTCTTTTCACATTTAAAAGTGTTATTGGAGTTTTTCATTGTTTTGATACAGAATGAGGTTGTTGACATTTTCATATGAAAAATGAGTCATAAATATTATAGTTTTCGGTTTGTGAGTGGTTTGAATTTGACTGTTAAACTTCCTTTCAGATATACACATAAATGCTCTTTAAAGTAATTATTTCCCTTACCATCTTCTTGGGCCACTAGGATTAAGTTTAGGTCAAGCAAGAGATTTGAATTTGTGATTTGGTTATCATGAGATCTGCCTAGTTTCTGATAATTTGTAGTAGGTCTAACACGTTTTAGAAATCCTTTTGCCTGTGACAATGTAAATTGAAAGCTATGATTTATTGACTTGATAGGTGCACTATAATATCATTTCCTGTTGCCATGCCTGGATGAACAAACTTTTCTCTTTCTACTTTGTTTTGAATACCTGAGATACTATGAACTCCAGTAGACTATGTATGCCCTAGCTAACATTTTTTTAATATCGTAAAGCTGCCCTAGAGTGAAGATATCCATTTCTGTGACAGCTTACTGGAAAATTCTAGTCAAAACCAATTACCTTTGATTATTTTCAAGCTTTTAGGTAATTCATTATTAATGGATGAGTTAATTAAATTAATTTCAGTGAAAATGTTGAGACAGAGAGATTCCTGTTGAGGTGATGTGTCAAGATATGCCAGAAGATGTCTTCTTCTTCATTAATTTTGTCTTGATTGAGGTTAGGTGAATCCCTCTGAGACTCTTTTAGCAAGCTTTAGTCCTTTAAGTTAGAATCAATTGCTACAAAAGGCAGCCTTGTGTGTAGTGGTGATTTGTTTTCCTCTTTGCTGAAACAAGAAATTGAGACTTACATTAAGATTTCCTATACACTGAGAGCTTTTAATTTGTTAAGCATGAAGATAAAAGCTGTCTCCTTGAGCAAAATGTATCAGGAACTGCTGCCCTTGTGTTTTCTGGTAAGTAGAATAGACTTTATGACCCTGAATTAAGTTTGACCACTGGGTGCATATTTTAGGCTTTCATCAGCTTCTCTTTGAAAAGCAGGTAAGTGGAAGTCATGCAAATTTTTATTAACAGGAGAGGAATTCTTCTGAGCTCCAGCTGCTCCAGGCCATCAGGAAGGTCTGAGCAGTGCTGTGCAGATTTCTCATGACACCTATTAGGGAGCTTTCTCTACTTAACTTTCTCGGCTTGCCTTGTACAGCTAGACAGTATGACCTAATTATTTTTTTCATATATTTCTCAGTTCACCAGGAAAGACACACTGACAGCAATTTAATTAGATGTTGAAATAATTTTTGGTAGTGACCAGAACTGGAGATGTGCATGATGGCATGGTGGCAGAGATTCCTTGCCCACCAAGGAGGGCTCAGCCTGTGTATAGATTGGGATCACATCCTTTTTTTTTTTTTTTTTTTTAACAAGTAAGGCTTTTCACAGATTAAGCTGGAAGTCTGGAAGTCTGGCCATCTGTCAGATAGGACTTAAGACTGTGTAGTTGTGTTATATGGTCCTGGCAGTCAATAAAATGACCCTTAAGTCTTTTTTGTCAATAGAAGATATGATGAAAGTTACTTTTTACTAAGCTTTCTCCAGCATACCGATTGCTGGAGAAATATGTCCAAATAGGCCATACACTAAGGTCAACATAATTCCTTTGTATTACAGAATGACAGCATGACTGAGATTAAGTGACCTCTGGATGTCACCTTATCCAACCTCCTCTGCTCAAGCTGCTTGTCCAGGACCATGTCCAGATAAGTTTTGAGTATCTCTGGGGAGCGACACTCTACAATACCTCTGAGCAGCCTGTGCCAGTGCTCAATCACGCTCTTCATAAAAAAATTGTTTCCTGATGTTGAGAAGGAATCTCTTGTGCTCCAGTTTGTGCCCACTGCCTCTGATCCTGTCACTCAGCACCACTGAGAAGACCCTGTCTCCATCTTCTTTGCAACCTTACTTCAGGTATTTACACATTGATGAGATCCCCCCAAGCCTTCTCTCAGCCATTCCAGCTCTCTCAGCCATTCCAGCTCTCTCAGCCATTCTTCATAGAAGAGATGCTCCAGTTCCTTCATCATCTTTGTGGCCTTTCACTGACTCCCTCCTGTATGTCCAAGTCTCTCTTGAACTGGGAAGCCTGAAACTGAACACAGAACTCCACTTTGGTTTCACCACTGCTAGTAATGAAAACTATTTTTGCTTAATTAATAGCAGACTGGAAATGATGATGAATTAATTTGCATGTAGGCAGACACTAAAATCCTGTCAGGGCACTGTGGCAGCTAGAGGCTCCCTGTGACCATCAGTGAGTGTCAGGGGTTCTACCAGATGGGTCAGGGCAAGGTCTGGCAGCCAGGGTCTATCCCTCTCCCCTAGCTGGCACCAGGGCAGTCCCACCCATGGCCATCAGGCCCCTCCCTGGGCATGGGAATGGGTGGGATGAGGGCCAAAGTGTTTGCCAAGCTCAGTGGGGCCCATAGCTAGGCAGGGCAGGGCTGTGGGGAGCTACAAACCAACTGTGCAGTGGCATTGCTGGGGAAGGGACTGGCAACCCCAAGGGGGCTATGTGAGGTCCTTGGCTGGGGAACTGGGAAGAGATGGTAAGGGCTGACAGTGTTGTCAGGGATGTGAAAACCCCTTAGAGATGATTCTGTCTTTACACTCCATTTGGTTCTATATAGGACTTTGAGATTGCCACTTTAATCTAAAAAAAGTATGTGTTGAGAGAAAGTATTGTATTCCACAGTTCTATGTTTATTACATAAATATGCTTTTTGTTTTTTAGGAATGGTTGTTAATAGTGTCTAATACTGTTCAAAATAGCACCATGAATCCTATTTTCCTTGTGTATGTTTGTGTATGTTTGCTACATTTAGCTGTTTGTTATGGAGCTGTTCAGATATGCTGGTCTTGATGGGCTGACTTTTGATTTTTCCTAAAAAGAAAAGTAAAGAATAGGAGATACTCTGCCCAGAAAAAAAATCACACTCGTATCTTATACAAAAACTTTCACAGCTAGAAAAAAAGGACATAATGTGCATGAAATGTAGTAATCTTGGTGTAAACATTGACTTTTTTAAATTTCTTCCTTATCTTCCAATTAAAAAGACAATAAAATTTATTTGATAGTAGAATCACAGATTCTTTTAGGTTAGGAAAAACATTGAATATCATAAAGTCCAACTATAAACCTAACACTGCTAAGCCACTACTAAACCATGTACAAGCACTACATCTACCTGTCTTTTAAATACCTCCAGGGATTGTGACTAACCACTTCCCTGGGCAGTCTTTTCCAGTGCTTGACAGCCCTTTCAGTGATGTAATATTTTCTAATATTCACCCTAAGCCTCTCGTGGTGCAACATGAAGCCATTTCTTCTATCACTTGTTCCTTGGAAGAAGAGACTGACACTCACCTCGCTACAATCTCCTTTCAGGTAGTTTTAAAGAACAATAAGGTCTTCCCATGGCCTCCTTTTGTCTAGGTTAAATAACCCCAGTTCTCTCAGCCACTACTCATAGAATTTATGCTCCAGACACTTCACCAGCTCTGTTGCTCTTCTTTGTACATTCTCCAGCATCTCAATGTCTTTTTGCACTGAAGGGCTCAAAGCTGAACAAAGTATTCGAGATGCGTCTTTAACAATGTGGAGTACAGGGGGGCAGATACTTACCTAGTCCTGCTGTCCATACCATTTCTGATACAGACTAAGATACTATTGGCCATCTTGGTCAACTGGGCACAATGCTGGCTCGTAATCAGACAGTTATCTACCAACGCTACCAGGTCCTTTTCTGCCAGGAAACTTTTGAGCCACACTTCTCCAAGCCTGTAGCATTGTATGGGGTTTTTATGGCACAAGTGCAGGACTCAACACTTGGCCTTGTCCAACTCCACAGACAGAGTTGGACTCAGCCCATTGATCCAGACTGTCCAGGTCTCTTTGAAGAGCCTTCCTTCCCTTGGGCCGATTGATATTCTCACCCAAACCGGTGTCATCTGCAAACTTACTAAGGCACACTCAATCCCCTCATCCAGATAACTGGTAAAGATATTAAGCAACAGTGAGTCCTGGGGAACACCACTTGTGTTGACAAGCTGCCAACTGGATTTAACTCCATTCAACCCAACCCTTTGGGACCAGCCATGCATCTGTTTTTTTATCAAGTGAAGATTTCACCTGTCCAAGCAATGAATAGCTAATCTCCAGTCAAGTGGGATCTCCCAGTTATTCTGAGTAGTTGACAGAAAGTGGTTTGGTAAGCACTTCTGCCAGTTCTTTCAGTACTTTTGGATCATTCTGATCTGACCCTATAGGCTTGTGCATGTCTAAGTGGAGTAGTAGGTTATTAACCATTTCCTCTTGGACTATGAGGCTCCATTCTCCTCCCTGTCCCTGTCTTCCCTCTGAGGGGGCTGGGTACCCAGAGATCAATTGATCTTACTATCAAAGGTTGAGGTGAAGAAGGCATTGAATACCTAAGTCTCTTTCTCGTCCTTTGTTACTGTGTTTCCCTCCTCATCTTCTTAGCCCTCCATTGCTGCTGATGTATTTATAGAAACATTTTTATTGACCTTAATGTCAGTATACATGTTAACTTCTAGTTGGGTTTAATATGTCAACTTAAGAAGACCTGCTACACACAAGCAGTTAAAGCTGATAATCAAATATTTTGAGGTTTCAGTCTGCATTTGCCAGAAGCTTGGAGTGAAAATGTGAGCAGATTTTATAGGAAATAGATGGGTGGCCAGTAATGGCTGCTAATCATATGACAGAACTGAAGGAGACGTGGTGTCCTTACGGGAATTAGGGCAGAGGGAGTGTTGCTGTCTCCCTGAAGTCCTTTTCAGAAAGCACTGTAAGGAGGAGAGAAAACTGTAACTAGAGCTGAGAGGGAAGAAGCATTTGAAGAAATTTAGGAGACTAAGGAGACACGGAGTGAAATAGCTCAGGAAAATGGATCTGGGAGAGAGATCTGCACTGATGGGAGAAATAGTAGGGCTTTATAAAGGCAAGGAACATTTTAAAATGGGCATAAATTGGTGCTATTGCTGAAAAAATCACCTTGCTCTGCTTTCATCATCAGCTGCTACTCTTAACACTCTTTTCCTGCTGTCCAGTCCCTTAACTTGCCAAGAACATGCTTCGTTTTAACCTAGAACGAGACACTGAGAGAGTGGAAATGACTGCAAGGGAGAAGGAATGGGATGTTAAGATTGCTGCTTTTGTTGCTCCATGAGGAGCTGGGAGAAGAGAATGAGTGGAATAGTAACGGATATGAGATGACGGAAGGGAAAAATGAGATGTAAATGGGAGGTAAAGATCCAAAGACAGGCTGGGGCAAATGAGTACTGAAAAAGGCATAAGAGGTGCTAATCTCAGTGCCTCAACATTTTCTTGATATCAGTTTCCATGTGCTGTGAAATGCATGTAAACTGTGAGACTTAAACATTACGATCACTTACTACCCTGTTTTCTTAGGGCATTAAGTTCTAAGGATCTAAAAGTTCTTATCCTCCTTATGATCTTTTCTTCCTGAGAGTCAATATAAATGGAAACACGTCAGAAACATTTATGCAAAGGTTTTACTTAAATAAACATCTTATTTAAGCTCATATAGATGAGCTCTTTTCACATAACTGTGAAATCAGAAAGTAGTACATAACGCAATAGTATTAATTTGCTGAAGAGGCGAACTTCACATCTGCTTTTGAATACTGTTACCAAATGCTCAATTAATATGCAAGGGTTGTAAACATGGAAGCTAACCATGAAATGGAAAGCATATAAATGTGTCAGATTTTGAGATCTTCATTGTGAGAACACATGCTGCTGCTTTAAATTGCAGTCAAAATCTCTGCAATTAAGGTATGACATGCTTTTCTGGTAATGAAGTTTTCCAGATTATGTTAGAAGCATCTGATAGTCCTACAGAGTCACATGATCATTTGAGACTACTACTTAGATCTAGAAGCATCATGTTTGAATTGCAGCTTGATAATTTAACTTTAATTAGAAAATCACGTTGATGTCCAGGTCCAATTTTAATGACAGGAAGCCTTCGAAGTCTCCATTCATTTGTTTTCACTTATTCAGTAGTCAGATGCATTTAGTTTCAAAGATTATTAATCCAGTAAAATTTAGGACAGCAATATTAATCAGTTAAAAGCCTACTGCATACATTAAAAACATTTGTTCATTCAGATTGTTTAGTGTTTTTATTAAAACTGATTTAAAACCGATTAATAGGAATTTATGTATGAATCTGTACGTGTGAACATTTAATGAACGTGAAGCTCTCAAACATTTAACTAAGACAAGGAGTCCTTTAATGATCTTCTTATAAAACGCAAGCTACTTAGCATAAATAATCATATTATCATTTATTGCACTTTTGCATAGTTAAGGAAGCAACTCAAGAAATGATTAATTTATGTTCTTAACTTTAATTTCTTTGGAAATAAATATTTTCACTTTTTTTTAAAAAAAAAAATCAGCATGTTCTTACATTGGCTGTTGTATTTGTTTTTTAGAATACAGTCACAAACTCCAACCAGACTTTGATGGATATCAATTCATTCAAACTAACAAGTAGTGTCCAAGCTACAATCACAGAATCACTAGGTTGGAAAAGACCCACAGGATCATCGAGTCCAACCATTCCTATCAAACACTAAACCATGCCCCTCAGCACCTCGTCCACCCGTGCCTTAAACACCTCCAGGGAAGGTGACACAACCACCTCCCTGGGCAGCCTGTTCCCGTTCCCAATGACCCTTTCCATGACAATTTTTTTCCTGGTGTTAAGCCTGAACCTCCCCTGGCAGAGCTTGAGGCCATTCCCTCTTGTCCTGTCCCCTCTTCTATCTTGGCTTTTAAAATAAATTACTTCAATAGATAAAAACAGGTAACTGCAGTGGAATAATGGATGTTATGAAAAAATATACATAAACAGTCACATCCATTTAGAGCAGCTATGCTAGTAGCTGGAACACAAAAATAAGAAATTTGTCTGAGTGTATTGCTCTTGTGGTTCTGCAACACATTAATATCCAGCTTAGAACATCTGAAAGACATCCACCTCCTACAGAAAACCATGCTTGTGGTAGCTTAAGATGTTTCTTGACTGCATTCTTCTACCTACAGTAACTCCATATTCCACAGAAGCATCTTCTGTAACATAGAGTGCTTAATACAAATTATTCCCTAAAGATTTCACAGAGTTCGGACAGCACTTCTGGAGATCATGCAGTCCAATCACTCTTCTCAAAGTAAGGCCAATTCAGATTAGATTGCTCAGGACTTTCTTCTGTCATGTTTTATCATCTCCAAGAATGGAGTGTCCAAACTTCTTTGGACAACCTGTTCCAGTGTTAAATTACACCAAATTATCAGAGATTCATACCTTTGTAGGTACTGACTTGACCTGGAAAAAATGTAACTCCCACCATTGTTTTAAATCACCTGTTTTCCACTAGAGACAGGGAAAGATTGAAACAGACTGATACAATAACCATAAAATAACAAATGTGTTAAAAAAAAGGCAAATAACAAATGTGATAAAAACTGTAATAGCAACAAACCTACACTGTCAAAGAGCTGTAAATGACCTTTGATGTCTTTCCTTACATCAAATGTGCTTGAAATGTCCAATGTTAGTTTTATAATAAAATATCCAGTTGTTTGAAGGCGTATTTCTAGTGAGATAAATTCCAAATCCTCAAATATTAATTTATGACAAGGATCATCGACTTTAGCTCAATTTAATTTCAAATCCCAAAGTGTGCATTGAAATTTCAATGAATATTTCTAGTGCTAATTACTCAATTTCTATATTTATAAGGGAACTGGCACCTCATAAATATCACGTTGTGCTATTATCTCTGTATGTGCCTGTTCTCTCTAAATATAGAAAATTAGCAATTAGCACTAGAAATATTCATTAAAATTTGAAGGTAGATAAATAACAAGTAGGAATGCTATTTATTTATTATAATTTACAAAGCAAAAAACCATCTAACTGCTTCTTATTTGATTAATGTGCCCCATACCACCAGTTACACTCTCCTTAATCTGACTGAACTTCCACTAGATAAAATTCGTAATAGTTAGTAAGACAATATGCTAAATGGCTTGTTAGTTTTGGCATACTATAAGTTAAGTTTTGATAAGACTCACTTCTAATGTCAAAATTGAAAAAAAGGAAAAAAAAAAGGTACCTTTGACTTCTCTTCTCCATCTCCCCTCTACCCACCGTTAGCTAGGAGTGTTGCTTTGGTTTGTTTGATTTTCTTAATAGGAAACAAAACTAGAATGTGTAGTGTACCAGGGTCATAATTCATGTCAGGAATATTGTTCAGTGAGCCACCTGTACTGAGAGCTGAGTCAGAATGGAAGATTATTATAACAAACTTCTTTACCTAAGGTTACCCTGAATGCACATGACTAATGGTAAAACAGATTGGGAAGAATAGGCATTGAACTCAAGTGCTTTTGTGACAGAGTATACTCTTTTGTGAAACTGGCTACATTAGATAGGTTTTTAGGGAACAATCTTACACCAGGAAAATCTCTGATACATTATGAAGACTTTCTTACCTCATTCTGTGCAAGAATCCATTTTGGGACAATTACTTTGAAAATGTTTGTTCATTTTCTGCAAAACTGTTTTAAAGCAACATGAGCATTCACTCTGCAATTTTATGTGGCTAATTTATGTGCCAATAAGCAGGGAAAATGAGTGCATATTTTCATGATTCACAAATTATCTGAGGTACCTAAGTCTGCCTCTAGTTTTTGACAGAAACAGATAGCCTGGCTCTCCCAGTCTGGGAGGCGATCAGTATGCTCCAAAGACCAAAAATAAGAAACCTGATGGCACAAAGACATTTTAGCAAAGGGGAAGCTATGACTGTCATTTATTACATAGGAAGGAAGAGAAATTATTTGCCAATAACAAAGGAGATCAAAACACATGGAACTGTTATCCTGAAGGGAATAGATATCAGGATGTTTTGAACAGGCCACAGCAGCAGCTCAAGCTTAATTTTCATATAACACTTAAGAATAGTACAAGCTTTGCTTCAGATGTCTCTGTTAAATTCATCTGTGTCTTATTTGTTATTGAATTTTGTTTTCTGAAGTGTTACTTTATAGCATATATCTGCTAAAGCATAATACTTGTATAAAGCAAACATTTCCATGAATGATTTTATTTCTGACTTATCAACCTTGAACATGCATGCTTAATATTCTCAACAGATATTCTTACCTCAGCTTTGGAGAATGTGCAATGTGCTTAGCATTTTGAAGTAGGATAAGCAGAAGAAAACTTAAAAAATGGAGGAAATTTAGGCATTTAGTACCAGACTATGAAGCTAATCGTATTTAAAGCATGTGGCAACAATAAAGACAGTTTTGCTGGCTAAACTAAGAGTAAAGTCTACTCCAAAGGAATACTGGATATGCTTTCAGAAACTTTGGAGTCTGTTGTGCTATAGGGACATATCATATACTGAAGCACTGTCCTTAAAATAAAGATAAACCTTGATATAACATGCCATTACAACCTGAAAATGAGTTAATTCTTAGAAGCACTTTATAACTTCACCATTAAATGTACTTCACGCTGTTGGCATTAGAGTATTTTCTTGTGCATCAGATAAGACCGATCCACGACTTTGCTTTAAATTTATTTTGCTTTAAATTTATTTTGCTTTATTTTAATGTGCTGCTGAAGGTGAATAGATGTCAAGAATGATACATTAGCTAATGTCTAAATGTATTCATATCGAGATATCGAAGGACAGTTAGTTAAATGCAGCTGAATGGCAGGAAAATAAATGACAGAGTTCTCACTGTGTCACTTAGAATTTCATGACTGTCAGTCATCAGAATAAATTCCAGTGTACCTATAATGGGGACTCTAATTATATACATAAGAGGAAAGCTGGTTTTCTATTTTGGCTCTTAAGTAAAAAAAATAATAATAAAAAAATCTTTCAGTATTTACTCTTTTTACACCACTTTTATGTATGTTCGAGTCTTCTGTGCTATGCTTATCATATACTGCTTCAACTCCACTGTATAGATTAATTAGTATTAATTGGTGCATTCTTTGGTAGTAAATGATTAATTAGACTTCTTCAGTCATGATTCTGTAAAAAGATTAAATTAAATCTTTTCATTTTCAATCACTTACCAATAAATGTTGTTACATTACTGGCAGTTACCAGATATTACTCTACTCTCGGTGCAATGTTACTCAAAATTAGATCTCACAGGTGGTTGCAGTCCCACACACTGGGTGTGTTGAAGTTCCTGAGAATGAGGGAATTCAGCAATAGCTATTAACCCAAATGTCTGTAGCTGAGTTGACTTAATAGGTGACAAATTGCTGGCTACAAAATATTACACAGCCTTTTCTTTCTGGTGATTACTACTTTTGTCAGGAGCTACTGGCATCCACTGTCTCTAGTCTATAAAGACTGCAACCTGTAATGGGTCTAAGTGTTGGCGGGGTGGCTGCCGGGGGTGCCTTGCCTGGGCACAGCCGGGTCCCGGCAGCTCCAGCAGCCCCAGCACAGGGCACAACTAAGCCCCGGGAGAGATCTCTCGGGGCAAGAGGTTCCCTGTGGTCCCCAGGAATACTGGAGCAGGGAGAAGTGTGAGGAAGAAGGAGAGGCAGAGAGGAGCTGTTACGGGCTGACTGCAGCCCCCTGCTACCCATCCCCCTGCTCCTCTCAGAGGGGAAAAGATAAAAAAAGTTAGGGATGAAGGAATGAAATTGAGCCTGGGAAGAAGGGAAAGATGGTGAGGAGATGTTTTAGTTCTTTTCTTTTTTCCTCACCATTTGACTCGATTTTAATTTGCCATAAATTAATGTTTTCCTGTGTTGAGTCTGGTTTGCCTGCAATGGTAACTGCTAAGGGTTCTCCCTGTATTTATCTTGACCCTCAATAAGCTTTGCCACTCTGCTTAACTCCCTGACCACACAAAATGAACAATTTTCAGGGCACGGGCACTTGAAAGTTTCTTCCAATGCAAACATTGACTACATTGCCTATTTCAGGGATGTAAGAACCTACAAATTCAGCTGTCAGTGCTTCACTATGCAACAATACTTATATGGGATGAGTATATTCATATATTGTTGGTTAAGTGGTATATGATGCAGTAGCAAGCCATTAATCCGCTCTTGTGGCCAGTGGGCAAATTGAGGGTGTCATGTTAGGATGCCCAAGCTAGTTAGATGCAAAAATAATTGCCGTTTTGTTGCTGTAGAATGCGAGTTCCCTCATGAGTCAGTTCCTCCACAGACTAATAGTTATCCTGATGAATCTGAACAGCATTGGCTAGGAGGATGCACACTGCCCCTTGTCATGCTTTCTGTGGGAGAAGTGACAAGGAATAGCAAGATAGGCACTTCTCCACTTCCCTTTTCTGTGTTGCTCTGTAGAGAAAGTGGGAAATAAAATGTCTAGTCCTAGTGTCAATACTTACATGATCTATGGGGGACTGTGAAAGTCTTGAATGGAAGTGGTTATTAGGAATATGCTATTTACTGTACAATCTAATCTATCTGCAGGCACAAGTGGCCACCAGATTTTTTTTTCATTCACATCCTTTCAGCAGTATTGTCAGGTCAGAAATGTAGGGCCTTCCTTAATCTAAGTCTAGTCTGACTGTAACATTCTTCTCCTCTGCATTAATGCCTATATGTTAATTTTAGTACGTATTGACTACCTTGTTGTGGCATGAATTTTTTGAGAGTTTGACATGCTACATTATAAGTTGTCCAGTCCTAGGATGAGGAAGTAACAGTATTACAAATGAGGAGGTGGTATATAATTTTGTGGCATATGTTTTTATTGAAAGATTTTATGTGTGAATGCAAAGGAGGAGAAAGATGTTGTGTGAGAGAAGGTGAAAAATGTACCAGAAGCCTAGTTCTGCTTCCGCAAAACACCAGTGCTTATTTCAACTGCCTGAGGGAGGTGCTGTGAAAAGGCATAGTCTTTACAAGTTCTGAGACACTTAACTGTGAGGTTAATATTATACCATAACCTTTTTTTATTACCCATAACCTTTTACAAGTGGTGGAAAAATCCAGTGTACTGAGCTACATCTCTCAGCACATGCAACAGCCTCTTTCTATCCAATGGCTTACAATTTTTTTTTTTTCAGTGCTTTTGATAGTTATGACTATGTAGACAGACCCAATTCATCTAATTTTCTTGGAGGACAAAGTTGATAAAGATAGTTAGGCCTATACAAAAATTGTATAACAATTCTATTTTGAATTCTACAGCTTCTTTCTTGTGCAACAAATTTATGACAGGAAGTTCTTTAGCAACATCAATGTAGAACTCTTGAAAAAATATTTTAAGCCTTAATTAGAGCTTTGAAAAATTACATCTTTAAGTTAAATATGCTTAGCTTTCATCTCCCTGCAGAAATGTTCAGATGTGAAGTAATTTGGTTGATGTACAGTGAGCATTATAATAGCAAACCCATTATCATGTCAATCAGGACTTTCCATGTTTTCTTTTCTTCTAAGAAAATAAAACAGTCCAAATTAGGTGTACTTAAAATATTAGCAATAAGAGGTGTGATAAAAATTTGAACAGCTGCAGTGAGTTCTAAAACGCTTATCTTAAAGTTTTTCAAAATTGTCATTCCAAAAACCTTAACTACTTCATCTGGGCACTTCTGAGATTTATGGAGTAGAGTGTTGAACTATTTCTTCCCTGTAAAATTAACAGGCAAAATCCCCCCCAAAAAATGGTATCTTACTTCACTGATATTAGAGTCAACACCCATTCCCGGGTGTGGATTTTTTTTTATACTATCCTGTCTAAGAAAGTGCACAAGTACTACTGATTTTATAAGGCAGTCTAAAAAATGCAGAAAAATGTGCTACTATTCTATTGTCAGTTTTATCTTTTGTCAGATTTTTTGCACTACTTTGTACAACTAACTGTGTGGTACATCCAAGGTAAACTCATGTCTCTCTTTCTGAGCTACAAGAAGGCACAAAGTTGTGCCTCAGCACAAGTCATTAGAAGATCACATCATAACCACGTGTTGAACTTGATTTTGAAAGACAATGGACAGTCTAACGTGAGTCTAGCCAAGAGTTTATGTAGATGATTAAGATGATAGATTTGTTCATTTTTCAAATATATGTTTAAATTCAATGCTACTTTGGGTCACAACAACAATAAAAATCTCAAAACTTTACAGTACCTAACGCTTTAATATTCTGTGCTCAAGATAACAATTTGTGCCAAGCAATTTGACTTGATTTTTAGATACAATATTCACCATGTACTTTTGAAACACTGATATTATATTCAAATGAGGAAAAAAAATGCTAAATCTTAATGAGCGTCTTGGATAGGATTTTAAATCTTAATTTTCATCACCTGTGCCCCTTGAGCTCACTATAACTTTGGCAAACATAGTTCTGGTTTGCATTTTACTTTAATTTGCTACAGGGGACTTTTGGAAAAAAATGTGTGACTGACTGAAGAATGCAAACTCTTAGATGCCAGTTCATTCACTGCAGATGCAAACAATTTTGTAAAAAAAAAATAAATTCAGATATTACTTGTTTTCTAATTGCAAGGAGCAATTTTAGTGGAAGAAAAATGTACTCCATCTGGCTTAAAAACAAAAGTAATATATAGGAAGGCTTAATATAAACATACAATTCTGCTCACACAGATGATAATTCTAACATTTTATTACTGACATTGGTCAACGATAGATGCCTAAGGAAAGACAGAAAAGGGCAGTTGCATAGTAATAATTTTGCAGATCCCAGTTGTTCAGATGCAAGCACTTTCTGACTTAAGAACTTCCTGAGGTCATATCTCTGTTGCTGTTTTAATATTATTTGTAACTTTCCTTCCTGTATTGAATGTATCTAATTGTTTGAGTTGAAACTCCCAATGGTTTCAAAAGGTTATGACTCAAAGGCATGGTTGGAGAATTTACATAATCAGCACATTCACTTGCTTTGTCTAAGTATGTCAACCTAAGAGTTTTCCTGGGTTATTGGGGACAACGATAAATATCAAAAGAAAAAACTCTTAGTTCTTCAACACTATGATTTAGAGAAAAATTCAAACAGGTGGCGTACAAGATGCTTATTATAATCTGATTTTCTCTTACCTAACAAGATTTTTGGGAGGGGGAAGAGAAAATTAGCTATTCTTTCCTACGTAGTCTCAGCGGAATCCAGAGCAAAATGGAAATGGGGACATTTAGCTAGAAAATTTTTGCATACAAAATAAATGGCAAAGTTTTAAGGGCACATGCATTTGAATACTATAATCAAAATGTCATTTAATGCAAATTCCAAAAGTAGTATCAACACAGAATTATAAATTTGACAGTGAAATGCCTTTCATGAATAAATAGTTAAAGAAAGGTTAGAGTATTGCTGTCTCTATCATACCTCTTTTTGCTCACAAAGTTCCTGTTAATTTAGTTTAGTATAAAGCAGGTGGTAGTGCAATTTTTTTTGCTCCATTCTCCAAATGGAGAACTCTCCAAATGCTTTTCTCCTTTTTTCCCCACAAAGAGCAAAACAACAGAAGGCTTTATGATTCTAGGACAGTAGGTAGAACAATGGCTAAATTTTTGTCAGAATTTAAAAAATGAAGTGAATGTTTTTAAAATAATTTTATATGTTTTTGTAGATCCTGATATGCAAAAGATCAAAATCAAAAGACCTCTTCTTTTTATAAAACCTAGACCAGCAAATTATATATGCACTCTAAGAGTTATTTTTGATGTTGGAAAAGAAAAACCAAAAACAAATGTAAAAAATGCTAGGTATTCTGCTAGGAGATGCTGTCCTAAGAGATTTCAAGCTTCATGAAGAGACTGAAGCATTTTGAATAAGTATGAATAACTTAAAATACTTACCTCTACCTTTACATTTATTTACAGCTTCTAATTATGACTTCATTATCTTAAAAAAAGTGAATGAAAACACTGAAATTTGTTGCCCATTCATGTGTAAGTATAGCTTGCTCATGGCTCTCCTGCTTAAGTATTGTAAAACATGCTTCTGTTTGAAGACGAATGTGATATCTGTAGTTACTGTAGTTATATTAATCAGATGATATAAAGCAATGTTTCTCCCCCAATGGCATATATTTCTCTGGAGACAAGATACAGGAAATATGCTTTGACAGTGATGAGAACATGGAATTCACCTTTATCATAACAAATACTCAGCTTGGCCACTGAGTTCTTATAATGTCATGTTTTTATCTTGTTTTGCTTTTATTGAACACTTTCTGCTTCTCCAGCTTGCAGGAGAATGTGATTTTATTTTCATGCAGCTATACAGAGCACACATATGTTATGCAACCAGGAATATATAGTTTAGATATTCACAGAGCATGTGTGACAAATGGAGGTCTCAGAAAACACTAAAGTTCCTGGTAGATGTTTTAGAAATTCATGTTCATTAAAATTTGGTCTAGTGTGAATTATTTGGTCTTCCTTATGCTTTAGGAAAACTTTAAAATCAGAATGCTCTGCTAAGAAATCATCATGAGATTTTTTTATTATTATTTATTTATTAAATTTGCATAGTTCGTCTTCTTCAAAGGTTATAGTTGCCCATGCAGCTTATACCAATACCTACAGTCTTTGCAAAACTGAATACAATTCGTGGTAAAGGAGCTGATAATTCAATATAAAGAGTATAATTTGTCCTGATTTTGTATGGGATGGAGTTAATTTTCATTCTGATACCTAGTGTATTGTTCTATTTTGGGTTTGGGATGAAAATAGTATTGATAACACAGTGATGATTTAGTTGTTGCTAAGCAGTCAAGGATTTCTCAGCTTCTCATGCTGGCCTGATGACAAGAAGGCTGGGGTCCATGGGAAGATGGGAGGGAGAACAGCTTAAACAGCTGATCCAAACTGGCCAAAATGATATTCCACACCATACAACATTATGCTTTGTATGTAAGTAGGGGGAGTTGACCCAGAGCCAGGGATCACTGCTAGGGGATGGGATGGGTATTGGTCAGTGGGCGATTATCAACTACATTGTGCATCACTTGTTTTGTATGTTCTTTAATTGTCATTATTATTATCATTCTCTTGTCTATTGCTGTCCTATTACACTGTCTTTATCTCAACACACAAGCTTTACTTATTGTCCATTCTAATCCCTATTGCTCTGAGGGGTGAGGGCTGAATGAGCAGATGTGCGGTGCTAAGTTGCTGACTGGGGCTAAACCATGACAGTCTTTTACTGGCACTCAACGTGGGGCTCAGAGGGCTGAGATAATGACAGATCTGACCAGAGCATGTTAAAACTGATTTGTTATAAGCATTCATTATTTTAGTTTAATAGTCCCTGGTTGCAATGTTGTATTATTTCTTCTCATGATTGTGTTATATAAAACCTTACATGCAGTGTATATTCCTTGTGGTGCTCTTTGTCACCTCTAAGAGGTGGATCAAGATTATGATGTTGTTTTGTCATGTAATATCAGCTTAGAATATGACAAGGTAACATTACTGGTCACAAGTTTAATTTCATATCTGTATTCAGCATAGCTGTGATTTCAGTACAATGGGGGTAATCTCCCAGGCTTTATTAATAATCTTGACTGTTTTTCTCCTTGAGAACGACACCATGGGGAAGTGGGGGAATACCTTCAGGCTAGTTACTACAGCTCTTGAAAATTTTGAATATCCTTGGAATGTTCAAGAGTCTTGTTTACTAAGATTGCTTTAAGATATCTTCCATAGTAATTTTAGCTGGTGGAGTTTAATAGTCTTTTCTTGATGCCTGTACATTGCCATCATGCTTTAAAGGTGGTATTTTCGAACTCTGGAATTTTTCTTTAATCAGTTAATACAGTTTTCTGTATGTAGTGTTTAAGGATCAATATCAATAGTATCCAGTCTTAAAGCCTAACATAAAAATGACTGAGTCACCATTCAAATTGTAGACAAATATATCCTGTGCTGTCTTTCCAGATAACTTAGAGTCTACATGCTGTTGACAGCATTTACCTAAATATATCAGAATGCTGGTCAGAGTCTTGTATAATCGATATACCTAGTTTTATTCCACTTTTCAAATTACATAAGGTAGTGCAGTTTGCCAGATTCTACTGAATAGTTAATAGTAACAGATCTTGGCTTTTAAAAGTAATAATTCTTTGATTATTGACAAAATAAAAGAGATCACCAATCAAGTGTTGTCAGTATACCACCACAAGACACAGTTCAGAGACTTTTGTAAAATGCAGCACAATGTAATAAAATGTGACAGCTGTATTGTGTTCATACATGTTGCACAAGAAAGAAAGGTGGAAAGAAAATAATTAATTACAATATCTGCAGAGAGTGAATCAATATCAGCCAGTCACTCTGACTAGATAAGACAGCTGTACTTGAAGTCCACAAAATCGAAGGAATCAAAAACTGTCTGTGTTTTATCACATTATGATATGTCAACTCGTAAAACTACAACTGTATAACTCAATATTTCTTTCAAAAATAAACCAATATTATTAAGCTTACACTTCTTGACTCTTATACCTGAACAATCCACAGCTCTCTGTTACTGTTATATTCAAATCCAGTAAATGATGGCTTTAATGTGAGAAAGAAAATTGTTGAATTTAGATCCATAGGTGTTACTCAGCTCAGAACCCATCAGTATATTTTCAGCTGAAATAATAAATGAGATAGTCTAATTTATTTTATCGAAGTTGGAAAGTATATTCATGTATATGCTGCCGGAGAAGAAACAGAAATATAAAGGATTCCTATTTCCACTTGGTTCAGAGAGAAGTGAGAAGTTCAGTGACTTGTCATAAACTATATATAAAGATCACAGCAGCACCAGGAACATGGATGCATTTCTTAGTTCACAACACGGTGCAGGCTGCTTCCCATCGAACTTATTGACCTGACACTAAGTCAAACAATAAATAAACCACAAACCTAAACCACATTCCAGCTAAAAAACAAGGAGTGAGTTAAATAAATCTGACCGCAGTTCTTAAACTTCAAGTCAGTTTCAGTAATTAATAGTAATTAACATATTAACTCTGCCTTAATTCCAAATGGAATACACTAAGCCTATTTAGGACACTTAATTTAATGTGCTTACCTAATTTAATCACAATACCAGTGCTGGTATAAAGCCCATCTCAAAGTGTAAGGAATTCAGAGATGGAGAACTGAGTAAGACTGTTTTATGCATACACACGAAACTTAACAGCAGGATTTGAGGATTTCTTCAAAGCTCAAGGTGCTTTCATGCTAACATCCTTACCTCAGAGTTGGCAGATCCTGGTTCCACTCTTCCAGAGGTACCTAACAAATGCATCACACATTTCCATTGAGCCACATAGCTGAAATTTCATAGAATCATAGAATAACCAGGTTGGAAGAGGCCCACCAGATCATCGAGTCCAACCATTCCTGTCAAACACTAAACCATGCCCCTTAGAATCTCATCCACCCGTGCCTTAAACACCTCCAGGGAAGGTGACTCAACCACCTCCCTGGGCAGCCTGTTCCAGGGCACAATGACCCTTTTGGTGAAAAATTTTTTCCTAATGTCCAACCTAAACCTCCCCTGGCAGAGCTTGAGGCCATTTCCTCTTGTCCTGTCCCCTGTCACTTGGGAGAAGAGGCCAGCACCCTCCTCTCTACAACGTCCTTTCAGGTAGTTGTAGAGAGCAATGAGGTCTCCCCTCAGCCTCCTCTTCTCCAGGCTTGTTTATTATATAAATTATTATATATAAATTATTATATAAATTATATATTATATATATTATAAATTATTATATAAATTATTATATAAACAAGCCTGGAGAAGAGGAGGCTGAGGGGAGACCTCATGATCCAGTGGGTCTCTTCCAACCTGGTTATTCTGTGATTCTATGATTCTGTGATTCTGTGATTCTGTGATATGTATTAGAATAGGCCAGTTTCAGAGCCTGTGAAATCGCAACTGCAGAAAATCTTTTAGAACTGACAAGAAACATCTTGCACAGGATTATACTTCCTTACATACTGAAGCAAAGAGGTGGACTAATGACTTCCTGAGATCCCTTCCAGCTCAGTTCTATGATTCCATACTCATTAATTTAAAAACCAATAGTTTACAAATACATATGTATATTTGCTGTTCAAATGAAAGTCAACAAAAAAAGTGGTGGAGCAAAGTTTCTTATATATTTATGACACACGAAGAAAAAGAGGAACTTATGGTTATTTCCCCAAAGACTAGGTTTTAAAGTTGTATAATTAATCTACATTTGTGGAGAAGTATAATTAAACTTCAGGGCAAATATATGCATTCAAATCCTATTAGAAAATAATGGGATTCAGAAGTATAATTACTCAACTCCTACATACAGCTTTGAAAATACTCTGAAATCTAAACATGAAGGTGTCCACAGTGACAAAAACAGAGTTTAAAAACAAATATTAAACAGTTTTATATCTGTTCCTAAAACAAAATGCCACATTTCATAAAGATCTGCTTTGAGTGCAGAAAGAAGGGGAGCTATTTTTATATCCAAAAGTCTTTCTAACAACCTGACAAATTCAATAAGTTGAAATCTGCCCTGAAGCAGATGACATCAAGCTTAGCAGTCACTCTTCAGTCCAGTGGGAGACCTAAGCCCACCTCTAGTTATTAATTAAAATGATTGATTAGCTCTGTTTAGCACAAAATAAAATTTGGCACTGCAAAAAATTCTGAACTATCAAAGTATCTCACTTTTTCTCTTGTGGTGTCATGGTTCTGTGACTGAACTAAAACAACATATAATGCTGGATGGCAGAAAGCCGCAGAAATTAATATTAAGAGTTTAATTTAAGTAATGTGATATTTACATGAATTAAAACAGTTAATTAAGCAAACAATTAAGAGCTTGCAACATTAACAAGCAATTATATAACAGACGTTTACGGAAGTTTGTCCATAAGTTTATGTCATAGGCATTTTAATGAATTTCCTAATTGTACTGAGACATTAAACAAATTAGAATAATACAAAAAATGAGGGAAAAGCCCTGGACACCAATAACTCAACCTTCTGACGCATTTATGGATTGCTTAAAACAATTGTCATTTTTTTTTAACTAATTATATTTGCTACTTAATCTAAATGGAATACTTCATTGAAGCCTGAATTGCAAGTTTTATTGTCAGTTAACATACAAAATGTTATGATATAATTGGTAGTTATAGAACTGTTGATAGAATAAGACTTAGAAAACATGATATAAGCTTCTGTAAAGCTTTAAGGCTGAATTCAGAAGAGAAAACTAGTTTATTTGGTTCACATTTTTTAATATTACAGTACAATTATCAATGTTTTATCATAAAGTTTAAAGATTTCATCTTAGTCCTTTGATCATTTTATATCAACAAGAGATTCATTACATCATGGAAAAATACATTTTGTTGAGGTTTTATGTCACAAGAAAGGGATCGTTTTTGTGTGCTAACAAAGAAATCATAACTGATTGATTTTAAAAAAAAGAAAAAAACCCAAACCCTGCCTAATCTTCCTCAGGTATTTCCCTTTCCTCTTACTTCAGCACTGCTGAAGCAAACTTCAGCACACTGAATGGTACCTAGCTGTATTGTTGTCTCTTCAGAAATTCAGCTTATGGACTATTCTTTGCATGATGTACTTCTCGTTTTATGAGAAATGAAAATACAAAATAATTCCTACATATAACCCAAATCTTTTTAAAATGCATTTATTGGAATCTGCTTGATCCTAAGAGGTTCCTGTCTAGCAGTAAGTCATTTTCAATATCATTTTTTTCCTGTATCTTGCATTTTAAACAAATAAGTTTCTTATAAAGCTAGTAATACTTAATTTACACAAAATGGTAGCCTGATAGATGTGTAAAGGAGCTATGAAACCGTTTGGATTTTTAATTTCTTTTTAAAATACAAATTCAGCATTTTATACAAGTGAACAATCAGGCACTTGCCTGTCAGAAGGAAAGATTCTGAAAAACAATTTATGTACAAAATATAAGAAACGTTATTCTATAAATGTGCTATGTGAATGAGAACAACCCTTGAACACTGATTTAATTATGTTGAAAAGGAACTCATGGCTTCCTCCTCTCATGTGAGAAGAATGCTCTGTAGAATTGACATAAGCAAATAAAATCATCTGGGAAGCAACAAGTGCGCCATCCTCCAGAAAAGAATAGGTATGCTTAGTATGAGGCATACTTCCTGAAGATAAGTTACAAGGATTTAAATTCTCTCCTAAATAACTCAGGATCTGTTCTGATTTTCCCCAATTTGTGCTCAGGGATTTCTATCCATCAAGCTGTCATGCAAAATGAGGTCTTTGGAGATGTCATTCATATATGCAGAGTCAAAAGCTCATTTACAGTTCAAACTTGCCAGTGTTTTTTCAGATAACAAATGCCAGGGGGCACAGCACAAAGTATGTTAAAAGCAAGAGGTCTAAAGAAAATGTTGGACCTATACTTGTTGAAGGTGGTCATCTGAATAATAAGGATGAAGAAAACACAGCGGCAATCAATGTGGTTTTTTTGCCTCAGTCTTTAATAATTTGACTCTGGGCTACCTGGTCCCCTGAGTCGGAGGACCACAAGTAGAAACAGTGACTTTCTATTCATGGACACTGAAATTGTAAGGGACCATCTGTATCTACTGAATGTTGACAAGTCCACTCAGCCTAATGGGATCCCAGAGTCCTGAGGGAGATAGTGGATATTATGGTATGACTCCTTTTGACCATCTGCCAAGGGTCTTGAGGGTTTGGGGAAGTCCATGCTGACCAGCCAATGTCATTCCAATCTACAAAGAGAACGTGAAGGAAGGCAGAGGGAACTACAGACCTGTTAGTCTATCCTCAGTTTCTAGAAAAATTACAGAGGAGATTATGGGTTCTTAAAGGGAAGGTCCTGTTTATCTAATCTGTTAACCTTTTATTATAAAGTTGACTGCCTAGTGGATGAAGAAAATGTAGTAGATGTAGGTTTTTTTGATTTTACTGAGGATTTTGATACTGTCTGTCACATCATTCTTATGGACAAGCGGCCCAGCTGTGGGATAAGTGCATTAACAGTATGCTGGGTGAAGAACTGGTGGAAGGGCAGAGCTCAAAACGTTGTAGTGAAAGGGGCTGCATCTGGCTGGTGGCCTGCCATCAGTGGTGCTCCTCAGGATTCAATTCTAGGGCCAGTCTGGATGCAACAAGTTTTCTGATGATCCCATACTGGGAGGGGCTGTTGAATCTCTTGAGGGGCAAGACACCTTGCAGAGAGATCTAGAAAGATTGGAGCACTGGGCTGTGGTTAATGGGATAAAATTTAGCAAGTCCACATGCTGGATTCTGCGCCTAGGACAGAATAATTGCAGACACAAGTATAAATCAGGAGACAGATAGCCCCCCAGACAGGGATCTGGGGTTGACAGCTGACAGCAGGCTCAATACAAGTCAGCAGTGTGCCCTGGCAGCCAAGAGAGCAAACTGAGTCCTGGGGCGCGTCAAATGCAGTGTGATCAGCTTGTCAAAATAAGTGATTATCCCACTGTATTCAACACTGGTATGGCCTCACCTTGAATACTGTGTGGAGTTTTGGGTCCCACAATTGAAGAAGTGTGTGAAGGTCCTTAAATGCATCCAGAGTAGGGCAACAAAGCTGGTGAAAGGCTGGGAAGGAATGTCCAGTAAGGAGCAGCTAAGGACCTTGGACTTGTTTAGCTAAGAGAAAAGGAGGCTGGGGGCTGACCTCATGGCTCTCTACAGCCTCCTGAGGAGGGCAAGTGGAGAGGAAGGCACTGACATCTTCTTTGTGGTATACAGTTATAGGACGTGTGGAAATGGTTCAAGGCTGCACCAGAGGAGGTTTAAACTGGACATTAGGAAGTATTTCTTTACCAAGAGGGTGGTCAGACGCTGGAACAGTCTTCCTAGACAGGTGGTTGATGCCCCAAGCCTGTCAGTGTTTAAGAGTCATTTAGACAATGACCTTAATAGCATGCTTTGGTTTCTCCAGCCCTGAATGGGTCAGGCAGTTGTTCATTGTAGGTCCCTTCCAATTGAAGTAGTTTATTCTGTTCTATTTTATCCTTTGGATCCTGAGATGAAAGCATGTCCTCCTCCCATGTTCTTTAAACATAGTTCAGATGACTTCCTCACAGAAAAGTTCATAGAACGAAGTCCTGTCCAGATGCAGTTTCACAGACTGAGGTGTTCTATCAACAGAGCAATAGCATAGCCTTGTTTCCTAGTGTTACTATTATTTAGTTTATTTAGGACTTCACTCAATACTAAGAGCTGTGCTGAGCTGTGATTTACAGTTTGTTTTTTTGTGTTTTTTTTTTCTTAAATAACTATATCCAAAATATTTCACATACTTTATACCATCAGGAACTCCTCAGGAAAATGTTTCTGCAGGAAGGAAGGGCCATTCCTTTTATCTCTGAAATGTGATGGGCTGATAACAGAGATCAATAAATATTTTGTGAAATAAAAATAAGAAAGGCCACCAAAAGAAAGTATGGCTGATATTTATAGGTGAGCTCTGCAAGGCTGAGTAAGAGATTTGGACACTTCACTGCTAAAATTAATCAAAGACACATTTCAGACCTCTAGGCTGATTTGCGAGTACACCAGTGAGTCTTGAATGTGAAATGCATGTGTGTAACTGTCAGTTCTAGTTCATTTTGAATAGATTCAAGGTAAGATGAAACAGATAAAAGTGATCTGAAGTAGTCACTGTATATTGAGAATGGAAGAAAAATTTAGATTTATTGATTATATATATAGCAGCAAGTACATAAATTACGGGATCTAAAAGCCTACCTGCTGAGGTTTATTAGATCTTTTCTTCGTGTGAACCTTATTTTGTCTGGTGCCTCTCTTCCTCATCTGTAAAACGGGAATTAGAAACATAATGGGCAGGATAATCTGATGAGGGATGGGGCAGTTGTAGGGAGATGACGGCATGATTGCCTAGGAAAGACTGTCACCTAATGCATTTCTTAAGCTCTCCTTTACAAGAAGTTAAATATCAATTTTATGAACTCTTCCACCATGAAGTATAACATCATACAAAGTTTTCTGTTCCTCCTTTCCTGAGAGAAACCATGAATTAGACAGAACTGGATAGTTCTTTAAAAAGAAAGAACTTTATTTGCATCATGACTCTCAGAACACAAAAACTTCTTTTGTCTCACTGCAAAAAGTATTTTTGAAATTATGTCATATAAATAAACTGGTTTTATGAGCTAATTAATTTGTTTGCTAATGAGAAGTTTAAGCTTATAAAGTTTTCAATATAAAAGATTTACAATAAAATACTGGAGAAAAATTGTCTTAGGAAAAATAAGGACTTGTACTTTATTCATTCAAGCTATTAGCTGTCTAAAGACAATGAGTCTGTATAAAGACATTTCGAAGGATGTTATATTTCAAAATAAAACTTATAAAGGGCTAGATATATTATAATTAGTCGTGGTTGTGGATGACTGTCAGTACTTCACCTTTCAATGAATTCCAATCTGTATCACTCATACCGCAGATAATTCCTATGCTATTGGTTTCTATAGGAATTGGCTCCGCGTTTATGTCCCGGAATTTTATTCTGGTTGTGTGAAACCTTTCTCAATGAGAATTAAGTGGAAATGAAATATGTTTTTGCAAAGTACTTCAGTTTTCCAGGACTGAAAACTATTTCACTAGAAAACAATCTGACAAATGAAACCTTTGCCTAAATCTACTGTAAATGCTTGGAAATTTTGACAAGTAAACGTGCCCTGGAAGAGGTACAGACTTCAACATTTATGGTTATTCTTATATGGCAAAGGAGGCTTCTTAGTTTCGAGGGTTGTGAAAGCTCCCATTGGCCATACCTTGCTCCCTAAAACCAGTTTATCAGTCTTCTGTCCCACTCTGCATTAAAGACAAAGTCACTTATACCTCTGGCAGTCTCAATAATTCAAAATCCTGCAACTATTTCATAAAAGTTTGAAAGATTTATTCTCCTTAATAAATCTCTGAGTCATACCGTCTGGCTCACACTAACCACATCGGAAGAAATCATTTCAAAGTTGTGAAAGCTGAAAAAAAACCCTTACCTCATAAAATGAAGAAAATTAAATATTTAAAAGTCTCACCATCAATATAAGCCAAGTGAGCTAGACCCTAAAGTTAAATAATATGCAACATTTTGTTTTGTAGGACTGTAAATTAATGCCTTTTGAATAGCACTTAGGAATAGATGATATGAAAAAGGAAATTTAAAGTATATTATTTAACAAGAAATGTGCAATTTTACTAGACAGTTAATATTGACAGAGATATAGAATAGATTTTTCATTTGACATCACTGAAAAAACATTTTAAAACTGAGAGCAATTTCACTTAGGCTACATATGGCATGTAACCTGTTTCATCAACGGAAAGCAGTATGATCCAATTTATTGAGCGGTAAATATTTTCACTTCTGCCTCCACCTTCACAAGGATTTATCTTAATGTTTCAGACCTTTTAGTACAGGGCAAAGCTTTTATAAGTCTGTCTGCTCAGAGGAGAAGTATTGATTATGCAGATTTTCTAAATGTTGCTCACAGTTACAGGGATTCAATAATAACAGCAAGTATCAGTTGTTTAGTTGAGCTGGTCTTTCGCTAAAGGTCTGATGAAACTTTAAATGTTAGGGCTACTTTAAAGTGATTTATTTAAAAAAATGAAGAATGAAATGGAGTTCTGACTACAGACTGAACTTTATAAATTGATATTATATCCCATTTATATACCTTATAAATTGAACACAGCTATTTTACTTCTTGAATTATTTCTAAATGTTGCTTGGCATTTATTTTTAAATATGAATCTTTCTTCTTGACTGAGACTCTTATCATTGGATATAATTTTTCTACTCTATTTGACACACAGTGACATTTAGAGATAAATATCAAGATTCTTAATAATTTAATACAATAATTTTCGTGTCTGAGTTGTTGATGTTTGAGGGATAAATACTGCCAGCTAGGGGTGATTTTGTCTTCACATTATAATGGTGTGCAGAAAATAATTGCAGGTATTAAGATGATGGCTACAGGATGTTAATAATGGACAGGCAGGGAAGGAGGGGTGGAGACGTTGCCCTCTGTCTCAGGAAAGGGATAAAATGTGAAGAGCTGTCATTGAAAAGTAGCCACAAACAGGTTGAAAGCTCATGAGTCAGAATAAAAGACTGAGGAACCAACAGAAACCTTGTGGTTGATGTATACTACAGGCCATCCGATCAAGGAGACCCAGCTGATGAAGCCTTCTTCCTCCAGCTATAGGAGGCTTCACGCTTAGAAGCTCTCATCGTCCTTGGGGACTTTAACCATCCTGACATATGCTGGAAAAATAGCACGGCAAGATGTAGGCAATCTAGGAGACTCCTGGAGTGCATTGAAGGTAACTTCTTAGTCCAGCTGATAGACACCCCCACCCAAGGGGATGCAATACTGGGCCTGATGATCACTAATACAAGTGAGCTCATCAGTGACATTAGGACTGGAGGCAGCCTGGGCTGCAGTGATCATGCACTGGTGGAGTTCAAGGTCCAGAGGGATATGGGACAGGGAAGGAGTATAGTCAGGACCTTACAGTCCAGGAAAGCAGAATTCCAGCTCTTCAAATATTTACCCGGTAGGACCCCCTGGGACATGGTCCTCAGGGACAAGGGAGCAGAACAGAGCTGGCAAACATTTAAGGATGCTTTCCATAAAGCGCAAGAGTGCTTAGTCGCCATATATAGCAAATGAGACAGGAAAGGGAAGAGACTGTCATGGCTGAGTTGAGACCTGCTGGTCAAACTCATGAACAAGGGAGAACTGCACAGGCAGCACAAGGAGGGACAGGTAACTTGGGAAATGTGTAGGGACGCTGCCCAGTTGTGTAGGGATGAGGTCAGGAAGGCCAACGTGTACCTTGAGCTGAACTTGGCAAGGGAAGTGAAGACCAACAAGAAGAGTTTCTACAGGTACATCAGCCAGAAAAGGAAAGTTAAAGAGAATGTACCCCCACTGATGGTTGAGAATGGTGATCTCGTATCAACAAATGAGAAGGCCGAGGTACTTAACAACCGTTTTGCTTCAGTCTTCACTGATGACCACTTTCCTCACCCCTCCTGAGTCATGGGACAGCAAGATGGTGACCCCCTCCCACTGTAGAGGAGGATAAGGTTTGTGAACACTTGAGGAACTTTAATGTATATGAGTCTATAGGACCTGATGAGATCTGTATTTCTATACAGATGGTGATCCTGGACACTGTCTGAATAAAAAAACCCACCACCTACTATATTCTGATTTTTTTTACGCAGGTTCTGTAAATGCCACAGCTTTTGTAAGGCCTTATGAGGCAGATTTCATTCTTTCAAGACTAAAGTAAAAGTAAAATGAACAAGAAAGTGATTTGATATACAGTTACTGTGAAGGCAAGCTCTATTTGTCCTTTACTATATTTTATATCAAATCAAGACACAGCTAAATTCAGTTTCTATACTTCGCTCCACTTAGTGGCTCAAAATGCCAGACATAACCCAGGCTGCATGAAAATAAGTGTGGCCGGCAGGTTGAGGGAGTTGAATCTGCCCCTCTGTTTTCTCTTTTGAGACCTCATCTGGAGTATTGTGTCCAGTTCTGGAATCCTCAACAGAAGAAGGATATGGAGCTGTTGGAATGGGTCCAGAGGAGGGCAACAAAGATGACCAGAGGGCTGGAGAACCTCTGCTATGAGGACAGGCTGAGTTGGGGTTGTTCAGCCTGGAGAGGAGAAGGCTCTGGGGAGGCCTTACAGCAACCTTCTATTACCTGAAGGGGGCCTCCAGGAGAGCAGGGGAGGGACTTTTTTGCAGGGGCATAGAGTGATAGGACAGGGGTGGAATAGCTTTGAATTGCAAAGGGAAGAATCTAGATTGGCCATTGGGAGGAAGTTGTTGAGGCTGAGGGTGATGGCACCCTGGTGCAGGTTGCCCAGGGATGTTGTGGCTGCCCTGTCCCTGGAGGTGTTCAAGGCCAGTTTGGATGGGGCCTTGAGCAGCCTGGTCTAGTGGGAGGTGTCCCTACCCATGGTAGGAGGGCTGGAACTAGATGATCTTTGAGGTCCCTTCCAACCCAAACCATTCTTTGAGTCTAAGAGTCTATGAGTCTATGAGATGCATCCTGGAGTCCTGAGGTAATTGGCTGATGTGATTGTCAAGACACTCTCCATGATATCTGAAAAATCGTGGCAATCAGGAGAAGTCCTTGGTGACTGGAAGAAGGGTAAAATTGTGCCCATTTTTAAAAAAGGGTAGAAAAGACGACCCTGAGAACTACTGACCTGTAGGCCTCACTTCTGTGCCTGGATGGATCATGGAACAGATCCTCCTAGAAGACATGCTAAAACACATGGAGAACATAGAGGAGATTAATAGCAGCCAGCATGGCTTCTCACGGGCAAGTCCTGTATGACCAGCTTAGTGGCTTTCTGTGATAGGGTAACCGCAGCAGTGGACACAGGTAAACTGACGGATGTGATCTATCTAGACTTCTGTAAAGCCTTTGACATGGCCCCCCACAACATCCTTCTCTCTAAATTGGAGAGATATGGATCTGATGGGTGGATGGTATGGTGGATAACAAACTGGTTGGGTGGTTGTATTCAGAGAGTAGTGGTCAATGGCCCGAAGTCCAGATGGAATTGTGTGACAAATGGTGTCCCTCAGGGATCTGTACTGGGACTGGTACTGTTTAACATCTTCATCAATGATATTGACAGCTGTTGGAACATTTTACAGAGAACAAGGTCTGGATGCTGTGAGATTGTTTAATACTGAACAACTCTAACAAGGCCTTGAAACAGAGAGCCGAAAGATAAACAGAGGCCAGTTGGGAGGAATGTAGTGGCTACTTCTGTGGGAACAAGCACCAGCTGAAAGAAAAACAATTGAAGAGAACTGTCAACATAGTTAAGTTTAGTATAACTTGGTTTCTTAGCATGTGCAGTAGTTTAGCCAATAATATATTAGTAATAGCCTTATGGACAGCTACCTTTAACCAATAATACACTGTAGATACCCTCATGGGCACCCAGTTATGTAACCGAAAAGGGTTTATAAAGAAACAGCTAAGCTCAATAAAGTGACCACTCGGTGATCACATTGATCTCTGCGTTTTGATTCCATGCTCCCGTCAACAGACAGCGAGATTGAGTGCACCCTCAGCAAGTAGGCAAATGACACCAAGCTGAGTGGTGCAGTTGCCACAGTGGAAGGATGGGATGTCATCCAGAGGAATTTGGACAGGCTGGAAAAGTGGGCCTGTGAGAACCTCATGAGGTTCAACAAGGCCAAGTGCAGAGTCCTATACCTGGGTTGGGGCAATCAGTATAGGATGGGGGATGATGTGCTTGAGACCTGCCATGCAGAGAAGGACTTGGAGGTGCTGGTTCATGAGAAGCTCGCCATGAGCCAAAAATGTGTGCTTGCAGCCCAGAAGGCCAATCGTATCCTGGGCTACATCAAAAGAAACGTGACCAGGAGGTTGAGAGAGGTGATTCTGCCTCTCTATTCCTCTCTTGTGAGACCTCATCTGTAGTAATGTGTCCAGTTCTGGAACCCTCAACAGAAGAAGGATATGGAACTGTTGAAACAGGTCCATACACGGATGATTAGAGGGCTGGAGCATCTACCATACGAGGACAGACTGACAGAGTTGGGATTGTACAGCCTGGAGAGAGAAGGCTTCAAGGAGCTCTTATAGAAACCTTCCAGTACCTGAAGGGGCTACGAAGAGAGCAGGGGGAGGACTGTTTACAAAGGCTTGTAGTGATAGGACTAGGGGCAATGGGTATAAACCGGAGAGGGGCAGGTTTAGGCTAGACATAAGGAAGAATTTCTTCATCATGTGAGTGATGAGGCACTGGCACAGGTTGCCCAGGGAAGTTGTGGATGCCCCATCCCTGGAAGTGTTCAAGGCCAGGTTGGATGGGGCCTTGGGCAGCCTGATCTAGCAAGAGGTATCCCTGCCTATGGCAGGGGAGTTGGAACTAGATGATCTTTGAGGTCCCTTCCAACCCTAACTATTGTATGATTCTATGATTTTACAGTTAAAAAAAAAAAAATTAAAATGTGAAATTTAACCTTCCAGAATGGCTACTTCTAAAAATACAAAATAGTTTTTTTGATTTTAGGATATATTCTTATCATTGGATCTGGAATTGTAACCTTTCTGCTTTCACTGCTGCTCTTTTTTGTTCCTTGATGACAGGCAAGCTGCAGACTAAACAGTGAGAGTGAAACCTGAACTATCAGCCCGACTAAGTAATATTATAAAACAGAACAATATAGTGAAGTCTTTCCTGATAAATGTTTTTATAAAAATCCTTTGTCAAAATTCAAGACAACACATTTTTCACAGAAACGTGTTTCAAAACCTGGACATCCTTTTTGAAATTCAGTAGCTTTTGATATTTTCAATTAATAAAGACAGACACTAATTTCAGAGCTTCTTCCTCCCCAATAGTCCTGAAGTATAAATCCTTTACAGACTCATTGCTATCCCTGCAAAAGCTCCTTATGGCTGATTTCTGTGCCCTATTGAAATTTTTACTTATTCTTTGAATGATTGGACTGTCTAAGAAATTTTAAGATGTGTTCATTTTCTGAAGTACAGATAGAGGATTATATCTGAACTATACTCCTTTCCATTTTTTTCTGTCTGCATTTAGATATTAAAATTATATCAGAGATGGGGTGATTTTATTTAAATTGGTACCAGCTGAATTATAACTAAGATTAACAAAGTAAAGCCAAATCTAGGACATATAATAACTAATCATAAAATAATGGACATTATGATACTCACCACAGCATAAGAAGTAGAAGACCTTCATATGAACTAACTGTAGTATCCTGGAATATGTTTTTTACAGGAAAGTCCAATGACAATCCAGTTACATTTTTTCTTCTCTAATATTTATAGTTTACAACGTAGTACTGTATTGTAGGAGCTTGCACATCTTTTGACCGGCATTTCCACCTATAGAAATTTGAGCGAGCATTTCCACTATAGAAATTTATAGGTGTGATTTTATAATACATATTAGCAAGAATAATGTGAAATAATGAAATTGGTTGTAAAGCTGACAATAGGAATCCACAAAGGTCCATTAAGTATAAGACATGAACACTTCACTGAGTTTACACTACCGTGGTTGGTGTGTTAGTAGTACTTCTGATTTTCAACAAAATGGATCATTAAGCACCTCATTTGTATATCATAAGAAGTAAACAAATTCTTCTGTTTGTGAGCATCTATTATACTAGGTAAAGTTAAAATGCATGTGCTATCTAGAATATTGCAAGTGGGGTTTTTTCTTCCTTTCTCATTTACCATATAGAGCTTAATTTTGATTACAAGTGAAACCCTCAAAATAAAAAAGTTTTTTTTCTCTAAAACTGAACAACTCCATATAAATAATTTCAAACAAATACCATTTGTGTTTTATTTTTAAATTGAATAATTTAAAAAGGCATTCACTATATTTCAAGAAAGTTTCAGCAGGAAAATTAGAACAATCTTCAGAGCCTTCTAATTCCTCAAAATAGAACAAAAACATAATTTCTTGTTCACAGTTACCAATTGTACCCATGTTTGAGTGGTTGTCAGTGCTTCAGGAACTACAAGTTGAAATTTAGAAGTGTAATCTGACAACTTTCTAAGGATATTTGAATAAAAAGTATTATTCACTTTACACTACAATCCATTAGCTTCTTGTTTTTCAAAGTCATGGGTAAGTAGATGATGGAAAAGTTAACAGTCTTCACCTGCAAAACTGTGACTAAATAATCGGTGGATTATATCAGCTAGAACATTGTTGTGGAGAATACAAGTGTTACTGGGGTAAGAAAAACAAATGTATCAATTTCTTTATCTCCTGATCAAAATTGTATTTCTTTTTACCCATCCGTCTTCATCTTGTCGTTTGGAAGCTAACTTTAATTATGGAAATATTAAAGCAGTTAGAAGATGGTAGCCTGTGAGACCTACTTCTGCTGTTAGTCTGAAAAAAAAGATTGTCAGCCCATTGCATTGTAGTACTTGAGGCCAAATGCTGCATGCCACTGGCTCCTGTGGACTTCAGCAGCACATGTGGGAGCACATTGCCTATGAGAGTTGGGCCATTACTGCATTTAAAAGCCTAATATCAGTATTATATTGTTCTGTAAACCCTCTTGGGTTTGAAATCTCTGTGTCCTTCAAGTTCTTGTTAAAATGAGCATGAGTTTGGTTAGAGGAGTGGTTGTCAGTGAGTTTTCAGACAGGACAGCTGCCTTGTCCTTTGGAAACTATGTACTATAAATTAAATCAGAATCAGGGTTCCAGGCTGCTACCCACAAACAGCTGAAACTTGACATTTTGATTTTGACTTGACTTCTTCCTGTAGGTTGTCCTGCTGTTGGAAGACAAGTCCAGTGGGACTTTTTTTGTGACTGCATATGTTGAAAGAGACGCAAGAATATCCTGCTAGTAAGACCTACCGCAGAGAAGTCTGTCATAGGGATATTTCTGTATTCTTGCTTGCAAAATAGATGTAGTGCTGCTAAAACAGGTTAGAGCAAGTCCTCAGGAAATGCCATCAGTAACTGTGCTAAAGCCAAAAATATATACTACCTGCAAACATGCTGAATTTATGACACCTCTTGGATTAGAAGACAGGAACTGTATTGATATGCCAAAGAAGTCTTTGAGTCTGCACTCTGCTGAGGTTTTATCCAAAGCTGTGATTTTCTTATCTTTTGAGTTTTAAACATTATTCCTGCAGCCTACCCACTTATCATGCAGAAGAGGCAGGAGGCAATGTTGAGTCATCTGGTGAGTATGTCTTCATCATGATGCAGCCCCAGGAGGGAAACATTTCTTTACAAGCAAGCTCTGTGAGCATATAGCAGTATCACACTTTCAGAAATTCCCTATTGCTTTATTAGGAACACATCTGAAAGAATTTTAAGATCCTCTTTGTTATATGTTATTGACAGCACCAGCTCGCCACCATGCTATTATCTATTAGTTCATTGTCTTCAAAATTATAGCCTAGAAGAAAAACAGCTTAAAATTAAGTTCTCCATTATGGCATTGCTGATTTTTTTCAAATATAGGAGTTGATTGTAATGCCAACTTGTTTGATATTTGTTGAGGGAGGTGTAGAAAGTATTTTTAATTACATAGACCACATTTATACTCAGGCATTCTTTTTAATTTATTGTTGTGATAGTTCCTATTGTTATACTTAAGGAAGGCCATACTTTGGAAACGTGTTACAGAAAATACACTTTACAGATGGATGTTAAAACAGTTCTCTTGGTTTTCAGTTACATTCTAAAAAAATAACATTGCTTTGCAACAGTTTTGGAGGTTTAGACTTACCAAGTCAAATCTTAAAATAATGATAATCTTGCTGCATCATATGAAAAGCTAAGACAAGCCCTCATACTATACAGAAACAAAATGACAAAGCAAATTGATCACCTCTTGCCTCCAGAGAAGGCATCATAGATAGTATAGAAGCACTCGGATTACATAATCAGCAGCTAAACAAAATTCAGTGAATTATGCAAGTGTCTAAAATAGTATCCTGAAGAACAATGAATAAAAGACTGATATATCACAGGATACAGAGTGCTGGCTGGCAGACAGCAAGGATCTGAATCATTTGAAGACTAGTAAGAGTGGATAAGTACGAGAATAATTCCACCCATTATGCAAAATAAATAAAAGGAAGTGATTTTCGATATATATTTCCTATTAGATAATTCATACTTCTACTTAAAAATAAAATAGTGGAAAAACCTTTGTGAAGCAATTCTTCTGAAACACACTGTTTTTAAAGAATTTATGTTGCTAAAATTTTAGCTACATATGAAATCACAGCCCCAGATTTGTCATATTTGTCATGCTAGATTTGTCATATTTATCACAGGAATTAATGTTTACCTGTTTATCTTTGCTACTTTTTCTCATACTGTGTTGGCTATTCAAGAAGAAATGTTTTAGTTCTCAGCAGGCTCCTGTTTTTGTTCCACAAACAACTCTACACTTTTGTTGTGAAATTACTGCTTTGGTTTAGGTACACCAAAGATTAAAAAAATCACTGTACCTATACTAGAGGTCAGCCTATTTAGTTTATAGTATATTAACATACATTAACATATAACATTTGTTATTAACATGTAACATATGTTATAACTTATCAAAATGTAACATATATTAAGTTCTTTGGAGGGTACAACCACAGCTGATTTAGGGTTTTCTGTATATTCTGTAGTGCTCCTGGTTTACATGAAAGACTGCAGGCATATTTGCTTAGGATTTATTTCTGAATTATGTGCATGTGTAACTCTAAGCTTCTTTCTATATGTAGCATATGTAGGAGATAGATAGTATCTCAGAGCTCTGAGCAGTGCATCTTGGTAGTTACTTGGCTTAATAATTAATATCCACTTCCTATAAACTTGACTAAAGTATACTATAGAACAACAAAGTAGACAACTTTTTACTACCACAGCTAATCCCATTGTCTAGAGTAGAATTATTCATACAGACAGAAGTTCCTGAGTTGGTGTCACAACAAACCACAAATAGGTAAATCTGGCAAGGCTTAAAGATGAAAAGGGCATCATAAGTGAAAACAATTATTATCTATTATCACCACATTCTCATGGTCAGGGATTTGTGCATGTCTGTGCGCATTACACACAGATAAATACAGGTGTACACCTTTTTTTTTGTCTTTAGGAAATACTTTTATTAGAAATTACAGAAAGAACATGTGCCAAAGTTTCCTACAAATAGGTGAGTAAGACAAGAAATATTAGATATCCTAGTTTTAAAGTAGTAGTTCTTGATGAATGGAAACAAATGCTTTAGGTTTGAAAACAACTCAGAATCCAATGTGATTAAGACAAAACTCAATGTCTCTTCCAACCTTTCTAGTCACTCTGGTAAAGTACACTTGACAAAGAAACTTCTATGCTAAGCACATAAAGACCACAAATTGAATTACACTCCCCTAGCATCAGTCATTGCAAATCAGTGAGGAAAAAAACTGTTTCTTGTAAACACAGTAGATCTCAACATGTTGTTCTCTATCCCTACACTTTTTTCTTTCTGGAGGGCATATGGAAGGTGTCCCATGGATCAAAGATAGAGAGAGTTCTGTAAACAAGAATGGCGAACTGGTGACGGAAGCCAAAAGCACTTATTGCTAGTTTTTCTGAAGACATATAATGGTGTTTACATACTTTATAGATCATTCGGGAACAGAATAATATAAATTATTACTATGATTTGTAAGATAGGTTTAAAAGAAAATATTTTATTTCTTTGAACATTCTCAAAAGATGAAAATTTCAATGTCTTTTCAGATTTTTCTTAGAATTTGACTAATTATTTTTCAGTTAAGGAATAAAAAATTTGCCTTTAGACATTCTGCACTTTTTTCAAGCTTCTGAAACACTTTGTTTCCTCTACAAAAGTGTTACTGTTGCTTTTATTTTAATTTATCTCTCTACTGATTTAAATATCCTTGAACTTGGTTTCTTCATATTTCAGTTATATCTGAAGAGAGATCAATAATAGACAAAATATTAATCATATGATCAATGTTTCATGAAATATCTTACTTTTTAACTCCAGCATGATTATGGGGAGGTGATGTATTCACTACTTAACCACATCAATAAAAGTGAAAGAATAATGGGGCGCCCAGCACTTGGCATTACATTTTAACATCAAATGGTGACAGGACATGGTTTTCCTGGAGAAGGAAAAGGAACAAAGGATTTTTTAAAAAATACAGTTATTTTAGGCAACAATTGCATCAGAATTTGCACAGCAGAATATGCCTTGAATTCCTAGACAGTGCCACCTGGATTTTCCACATCTAAGTGCTCGAGTATTAGGACAGGAGATAATATTGGTAAGATCATTCTTTCTTTTTTTTAATTTTTTTTTTTTTTTGTGTTCTGGGTAAGTAAATTTGTGAAAGTCTGTGGCAAGGTCTCCTTTGCCTTCCTTGTTAGGAAAAGGAAGAGGAAGGCAGTTCTTTTTTCCTGCAGAAGAGCCAGTACCACTGATGGTTTCTTTTCTATCTTGAGAGGGCACAAGGGGGTTCTCTTATCTTCTTTTCTCTCCTGGAATTCTCTTCTCCGCTGCCAGAAGACAAGACAATAATAATAATAATAATAAAAAAATAGATAGTGGAATTGTATTATGGACATATTTTATTCTGTTCAGAGGCTAATGTTAACCCAAGGACTGGGAAGAAAAATGGAGAACACTTGGAGAATAATGCATTTCCTAGTCATGCTTTTCCTGCTGTGGATTTCCTACTTGATTTTCATTTTTCATAACTCAGTGTAATGTCAGAGCATTGGGCAGCAGGAAGAGAAGCCAGGAGGAATGCTTCATTTCCTGATAACCAGAGAGAGAAAATTGAGATTTTCTATTACAGTCATGCAGGAAGTGGCACACATTAAGACAAGAGTGACTATGTGTTACAGAGTGATTTCTTGACCCTTTTAGCTAACAGGATTGATATTTCCAGAACAAAAGCACTGCTATGTTTCTAGATCAGTAAGTCTTCAATGCTTTGTATTATATATTTCTATTTGCAGCAAAACAAGGCTGCTAAGGATGGGGTTCTGCTGAGACTGGTTCTGTACTGTGTAGGTCACTTTTATTGTTTTCCAAGCACTTTTACCTATACGGTTATAGAGAAAGTTAAGTAGAACATAAATTATGTGCTATTTCCAGATCTGGATATTGATAGTAACTTATTCATGTTTCTTAAAAGTCAAGCAAGAAAGCAAAGTATCTTCACCCAATATAACAATGTGAGCTATTATTCTTGGATAAATGTTACAATTCTTCATTTAGTCTGGTCACTAATTTCGCAGTTGCTGCATCTCCATTTATTGTCTTTTTCTCATGTAGTTTTTATTTTCCTCGTGCAATGTTGACATACATCTATGTTTCATTTAATTTAAATGCTTTAATTCCTTTTTTTGGCATGTGTTGTCCCTGGAATGTTTGCTTATGTTTAGAAGCTGGAATAGGAAGGCATGGTTCTCAAGCCACTATCACCTTTAAGGTTGGTTCCTTCCATGGTAAAATAGTTTTGGTAGAAGCAGGATTTAATTAGGATTAACATTTTTTTTTATTCTTTTGAAGCCTCAAAGAATCCCATATGAAAGTTAATCAAGATGTCTCATGCCACAGTCTGGTAATAAGATACAATTACCCAGTAGACTGATCAGATTTGAAAATTTTTAAATGTTACTGATATTCTCAAAATATATGTTCATAGAGTCTCATCTGTCCAGTCCATACTGATGTTTCAAAATCATAAGCAATTAAAATGCAGGCTCTCTCACTGCAATAGGCCCTTGCTCATTTGCTCATAACTTCTTACAACACTCATCACTGGTAAGCGCTGGTGAGCATTCACAGTACTTGACCCATTGCTGTACTCGCTATGTAGCCCATGAAATGGAATACTCCACTTAGGAGGCAAAAGCTTCACCATATGAAAACTGCATAGAGATCCTGATAACTGCACAAGACTACATCTGCCTGTCCAATGTCACAATTCTCTGATATCTGTAGCATGGTCAAAGCCCTGCTTTCAAGAGCAACTTGTTGAGAATTTCCAAGACTCAAATATAACCAGTAATTTTACAATACATTGCAGCTAGTTCGGACTAATTTCAACTGTCTGGAAAAAGGAGAGCAGACATGGCATTTCAGGAACACTCTTGTTTAGCCACAGAAGAAATTCAGAAGAATTAATTAATTTCAGAAGAAATTAATGAGAGATAAAAAGAAACAAATTGACCTTCAAATACATTTCTGATCAGTAGAAACATCCTTTGTGTCCTTCTGAAGTTGTTGCTAGAATTTCAGTGCTGTCTTTACAAATTTAAATGAATTCTTATTTCCAGCAAACGTAGTACGACTAATTTTATAAACTCAACTGGAAACACTACTTATTAGAGAAAGCAACTTTTAATGTCAGAATGTGAATTATGTACCTGTTTTGGGGACATACTGGCAGAATTTGAAAGTGCCCCGTATGACTGTGATAATCAAACCAAGTGCAGGATGCATACCTTTATGCATAGGTATCTAATCAGGTTGACATGTGAAAAATAGCCAGGTATGATGATATATATTCCTTATTGCCTTACCCAGAAGCAAACTAAGTTATGAGGTTAACGCAACAAGCAAAAATAGTATACTTTGACCTTTCTATGTAAGTGTTTTTTGAAGGAACTATTTGTTAACTGCCACCAGGATTGAGTGCTCCAGAGCATGTTAAGCCTTGCCAGCCCACTGGATTCACTTCTGTGGATCAGAGGCTGAAGATGACAAATATGCCCATCAATGTATTACTTGGAGCTACATGTGTTTCTGTATTTTCACTTTCAGCAACCTTGTTAAGTAAGAAATTATGGGAAGTATTTATACAGGATGTTGTTGCAAACTATATTGTTGCAATATAAGGTTGAATGTTTTATTTATTTATTCATTTGGGCGAGAAGGGAGGACAATTTATATTTTAAACAGTTTGGCTACAAACATTCTGTTGTGCCAAGATGAATGGTTAAAACAGTGGTTATAAATTTTATTTTGGCATTGCAGTAAATTGTGTATATTCTTTCCTGAATGTATGTGTGAATTAGCATTTTTTTGTGTTCATAATGTGACCTTTAGGTTTTCAACTTCCTTTAGGAAATAGTCCTCTTGGAATCTATGTAGTTTTTACCAAGTCCTTACTGACACCTGATCTAGTGAGGTCTGTGTTATCTGTCCCCTATAATTGAATCCAGTATTTTTTGCAGCCTTAGAAATTCTAACCCACTGTCTTTTTAAAGTTTCTGTCAATGCTCTTTTCAACATAAAATCATCAGGGAATGGTTTGGGCTGGAAGGGACCTTAAAGATCAGCTAGTTCCAACTCCATAGCCATGAGCAGGGATACCTCCCACTATATCAGGCTGATGAAAGTCTCATCCAGCCTGACCTTGAACACTTCTAGGGCATCAATGATGCCTCTGGGCAACTTGCTCCAGTGCCTCGTCACCCTCACAGTAAAAAAATTCTTCCTAATATCTAATCTAAATCTTTCCTCTTTCAGCTTAAATCTGTTATGTCTCATCTTATCATTGCACTCCCTGATAAAGAGCCCCATCTTTCCTGTTGGTCCCCTTTAATCATTGGAAGGTCTCCCTAGGGCCTTCTCTTAGACTGAAAAACCCCACGTCCCTTAGTCTGTCCTCATATGGGAGGTGCTCCAGCTCTCTGATTGTCTTCATGGCCTTCCTCTGGACTCATTCTAAGAGATCCATGTCCCTCCTGTCCTGAGGATTCCTGAACTCAAAGCAGTGCTCCAGGTGAGGTCTCACAAGAGTGGAGTAGAGGGGCAGAATCACCTCCCTTGACCTTCTGGTCATACTTCTTTTCATGCAGGATGGGATATGGCTGGCTTTCTGGGCTGCAAGCACATATTGCCAGTTCATGTTGAGCTTCTCATCTGCCACCTTATTTTTTTTAGTGAACAGACATTTCAAATAGGGATATACTGTTAATTATTTTAAAAAAAATATTCGCAGGAGGAAGTAAGGCAAGAATAAAAGAAAAAAAAAGCACCTTTTATTTTTATTTTCTGTTTTTTCCTTTTATGTCAATTTAGCAGTGAGCTGTTCTGATATGCAAGTGATATAGTCCTCTTTTGTTTGTCTCCCATTGGCTTGGATGGATGGAGTAAATCCAGGGCCTCATACATGACACCACCAGGATTCAAGACTGAGCTACCCTGTTGTGCTTCAGAAGAGCACTTTTCACAGAATATCTACTAATGAAAACAGGTAACTGTACTGGACATTAATTCCCCTACCAGATGTCATAAATCTTTCACAGAAGATAATTAGGCTAATATTTTTTTAAGTGATCTTAATCTTTATGTTAAACCTATTAATAAAAAATATAAAGCTTAAACTGAACCTTATTTTAGTGTCTCTCAAGTAATTAAATAGGAAGCAAATGAATATAAAGGTTTTTTATTATACTAAAAAGATATATGTTAGTTATCTTGTTATTTGGGTTACGTATAGAGCACATTTGAAAGGTCACATGTATTACTAATAAGCTCATTGTTTATCATTAAAAATATTTGTCAAACTGTGGAACAAATACTTATTTATTTTCAGCATCTTAGCTAAAACATTAATTATTTTCAGCTATTAGAACATCTTAATAAGGAACTAATATTAATTCAACTAACAAAGTTCACTTTTATTTGAGACACTCACTGAAATAATTAGTAGATCCCCTTCATTCATTAACATTTCAAATCTCATTAAAATGTAAATAGGAAAAGGTTTTGTGTATTAGAATGTATTTATTGGCATTTATCATAGTAAGTAATTTGGTCTTCATTAATTATAAAGAATATAATAAATAGTCATTTACTTTTGTGAAAACAGCTGGTTAAGCGTTGTTGTACTTATGTCTTTTAGCGTTGCAATCAAAACATATGATTCTTCATATAGATATAATTAATCTAAGCGCTGCACTAGAAGGTGTACACAGTTGAAAGTACTGCAAAAAAGGGGTCCTGATCATCATGTACATGCAGGAGAAGTACTTAAAGTAAAGGACTTTTCCTAAGCAAAAAGATACTACCATATAGATTTCCTCCCAAAATTTAGATGAATAAGGTTATCAGAGGATCTTTGATAATCACTCTGATGCTCACACTCTGTCAAATGGCAGTTCAGAAAATAAGAGAATGAATTTTAATAATCAGATCTATTGGAGTTTTTTTATACAGATGCCCTTTACAGGTTTTTCCCCACCCTCCCCACCCTGGCCCAAGCCAGTAGGTAATGGTGAATAACTATTTAATCACTATAATATATTTGTACTTTTTCTTATTTTTGAGACTCCCATGGTTGGGGGCATAGGACCAGAGAGTGGCCAGGCATAGAATATCGCAAAGTGTAGTCAAAGGGCACATACATTTGAACTAATCTGGGCTTTGATGCTAAACTGAAGATCAGAAAGTAGTCACTAGCTCCTGTATTTCAGGAGTGCTGAGTCTTTCTCTGTGGACTTTGATCCTGAGTGACAATGTTACACTGATCACTTTTCACCAAGCTATTGGAGGAATACAACATTTTTTTATCTGCATAACATCACATAAAGACCTGATTTATACATTAAAATTTAACAGGCTTCTAAAGTAAAATATTTTCATATCATTTTAATTTGATAAAGAAACAGGTTTACTCTGGCATATAGTGCTTGACCTTCCTTCACATATATTAGTGTCCTTTTTCCTGTCTTACATATACAAAGTAATTCTGTATTAAAGTAGCCAACATAAATATAGAGATGAAAGAAGAAGAAGGTAAATAAGAGGAACAAACTGAAAGACAGAAAAATATTAAGAAAGTGATTTATGTACTTTTTTGTAAATAGAGTTCCAAATTGAATGGGGTTTTTGATAGCATCTTAACACTCTTTTTGTCAGTTTTTATATTTATGTCCAGAAAAGTTTGGTGGTTGTTTCTTCTGGATAATTTTATATAGGTATAATTGTTGGATTAAACTTGACCAACATGTACTGGCATAATTTCGGTTTTTCATAATTTATTTTAGGTTAGCTTCTTTATAAATGAGATACTTGAAAGTATGTAGCCGTAGCAAGCACTAGCTGTTCAGCATCATTTATCAAATACTAAAAATATGAAAACTGATGTATTTTTTCATAACAAGTCTTGAAATGAAGCAATTTCTTTCACATTTCTTAGGACAACTGGTTTTATACATGTTCTAAAATGTCATCTTAAAATTATTAATAAGACAATTAAAAAAACAAACACTGTAAAATAAATTAGTGGCTTTTTTATTGTGGAAGAGTGGAGCATGCCTTTCCATTTTATAAGAACAGAAAGAATCATGGAATCATAGAACGACCTGAACCAGAAGGGACTCACAAGGATCATCTAGTCCAACTCCTATCCCTGCATAGGACAACCCCAAAATTCACACCATGACACTTGGAACATATGCCGAATATGGCAAAAGACCAGCCAGTGAAACTTACCTGCTGAATGGCTGAAAAGTAAAAACAAATAGTATCACAATCTACTAAGGAACTAGAGAAATATCAAATCAATGAAGGACTTATGTCCCCAAAGTGGGATTTATTTAGTCAAGTGCTAACATATTTACTCTTAAGTATTAATTCAAAACTCCTGCCCAAATAAAGTCCAATCCTCAGAGTGATGATTATTTCTGGTATGGGTTTTTTTGTGTTGTGTTTTGGGTTTTTTTTTTAATTTTTTTTTTTATTTCACGTTCTCCAAGCACTTAAAGTGGCGTGTCTGCTCATCCCTTGCAGCATTCCAGGATACATGGCTAAATACCAGGTTCCACCTAATGAAAAAGAACCCTTCTGTTTCTTTATTCTAGTGTTCCAGTCTAGAATGATTCCTACAACAATCACTTTAGAGAAAGCATGCTACAAAACACATTTTTGATCAAAATTTTTATTCCACCAGAATTCTGCTTATGACTCAGTCTTCCTTTTGCTTAAAAGTCTGGTTAACTGCTGAAAGATGCA
This sequence comes from Phaenicophaeus curvirostris, assembly GCF_032191515.1. Lineage (NCBI taxonomy): Eukaryota > Metazoa > Chordata > Aves > Cuculiformes > Cuculidae > Phaenicophaeus > Phaenicophaeus curvirostris. Next base: position 27,434,649 of record NC_091394.1, on the reverse strand, counting down.
ATTTCAGTTGGAAGGAAGCTTATTAACCCCTAGCAAAATCAGATTATTTTTCTATCTTCCTTGTTAAAAATAATTTTATTTTATATTTTTGTTAGCACAGCCTTCAGGAAAGGGAGAAAAAATGTAACAGCCAGAATAGATGACATTTGGGATATCAGAGCAATACCTAGTTTAGTAAATATGTTTTTAAAGTATCTTCAGACTACTAAAGCAATTGTAGTCATATCTCTTATTTCCCCAGTAGCTGGTTTTGCCTGCTGTACCATAGCATAGCATGAAAGAAGAAAGAAAGTGCATGGGTTTCAAGAGAAATTTCTGAGCTTTACTTGTGTCTCTGAAGAAATTCATATAGACTTGTGAATCTGAAGGATGGATCACAAGTGCAAGATTTTAGGCTTGTTCTGATACTTTTCATTTCCTAATCCATAATTCCTGGCTGAAACTTTACTCAGCACAGTGGCTCCTCTGGATCCCATGCAGATATTTACCAGTTTGTAGGAGATGTGTGTACTGCGCAGAAAGGCTTGACACCAGGACTGTGTAGTCTACCCTGAGGCCAGTGTGCAGAGTTTGGAGAATGCAATGCCTGACTAGAAGCATTGAGTTATTTAATTTAATTTGGAACTACTGCCATCTTTAGTGCAGAATTTCTCAAAGTCTTCAGGGAGATTCGCCTCTTACTTATTTTTTCTATTTTTTTCTTCAGGAGCTTTCTTCTTGGCCTCTATAGGCCCTACAGCTAGCAACTTCTAACTAGGTTGGATGAGTTCACTGAAGAAAACCTTTCTGTTGTGATCCAAGTAAACTGTACTTATATGTACTGCTGAATGCTATAGTTCACTTTGCAAATATTTCCTGGGATTAGCCTACCTGTGTTAGAACAATCACAAGCATACTTTTAACCATTTTCTGTTCAGTTTGTTGCTTAACAACCTAGCTTTCTATGTCATCCTTCCATTGTACATTGTTTAGGGAAAAAAATATTTCTTTTTGTGTTTTCATAATCATAGAATCATAGAATAACCAGGTTGGAAGAGACCCACCGGATCATCGAGTCCAACCATTCCTGTCAAACACTAAACCATGCCCCTTAGCACCTCGTCCACCCATCCCTTAAACACCTCCAGGGAAGGTGACTCAACCACCTACCTGGGCAGCCTGTTCCAGTGCCCAATGACCCTTTCTGTGAAGAATTTTTTCCTAATGTCCAGCCTAAACCTCCCCTGGCAGACCTTGAGGCCATTCCCTCTTGTCCTGTCCCCTGTCACTTGGGAGTAGAGGCCAGCTCCCTCCTCTCTACAACCTCCTTTCAGGTAGTTGTAGAGAGCAATGAGGTCTCCCCTCAGCCTCCTCTTCTCCAGGCTAAACAACCCCAGCTCTCTCAGCCGTTCCTCATAAGGCCTGTTCTCCGGCCCCCTCACCAGCTTTGTTGCTTTTCTCTGGACTCGCTCCAGAGCCTCAACATCCTTCTTGTAGTGAGGGGCCCAGAAATGAACACAGGATTCCAGGAGCGGTCTCACCAGTGCCGAGTACAGAGGGAGAATAACCTCCCTGCACGTGCTCGTCACACCGTTTCTGATACAAGCCAAGATGCCATTGGCCTTCTTGGCCACCTGGGCACACTGCTGGCTCACGTTCAGTCGGCTGTCAACCAACACCCACAGTTCTTTCTCCTCCAGGCAGCTTTCTAGACCGACTTCTAGTCTGTAGCACTGCATAGGGTTGTTGATTCCCAAGTGCAGGACCCGGCATTTGGCCTTGTTAAACCTCATGCCATTGGTCTCAGCCCAGCGGTCCAGCCTGTTCAGATCCCTAAAAATAAAATACTTAAACAATGAGATGAGGCCTTATGGGTATTTTGGTAAAACAGGTATGGATGTTAATAGTAGAAACTCTGAGGGACCTACCACGGTTTAAACAACATATTGAAAATACTGTTCCCTAAAGGAAGACTGCCATTAGAAGAAAGACACGAAGTTGATAATGAATCCTCCAAGTGCCTGTAGTGAAGAGAGATTTCACATCTTTGAAAGAATCCCACTGGTGCTGTCTCACTCATGCTCATAAGGAAAAGTCACTAACTTCTCTAAGTAAGAGAGATCGGGAGGTGATTTAGAGGGTGATACTGTGTTTGCAATTAAACAGGAGGGAGCAGAGAGAAATTTGTGGTTTTCCTCTAACACTGAGTATTCACTGCTTATTTCCATCTGTTGTAATCCCTTCTTTTCCTTTAACTTCAACTGATGTACCAAAGGCTTGGTTTACCCATGTCTGGATTTGATGAAACATTTCAATTTAATATAATCATAGAATCGTAGAATGCCAGGTTGGAAGGAACTTCAAGGATCATCTGGTCCAACATTTTTAGGTGATGTATAATTTGAATGAGATGGCCCAGGACCCTATCAAGCTGAGCCTTAAAACTCTTCAGGGTGTAGGAATCTATCACTTCCCTGGGGTGATTATTGCAATGATTAACAGTTCTCATAGTGAAAAATTTTTTTCTGGATTGTAATTTGAATCTCCCTAGGAGTGACTTATATCAATTACTGCTTGTCTTTTCCATGTGATTCCTTGTAAAAAGAGAGTCTCCATCCTCTTGGAAGATACCCTGTATATAATCATACACGGTAACTTAAGCCTTCTGCTCTTAAAGCTGAGCAAACCCAGTTCTCCCAGCTTTACTTGTTATAGTAGGTTTCCTAGTCCTCTGATCATCTTAGTTGCCTTTCTCTGGACCATCTCCAGCTTGCCCGCATCTTTTTTGTATAGTGGAACCAAAATCAAATGCAGGCACACAGCCTGACTAGCACTGAATAGAGTAGAAGAATTTGAATGGTTACTATAGTAAACAAAAATAAGTATTCAGGAAACTGAACTCACAAGCAAGAAAGTTATTAAAATCATGCCATTGGTTTGGTAATAGAGTTTAAGGTGTTGAAGAGATATCTGCTTGTGCCAGTCAGCTTCTCACACTGAATGGCCATAATGTCTATAAAGTGACAAAAGTTCTACAATGATCACACCATTTCTCTGTGTGAAACTTCCAAGCTGCAGATCAAATCTGGTGTGACTACACTTAGGTCTTGAAAAAAACATCATATGGACTTACTTAAGGAAACATTCTTCCAGGAATTTCTATGTTCCTCATTCTTCCCTCAGTTCAGTCTCTCGTCCTGCAACATAGCATACATCTTCTTTGCATTATTCATGATGTGCTATTTCCAGATCCTTTACTATTGTTTACACTGAATAATTGAGACTTTATTCTTTTCTTCAAGAAAATAATCTCCTCTAGCATTTTAAAGATACAATGTACAAGTGTGATTTACTTCTACATTACTCAATTAGGTATACCCCCAAAGGTACGTATCTCAAAGTATATAAAGAAGTATGTTAAACTGAAAAAAAAATTGCTCACAAATGACTTAGAATCCATTATTTAATTTATCAGAAAATACTGGCGATGATTTAATCTTCTTGAAAAAGAATCTTTAAATATTCTCACTAAACAGAATTTTTGGGAAAAAAAAAAAAAAAAAGATTGGCAAGAACATAACCTGGCTCCAGTACATAGAATAAATCTATTGAGCTTTTGCCTCTTGACTGATGTGAGGTTAATGACTAATTAGGCTATAGAAACTCACCAAGGAAATACTGTTTGGAAGGGCACGTAGATGGGTTTCTACATCTGAAGTCTAGCTGAGGCTTTCCAAGCTCAGGCTTTCAGCTTATGTAGAAAAGGCCCTACACTTAGTTCTTTACCTTTAGCTCTTGGTGACTCCCCAGGTGGTTCCAAGGCCATGGCAAAGTTGAGAGATAAGACTGTTGCAAGTGTGCGTTCCTTACCTTGCGGCACTGTGAACTGGAGGTTGCTCTAAGTGTAAAGTTCAGGCATCTCCATCCAAAGAAACATGTTAACAGGGCTGCGCTGAGATAGCTGACGTTTATGCTCCCAGGCATAGGGAGTCTTAAAGGCAGCAGGGACAATTTGGTGGTTCTGTGGGCACCCTGACTTCTGATTTGCTTTAAGTAAGCTAAACTGGAGATACCTCAAACACATTTTTTTTTCTTTTAATAAAGCGACATATTTTGTATAGTAATTGCATGTCTTATAGTTTCCAGATAGTTTTGCTTCTATGCATCATTTCAGTAGCACAGTGTTCAGATAGTATGTGCCTGTCAATTTGCAGCTGATGTAGAATGAAGAAATTATGAAGAGCTGTTACAAAAAGGTTGTCAGGCTGTTTTTTGTGATTGGGAAAAAAAGGTAACATCTCTTCATATTCAATACTTACATTCCATTGCACTTTTCATGGAAGTGAGGCTTGGGAAATCATACAGTGTTTCTGTCTGCCTACCAGAGGTATTGTTCACAATTTTACCTACTCCTTGTATAGTCTTGATGCAATTTTGATATATTTTCCAAAAGCACTGCAGGATTCTCACACCAGAACTTCATAATGGTGTTTGGGGTCACAGTTGTTTTTTTTATTTGGGATTTTTTTAAATTTTCTTACGTTGAGACCAATCTTGTTTAACATCTTTATCAATGATCTGGATGAGGGGACTGAGTGCTCCCTCAGTAAGTTTGCAGATGACACCAAATTGGGTGGGAGTGTCAATCCTCTTGAGGGCAGGACGGCTCTGCAGAGGGACCTGGAGAGGCTGGATTGGTGGACCAAGGCAAATTGCTTGAAAATCAACAAGACCAAGTGCTGGGTTCTGGTCTTAGGCCACAACAATCCCATGCGACACTACAGGCTTGAGGTAGAGTGGCTAGAAAGCTGCCCAGCACAAAAGGACCTGGAGGTGCTGGTTGACAGCCAGTGGAACATCAGCCAGCAAGCATTGTGTTCAGGTGGTCAAGAAGGCCAACAGAATCCTGGCTTGTATCAAGCACAGTGTGGCTAGCAGGAGTAGGGACGTGACTGTATTCCTGTACTTGGTGCTGGTGAGGCCACATCTTGAACACAGAGTTCAGTTTGGGGCTCTTCATTAAAAGGACATCAAGTTCCTGGAGCAGGTACAAAGAAGGGCAACAAAACCGGTGGAGGGTTTGAAGAAACAAGCCTCATGAAGTGCAGCTGAAGCAACTGGGATTGGTTAGTCTAGAGAAGAGGAGGCTGAGGGGAGACCTTATTGCTCTCTACAACCACCTGAGAGTAAGTTCTAGCAAGGTGGGTGCTAGGCTCTTCTCCCAAGTAAATAGTGATAAGAGAAGAGGAGATGGCCTCAATTCGCACCAGGGGAGATTTACACTGAATATTAGGAATAAATTCTTTACCGAAAGAGGATCAAGCATTGGAACAAGATGCCCAGGGAAGCAGTGGAGTCTCCATCCCTGGAGATGTTCAAAAAGCATGTACTCATGACACTTTGGGACATGGTCTAGTAGGCATGGTGGGGTTGGGCTGACAGTTGGATTTGATAGTCTTAGAGATCTTTTCAGACCGTAATTGTTCTGTGATTCTATGATTCTATTCTATGACTCTACATATTCAGTCTAATCCCTCAAAAATGGGTAGTTCTGAGTACCTTGTTTGTCTTTGAGATTTTGATGGAGGTCCAAGCCACTTTTGTTTCACATTTTGATGTGAAACATTAATTATTAAAATTTGGCCCCAGAACTGCTAATGACATCTGAAAGTAGTCTTATCCTTGCATGACTACTGTTGCCAATTTGTAGAAAAATTAAGGGTAAGCCACACTGCACAGTACATGTGAGAAAAAACCCAACACATTCTTTTTTCCCTATGCAATCCTGGTGCTACCATCTTCTGCAAAACAGGCAAGGAGGGATAAAAGAGTTAATACTGTATACTTCCTAAGGCTGAGAATCAAAGACCTGTCTTGTATTTCCTGCTTTGTCTCTTACCCAGTGTGAATTTGCAATCCTTTCTGTAAAGGGCAACCAGGCTTGTTTGGAGTTTGACTACCTTTGTGTATTTGTCAGCAATCTCTGCTTCTGCTGGGTGACAGGTTGCTATACAGAACAATGACATCTTTCTCCCAGGCTTAGGCAGAGCTTTTCCTCTTTACTTTTTGATTAGAAGCCTTTTATGGTTTTTGAGCCTCCTCTGGGACAGAACTCCCAGTACAGGGCTGTACTTTAAAGGGCATAACATAATTCTTGATTTTGAAATGAATGTGATTTCCCTCTAGCCAACTTCTCAATATCCTGACAGAGCCCCAGAATGTCAAAATGAAACCTAACAGAAAGAAAGCAAACTGCTTTATTCAGACAAACAGGCTCCAGTGTAAAGACAAAAACAATGTGCTGTGTGTAACTTATCCTAATAAAAATAAAATAATTGTATTAGAAAATAGAATATAATACATTGGGAATGTCAACAAAAAATTTTAAATTTATGTTTGGGATGCTCACTACAAAAAGGTCCTTTTGCATGAAGAAATACAATACTAACATTACTTAAAAGCAGTTGAAGCACGTTTTCTAATTAGATCATAGAAAAAGAGAGTAATTAGATGAAATTTGCTTATAGTTTGGGTTATGTTTGTCTCTATTAGACACGTTATACACAGCTTCTTTTTCTTTGGAACAGCAGGTAACTTCCATCTATCTGTCCTTTTTAACATGACAAGAGTTTTCACTCATCAGGTAATATAGAATAGTAGGTAGTATGGGTATAAACAAGAACATACTATGAACTTTTATTGGCAAAGAACTTTACTTAAAACATTCCCCATTTAATGGGTATAAGTGAGTTTCGTTTTAAAGTATATTTTGGATGTTGACACCGGTTATTGCAGCAGCTGGTTCTTTGTCAAATTGGATGATATTCAAAACAGGATATTGCTGTTCTTTTTCTTCTTGCCATCTGTTGCTGCTATATACATTTTTTTTTTCAATAATTAGCTTCTGAATTGATTAGGTCATATTGTAAATGTGTTCCTTTTATGAGATGTTTAAAATTAAAAGCACAAGGAAAATTACAGTGTAGCTTAATTCAATAGTACAACTTAATCCACTTACAAATTTTCTGTTTAAAAAACCCAACAACAAACATTTTTTATTTTAGATATGGGTGCTTGTGACTTAATTTTAGAAGAAATCTGATCGCTTACAAACATATAATTCAGTTTGCTATTTGAACACCAGGCAAATTATATAAGATATAATTAGTTGCTGAAATATAATAAAATAGAAACAAAGGTAAAATATAATCCTGAAATGTGTTTTTGTTATACAACCTCAATCTTATTTCATAAGTGACTTTCAGCCTCATTGAACAAAGCAGTTAAATTCCTTTGGATCCTGTGCTCAGCAAATCTTACCAACATACACGTCTATAAGTATGCGAGTAGCTTTTTTCACCTCATACCACCTGACTTGAATTCCTGCATTATTTGATTATTTTAAGGATCAACTATTAAATTACCCTGGAGAGGAGAATTACGCATGCAGAAAATTAGAGGTTTTCATGTCTCTCTCTACCACAGTTAAACATTTTTTTCAAAAGGAGAGGTAGAATTAGTCTGGATGTTTGAGGCCTGGTGAAACATCTTGATTTCACCTTCAGAGCACAGTGTGCCCCGAGCCTCAAATGAAAAGCCAAGACACGGAAGATGTATGTGAACCTGTTTTTAAACACAAAGTCATATTGCAGAAATAGTGAGGCTAAATCAAATCTATACTTTCCAGTTTTTTTAACTCTTACCATTGCAACTTCAAACATGCTTTTACTATAACATTAACTATGCAATATATATCCAAGGAGACAAGATGTCTGAGCTGGAACAGGCTTCTTGGAACAATGTTCGCATTGTATGTGTGGCCTGGGTCAGTACCCAAGGCTGTATTTGTAATATTTTCTTCATACAAAGAAATACAAGACACGTGGCAATGACCCTATGAGGTGCTACTCATTTGTAATATCTGATAAATGGCATAAACCCCATTAATGTCCTCTCAAAAACTGATGTCTTTTCCATATATTGATCAATTATTGGCAACTGATTGTTGTCTTAGCAAACAGATGACTGAAGAGAGAGTTTCATTCTATGGGCACAACTGTGTAGATGCAATGTGTTGCAAGAACAAAAACGTCTAGCCAGGTCAACTGTTCCTTTAACCAGTATTTCCAGCCATGCTCCATTTAGTGAAACTACCACTGCTGCAGCAGTAACTGACATTTCTTTCCAATTAGTAAATGTTAATTGACACAGTACTTACACAAGCATGGGCAGGTATTATCTTTCTAATTCCTGGCTAATACTTAATTTAAAGATGGTGGTTGCTTTTCTCCTGCTTAAATGACTATTTGACAACTGTTGAAGTGTCAGATGAGTAAAAGATGCTAGTGAGTTTAATGTTGTCTAAAAGTGAAGGAAGGTCGGAGGGAAACTGCTGACTTCCAGCAACATCAACTCAGAACAACATCAGAACAAGAGTACCTTAAACAGATTCATTTGTAAAACCTATTTTCATTGATTACAGCCTCAATCCAAAAATACTCATTGAAGTCTTGTCCTACTAAACAGTAATTTTGGAAATGCAAAGTCAGGACACTTGTTTCCTAGTAGTCAGACTTTTGGTAAAGTTGGGTAAGTACTTAAACCTTGAGATCTGAACTGCAAACAGCCTAAAATGAAGAGTGCCTTGGGTCAGGTTCCATGTCTTGCTCTCCCAGCTTTCTCCCCGTGTAGTGTAAAGCCAGACTCTGCTTCTTTCTTTGCCTTAAATAGTTTGTCTGAAGACTGTCCGTTTGTGTGTTTTGTGGCGCCAGCCTGTGTGTGGAATCAGGTTCAGGAGAAGGGCAATGCAGGAGTGGGCACCACTCTGCCTTGTTTGGCTGAGCTTGGGACCCAGAGCTGGCTGTGGTGGGGAGAGGTGGTACAGCATTGAGTGCTGCCCTCACCCCTGTCTTCCTCTGCCCACCAGACTGCCCAGACCAAACCCTCCTGAAAGACAGGTGCCAAGACCACGCCAACACGACCGTGTGGCTTGTGGGTCCAGGACGTGGCGTATAGTTTCCACCATACATTGGTGAAACTACAACTTCAAAGTACTTTGTGGTTGGTTTGGTTCCATTGCTCCTGATGGAACATTGTTACAGGAATCTGTTCCTCTAGTGGCTTGAAATCACATTCCAATTATCAGCCTAAATTCCTCATGGCAAATTTATTCCCATTTGATCTGTACCAATGTTGTTCTTTAGCTTAAATAGTTCTCTCACCCTGGGGTTTTATTGCCCAAACCTACTTACTAGCTTTAGTCTCTTTAGTCTTTGTGTTGCTTACTAATTTTCGTACGATAGCTTCCTTATTCCCTGATGGTCTTACTTAACAGACTTCCTCTGTATCATTATGTATCTGAATTTTTTTTACTATTAAATGATCACCACTACATAACAAAATTATATTGGTCTGTATTATGAGGTCTGCAGGTGACGCACAAAACAATGGCAATCAGTCCTAATTAGAATAATAACACAAGAACTCAGTGGTTTATGCGGTTATACTAATAATTCAGCAAATATTTTAAGGGTTAAAGACTTAATGAGAACTTAAAGACTTTCAAAAACTATTTGGAAATTTCATGTGTGCACTAGTTCATATTAATTTTTACCAAAAACTTGCAAAATGACTTCAATAGTTTCTTGTTATGCTTGAAAAATACTGCCTGATTCACCTCTAGTTTTACATATGTACACACACATATATATATACTATCTATAAGCAAAATACATACATATATACATACATATCTGTATACAATTACAATTGCATTGCATTTCAGATTCATAGTTATTCTGTGGCCAAGGACTTTTCATGTTTTCGTTCTCTGCTATGTGCAGTTGATGAGCTCTGAGCTTTTAGCAGCAGTGTTTTTTTCTTAGTCCATGTGTGCATAATCTTCCACATGACACTATTGAATTTCATCCCATCTATATAACTTCAGTCTTCAAGAACACTTAATTCTTTTTATGTGGTTTTCTCATCCTCCTTCCCACCAGTATGGGTGTCCTGGCCTTATGTTGTCAACATATGTCATTAGTCTGATTATTATTCTGTGTGTAGCCATCAATAAAAATATTTAAAATTATTAAGTTCAAGGCCAAAACTAAAGGAATTTTTCTGGTCATCTCCTGCTGGCCAGAATTATTCTCTCACCACAACCTGACTACCCCTAACTAGTTTCTTATTTTAGAATTCTTTTGCTAACCCCCAATTAAACTAATAATTTCCCATGAGCAACTCCATCAGATACTTTTCTGAAGTGTATATAAATTAGATTTATTACATTTCCCTTGTTACTTCTCTGCTGGAAATCAGTAGCATATTGGCAGTGTGGTCCTTGTATATGTCTCATAGAAGTGAATGTATTTTTATAATTAATATTAGATGTCTTTTTATGTTGTTAACAAACCTTGTTCTTACAGATGTCTGGTGCTTTAGGAAGGATTTCTTGTGTTTCTAAAACATTTTATAAACTCAATTATTCATATAACATTACTTTCCAGTTCAAAGCAATCAGATGAGAGGTTGTAATCAGGGTTAAGAAAATATAGCTTTGAAATCTTCATTTGATTTTTCAATCCTTAAGTCTGCAGTGTTTCCAAGTCTTCAAGTCTTACTAATGTGGGAAGCTAAGCTTTTTTACAGACAGAATTAAACTGTGTAAGAAATATTAGGCTCCTCAGAAATCAGTTATTTTATTAGATGCTTTTAGAATTCATACAGCCAGTTTCTTTTTCTCTGAAACAGGTTTTCCATATACACCTGAAGTCTTCCTATAATGACGTAATTAATTCAGGGTTGTGGGTTTTTTTTTTGTTTGGTGTAGGGTTTTTTGGGGGAGTGGAGGATTGTTGTGGAGGAGGGAGGGTTGTAGGACTTTTTTTTTCCTGAAATGTAATTCTTTCTTATTGGCATATTTCATTACGTCCTGTTCACCCAGCAGGGCTCTTCACTATATGAAAGCAAAATTATTACAGCCGTAAACTGTTACTGATGGCATAAAGAGATATAAATTGCCTTCTACCAAAGATTTTACTATTATGGGGAATAACATCGTTTTTAAGAGCATATAAAATCTAGCATGTTTTTGTTCTGTGTCTGAAGTGCACTAATAGCTGCTGTAAACTTTCAGGGCTGATGACTAAATAAAGCCTGGAACATCCAGCCCCACAGACCTCAGCATGTGCAGAGTGAAGAAATATCTCAGGGAAACACAGAGGGAGGGATAACTTATTGTCTGCATGAAACCCTAAACCAAAAGAAATGAAAATAATATTAAGAAATCCATAATAAAAATAGGAATTATGAAAAGGTTCCTCACATTTTTTAAATAGTCTACTGGTTTTTAACCTGATCCAAGCCATGAACCATTTTAAAATCAAATTCTGGAAAAATCAAAATGTATTGCTGTAACTTGCTTGACAATGAATTTGCTCATTAACAACTGATCCTGCTTTTACTAACAAAATTCTTCTCTATATCACTGCAAAATCAGCTATTTCTCAAGGCTTCTATGATGACTTTGGACTTATTAATTGGTAAACTCAAAAGGATAGTATTTTTAGACACTACAGTCTACTGCGGTACATTTTATTTTCTTGACTGAAGGCTTAGTCATTATATCATTGCATAAACTTACATGTAAAGAAGTAAATTATGTTTCTAAAACAGATTTATTTTTTAATTAAGAGACTTGTTTATTTCCCTGTTTTTAAACATAAGAATAGTAAGTAGATGAATCAAAATATAAAAATGATCAAAGTAAACAAAATAATAAACTTGTAGAACACAATCAGCTAAGCAGAAAATAATTTTACTTGCTCTCAAGCTCCAGTATGTAGTTATTTCAATTTTTCATTCATGGAAGTTATTTTTTCTAAACTGTAAATGCAATTATGTGCTGTTTATTTACTGTTATGGCTTTGTGCAAGATTCACACGCTGGTCGTTATGAAGAGTCTTCTTACACAGCTAGCTGATCATGCGTGTCTGCATGTTAATGGGTACATATCATACTATGTAGAAGGGTCATTCTTTAACTTTAAGCAGTTTCATGGATTTGTTATATTAAAATAAGAGTTATCTGTTTCAGAGAATTTGGGTACATAGAGCACTGAAATTAGACCCTGATTTCCTCCCATGGCTTCTATGTGTTGTTGAATAACTGTCACAATTTCTATGGTGTGTAGTCCCTCTGTTATCTCTCCCGTTTCAACTGTAACTGCTGAAGAATGTCCTCCAGCAGCTTAGCTTTATCATCTGCCCAAAAAGTTTAACAAGTACATAATTTGTGGGGTTGTTAAAATTCCTGGAGACTTGAAGGAGTGAGAGGAAATTAAAATTTCTCCTCCATTGCTTTGAGCTCCTGATTTTCAAAGAGCACATATTATTTTGAATTCTTTGACTTTATAAGATAAAATTCTATTTCACAGGAATAATCAATGCTTTTTCATACTACAGATTCAGTTAATTCCTACCCTTGCTGCGTAAGAATAAGATCACCCTTACAAGATCAAAGTTTCATGTATTTACTTTCTATTGTCTTCTGCTTTTCCTTCAACATTAACATTACTATTTCACCTTAACCATTTATTTTCAATTTTTAATGAATGTCCTATTTAATTTTGGTAACTTTTTCACTCACTTCTACTGGATCTTTGTCTGGTTCTCCCTCTGGAAAAACAGGGACAGTTTTCATTCTTTCTGTATGCTCTGCATGTCTGCAAGCACTTGCAGGTTTTGCTACTGAGGTAATCCCTGTGTCCTGAGTCTACATTTCTATCACACCCCTCTTTTCCGGTGTTTAGTTCTCCCTTGTCTTCATCAACCCACCCTCCATACAGCAGACTTGCCAAATTGGGGTCTTTGGGGATTTGTGTCAGTCAGTACACCTTGTATATATTTTTCCCTTTGTATTTTATTTGAAAACTCTCCTCTCTCTCTCTTTTTGTAAGGTAAGAAGTGCCACACTTTTTTTTTTTTTTTTTTTTTTTACAGTATCATAGTTGTTGTCCCCTCCTTACATTCACTGAAAATTCTTAGAAGCATCAATTGCCTCAGAACTAGCAGTAGGAACTTTCTACCTGTCAGTCTTTACTAACCTTTACTGAGTGTAAATACATTTTTTTTTTTAATACCTGTAGGGAACTTAAGTCCTGATAAAGTTTTTTAGTAAACTATTCACACCACTTTGGGTATTGTGAATAGTTATACTACTGGTGTTATGTATTTTATTTAATGACCACTCAGAGTAATGGGGACAAATAAAAACCCTCCATTCTGTGTCTGAATTTAAATGATGTATAATGAGTAATTAATTTGCTAAAGATTTTTGCCATAATTTTATTAACATATACAAAAAGCCATTCCCAGCAATACATAATCTTTCAATCACGAATAAATTAAACTCAGTTAATAATAAAAAAAAATTGTGTAGAAGCAAACATATTCTTTTATAGTGCAAAGGAATGGAGAGATTACATAACTTTCCATATGAAAAGTTAACAGACACCTATCTTGTGTAATATTAACTGCAGTAAAAAAATAATGACACAGTCTGTTAGTCATAAAAGAAAATTGAGAGGCTTAAACTCCAGCAGCATAAGATCAGTGTCATAGCAAAAGGAATCATATCTTGATGTAAGATAAAAACAAAGCAAAGAAGCCTTAGGTGGAAGAAAAGAGAGCCAGAGAGGAGCAGAGACATGAGTGGAATATGTAGGAGCTTTTTCTCAGCAGGAAACAGGGTGGAGACTGTTCAGTCAAGCCCCTAGAGGCATCCACAAGTGTCAGAGGACAGCTCTCAAACCAAAGCAAGGGAAGGGACAAGTCCTCCTCTACTTGGAATAGTTGTCATCAGGGAGAAAGGCTGCTGTTTGTAAGCAGGCAGACTGGACAGGTATTTTACTCCTCTCATGTCTAGGAACAGCCGGTAGCCTTCATTCCTAGTGTTGTCTGTGTAATTTCTTCTTCTACTTCCTGCAGAGCTGCCTTGACTCTGCGAGGAGCTGAGAGAAAGGTCATCTCACTGCTGCTACTCCTGGGGCATATGATAGTGTCAGTGTTGCCAGGCTGGATGACCTACCACAACAAGGTGTCCTAAGACAAACGGGGAAAAGTAAAACTAATGCCACCTGATCCTGCTTGTCTGTCTGCTACGAGACACAAATGTAAGTCGTGTGCAGTCTTATCTGACTATCCTGGCAAAGGCTATCATGTTGCTATGTTGCAGAGAAACAAGAGACAGGGAAAGCTGTGATCGTATCAAGATGGTTTCTCTAGCTCAAATCTCTAAGTTAAGTTAAAGATTTAAAATAAAACCATAAAAAAAATAAAAAAGAAAAGGCAAACAAACCAAACCAAAAAGCACAAGCAGACACAGAGGAATATAAAAACAAAAGATCTGTCACCTTCTTCCAGATGACACCTGCCATTGTTAGTTTTCTTACCAGACCTATCAGATTAGCCATGCAAGTGTGTTTCCCTTAGGTCTTGTCTCTGTTGTTTCCCTACTCAGATCCTAACATGCAGAAAGAGTGAAAAATGGGAGAGGATATTTTGACGAAAGTGAAGGGGGTTATAATTTGCAGCTATATTACTTTCAGGTACAGCCTGGCCCTAATTACTTAATTGATTCAAGTAAAACTAGATACTACCACAAACAAATGTTCCCAGAGTCTGTCTCCAACAATAGGCAGACATTGAACTAAATTTATATTTAAAGCAGAAATTGCTTTTGCACTGAAAACAGCAAAACCTGTAAAGCAATAGGTTCTGTTCTTGACATGTTTGAGAAACACTTCTCAGTGACGTGGAGCCAGAGAGGGGAGAAGTGGCATTAGCAAAGCTAAACCAGTAGGCAATCCTTGACTTCTGTGAGGAAGCATAAACCCGCTCTTAATAAAAATACATTATTATTTTTCAGGACATTATGTACTGTTCATTACACTATTTAAGTGACATCACTGTGTGTTATGTGTGAAGTAAATCATGAATCTGAACTTGCTTTAGCAAACCCTCCATTATTTATCAGCAGTAAGCATTGGACTGGTTATCTCTTAATTACAGGAAGAAACATGCTAAATGATGTTTCAGCCATTTTAGCAGCATTTATTGTACATCTACTACATGTCTAAATCCCTGTGTTAATGCCAATCACAAAATGTCCGCCTGTTTTTTCTGAGTGTAAATTAATGTTTTTCCTTATACAAATAGATATGCCTGTACATTCTATTAAATAAGACATCTTATAGGACATAAGTAAGAATTACAAATGAAAATATTTTAAAAAACCATTTTCATAGCTCATATGCAGCTAAGTAAGGACCTTATTCAGGTATGGAATATAGCTATATTGGCTATCCAACATGTAATCCCTCTTTTATGTAGTTTGACTTGACTACCTGCAGCACTTTCTCGACCATTAGGAAATACAGGTTTTTCTCTCCCACTTTGCCTGAGAGGTAACAGGCTTCCTTCTTCAAGTACATGACTGAAGCTCGCAATGTGTCTTCATAATACACAGGATTTCAGTGTAATTTAAATTTTATCATTTATAGAAGGACTAAGCTATTCTTGAGAGAGGGAGAGATCAGAAAGTCCATTTGCTATCTTAGCATTAAAATATCGTCTTTCAAACTGCACAGTTCTGGAGGCAAGTGTTAAGATCATGAAGACATAAATAAAGATGACCAAGTATTATTTCTTTCAGAGCACCTAGTTTATCAAATTAAATATAATTCAAATTTTCTGAGGCACAAATACATACCATACTGAATATTTGGAAAAAACATGGTCTAAAAATAAAGATTAAACACAGAAATTTAGAGGAAGGTTTCTGCTAATCATTTTCTTATGAGGTGAGGTGAAATGAAATGCAAGACAATAGAACAGGAAAAAAGTGAACATTTTCTTATCATACTGACAGGTAAAATACAGCCACTTAAAATAAACCCAAGTTTACACTTAATCACTGGTCAGAGCTTTCGGTTGTGTATGTATACTGAAGTACATGGAAATTTCACCTGAGAATGTCTGTCTTTGGCAACAAAGGTGCTGTGCAGCAGCTGTGAAAGAGGATTGATAAAATGTGAGAAAAACAATTATATAGACATGTTCAGTGAATGTCAGTGAAGAAGTGTGGGGAGGAAGTGCTACAGGTGCCAAAGCAGAGGTTCCCCTGTAGCCTGTAAAGACCACGGTGACACAGATTGTCCCTCTGCAACCCATGGAACACTGTGGTTGAGAAGATACTCATGCTGTGGCCCATGGAGGAGATCATGCTGTAGCAGGTGGATGTAACCTCAAGGAATCTGCAGCCTGTGGAAAGCACACACCAGAGCAGGCTCCAGGCAGGACCTGTGGCCCATAGGCAACACATGCCAGAGCAGTCTATTCCAGAATGACAGTATGCCATGGAAAGCACTCATGTTGGATTAGTTCTTGAAGAACTGCAGCTTGTTGGAAAGACACAATTTGAAATATTTGTGAAAGACTGCATCCCATGGGAGGGACCTCACACTGGAGCAGGGGAAGAGCTTGAGACCAAAGGAGCAGCAGAAATGAAGCATTAGGAACTGTCCCCAATTCCCCATCCCTCTATGCTGCTTGGGAGGAGGAGGTAAAATTTAGGAGTACAAAAGAGCCTGGCAAAAAAAGGGGTGACAGGAAGATTTTTAGTTTTCTTTCATTTTTTGCTATCCTGCTCTGTTACAACTAATTTACAATAAATTAAATTAATATCCCTAGTTTGAGTCTGGTTTGCCCCTGACGGTAGTTACTGAGTCATCTCTCTGTCCTATGTTACCCATAAGCTTTTCATCACATTTACTTCCCCAGTCCTGTTGATGGAGGGGGCAGTGATAGGGCAGCTTGGTGGGCACCTGATGTCAAGTCGAGGTCAGACCACCACACTGTCAAAGGCAACTAACGATATCCTGGTTTGCACTAGGAGGAGCATTGCCAGCAGGTCAAGGGAGGTGATACTTCCAATTTACTCACCATTGGTGAGGCCATATCTAAACTCCTCCATCCAGGTCTAGGCTCCCTGGTTCAGGACAGACATGGACATACTGGAGAAAGTCCAGTGAAGGGTCACAAAGATGATGAAGGAACTGAAGCACCTCACCTAAGAGAAAAGGCTGAGACAACTGAGACTGATCAGCTTGGAAAAGAGAAGGCTCATTAGTGTGCAGAAATAATCTGAAGGGAGCATACAAAAAGAACAGAGGCAGGTTCTTCTCAGTTCCCAGGGGCAGGGCAAGAGGCAGTGGGCAAAAACTGAAATACAGAGGGTACCATCTCTGTAAGAAGAAACACTTTTTCCCTGCAAGAGTGACTGACCACAGGCACAAGTTGCCCAGAGTGGTTGTGGAATCTCCCCTGTTAGAGATATTAAAAAGGTGATGTACATGGTTCTGATCAACTGGCTCTAGGTGGCTCCGCCTAATCAGGGATGTTGCAAAAAATAACATGTAGAGGTCCCTTCCAACCTCAACCACACTGTAGTTCTTAAAAAAAATAAAAATAATAAAAAAAAATGCAAAGAAATTGTAATGGTAATAAAATTTTTAAATATGTATCAGGTTAAAAAAGATTTTAACTGTATGAATGTTTTCTATAGTCTTTTTTAATTAATCTGATCTCTTTAAT
This sequence comes from Phaenicophaeus curvirostris, assembly GCF_032191515.1. Lineage (NCBI taxonomy): Eukaryota > Metazoa > Chordata > Aves > Cuculiformes > Cuculidae > Phaenicophaeus > Phaenicophaeus curvirostris. The sequence continues at coordinate 27,417,016 of NC_091394.1, read as the reverse complement.
AAGTATATTTTTATTGTTGTTATTTTGTTTACATCACTGTTCTGGTTTGAGATAAAGTGGAATCAATTTTCTAAATTTTGAGCTAAGCCTCATTTAAGTAACTTCATTTTCTGAAAGTTAACTGCATGTTTTTCAGACAGTGTCTGTCTCTAGAAGTGATAATGCTTAAAATTTATGATTATCACCAAAGTAACAGAGCATTGGTATGCAGAAAGGCCATTGCTTACATCTGTCCCTATGGAGACACGGTTATCCTCAAGCTGGTAGAATGCTGGAAGTCAAAGGGGTGAATAAAGGGTCACATTTGCAGGCAGAAGCAGATGGGTGACTCAAAACTGATCAAGAGTATTCCATTCCATATACATCATACTCAGGATAAAGCTGAGGGATCACAAATGACAAGCTGATGTCTAATATGGACCTTGTCTGTCCTTTTGCCCCTGAGGCCAGATCTGTGAGTTCCTGAATACACTACCTGAGTCCAGCTCTCGTCTGCCACTGAGTCCAGTCTGGGACCTTTCCCTGTGCCTGCTCTGCAGCATCAGTGGTGAAGTACAGTCACTGGGGGAGAGGGGAAGGGTGTGATTTTGTATATTTGTATCTATTTTATTTTTTCCTATTATTATTACTATTACTAATACTTCATTAAAGCTGCTTTACTTTTAGTTTCCAGCCCACAAGTCCCTATTTCATTTCCCTCTCCCCTTTCCCTGAGGGGTGAGAGGGAGGGGTGGATTGGGGTCAGCTGCTTGTAATTAGTGTCTGATCAGCCTGAGTTGATCAGGGGCTAAACTGTGACAACTGCTGAAATTATAGAAATCATTTAGAGTGCGAGTTGTCCTTCTCTTGCTGTCTCTCTACACATATATTAGAAATTCCCCTTAGCTTGTTATGGTATTTCTGAGATTTCATTGCATACAGAGATAAAAGAAAACCTTAGAGCACATGTATTTTGAATAGAAATGGGTAGAAATGACTAGGAAAGAAAACTACATATTCAAATACCGCATGCCCAGCTATGGCTGCAAGTAGAAAGCGGTCACCATTGACAAAAATTATGGCAGACACTAATAACAATATGTTGTATAATTCTAGTGCTATATTCTTTATTAAACCAAAACTCTTAAACTAACATCTGACTCTCATAACATTCAACAAAGGGAAATGCCAAGTTTTGAACCTGGGAGGAATAACCCTATGCACAAAATATATACTGACAGCCAATCAGGTGTAACTTGAGGAGGGGCTGAAGATCCATGCAGACACAAAGTTGACCATTAGACAGAAATGTGTCCTTGCATTGGAGAAGGCCAATAGCATCATGGGCTGCGTTGGGTAGAGTGTTGCCAGTGGGTCAAGCGAAGTGATTCTTCTCATCTGCTTAACTCTGATGGGACAGAACTGGAGTGTTATGTTCAAGTCTAGGCTGCTCCTCACTGAGTTGAAATACTGGAGCAGGTCTGAGCCATGAAGATGGCAAAGAGCAGCAGCACAAGGCGTGTGAGGAGAGCTTGAAAGAAGATTAAAGATAGATCCTGCTCTTCACTACAAAAAAACCTAATGGAAGAGTAAAGAGAATATGGAGACTTTGTTAGATGACAGGACAAAGAAGCACTGGATACAAGCTGGAATGTGAGAAATTCTGTTTAGATATAAGGAAAAAAATTCCACTAAGATCATCAGACATGGGAACAGGTTGCCCTAAGAGGCTGTGGAGCCTGTGTCCTAAGAGATATTCCAAATTCAATGGGTCAAGGTGATGAGCAGCTGCCCTGACTTGAATTAATTCAAGAAGGTGTTTTGGACTAGATAACCTGCAGCATCCCCTTCCAGCACAAATGATTCTGTGATACTATGCCCATTTCTGATTTTATAACTATTACTATTACTACTAGCAGCTATTATTATTGGTGGTAGTAGTAGTAAGAGTATATTATATAATATTAAATTATGCAAGGAAAGCATAGCTGAGTTAAAATGCAGCACTGAACTATGCAACAGCAATTCTCTGTTAAGGCTTTTTCTGCCTCCTATGACTCTCTTGTCCACTCTTTCCTAAATTACTACTATTTGGAGCATACAAAAAGGGAACTTTTTCAGTTAGAAGCCGGTGAATACACGCTACAACTCAGGAATGATTAATGTACTCTGAACTGTTTTTTGAAAATGTGAACTTTAATCCAATCATACATTTTCTGAACAGAATTCCATCAGCTTATAATTTTCATCTGCATTAGAATATTAATATTATTAGCTTATTTCTTTTAATATATCTGGAAGGAAAATAGGTTGTCCAGGTGGATTTGGAACAATTTTACTGCACCTAATTAAGCTTTCTGTCTGCTTGAGACATGATGCACAAGGGGGTGGATTATGATTTCATATTCACAAAAAAACCTTTAAATGTCATCCCTCCCAAAACAGATCAAAATAACTATAGATGCACTCTATCCTTGAACACATGCAAAAAAACCCTCCACTCAATCATATTATATATGTTCTTTCCTTTTTTCCCTTCAGATCTCTTAATCTTCAGTCCAAGTAGTTGTAAGGAAAAGGATGTGCAATATAGTAATTATATACGTCTTCTACCAGGTAGGTACATTCTGTAACTCAACATTCCTGAACTGCCATAGGGTGTTTCATTACAATGTGCTCACTAATCTTTTAAGCCAAGTTTTATTTACAGCAGCTCAACTCTTGGTATTTTTGTGACGCAGTAGTAAGGTTTCCAGGACGTAGAACGGAAACTTGCCATACCTAATAGTTACAGTCTCAAAGATACAAAGAAAGCGCTTGTGTAATTAAAAAAAATAATAAAAAATAAGGGTAGACTACAGCCAAATGGAAAATGGAAACATTACACAGAAAGTAAGGGCAGAAAATTGTTCATTTACTCTATTTCCATTTCCAAAATGGTAATAAAAATGCCAAACAGATTGATTTTCAGGCATAATCTATATTGCAGTAAAGTGAAGATGTATTAATATAACATAATTTTCTTGTAATACTGCATTTTTACTTCTCTTTCAAGGATATGCCTATGTGCATATTCAGTTTGGATTTAATTGGGTACTGCCATTTAGTTTTTAGTATTTATGAAATGACATGCCTTTCTCTGAGAATAGCTGTATAGAATTTGCATTTCACAATACTATGTGTTAGACATTCTTTCCGGAGTAGTTAAGACTTTACTGTCAGAAAAATTCCACACAACTGAAGAGAGAAAAAAAAAAACCTGTTCTGGTGAACTGGCCGCTGGTGCCTTGCTTGATTTGTGTATTCTAAAGCTGTAATAAATCTTATGCATATTCTAAAGCTGTTACAGACTCATAGCAAAAAAAAGTCAATGTTTGTTGTTTTTTCCCAGATGAATTTCATTATCTCATGTTAATAAAAATCTTATTGGCAAATCTAAAAGGAAAGCATTTCTCCCTGAAGATGTCACAAAACTAGATTTTTTTTCCCTAAAATGAAGAAGAAAACAGAAAAATAAAACAAAAAATAAACAACAAAGGAACAACCCCTAAAAAAAAGCTCTCTAAAACCATCCAGAAACCTGCTATAGGATGACAAAAATCCAAGCATGCAAGAATTTTTAGGCCAAAGACAGTGGGAGAAAGAAACAGAATTTAAGAGAAGGCTTCATTCTATATATGTGAGGGAAGAACCTCCCCTGTGAGTGCTCATCCTGGAGTCTGAGAATGGGTTAAGCACATTCTGTTTAAGATAAATTTGACAAAATGAGGCTGAAGTGAAGAACCTGGGATCCTCCTAATCAGTAGTTTAAAGAATCATATCCTTTCTTTCTTGCTTTCCTGGGCCACATAAACTATGTATTCTTATGTACACAACAGCAAACTTCAGCAAGAGAACAGGCTTTTTTTTTTTCCCCTGGTTGTTCTACTAAGGTATAGAGAGCGGTGTAAGGGAGAACTGAAGCCTGTCTACAACTGGATTCCTTTTCCTCTCTGTGACCTCACCAGTAGCAGCTCCCTTGCATTAAAATCTAAAGCTTCTGAAATTCTAAAGTTTCTTGAACTGAAGTTCACAAATTTCTCTTTTCCAAGCAAAGGTACTAGTCATCATGCAACCACATCCAATGACCATCCATTGTATCTCATGAGCTAGCAGAGGCTGCACTTCAGTAAAGATTCAGTCCTGAATCCCATATGGATGAGAAGGTAAAGGATAGCCTGAAGCTAAAGGTCTCTCATCAGTTCGCTTCTCAATCAGTGCATAGCTGAAAGCACACGTTTCCTAATAATCTATGTTGAGTATCCCTGTGGAGGCATAGACTCAAGGATAAATAGATGCTTAAGTTAGGACCTCCTGAATTGCTCCACAGAGGTTTTTCCTTCTATGTTGATTCAATCTCAGAAGTCCATGGGTCCATCTCATGTTCTGAGTCACTGTATTGAAACAAAGTACCTATCTTTTAAGTGTTGGCAGCCTTACACATGAATCTTTGAGATGGTCAAAATCTTCCCCATGGTATCTGCTAGGTCCAAACTATGTCCTTATTCACTTTGAGTAGTACCTAATTTCAACAGTATCATTAAAATAAAATTAAAAAAAAAGTTCACAGTTATTTTAAGAAGGTAGTTTGCATAAAACTTCTAAGTTATTACTTAAGAGCAGGAATAAATATTTCCAGATGGAAGATCCTCATTGCGTTTGGGTAACTACCCTTTCACACACTACTTTCTAGCTACTGCTCAAAAAGTTATTAAACGATTTCATATTCAAGGAAAACTGACAGCTAGATATTTCTGTCATAATTGTCCAGAAGTGACCATCCTATTGAAGAGAACCAGCTAAGAGGACAGATTGTTCATCTCATTTCCATGAATGGAAAGCCAGAGTCCTTGAACACACACGATTTTAATCCAGCATATATTATGTAGTAACGTGTTTTACGTAATGCTATGAATCAAATTAATTACTATATAGTACGATACCATGACCCATTCATGATAATCAACACAAAAATGCCTTTTCAAGGCTTTAATTTTGAAAATTAATTACATTTTAACCTTTGATTAATCTGCATTTTTTTTATGACATTACTTTTTTTTGATTTAATCAAATAGCAAAATATGTAGCTCAGGAAATGTTAACTTTATAAAGAAGTCCTTGTTTTCCTTCGTGTAATAATAGTAGAGAAATCTCTGAGATAATTAAAGTTGGTAGTTTTCCTAGAGATAAATCTCTAAACATTGTAACTTTCTATGTTCATGGACCCTGACATCAGCATACATTCACATTTTCATGTTGTCTTCTAACTGGAGGCAGAATGATAATTTAATTACACAAACCAGAATCTGTTAATTGGGTGAAGTTACACAGTCAAGGAGAGAGGAAAATGTTGCGTGTAAGCTTTAATTAATTTCCACTTTCAAATTCTCAGATACACCAAAGAAACAAATTATGATTCAAGCTGTTGACAGAATACACAGTTCCAAGGACGTTTGATGGAATACAGGTATTATGATCATGAAAAGACATTTTCATCAGGAACTTTGTTTCACATTCTAAATGTGTGCATATTAAACAATGATTATATGAGCTTTTTATTGGTATAAAATAATAAAGCCTTTTTTTTCCACCTTCTCTCCACTCTGTACATTTTTATTATAGTAACCCAAGATTTATCTCTGCAAAGGGATCTGAACAGGCTGGACCGCTGGGCAGAGTCAAATGGCATGAGGTTTAACAAGCCCAAATGCTGGGTCCTGCACTTGGGGCACAACAACCCTGTGCAGTGCTACAGATTAGGAGAAGTCTGTCTAGAAAGCTGCCTGGAGGAGAAAGAACTGCGGGTGTTGGTTGACAGCCGACTGAACATGAGCCAGCAGTGTGCCCAGGTGGCCAAGAAGGCCAATGGCATCTTGGCTTGGATCAGAAACGGTGTGACCAGCAGGTCCAGGGAGGTTATTGTCCCTCTGTACTCGGCACTGGTGAGACCGCTCCTCGAATCCTGTGTTCAGTTCTGGGCCCCTCACCACAAGAAGGATGTTGAGGCTCTGGAGCGAGTCCAGAGAAGAGCAACAAAGCTGGTGAGGGGTCTGGAGAACAGGCCTTATGAGGAATGGCTGAGAGAGCTGGGGTTGTTTAGCCTGGAGAAAAGGAGGCTGAGGGGAGACCTCATTGCTCTCTACAACTACCTGAAAGGAGGTTGTAGAGAGGAGGGAGCTGGCCTCTTCTTCCAAGTGACAGGGGACAGGACAAGAGGGAATGGCCTCAAGCTCCGCCAGGGGAGATTTAGACTGGACATCAGGAAAAAATTCTTCACAGAAAGGGTCATTGGGCACTGGCACAGGCTGCCCAGGGAGATGGTTGAGTCACCTTCCCTGGAGGTGTTTAAGGCACGGGTGGACGAGGTGCTGAGGGATATGGTTTAGTGTTTGATAGGAATGGTTGGACTCGATGATCCAGTGGGTCTCTTCCAACCTGGTTATTCTATGATTCTATATACCTGTGATAGCTAGAGTTTTGGAACTGTTCCACCTTTTTTCTTAAGGGAGTACACTAAGCCAGAAGTGTTTAATCTGTAAGGCTAAGTTTACTGGAACACAAAATAATACATTAGAATAGAGAAACTCTTCTTGTAAGGAAACTTCAGATAAGCTATGTGAATAGGATTGAATAAAACAGGTTAAAACAAATCTAACCACTACCAGCTGTCTCGCTGCAAGGTAATCTGCAACTTGATCTCATTCTAAAAAAATTTAGAGGTTTCATTGGTCATAAAGACTTCACTGCCCCTCACATTAAAGATATGTCAATTTTGGTTTCTAAACAAGCAAACTGCTAATATGCTAACTGATTTTTTTTATGACTTATTCTCTGAAAAGAGGAAAATAGTTCCAAAGGAGAGGAAGAATAGATTAATCCCTACAGCTAAACCTGTAGCAGTCTCCTGTACACTAAAACTCTGCTTAGTTTTTCCTTCTCTTTCTTTCCATCCTAACTCTCAATAAGTCTCTTCTGCCTCTGAAGGATACACGTATCAATGAGCTTAGCAGTTGTTTTTGGTAGTTCTGAAATTCCTGTCACTTCAGCCCAGATTTTGACAGGTAGATTTTCAAGAGTAGGGCTTCTTAGAGAGGAGGTAGAGAGAATCCTACCATTTTTGCATGTTTTTTCATAATATCTTGTGATGCTTTAGTTTTTGATAAGTAACATTTACACTAAGTCAAGAATTTTTCATCTTCTCAGGCTGTGCCAGTGAGAAGGGAAGTGTACAGAAAGCTGAGAGGGGGCACAGCCAGGACAGCTGACCTGAACTTGCCAAAGGGATATTCCATACCATATGACGTCGTGCTCAGTATGTAAACTGGAGGAAGATGGCCAAGGGAATGCACTTGCTGCTCAAGGTCTGTCTGGGCATCAGTCAGCAGGTGATGAGCAATTGATTGTCATTTGCATCACTTGTTTGTCTTGGGTTTTATTTTTCTCTCTTTTGTTCTTTTCCTCTTCATCACAATTGTTATTGGTTTTGTTGTTGTTGTTGTTCTAATTACTGAATTGTCCTTATCTCGACCCGTGAATCTTCTTATGGTTAGCCTTCTGATTCTCTCCACCATCCCACTGCAGGCAGGGTGAGTGAGTAGCTGTCTGCCCTTTAGTTGCTGACTGGCATCTTGGCTTGTATCAGAAACCACATGGCCAGCAGGTCCAGGGAGGTTATTCTCCCTCTGTACTCAGCACTGCTGAGACCGCACTTCGAATACTGTGTTCAGTTCTGGGCCGCTCACTATAAGAAGGATATTGATACTCTGGAGTGAGTCCAGAGAAGAGCAAGGCAGCTGGTGAAGGGGCTGGAGAGCAAATCTTATGAGGAGCAGCTGAGGGAGCTGGGGTTGTTTAACCTGGAGAAAAGAAGGCTGAGGGGTGACCTATTGCTCTCTGCAATTACGCGAAAGGAGGTTGTAGAGAGGAGGGTGCTGACCTCTTCTCCCAAGTGATGGGGGACAGGACAAGAGGGAATGGCCTCGGACTCTGCCAGGGGAGGTTCAGACTTGACATCAGAAAAAAAAAAATTCACGGAAAGGTTCATAGGGCACTGGAACAGGCTACCCAGGGACGTGGTTGAGTCACCTTCCCTGGAGGTGTTTAAAAGATGGGTGGATGAGGTGCTGAGGGACATGGTTTAGTGATTGATAGGAATGGTTGGACTCGATGATCCAGTGGATCTTTTCCAACCTAGTGATTTTGTGATTCTGTGACACTCCTGTAGGGAGCTCACTCACATAGCCCCTCAGAGGAGTGGAGGGCAAAAGTGAGAAAAATTAAGGATCATGATAAACACAGTTTAATAACTGAATGGATAAAAAAAGATTAAAAAAAAAATCAAACAAATGATGCCAAAGAAAATACTTACCAGCATCAAACTGATGCCTAGCCAGTCTCTGAACAATGACTGCCTTGGTAAAACTCTCCCACATGTTTATTATTGAGCATGATATATGGGATAACTCTTTGGTTAGTTTGGGTCAGTTGTCCTGGCTGTGTCCATTCTCAGACTTTTTCCCATGCTCAGCCTACTTTTTATGAGAGCAGAATGGGAAACAGAGAAGACCTTCATGCTGTGCAAACACTGCTCAACAGTAGCCAAAACTTTGTTTTGGGTACAAATCTAAAACACAGCACCATATGGGGTTCTATGAAGAAAATTAACTCCACCACAGCCAAACTCAGTACAACCTCAAAGCCTTGGGATGCAGGACACAGAACCGAAGTCATTCTCCAGCTATAAATTTAGAATAATTATCACTTAATCCTGCAGATTTTGGCATACAGTCCAGAATTGGACATAGATGATGGTTTGAGTCCTTGAATTACTTTCATGGATGAAATAATTCACAGTATTGTTTAAGATCAGTTCATCAAAAGTCCGTGAAAGCTATTAAACCTGAACACCAAGCATTAAAATAATATATAAATGGCATAATCCAGTTTAGCATCTGCAGTTTTAGAGAAGCAATGTATGAAGTAGGCAACCTTAAAATGAAGGGGGAAAAACACTGGTCAGCTGCAAACACAAACCCAAAACATGACCCTGGGGAAAATATCAAAAACAGGTGCATTTCCATTGGAACTGGAATTTCTTCACAATCAGGGTGGTGAGGCACTGGTACAGGTTGCCCAGGGAAGTTGTGGATGCCTCATCCCTGGAAATGTTCAAGGCCAGGTTGGAAGTGGTCTTGGGCAGCCTGATCTAGTGGGAGGTGTACCTGCCCATGGCAGGGGAGTTGGAATTAGATAATCTTTAAGGTCCCTTCCAACTCAAATCATTACTATGATTCTATGATTCCAGCAAAACAGCAGATGTGTGGTAGGTATAAAAAAGTTTATACACATCTGTGCAAATCCAGAAGAATGAGTGACATTAATGAAAAGCACAGATTATGTTTCAGAAGAAGCAATCAGTGTGGCAATGCTTTCAGCAATAGATCAACTGCCTAATGTCAACAGTTCACAGACATGGTCTACAATATGAGATTAATTACACCTCAATACGTAAATTACTGTAATCCTCACAAAAGTATAGATGTAGGCAAACATCATCAAACATATTCCTGCCTATCTTTATGCACTGATTGAACAAACTGCTATGAATAACCACAAAAACTTGTATGCTTGTTCGTAGTAAATCTAAATGTAAAGCAGTTCCAGAACTTCTGTGTACACACTGGGTGAAGTATCACTCTGTACTTGTCTTGTGCTTGTATGACTGACATTGCCAGAACTAGGACACAGTTCTGTATATCTCAGACCAGGTCCTTTAGGCATTTTTGTCTTTTTGCACTTCTGTGCTCTAATGCATTGCTTTTAAAGATTGTATCTGCTTCAGGATCCATTAAGTTCATCATGATGGTACAAAGTATCCACAGTATGGGGAGGCTAATAACACAGAGAGATGCATTTTGCAAGACAGGAGGCAAATATCTGTAGAATAAAAAAGTACAGCACTAAGGATTCCATACAGAGTTCTCCCCTACTATAATTATATAGCAAGCTAATTCATAACTGAATTATAGGGGTTTCAAGCTCCAGTTCTTAAAGCACAATAACACATGACATTTACTTTACCTGTTTATTTGGGGTTTTTATTTTAGTAAAGTGCACATCCAGTTCTCCTAATTTTAAACAAAAATGTGAAAATGTGACTTCAGTGTCCCATTATAGACTTAAATATTAATTGAGCAAACATAAATATGCATCATGCATTTTTAAAAAACTCAGTAGTCCTACGATTTCAGCTCAGATGTCTTGCATTTCAAATTTATGGTATTTGAAAAATCTCCACTAAGCTGACAAAAATTTTAATATTTCGTATTAGTATCAGCCAAGGAGCTCCTTTTCCAATTCTTTCTTTAAGGCAAAACTCTTGCAAGTTTTTAAATTCACATTTTGTTCAGTTATAGACTACATTTGGCTGATCTACAATTAAATCTCATAGACACTGAAGAGAGTATGAAACTCTCACATACACCATAATTATGCAAGTTTTTAGTTTTGTTTTTTAAATTTTAAAATTAAATATAATTTCCTTGAAAAAATGGAAGATAAATATTGGATGTCATACAAGGTTAAAATTCAACATAATCAAACTGGAGAAGTACTTTTAGAATTGTGGTACAGTTGTTTTTAGACTTTGAGAAATTCTGTCTTGTGAAGTGACTCTCTATGAGTATTTACTTTGCATAGCTGTTACTACTGTATTACATCCTGTGAATCAAACAAAGCATTAGATGGTGCTTATTATTGCAAACATGCAATGAGTAGCATCATGAACTGATTTTTTTTTTGATCATTTAAATAGAGAAGGAAATAATACCTATGCCTTGCTTTATTTGATTTTGACACTACAGAAAAACAAACAAAAAATCAAACCACCCCTTCTCCCTCAAATACTGATGATTCCACAAGCCTATCTCCACCCACATAGCCAGAATTAACCAGGCAGAAAACTGAGATATAGAGAATTACACTCAGTCTTCCCATGAGCAAAAATCTCATCATGTCCTTCTCCCCTGAAAGGTCAGAAAATAATGAGATCTACACTCTCTCCTCAAGACGGCCTGGGGTCCAGAGTTAAGGGAAAGCAATGCACCAGGAAACTCAGAAAGAATTTGACAGCAGAATATTTCCTTGATCATAACGATGACAATATTGTGCAAAATGGGAAATCTTTCTCTATCATGATGAATAATTTATTAAAATATTGGTCAGTGAGTACAGGGCAGTCCAGGCAAGAGCCTGCAATGGCAATATAACAAATTTCTCCTATAAGCCTCCTCATGGCATTGAAAAGGAACTTGGGGTGCATTGTTTGGGGGATGTACTATCTCACAGTTATCAAAGGCTCTTGGAGTTTCCGTAGTTGTGCTGTAAACCATTCCCAGGTAAACTGAACAATTCAAAACATGACAGTGAGTGGATTAACTAAGTAAACAAATGGAAGTGGTGCTGAATATTACATTAGTATCACAGTTCTGCTTTTAGAGTGTAAACTGGCTAGTTTTACTAACTACCCTCCACCTCTATATCAAGCCATTTCCTACTAGGAGTGACCCTGGCAAGCTTTATCAAAAGGGCTAAGTGGCTGCTTTTGCTTTTGTTTTTTTTTTGTGGAATTGCACAGGGTGCCAGGCAGTTGCTTGCAGCATGGCCAGGTGGAGCTGCTGCACACAAGCTCACCACAGGCAGGTCTTGAGCACCACTGCAGATTGTGGGAAAGGGCGGTGAATAGGAACAGAATTCCAGACTACGCATATGTGAAGTAGCTTTTATTCTAAACATAACACAGAATTTCCTTTTCTTTCTCTCTTCTTGAACTTTTTTAACTTTCTCTTTTCATTCCTGCTTACTTCTTGTCCTCTTTTAGGCGTATATCTTCCCCAACAACACAATACTCCCAGCCTACCGAGGTTATAATTTATAATTTGGTTTTTTCTGCTTCAAGACAGCAATTCAGGCTATCAGATATCAAAAACTGAAAAAGATAAATATGCACTTAGATTTTGGCGTAGCATTTAATGATAAGGCACCAAATCATCATAGAACAAAATATTTTATTAAAGACAGCTCCACAGATACTTTTCTTGCTCCCTTAATACAATTCTGATGTGAACAGGAAAAAGTGAAATCCTGTTTGCTGAATTGCTCTGTTGTACTGGTCTCTGCTAATAATAACAAAAATCCTTTTGCCTTAGACACACGTGGAACACAGTTGTATAACAGATAAATGCTTGTGCAATTTTGTTTTATTATAGCATTCACAATGCCATGTCAGAAAAACCCTTCACACTACACAATGGTAGTAATGGGATATTGTGGACACCAACTGCATTGAGGAAATGCTACTACACTTTTTATCATTTGTCAAGCACTTACATCTGCTTTTTTGGAATCAGTGGCTCAAAAACAGAAAATATGCTTTGCTATTTAAACCTTTCATTTAGGAATGGACAAAACAAACAATAGATTTATGGAAGACCGTCTGGTAAAATCAGATAAATAATGCCAGATAGACAGAGTCATATGGTATGTTTAGAAAGGAAATGTACAAACTGAATGAATGACGCTCAACCAAAATAACTTAAGGCTTCTAGAAAAGACTGAAGGAAGACTCATTTTCACAATATGCACATGAAATGAAAGGACTCAAGGGTTCATGACTACAGCCTATAAATTATCTCAAGTTCACAATAATAAGGAAGGGGAGAATACACTGAAAGTAAATGGGATTTAAAAATAATAAGCAAAAATGCAAAAACCAAACATGAGGAGGTAATTTACAGAATCATAGAATCACGTAATCTGGAAAAAAATGTTAAAATTCACCATCTTCATCGTCCTCCTTTGGACACGCTCCAGCGCTTCAATGCCTTTCTTATAGTAAGGAGCCCAAAACTAAACACAGCATTCAAGGTGTGGCCTCATCAGAGCCGAGTATGGTGGGATGACCACTTCCCTAGTCCTGCTGGCCATGTTGTTTCTGACACACACCAGAATGCTATTGGTACTCTTGTTCAGCTGGACACACTGCTGGCTCATAATCAGCTAGCTATTGACTAACAAACCCCAGGTTCTGGGCTCTCTTCCTCAAGCCTGTAGCATTGTATGGCATTGTTGTGGACCAAGTATACGACCCGAGACTTAGCCTTGTTGAATTCCATACTGTTGTCCTCAGCCCATCAATCCAGCCTGTCCAGATCCCTCTCTAAAGCCTTCCTGCCTTCAAGCAGATCAACACTCTTGCCCAGCTTAGTGTCACTTGCAAACTTACCAAGGATGCACTCAATCCCTCACCTAGATCACTGATAAAGATATTAAACATAACTGTCCCCAACACTGAGCCCTCAGGACCACCACTTGTGACTAGCTGCCCATTGGATTTAACTCCTTTTAACACCACCTTTGGGCCTGGCCATCTAGTCCATTTTTTACCCAGCAAAGAGTATGCCCGTCCAAATCATGAGCAGCCAATTTTTCAAAGAGAATGCTGTGGGAAACAGTGTTGAAGGCTTTACTAAAATATAGGCAGACAACATGCACAGGCTTTCCCTCATCCACTAAGTGAGTCACCTGGTCATAGAAAATCAGATTAGTTGGGCAGGGCCTGCCTCTCATAAACCCATCCTGACTGAGCCTAATCACCTGGTTATCCTGTAAGTCCACGTGATGTCACTCAAGAGAATCTGGTCCATAACTTTTCCCTTCAGCAAAGTCAGGCTGGCAGGTCTGTAAATTTCCTGGGTCCTCCTTTCAGCCCTTCTTGCAGATGGCTGTCACATTTTCTCTATTCCAGTCAAGTGGGACCTCCATGGTTAGCCAGGACTGTTGATAAATGATGGAACGTGGCTTGATGAACACTTCCACCAGTTCCTTCAGCTCTCTCAGGTAGACTTGTGCATTTCTAGGTGGAGTAGTGGGTCATTAATCATCTCCTCTTGGATTATGGGGGCTCCATTCTGCTCCCTGTCCCTGTCATTCCACTCAGGGTGGCTGAGTAGCCAGATAACAACAGGGCTATTAAAGACTGAGGTGAAGAAGTCATGAAGTACCTTAGCCTTTTCCTGAGCCTTTGTCACAGTTTCCCCCCACATCCATTAAAGGATGGAGATTCTTCTTAGATCTCCTTTTGCTGCTGATATATATATATATTTATTTACTATCCTTTATCTTAGTAGCCAGATTAAGTTTACACAGCAAGCAAGTAGGTAGTTCAGTGCAGGTTGAATGCAAGTAACAATATGGTTTTACTTGCACAACTTATTTAAATATATGTTTCTATAACCCTTCACTGAAGAATTAAAATTAATTCTAGAATAAAGCAGAAAAGTCTTAAATTTCTCGTTTTATAATTCTCATTATATAAATGGACAAATTAATAAATTGTCTGAAATCACATGGTGAGCAATAATTAATATTTCCACTAATGAACCTATGTTTTTGTTATTATTTTAATAATTATTTAAATCTTTGAAGGAGTTCAACATATCAAAAGCAAATGCAACCTTCAAGGAATCCTTTTTGTTTCTTTTAAAAAGATGTACCTATAAGCAGCAAATACAGCCTTTAGCCAATTTTTCTATCTATAGTTTTTAATTAGAGATTTACCTGTTAAGATTTTTAGTTTCCTATTTTATGAAAAATACTGAATATTAGATCTAAAACTCATCCATCATCCTAGCAAAAAGAACCAGTCACTTTAATACCTAAACCATGCCTATGACTTGAGGTAAAAGCGTAATTAACTTTCTAATTTTTCTGCTCAGTTCAGGTCGCATTGTCCCCTGTACTCAGTATCATAAGCTTTGAATACTAAAAATTCTTAAATATATTTGTATGCTCACAAATTTGTGCTGTCTTACTTCTTCATATTTGGAGAAGGAGAAGCAGGGCTCAGACGAGTTAAAAAACAGAACTTAGCTTAAGGTTCATTAAAAATAACATCACCTACTTAGGTGCATTATCCAGATGAAGAATGAATCCCAAAATTCTGTCTTTGGCACCTGCATTCACCATCAGATAATTAGGAAGAGCTGCACTTTACATAGGTGGCTGATCATTTTAGATCCTACCTACTAAGATGAGAGCAGTTTAGGGGTCACCAAAAGAAAGTGTTAAGGAAAGAAATCCTATCGGAGGAGATACATATAGCACATGCTAATAGATCCGTCTAATGATTTGGTGAGCAGGAGATATGTGGCAGACTGGGAGTCAAGGATCTTGCCTGATGGATTCAGATGCACTTATTCCTGCTCTCAGAGAAGTACTATGATTACCAGAGTAAGAGCTACTACAAAGAGAGAAATAAGGCTTTTCTAGTTACTTCTCATCAAAGCTGTTAACTGTGAAAAAGGACTAAAGTCTGGGCAAGAAAGTAGGACAGCAGTAGCAGTGTGTTGGATACTATTATTTGGAGGTTTTTGGTCAGTGTGAGTATTCAGCCGAAGGATGGTGTGAGAATGCCTGGGGACTGAGCCCTTCAGAATACCTCTTTCTAGACATGACGTGTCAGCCATATGCCAGAGCTAGCAAGAATGAAGGACTTTTCTGCATACCTAAAAGCAAAAATGGGTTCCAGGGAAACAGTAACATCACTGCCACAGTAATTTTACTGCCTGATGTGCTTAGACTTGTTATTTGCAATTATGGTTTTGAATTTATACATATGATTTCTGCCTGAGACCTTCTTTGAGAACCTGAGTCGAGACCTAGGCAATTTGCCCAAAATCACATTGAGAGATATGAAATTCCTAGAATTACTGGACAAAAGCTCCAAGTAACAGAAATAGATTTATTTTCTTGCTCCATATGGTAGATTATGCTATGTTTATTCCAAAAGTATTCCCTTTGATGGAGTTTCCATGTGGCTGTACATCCACCAGGAATTAGGAATTCAAAAATTGTAATTCTGACCAAAGCTTTCTGGCCACTACTGAGCTGGAAATAAATAATTTCATCTAATTTACATATAAAATTAATTAATTTTGAAGGCATTAACTATCATCATTGTTAATCCTAATCATTCTAAATTTTATGTGTCTGACCATATAATATGGTGATATCAGGAAGTACTAAACATTTCATCCTCTAGTAAATTAACACTGAGAATTATTATGGTAGACTTAATTGCCAAGCGAAATATTATCAGCCAAAAGAAAGTGGCTTTTTTTCTTTCCACAGAAGAACTAACATTCTAATGATCAGCAGCTTTGCACTTTCAGAGAGAAATCAGCTTCTCAGATTCTTTTGTCCTTCAGTTGCAAAACATGTTTGACTTTAAGCACTGAGATCTTTCTGTGTCCTCTCATAGGAATACACATTTTATAACGCTAGCAAATGAAGTCCAATATGCAAGAGACATTTTGTAACATTAAAATTTCACTTGAGAGCTAACATTTTCACAGCAAATTGGGCAGCTGATAAATGTTTAGTCCTTGCATCTCAGAGAGAGAGTTAAAAATTGTGAACTTAGGACACTGAGAAAAAACAATTAACAGAGCTTGGCTTGAAGCTGAAACATTTGTTAAAAATGCTTAATATGGAAGCCCATGTAGATGATTTGTTTTCTACTCCCTATAGAAATTTTGCCAGTCTTTCCAAAATCTTGCTTTTTACCAAAATGTTGATAGCTCTTTGTCTTGAAAATGCTTTGCAATGCAGATATCAGTGTTTCACGTAAATGAATTGTTATGTTTCTATTTTGGAATTGGAGGAAAAAGACAAAGGAAATTATTCAAGTTCTACCAAAACAACTTTGTGGACTACTCAGGAAATTATTTGTTATTCAAATATTTTGATAACGTTCCCATGAATTATAAAGATGCTGCTGTTAGAAAATCAACATCAGCAAAAATGTACATAAGCCAAAAAGATGTAGAAGTTGTTAATTAAGATAAACATCATTTTTCAACAGTTTATTTTGCTATCTTTTTATTTTTATTCATTTAGTGACAAAAATATGGAACAATGACTATTAAAATGTTTGCTAGTTTTTTTTCTCAAAATTCGCAAGGTATGGGAACAGACAGGTTCAAACATCAGAAAACCTCTACAGATGTTTGTACTGTTTGCATTAAAAATTCTGTACAGCTGCTTTTATCTAACTTTTTGATCCTCAGTGAACTACTTCAATGCTCTGCCAACATTTGCTGTTGAAATAGATGCATGTCTATTTCATACTTTTTGTTAATTTCTTGCTTTCATGAGAATGAAAGTAGATAAATAGATTAAAAAATTCATTGTCGTAAACTGATGTATAACACTTTACATTAGAAAACTTCCACAACCAAACTGGAGCACCAGCCTTTAGGACAAAAGAAATACTCTTGATTTTAGAGGGTTCACTGTTGAATGATCTAACGACAATTTGACAAGAAGTCAAAATTATTCACACACCTAAAAATCTGTCTTTATTTGTAGCATGATTTGAAAAATGTTTTATTGCAGAGATACTTTCAATCCGATCAACTTTTTCTTTGAAAAATTAAAAGGATTGAGCACCCTGAGGTATTTTCTATAGAAAAGTTTCCCAAACTTTAATTATTTATGTGGACTTCTGAGCAATTTCCAGTATTTCAAAATTCCACTTGAGCTGTGAACATTTGCAGGCTTGTAACAGTTACACCATTGCCAAAGATGAGGAAAGCACTTTGTCTCCATGCTTTGTCTTCTCCTATCTGTCTGTGAATTGCTGCAACACAGAAAAATAAGTTCCACAGATGAGGTATCATGATACTTACGTTTGTTTTTTAGGTATACAAGCTCTCACAGTATTTTGCAAGTATGACCAGATTTTCTTGTTCTGACAGAGAATTGAACAAGCATTTCAAAGCTGTATTTTACAAGGAAAAGAACATCTCCAAAGCTGAAACTGTACATTATAATTAAACTATGTAACAATTCTTTTTTATTAAGTGTCTACAATCTGGCACAGAATCTTATGCCCTTACAAGAGCTGTAAGATTCTTTTGATACTGCTCAAAATTTAAAAATCCACAGCCTATTCCCTGCTCCACTTCCTTCAAAAGCTGCACTTAAACAAAACCACTGCAAAAATATTCAGAAAGATATATTGTCATAGTATTTGTATTAGGTTTTTAATTACTACCTAGAAATGGACATAAACTGATCAAAAGCATTCTACCTTCCTTCTGAATTCTGCCTATTTCTTTTTTTTCTTCTCCAGGTTTTCTTTTATTCTTATTATTATTTCTTCAGCAGTTTCAGATTCTAATAATATTTTTTGCCATCAAGCTCTTTCCCTCTTTTCATTTGTAGTATCCTACATAGGTAGCATAAATAATAACTGCAAAATATGACTCAGAAGGTTACATGCTAATAGGTTTAGGTTAAGGTTATAGAAGAATGTCTTTATTTGTATGT
This sequence comes from Phaenicophaeus curvirostris, assembly GCF_032191515.1. Lineage (NCBI taxonomy): Eukaryota > Metazoa > Chordata > Aves > Cuculiformes > Cuculidae > Phaenicophaeus > Phaenicophaeus curvirostris. The sequence continues at coordinate 27,398,608 of NC_091394.1, read as the reverse complement.
TTACTCACTATGTCCTTTTGAATATATCATTACAAAAAAATTTCTCCCCATCCATCCCTTATTTTTAAATCACTGTCCTGAATGTGACAGCAGGGAAATAATGTCAGATATTAGACATCAATATAAACGCATCCAGTTTGTTGTAGAAGGTGTACTAGCTGACATTATAAAATTTCAACTATAGAAAACAATATTTGTATTTGAATTCACCAAGATTTCTTGATTAATTCCTTAATACAACCTCATTTTTTTTTTCGTTGTGGACAGTGGCAACATATGGTGTCTCAAGATAATGGATATTTCCCATACAATTTCTCAGTTACTCATAACAGATATAGAAAGATATTCTGAAGAATATTATTAAGATAATGCTCACATTAATGCATTTTGTTTTCCTGATTCTTCCCTTAAATGTTTAACTGAAATAGTTACTTTCATTTTCAAAGTAATATAAGTGTATAGTATAGCCTGCCACAGTATATGTTCTTAGTGTACAGTGTGATACGGGTGCTTACCTCCTGGAATTTTATTTCCAAGTCACAATTTTATGAGTGAATGCAACCTCATCTGAACTGGTCAGTGATATACTGAATTTCCTATACATAATTGTTTCATTTCTGATGTATCTGCTCAGTAGCATGATTTTCCAACCTTTCTTTATACAACCATTGTAAATTGTACTCATTTAACTGAATTTCATGGAAGTGTAAATAAAATCATAGTTATAGCAGTCTGTACTCTAATGTCCTTTAAAAATCATCTCATCATAAGATATCATGAAATTATTATAAGCAAATTAACAGAAAGCATAAAGAAAACATATCTAGGTTAGTGTGCAGGTGGTATTTCGTAAGCTAATAGAGTAAACATATGACTTAAAAATGACACAATGTAAAAAATGGGAGAAACAAATAATTAAATCATAGTTAATTATATATAACAAAGTAAAGTGGTTTTAAGGTAACAATGTTAAAGCAATTGATCGTGTGCTTTTAATTAAGCTGTAATGTTGGTATTTTGATTTTACAATGTAGTTTCAGGTATTTTTTCTTAAGAAGTGCAAAGAGGACAATCAATAACATAATTGTGTTCTTTCCATAAAATGAAAAAAACAAAACAAAACATAATTTATACAGAAAATGTTAATTGTATCTTTAAAGGCAGATGTACATAATGGCCACAGTTACTTCATTATTTGCTATAAATGTGCAGAGGGTGAAAGGCTAGCACAAGTATGCCTATGCATGCACAGACATCTTATACACAGGAGTTGTACAAATGCTTAGGCTGTGTGGCTGGATTACTAGGAAAAGAACAACCACCCACAAATCAGCATTTTGTAATCAAGCATGAAATTAACAACTAAACAAGAATCACCTAATATCAAGGTTGTGTAAAAACTGGGAATATAAACTTCTACCATAAAGCCAGATTTTAAATAGAACACAAACCACTTTACTTACCACTGAGAAGTGTCAGAAATGGTAGGAAGGGAAGCCAAGAGTGTCCAGGAAGAGATGAACATGACAAATGCTCTCAATTGTGTTTATTAAGTATCTGTGAGGAACCAAAAGAGCATTACAGAATTTCACCTCATAATGAACAACTCATATTTTAGTATTATGAAAGATAATTTTAGTCATATTTAAATCCATTAATACAAGACTATGAGTAGTAGTCTGCTTAAGCATGTACTTCTAAGTATAAATGCATATACTTCTTCATAATCTAGAAAGAGAGAAACAAGCTGCATTACATAATCTACTTTATTGCTTCATAGCACTTGCAGAGTTGCCACTGAATTTAATGAGCCTCATGGAATGCAAAAGAAATAAACCCATCCATTAAGAGATCAAACCCTGTTTTTAAATTAATGAAATGCTGTGTTACGACTCATTTCCTTTGTAAGTAAATTAAAAATACTTGAAAAATAGGTGTCAAGCACAATTTTCTCAACAAGATCCATCAAAAATGTAAAGGATTATAATTTTACATAAAGGAGGTTTTAATGACCAGGTTTTAACTTAGCTTAGAAGACAATATCTGACACCAGGCTGATTCCTATGAACTACCCTTATCCCATCTCCACAAAACGCAAAATATTGCATAATAATCTGTTCTTGAATTTAACAACTTTTGCTACTAACACAGATACTTTATGGGGAGTATGAGAGGAATGGCAAGCCATTGAGGAAATGCATTGGAGTTTACCACAAGCACATGCAGAAGCATGGAGGAATAAAAGCATGGAATAGTTGTTTCAGGTATTGTTACTCTGGTTGTGTTGGGTACAGATGCTGAATGCACATATTCTCATAGAATCATACAGCCATAGAATGGCTTGGGTTGGAAAAGACCTTTAAAGTTCATATAGTCACCTCCCCAACACATCCCTTCCCCTCAAGGGCAAACATGTCTTACAACAGATCTTTTTCTAGCCCCATCCAACATCACTTTGAGCACTTCCAATGATAAGGCATCCACAACTTCTCTGGGCATACTGTTTCAGAGTCTCACCATCCTTATTGTAAAATATTTCTTCCTTGTATCTAATATAGATCTATTGTCTTTCAGTTTAAAACCTTTGCCCCTTATCCTGTCACTAGAGGTCAATCCCACTATGTCATTGATAAAGGTTCTAAATAGCTTTGATCCCAATATGGACCCTTGAGGGACAATACTTGTTTCTGTGTTTTAAGACTGAAAGCACTACCCTAGCTCAGGCCCAGGCATGAGCAGGGCACTCCTGTTTCAGTGGAGCGATGGAGGAATTCACCTCCCCTTCACAGGAGAGAACTTTCTACCCTGCAGTAGCTTCCTGTGACCAACATCTGGTATGTATGAGAAACATGAAGTCTCTCTCAGAGTGCGTTGTAGTTGTTTCATGTTAGTGAAGTACTGCTGAATGAACACTAGCTTAAATCATGAATTTACTGTAACTTTTAAGTACATAATCTAAATTTAGGGTTTACATAATTTTCATGAATTATCCATAATGCTTAAAGCAATGTTAACTGCTTTGGCCAGTCCTACTGCAGGAGTCATACCTAGAGCTGACTCTTTAAATAAGCACACAGAAGAATTTGCCAGGAAGTTGCACTCAGGCAAGTGTCACTTTTGGGCATCTTAAAAACATATTGTTGAGAAATCCTGCTTTCTTTTTCCAGGTTGTAGATCACAAGATAAGTAGGAGTCCCACAATGAAATTTGCCAAAACAGTTAACATTTCTTTAAGCACTGTGATAATTCCTGAAATTATAAATACCCTTTACGTTAAGATTACTGAAGTGTTCCTCTAACTGCTTCTAAATCTGCACAGAAATATGGGAAAGTTAATAATGGAGTTCGCCATCAGAATAAAGGAAGGAAGACAACTTGATATTACGTTGAGTACCTAGCTTTCTGGGAAAAAAAGCTTCCCCTCCTTTAGTGTTGGCACAACCATTCACAACATTTAAATCGGTGATTACTCCTAATCATAGGCTGCAGTCCGATCTTTCACTAGCAGAATGTTTTGCTCCGGTGTGCATATATTTTGCAAACCTAACTTCCTTTCTGACTAATTTTGTAATCTCAAACCAACACAGCCTGGGGAAGGAAAACATCTCTCCCACATATCCACAGTGATTTTGAAGCCTAATTTAAGATTGCAGACATTCTTAGCCATGATCTTCAGGTAAATAATGAAGCTAGAATAAGCTTTTGCAGTATCAGAGAGACAGGAGACCAGAAGCAATTCTAACAGTCTCTACTCTGTCATGTACAATATATCTTTGGTGTTATTTTTTGTGAAGCCATCATATTAGCTGGCTATTTCTTGACTTTTGCGTCAGAAAATGCAGGTTTATTCCATCAATTCAAAATCCAGGTCAGCTCACCGTGTCAGAGACCCTTTTCAGAGCAGTTTGCTCTCACTCCTTCACTTGGATTTGCTGAGCTGCAAAAACAGTTCAAGTATCAACATGATCCAAAAAAAGAATTCTGTTTCAAATGTGCGTAGAAAATGCTGAACATAAATGAGGATGACGATTTTTGCTTTGAATAGTACAGATTATTAAAAAGGATGTATGTATGTAGACACATATTGTTTAGGAACTGTTCAAATACCAAGAAAAGTAAAAGGACACAACAGTGATGAATTCTGAAGAGAGAACAGGGATTTTTTTAATAAAAATATGATAACACTTAAATGGAAGTTTTTGCTTTGTTATAGTCTAACATGTAGTTCACCCAGAGGCATTCCTTAAATTGGCACTAGATCATGAGAAAAGCAAAGAGTTAGTTCTCCCAGTACCCACTAAGGAAACAAGAGCTGGTATTAAATACCTAAAAGCTCAAAAAAGGCTCCTGGGGTTGGCAGTCCTTTTCTTTGTTTGCATTTTCTACAAAGATACCATCTCTATTAAACTCCTAAGATTAAACTCAGATTTTTAGTATGAAGTCCCACTTGGCTTGTTCATTGAACTATTAGTAAAACTCCAGCCAAAATACATTAAAAAATAAGGAAAGGGAAAAAAGAATCCATATTATAGAAACGTATGTGCTGTGGTTTTGCAGTGATGTTGGATGCTATAAATCAGAGTATTTTGCATTCTGATCAATTTATTAAAATGTGTAATTATATGACTTAACAATTCACAAGGGCAGCTTAAGCTGGAAAAGACATTTTACTATGTTGTAAAGGCAAACCCACCATGTTTTTAAATGTTTTGACTAGGAACAAAATTTCAAATACCTCATTGTTGTATAATTACCATAGAACAACTAATGTATGAGATTCATATTCATAGGATACTTATTTAAGTTATTCTCTCTTTCATATTTCCAGTTTACTCAGGAGACACTGGATTTGGCAATCAGTTGCAGGTTGGTTGATGTACTCAGGATGAACCTGATTTCTGGTCTGATTTTTTTCACTGTGTTCAAGTGACACGTTGCTGCTTTAGTGCATCAATACATCAAGTGAGTAAGGTCTCTTTGTCCAACATTCTATCTTTTGTCTGTATACCAATCCACCTGTGCCTACCACATAAGATGCCAGATAGCAGCTGGCTAGAAATCAGGATCATAAAACCTATAGTGAAAATGGACAGGGGAGGGTGGCTGCCAGGTCTATGGACAAAGAAAATACAACAGGACAACATCTTGAACCATTGCAGTGGAATTCAGTTTCTTCTCCCAGGCTTTCATGCTCTCTATCACCCATCACTTTGATCGGACCGATCTGGATCATGCGGCCTGGAAGAAGCTGCTCCTGCCACCATGTGTTCCCAAAAACAGCTGCTGCCATTGATATGGGGATTTCTTTCCTTCTCTTTACTTCTTTTTCTCTCTGTCTCCCTTCTGTTACCTTACAGTGGGTGTGTCGGACTGGATCTGAGTAACCTGGGCTGCATTCAGGGATCAGATTGGTATCTGAACAGGTTAGGATTTGTTTCTCTAACAGCCTCAGCTGTGCACCCCAGTATTTTGGTCTGTTTACATTTACCACAGCCAGAATAAATATTGGTTTTGATTTTCACCCTGAGAGTGACCTTGTTGGCCTCTGGATCGATGCATGACTCTGGAACAATGTCCTCCCCGAAGTCAGGCCTGGATGCAAGCATGTGGCTCATGGGTCCAGGGTGAGACACTTCTAAAAAAGATGCATGTGAGGTTTTGTTTTTATAGAAGAGTTTGCTCCAGTTTTACATCTGCTCTGTCTTTCAAACTAATGCATCTTAACCTCAAATAAATCCCACATTTTTAGCCCTGAAGTAGATTTTTGAGCCTGAAGTCAGTAAGATGTCTTGAAGGGCTGTTAAATCAATCAGAAGAATAAAGGTGAAATAAAAAGTTGTATTAATAATATCACATAATGTGTTTCTTACTTATATGGTATTAACATTTTGCCAAGAACCATTTGATTTCCTTTATTTAATCACTATCGGGAAATTCTATGATTTCATCTTAATGAAGATTAAAGAAATTTCTTCAGTGGTGAAAACAGAAGCATTTTCACTTATAAGATCAAAACCAACTTTTTAATTAGCAAAGAACACTGATCTACCTCTTCTCACATTGCAAGCTTGCCTAGCTGCTGAAAATATAAAAGCATTTACTTATCTGAGCCTTAAAAGACTGGACCTAGGAAACTGAGAAGTGAGATGCTTTCCTCGAAGATGTCTGAGGTAGGTACTACGTTGTAGAGAAAGGAAGGAATCTTGGTGTTATGCTTTAACCCAGCCACCAATTTAATCCTATCCACCACTAAGTACTACACAACCCCACAGTTGGACGGGGGAGAGAATCAGAAGTGTAGAAGTGAGAAAATGCATGGATTCAGATAAATACGGTTTAGTAAATAATGCAAACGCCATTCATGTAAGCAAAGTAAAATAAGCAATTAATTCACTACTTCCCATTGGCAGGCAGATGTTCAGCCATCTCCTCAAAAGCAGGTCTCTACTTGGGAAGACAAAACACCAGAACTCTGAACATCTCCCACTTCCTTTTTCTTCCCCCAGCTTTATATTGCTGAGGATGACATCATATGATATGTAATATGCCTTTGGTCATTTGGGGCCATCTGTCCCACATGCATCGCCTGCCAGCTTGTGCACCATCAGCCTACTCACTTGGGGCAGTGTGAGAGGCAGAAAGAAGAAGAAAAGTCCTTGAGTGTGTAAGCACTGCTCAGCAGTAAGTAAAATATCACTTTATCATCAACAGTACTTCCAGCACAAATCCAAAACATAGCCCCATTCCAGCTACTATGAAGAAAGTTAACTATCCTAGCCAAAACCAGCATACTTGCTGTTTGTTCTCAGAAGCAGGATGGTATAGGAGAAGGAAACTAGGGAGAAAAAAAAAAGAAAAAAGGGAAAAGCCTGTTACTGTCTTTATTCTGAATGCCTCATATAATCTCTTACTACATTAATTGAGTATCTTATAAATGAGAGGAACAACACATTTCTAGTAGACTTAATCCAAGCTCTAAATCGTCTTAATTTTTTTTTCTCTTTGGAAGAGAGAACAGCAGCTGAAGACCCTGCTTTCAACATCATTGTTCGTCAGTTTTACCAATACCTCACAGGGATGAAAATTAATCATAAGTAAGAAAGAAAAGTCTTTGTGATTGTGGTGAATAAACCTTGGACAGGTACCCACTCAGTCACACTCTCACTCCCCCTACTCAACAAGACAAAATGAGAGAGGATGATGGAAACTGTCCTGGGCAGGGATGAAGACTGGGACATCATTTGCCAGTTATTGTCATGGGGAAAACAGACTTGACTTGGGGCAATAATTAATTCTAAATTAAATACAGGGTACAATGATGAAGGGAAAAAAGAAAAAAACAAACAAAAATCTAAAACAGTTTTCCCCAAACCCTCTTTTTCCTAGGCTCACATTCACGCCTTCACTCTCAAGTCCTCCACCTGCTCCCACTGAGCAACATGGATGGGGAATGGGAGGCTGCAGTCAGCCCACAGTAGCTCCTCTCTGCTGCTCCCTCCTCCTCACACTTCTCCCTGCTCGTATTCCTGGGGTCCGCAGGGAACCCTCTGCCCTGCAGACTCTCTCCCGGGGCTCAGCAGTGCCCAAGTGGGGCAGCCCCGGCCACTCCGCACAGGGGTGCCCGCAGACACCCCTGCAGCCGCCGTGCCTTGACATGTAAACACAGTACAGTGACAAATCCTGTGTAAAGTCTTATAGACCTTTTATACCTTATTAAAAGACATAAAAGAAAAACTGCAGTAGTCTCAGGAGGGTGCTAAAAAGTGAAGAAGCACATAGTAATAATAAAAGATGACGTGTGGATCGCCACAGCAGCTTAAAAGTGAAAGAAATTTTGAAAGTACTGATGTAGAAGAGAAAAGTTAAGAGTGAAGCAGAGAATTAAACATTTTATCACTTGATGAAAGCAGCTATGCCATCAGTTCAAAGCCTGTGCCTGTTCATCATTTCTAGGGTTTTATAAACATCCAAATTTAAGTAATGTTCAAAATATTAGAATACAGGCATTTATAACTTGACCAATGACATAGTCTGTGAAGACACAGTCAGCAGCGGGGAAATGACAGCTAAGTACCAAACTCCAAGAGTGAGGTCTGCAATGCAATATGGAAGTCTCATTTAGAGTTTCTCCAAGAAGCCGGGGTGAAGGTTTAGTATAGTCCTAGTGCCAGCTGTTTTAGTCTAAAAGGTTTTCCAATTAGGATCCTCTGATGCCACATGCTGGTTTGCATATGATTTTCAAATATTTACTTTTTTTTTTTTTTGTAACAAAATCTTTGTATCATGCAGTAAGCATGCTGTTTATGTTCTAGGTTTGAAAATACTTCAGAAATCCCATGGAGTGTCGTAAAATACTTGAATGCTATGAGCCTTCATGTCATGCTCCTGGCACAGCTGGACACCTTCATTACTCTGGGTAACATTGCTCTGTGTAGAAGCCCACAGTGAAGAGACTGCTGCCCAAGCACAAACCTACACTAGTACATGCTCTCAGCAAAGAAAAGTTCAAGCTTGAGACTTAGACTCAAAAGCAGTTACACCATCTCTGAAAGATATTCAAACAAAATGAACTTGTAAGTTAAAGGGTTGTACTGGGTTTGCATGACACACTGTTCAGTTTTATGGAGCATGAACTATATTAAAACATTTTTAGATGGTCTAAAATGGATTCATTCTTTAAAGAGGAAGGTATTATAAATGTTTGATCGAATGTCTTGTCTTCTGGAAGCTGTGGTCTTGGTCTCTGGGGAATGAGTATTTCTTTCATGTGAAAACCCATAAATTTATCACTTTTAATCCAAGAAAGCAATAAACCACAAAACATAGTCCTACTCAAAATGAATTTTGCTTCTAATGAGCCTTATATCAGCTGTGTTTCCAGAAAAATTGACAGGGTTTTGAGGTAAGCTCATGCAAAAGAAAAAAACAAAGCTGCTTGTAATTACTTTAAATTCTAGTTTTGGTTCTAAAGGTATTTTTATAAATACTGTTGAAGGTGTTCATGTGATACAAATTAGGGGTGAATTAATGGTGAGAGGACAGTGTGTATAAGCAGTGTATGAAAAAAACACTTACAGAACTTGTAATACATTGTGCATTTTTATGAATAAAAAGACTGCCTAAATCTTTATTATACTGTAAATACTTTAAAATGCTTTCTGAATATTTATTATAGTATGGCTGTTTGGAAAATGGAAGCCATTTTAAATCCAGCACTTAAATTGTTTCTTAAACAAAGCACACATATAATTGGGAGGGAGAGGGGGAAGAAATGAAAAAAAAAAATCCTATACAAATGGTAGCTATAATATTACATTCTAGTCATGTGTGGCCCAGCTAAGTATACTGAAAGACATCAAGTTTGAAATTCCAGTCTTGTTAAAAGGAAGACTTTGTACTTTTATGTTTGTGATTCGGAATAGACTTCACATTCATCATTTTCTGGTTAACTGCTGCAATTTATTTTAGAGTTTTTCTTAAATTGTAGCTGAAATTTTCAAAGGTGCTGGAGAAAGATAAGTAGTTCTTGAGGTTTGGAGTTCACACCTGACTTGTATAGGGTCCTTTGAAATCTGTGTGTGTAGATACTGTAGACTTTTTCGACAGATATCATAGGAGTCTTGGTGAGATCTTGAAAAGCAAAATCCTCACAGTCATGTCATCACAAAGCTCCATACTTTAAGAAGGAGGTGATATTTTTACCTAGGAAAGGAGGGCATTAACTGAGTTGAAAGTCTAACCACCGACTGAAGAGAGATTTTACGAAGAACGTTAAAAATGGCATTTGTGTGAGTGCTACATGTGGGTGTCCATACATGTGAACATTTCAAGGTAAATCAATACACGTGACCATTTCAACGTAAATCAATACACAATGTGAAAGAGCTAGGAAAGGGAGTAGTCGAATGACATCTACAGAAACAGGAATATTAAGTTTAATCTGCATTTGTAACTCTTGCTGAAATTTATGACGAGAAGCAGCAGTAATTATTAAAAAGGCTTTGTAGAAAGTGGGATTAGTTTGAATGAAAAAAATGATTATGTTAGTGAAATAGGCACACTGAATTTCTCAGCACACTGTAAACTGTCAGGTTTCTGTTATTTGTTTGTTTGTTTGTTTGTTTGTTTTGTTTAAAATAATGCTATTTGCACTCATTTCCAAGAGTAATCTAGTATATTTTATTTGACCTAGCTTTTACTATGTTTTAGTAATGCCAAAACAATAAATGCAGGTTTGTTGTGATTTTCTTTATAGACTTCTGTTCAATTGCTTTTAACTCAAGGGAACAGTAAGGGAAACATTCTTCATTCAGAGTTCAAGTACTGTGCAAATAGGTTTTTGAATAGTAAAGGCTTTCATCTTGTGGTCTGTGCAGTTGTCCTTTCTCAGGCACTTGTGCATTTTTTATTGTACACAAGTGTGTTTTAATGTTAAACGTACACACATAAAATTGCTAGCACACTCTTTGCACGTGTAAAAATCTACAGACAAAACAGTAAGCAAGGTCAAGAAATGAGTTTATAGATATACGTATGTACACTTGAATAAAAGTCTTACTTACAAAAACTGGTATGAGAAATCAGTGAAATTTTCAGAATAAATTAATAATTTGCTGGGTTTTCCTCTAGCAGTTTTGAGTTGTTTATAGAACTTCTGTATTACTTTCAGGATGCACCAAGGACTAAGTATCTGAAAATCAGGTATTGAAAATCAAGAACATTTTATTGTTCATACTTTCTTTAAACAATCCTAGCTGCAATATTTAACAAGAAAATTCTGTTATTGTTTTGACATTTGAAATGCTAGACTTGTGTAAGGAAGACATAAATCAACATTACCATCTATCTTCATGAACAGAATATTTTACTAAATGTTTGTAAAACTTAAGAGTGAGCATAATCCACATATTTATTACCTTAAGAAATTGACAATTATATCACCATTGTGTCAGGACTCTAATTTATATAACTGAAGATTCTGAATAAACATGAAACAAGCAAAATTCTGATTTGGCACCATTTAATAGGTTCCTAGAAAGATTTAAAGGACGAAACTTGTAAAGCAGAATGAAGACTCATGTATTTCTTCTTTCTTGAGCCAGATCCTGGAAATTATTGCATTATTCAAAACCTGACCTAGAATCCTGTCACAGAGAAAAAACTATGTTAGTTTGAAAAAAGTTGGATTGGAATATCTTCATGAATAATTATTGATTTCTATTTATATTTTAGGTGCTTAAAATAGTGTGAATATTTGTTACAGTGTTTTGTGAATATTTGTTACAGTGTTTTGCTGTTTTTTAAAACTGAACTACCTAAATAAGTTGTACCACGGTTAGGAATTATTTTTTCTTTGTCTCCTCCTTTCCACTTGCTATAAAAAATAAAAATAAAAAAAATGTTTTTCTTTCCCTGTCTTCTTGATTAACACAATTAATCTGATCACAACAGTTCTCACTCCTGTTGATGCACAAAGTTGGACAGCGGGCCAATGTATGGAGTAGGTGTTAATATTAGACTTAAAATTTGCAAATATGAAGAAGTAATAGATTTGGGGGTAAACACTGCTTCTTGGATGATTAGCAAGAAGATCTATGATAAATATGCATAGGAATCAGGGCTGAAAATTGCAAAGAGTAGATATTAATAATTTATTAACCCAGATATTTTAAAATAGTAAAAGTTACCTGTTATAAACATTTAAGTTAGGTGCAACAAAAATTATGTCTAAAGGCTCTGTGTGTCTGAGTTAAGAACAAATCTTCACTGATTATTTTTGCATTGTAGGGATCACGAGACGTTTTCTTCTCAATATTTCCCCCCAAATGAAAATGTGTATTCCACAAAGAAGACTGCTTATGAAACAAATAAATAGTGGGGAAATACAAAGGAGAGGGAAAAAAGCAACTTTTGGCATACAAAATTAGATTGCAGTTAAAAAAGCTGCAGACAAATAATTGAATATATGGAAATCTTCTGCATTCAAAATAATAGTTGCCAGTACATGAGGATGGAAAAGAAGAAAGGTGAGTGAAAAGTGCTACCGAGTGTCTCCTTTGCACATCCACTTTCCCCTCTTTTTCTGTCCACATGCCTTGTACCCAACAACAACAAACTTACAAAAAAAAGTGAAGTGTGGAGCAGTCAGAGTTTTAATTTACTTGAAGTGGCATATATGAAGTCTTAAATACAACATTCTGTTGGAAAAAAAAAATATCAATGTTTCCTGTATGGAGCTAGAAGTCATGTGATAAAGGCACATTCAGGCAACAATACCTAAAGAGAGAAAACATCCTAGAAGAATACAAATGCAAGTATTCCAGTGACAATGAAATACCTGAAAATACAGAGATTTTACTCCCATATTTTCCTGAGTCCTAAGCTTGGGCTGAATCCACCATATCTGCCTCCATGCATCTGTGACTAGTACTTGCATTTGAGTCTCTCCAACTGGGGCAACTTGAGTGCACAGCAAATTTATATTCTGTTTGTAAATGTGCAAGTCCAATTGACTTAGAAGATTTTAATCTGTGATATTTAAACTGAAAAAAATAGATACTAAAGAATTATATACATAATCTCAAATAATTTTAAATCTTTGAGAGAGAATGGTTCCTCTGAGACATTTGCAATCTGTGCAATATTCCTATAGGCCGTACTTCTGGAGTGCTCTGTATCAAACCTCCCCCAGGTATACAGCACATATGGAGATATATCTCTAAAAAGCCAGTATCTGATAGAAAACAACAGTATTTTCTACAGAGAGCTGAACCACTTGGCATTCTTTCCTAAGAAATATTTCTGAAGGGTTTTTTTCAGTTTTCTTCTTTAACTAAAAAAAAAAAAAGGAGTTCAAGAAGAAATGCGTACTTGCCAGAATTCAAATGGTGAATTTGTGAAGAGGCTTAAAAATGAGAGTAATTAGATCCACAGCTTGAGGAATTTTTATACTTTCAGACCTTTTTTAGATATAGACCAGAATTTTAGCAAGTCTCTTAGAATTCCATCCTCACCTTGCTATCAGAACCATTACTGTAGCTATAGTTTCTTCCCCGTGAGCTGAAGTTCCCACTTCAATATTCATGTTTTGCAATTCAATGCCTTGCTTTCACTTACCTTCTGTCCCACATGAAGTGTTTCTTTTTTTTTTTTAAATATATGTTTCCATTTTCTGTCTTCTTTATGAATTACATCCACTTGAGACATCACCTTTTCCTTCTTTCATTTTAGAATGTTCACCTTTCACTGTACAACACTTACACACAGGTGTAGCACCTGTTCTGCACAACTGCTATGCACAGCTCGAGAAAAACTTTTGAAAAGTGTTCAGTTAAAGGCCAGTTATTAGTGCACCTGGATGTTATGGTTTAACCCTGGTAACCCAGCTAAGCACTACACAGCCTTTCACGCACTCCTCTTGTGGTGGTATTGGGGTTAGATTCAGAAGGGTAAAAGTGGGAAAACTTATGGGTTGAGATCAAGACGGTACATTAGGAAAAGCAAGTGCCATACACACAAGCAAAACAAAATAGAAATTCATTCACTACTTCCCATTGGCAGGAAAATGTTTATGCATTTCCAGAAAAGCTGGTCTCCATCATGTGTTGCTTGGGATAAATGCTGTAACTCTGAGCAACGCCCTCTGCTTTCTATTTCTTCCCCCAAGCAGGACAGCATGAGAAACAGAAAAGGCTTTAACATTGTGTAAGCACTGTTTAGCAATAACTTAACCTCCCTGCCCCCTCAACCCAGATATTATCAACACTGGTCACAAAACCAAAACATAACATCAGCTAATATAAAGAAAATTAACTATATCCCAGCCCAAACTATTACACTGGGAGTATGGAATCTTCCCACATTTACCTGCCTTATACCCCACAGACTTCACTGAGGTAGTTCCTGCTAGTATACCAGAGAATAATTGCTTGAGCATGATTGGAAATATTGTAAGAGACTTAACACATTAGTAATGATGTCTGGAATTATGTACTGGGGCATGAGGAAACTATGGGCTCCATGTGCTTGTGCTTCTGGGTTTGATGTCTGTATGATAACAAACACCCTTGAGAACATTCTCAGGGTGAAAGTACAGACATATTGAATGATGGCATGTTTTCTGTAGCTGTAGCCAGTGAATACTGAAGCCATTTGATTTCAAGTTATGTGGCCAATTAATTGAACAATCTACTGGCAAAGCACTATGGAAGCAAAGCACTCCTACTCATTTATTCTATCTCCATCTCAAAGCACTTTGCCCTGTAGCAATTAACAGTAGTGTTGATTTTTAACTTTCAAAAAATTAAATTTTTAATTAGTGGAAAAAGTGAATCATATGTTGTGGTTTATATTAGTCTTCAATATAAATAAGTAATTTAATAGCCATAAATAATAGATGCAAATAAAAGCTTTTAGCTGAAAAAAATCTGTTGAACAAATTGTACTTTAAAAAACACGACTTTTCCCTGTATTTTAGCTTTGACAGTCTTTAAAGACACTTTCAGTCTTGAACTTTTCTATCCAGCATAAAACATTATTACCAGGCCAGTTTGATTTATTTAAACTTCAGTTACAAAATTTGACAGCCAGTGCCATAGCTGCTTTCTAAAGACTCAGTAGTGCTGATGCTGACATTTCAATGTACTTATTAATGTTAGAGAAAGAAGTATCCTTTTCAGATAGTTGATTCTTTACCTTTGTGAATTCATATTGAGAAAAGTTTAAGTTGAAGTTAAACAAGGTAAGCTTACCATATCATCAAAATAAGAAAAAAAAATTGTTTACTGCTTAGTACAGTGTAAATTTAATTGACCTTAATTTAAGACTAAAGTGTTCAGCAGATTGCATAAATCACAGGATCCTTAAATGGCAAGTTGCTAACATCTGTGTATGACTCTGGAATCTGTTAGGAATAGATCTAACTCCAGTTATTGTCTGGTCTTTCTAGCTCTGTCTAGCCATGTAGAAAATAGATTAGAAATTAAAGTTTAAATGATTGCAATATTGGTCACCTCTGTGCCTAATCAAAAGATTAAATGAAATGCTAATGTCTTTATATTTGGCCACATATGGAGAAAGATATGAAATACAATCTGTTTGTCTTTCTGTCTTCTTTGGCTGTCATCATTGTGGCGTGAATGTCAAATGTTATTTTAATGTGCTTCTGTTCAGCAAACACAGTCTCCAGTGATTAAAATTTTAATACTATGTGCAGGTGTCTGTATTTTACAGGTGATTGTCACTGTATCATCACTATTGAAGTCAATAAGGATTGTTTTCCCACTCTGATAATTCAGTTCTTAATGAGTTCATGGCCAGCAAAAACAAATGACTGAGATAGAGCATGAGATAGAAAATGACACGACTTTTGAGCCTTCCAGTTATGATGTATTCTGTCTAAAACCCTAAGTTAGTGAAAGTAATACTAAGTACCATTCTAACAGGGAGTAGAACAGTTCATTCTAATACTCACTATGGGATGAATTTTGAAAGCACGCCAGATCCATTCTAGCTTGAGAAGCAGTGAACAAAATGGTACATGACTTATCCTACTGACTGAAACCAGAAAATAGCAGGCACGTATTTAAGAGAGTGAATTTAAAGCCAAATGAAAGAAAATAGAGTCTTTTCAATTGCCTTCAATAGGTTTTGCATCAAACCCTGAGTGCACTAAATATAATATAATATATAAAATATTGTATTTTTCTTTTACTACAGCTGAAGGAACCCTTGCATATCTCATTATATATATTAAGACCAAATATACTCAATAAATTAAATTATCTGAAAATTATTTTCAATATGCAAACAAGCTATAGAATTTCTTGAACCATTTATGACTATTTGTGTATATGTGTATCTTGCTGGCACGTTTAGAAAAGTTGAAGGGTTTTTTTTTATTTACGCACAAAGTACTACAATTTTGGGACTAGTAAGTATAGCGTAGAACAAAAATAATCCATGCTTTTCATGTTTGCAGCTCTTGAAATACAGATAGGGTTCTGAAAGCTATTTAATAGTGCTTGTTGTAAGATGTGTGTCTAAATATCTGTTTGAAGGAAAATAAAAAAAAAAATAATTTCTGTCTGGGGACACTGAAAATATTAGGGAACAGCTGCATCCACTGCATGTTCACAAGTTCTTGGGGCCTGATAGGATTCATGCCAAAGTACTGAAGGAGCTAGTGGATATTATGACAGGATCCCTCTTGATGATCTACCAAAGGAATTGGGTGTCTGGAGAGGTTCCTGCTGACTGGAAGCTAGACGATGTCATTCTGATCTACAAAAAGAACATGAAGGAAGACACAGGGGAGTACAGATCTTTTGGTCTGACTTGAGATCCTGAAAAAACTATGGAGAAGATTACACTGTGTACTATTCAAAAGTATTTAAAGTATAATGCAATAAATCAGGTACAGTCAACATATATTCACAAAGAAAGTCCTGTTTAACTAATTTGATATAGAATCATAGCATCATTTGGATAGGAAGAGACCTCAGATATCATCTAGTTGCAGTCCTCCTGCTATGGGCAGGGACACTTCCAACTAGATCATGCTGCCCAAGGCCCCGTCCAACCTGGCCTTGAACACGTCCAGGGATGGGGCAGCCACAGCTTCCTTGGGCAAGCTGTTCCCATACCTCACCACTCTCATGGTGAAGAAATTTTGCCTTATGTCTAGTCTAAATCTGCCCCTCTCTATTTTTTACACATTGCCCCCAGTCCTATCACTACAAGCCATTGTAAACAGTCCCTCCACAGCTTTCTTGTAGGCCCCTTTCAGGTACTGGAAGGTTGCTATAAGATCTCCTTGGAGCCTTCTCTTCTCCAGGCTAAACAAGCCCAACTCTCTCAGCCTGTACTCATACGGAAGGTGCTCCAGCCCTCGGATCATCCTTGTAGCCCTCCTCTGGACCCGTTCCAACAGCTCCACATCCTTCTTATATTGAGAAATCCAGAACTGGACACAATAGTCCAGATGAGGTCTCACAAGAGAGGAATAGAGGGGTAGAATCACTTCCCTCGACCTGTTGGCCATGCTTCTTTTGATGCAGCCCAGGATATGATTGGCCTTCTGGGCTGCAAGCACACAGAGCCAGCTCATGTCAAGCTTCTCATCAACCAGAACCCCCAAGTCCTTCTCTGCAGGGCAGTTCTCAATCATATCATCTCTATCATGTACTGAAACTGGGGATTGCCCTGACCCAGGTTTAGGACTTTGCACTTGGCCTTGTTGAACCTCATGAGGATCTCACAGGCCTACTTCTCCTGCCTGTCCGGGTCCCTCTGGATTACATCCCATCCTTCTGGTGTGGCAACTACACTGCTCAGCTTGGTGTCATCTGCAAACTTGCTGAAGGTGCACTCAATCTCACTGTCAATGTCATTGATGAAGATATTCAACAGCACTGGTCCCAGTATGGACCCCTGAGGGACACCACTAGTCATAGATCACTATCTGGACTTTAATCCGTTGACCATTACTCTTTGTCTATTCTATTCTAGTCTAGCCTAGTCTAATCTAGTCTAGTCTATATTGTGCTTTACTACCTTATTCTAATAAAGTGCTTGTGGAGGATGAGGACCAGCTATGTGTTTAGTTTGTACCAAAATGCACAATAGGGTTTTTATCTGTTGTTTGGAACCGTATGCATTAAAATAAATAAATAAGACATGGCTCTATGCTTTCACCTCTGTATGATGATAAAGGAAATTCAAGTCTAAACTCTGTCTGTTTTAAAATAGTATTTCATAACCTTCCAAAATTCCTTTCAGCTCTTCACATTTTTATTTTCTAATATATATAATGAGTCATTCCAGTTGCTGCTATACAGTGATATTATAAGTCTTTTAATTCCCACACTTTCTCTACATACACACATATATATAATATCTATATTATATACAGAAGCATATATTTGCCTGCTTGAGTGTCACAGGGTTATCGTATGCCTCGATGAAGACTATGGCAAAAGTGAAAGTTAATGCTATATTCCAATTCTCAAAAACAATTTTGTGTCTGGTAAAACATTTTATCTTTGATGAGATAGTGAATAATATTTAATACTTTAATGTAATACTGAGATGTAAAGTGTTATATAACTGAATCCCAGTCAAAACTTAAAAAATAATCTTTACCCGACTATTAGGTTTGAAAATATTAAAAAATGAAATAACCTGCCTGAAAATAACAGAAGATACTGCTGTATGTTTTATTTCTGTGAGAAATGATCTTACAATACTAAGTATTGTGTTTTGTATATGATATACTAGACTAATTAATTTAGTGGGACACATTTGGAAAAGATCCATGGTAAGTGAATAATATATCCATCAAGATAAATGGATACAGAGATGGCAGTATGGCAATAGAGTATAAGATTTTCATTAACATTTGTTTTGAGATAATTGCATTCCTTGTAAATTCAGAAGCTGCAAGTGACTTATATCTTTTTCAAAATGGGTGAAATAAACTGTCTACTGCATAAAAATGTTATGCATCCTCCTGGGATTTTTTTTTTTTTCTAAAATTCTTTCAATAAATTTAAGACATTTTTATTTGAACTCATACATGCATCCTTTCAATCGGATAGCTTCACTGTTATGAGTCTACCTTGACAGGCCTTGGAGACAGAGTAAACAACTAAATATTATAATCTCAGGAAGAACCAAAAACCCCCTCTGTTGACAGTAATATATGCATACTAGAATGTTCCCTACAATCCCACATTCAATCTCCATTTACCAGTATGATTGGCTTCTTCATTGTTTTCAGTGCAACAGACCATAATATAAAATGCTCTCTTTTTACTGCTCTAGTATTCAACATTGACTATGTTGCAATGTAGAATAGTTTAGTTCTAAAAACCACAGAGATTTTTTGTGGCTGCTGTCTTTAAAAGTATAGAACATCACTGGAGATGGTGTTTGAAGTTGCTTAAGAAGGAGGGTTTTTAATTAGTGGAATGTAAAGCAGGTGACCGAACAGAAGAGGTTAATCTTCTTCATTGTGTGATCCCATTAGCTCTTAACTAGACAAAATATATAAGGAATACTCTTACTCTGCTTGAAGTTACTTTGTATATTACGCTGTCCATTGTTTTTATTTTTGCTATTAAAAAAATTTCAAATATCACTTTAAATATTTGGACTGTTTCAGGGAAGCAATAATACAGAAAATATGAAGATAGTTTTCACAGATGATTTTGAGTGCTACAAATAGAAATTAAATTACAAAAACCCCCACTTTATGATTCAAACATGGATATTTGCATAGGAGTTGACAGTATGTGCATGTTGGTTCTAAATCCCTGATCATTTGTAGATGTCAAACAATCTAAGATTTAAGGAATTGATAGAGGGCTAACAATCAGGTAGGGTCTTAAAATACAAAAAATCTATTAAAATTAGAGTCAGCATGTACTTAAGTGCTAGTGTGTAACATTGGATAAATTATGTACGGTTATATTTATTTTCTCCTTTTTCATGTGTGGGTTTGTTAATGGAAGTCTATTGTAAACTTGCAAAAGAATGTGTGATAAGGACAAATAGCAGGAGACAGAAACTTGGCTACTTCACTTAGATATTAAAATAAATAGCAAGCAAGAGGATTTCTAGCTACCAGAATAAAGTACAGCAAGTTATAGATCTCTTGATATACTAAAAATAAAACTGGATGTCTTCCCTACAATTATGTTTTAGCCACATATACATTAGGAAGCATAGTCACTAGGCCAAATATGGAATACATTTATTTCATACCTTAAAAGGTTTATGGATCCTAGGAACCTTTCAGTGTATGCAGTGGTCTGAATCTTAAGATATCTTTATCTCTGATGTAAAGCAAAGTTCAGCCTCTGATCACTTCTGTAGCTACAAGTGCAATTTGCATGCCTTTCAGGATGTGGCACATTGAATCTGTTCTGTACTGAAGAACATAAAAGTTAAGCAACTACTCTCACTTATCAATTTAAATATACTTTCTGTAATACCACAGAATGAATAAGCTTGAAAGGGTAAATTACCCCCTGTCAACAGAGATTCAGCTACAGCAAGTCAACTAGCATTGTCCAGTTGGGTTTTAAATATCTAAAGGGATAGACGCTCCACAACATGTTTAGGCATCTTCTTCCAGTGTTCAACTAACCTAAAAAAGGTTCTTTTTATTTTTAAATGGAATTCATTGTGTTTTCAATAGGTATCCATTCCTTTTTGTCCTGTCACTGGGCCTCTCAAAGGGAAGTGTGACATTTTCTTCTCTTCTGTCCCCATCAAGCATTTATACACATTGATAAGAACCCATGAACCTTCTCTTCTCCAGACTGAACAGCTCTCTCAATGTCTTTTCATATGTCAGAAAATTCAGTCCCTTAATTATTTTGGTGGCCTTTTGCTGGATCTGCTCCAATATGTCCAGTTGTCTTGTATCAGGAATTCCAGAACTGGAAACTGTTCCAAATGTGTCTCAGCAATGCTGGACAGAGGGGAAGGATCACCTCCCCTCACATGCTGGCAATGTTCCTCCTAATGTAGCCCATGATGCTATCTCCTTTCTTTGCTGCACAGGCAAGCTGGTGGCTTATGTTCAACTCAGTGTCCAGCAGGACTCCAAGTCCTTTTTTGCAAAGGTGATTTCTAGCTGTGTGACTCCTAACACTGAATAAAGCCTGAGCTTATTCTTCCTCAGATGCAGGACTTTGCAGTTCCTCTTGTTGAACTTCTTGATGTTCCTGTCGGCCCATTTCTCCAGCCTGTGGAATTATCTCTGGACGGTGGTGTAGCAACCTTATTTATTGACTGCTCCTTCCAGTTTTGCATCACCTAAAAATTTGCTGAGTGTGCACTGGGTCTCATCATCCAGTTTATTAGGGAAGATGATAAACCAAACCAGCCTTGCTATCAATCTCTGGAATGTCCCATTAGTCACTGCCTGTCAGTGTGACTTCATGCTACTGATCTCAATGCTTTGACACCAGCAGTTCTATCAGTTTTCACACCATATAAATGGTTATTTATGTGATCAGCAATCCATCAGTTTGTTAATGAGGATGTTAGGAGAGATGGTGTGGAAAGCCTTACTAAAGTCAAGATAATCAGCATCCACTGCTCTCCTTTTGTCCACCAATCCAGTCATTAGAAGGCTCAGGTTCTCTATTCCTCACTAAAAGTAGGGATATTTTTATAAATTATTGCTGCTTATTTCTGAATTCACAGATACAGAAAAATCTATTCTTAATTATGTGACTAGTCATAGAAAATGTTTAAAAGTATCATTCATAGTAGAAGTAGGGGGTTTTGTCCTTTAAAAGAAGCTACCTGTGTAGTTTGACTTTACAGACATAACAAAGCAAATGTGAGAAACATAATATCTAAGACGACCCTTGAAAAGGGAGTCTGGAAGGAACAAGGAAGTAGTTCATGCAAAACATATTTCCCATAGCATAAAACATCCAAGAAAAAACAGTTTGCTGGAAGATTTCTGGAAAGGAGAATCTGTGCAGTCCTTGGGCACCATGTGTTTTTGGAAGGAAGCAAAATAACCCACGTAGTCCAGGAAGATGAAATGAAGTGTCTGAAATATTGCCCTGAATCAGAAAAGACATATAAATTGTCAAATCAAAAGCATATTCTGAGCTGCCATCAGTGAAAAGAAAATAAACAAACCCACGACCCAAACCTAAAACCAAACCAAACCCGACCAAACAAAAAAGAGGAGACACGATCAGGAAACAGGAACCAAGTCAGTGGCTGTATTAAAGCAGAGAACAGTAAGCTTTATATGACATTTACTAACGTGGGGTAAAATCCTACAAACAGTTATTCATTCAAAGACTATCAGGAATCCCTTCCAGATAAAGACATTTGACACTGCTTTGACTAGCATCATCCACAGAATATGAATTAAGTCCCTTCAAGAAAACATAGCTGTTTAGCTATGGCTGTTCAGAAGGTTTTGTATATTTACAACCTGATAGATTCTCAGTCCAACATTAATCTCAGATTTTGAAATATAAATTAAAAAATAAATACATGCTTGACAGAACAAAAAAAAAATCAGTCTTCAGGCTTGATTAATAAAAAAATAAGTTTTATATAGTGTTCAATTAGTTTTCTCAGCTGACGCAGGTGCTATAATGATACAAAGAAGAGCAGGAATGAATAGTTTGATGGGTGATTAATTTGTCTCATTAGACCACAGTTTCAAAGGATGGAAACAAGTGAATTTTCTCATTGTCATTGCAGGGAGGGTATCCACAGGTTGCTGGATTATTCTTGCAAGTTTAGTGAAAATTTAGTATTTGCTTTGGATTATTTTTTTGGTTCAGTATATACAGAGCCTTCTCAGTTGACAAGGGTAGTTTATGTTTTTTTTTAGAAATGGAGACTGAAGAGCTCTTAGTTTCCGTACAGTTTTATTTGATAATTAAGACATTTGCAATGCATGCCATTTGCATTATGGCAATAACAATAAAGACTAGTAAAGTAATAACAGTATTATGGCTTAATAAAATGGAGTAAATAGTGGCAAAGTTATCTATTTGAAGTTAATAGCAGCCTCCTTCTGGGGCTGCTACCTGTGAAACCCCACAGTTTTCAGGGGAGACCAAAGCATTCCACCTTTTCCAGGGGAGACCTTCCAGTTTGTTGCCAATGCCAGAAACAGAAGCCCAGAGCCTGAAGAAGGAACAGAAGTCAACAGGAGAAAACCTGAAAAGCACCACAAAGGATTGTGGTGTGCATGCCTGCAGGACTATGACCTCATTGGCATCATGGAGACATAGTGGGATGAATCCTATGATTGAAGTATTGGGATGGAAGGATACAGAAACTTCAGAAACTTTAGGCAGGGTAGAGGAGGAAAGAGTGTTGCCTTCTATGTCAGTCACTATCTAGAATGCATTGAGCTCCACCTGGGGATGGATGAGGAGCCAATTGAGAGCTTATGGGTCAGGATTAAAGGAAAGGCATGGTCATGTGACATTGACCAGGAAGAGCAAGTGGATGAAGCCCTCTATAGAAAGACAGGAGCAACCTCACATTCAAAAACCTTGATCCTCACAAGGGATTTAAATCACCCCAATATCTGCTGGAGGGACAGCAAAGTAGCACATAAGCAATCCAGGAGGTTGCTGGAGTGTGTGGATAGTAACTTCCTTTTCTAAGTGACAGAAGAGCTGAAGGAAGTGCTATGCTGGACCTGGTTCTCACCAACACAAAAGGGCTGAGGGGAAATGCAAATCTCAAGGGAAGCCTTGGTTGTAGCATCTGTGAAATGGTGGAGTTCAAGATCCTTAGGGCAGCAAGAAGGGTGTGCAGAAAACTCAATACCCTGGCCTTCAGGAGAGTGGACTTTGGCATCTTCAAGGATCTGCTTGGTAGAGTACCATAGGATAAAGCCCTGTAGGGGAGAGGGGCCAAGAAAGCTGGTTAATATTTAAGGATCACCTTCTCCAAGCACAGGAGCAGTGCATCCCAGCAAAGAGGAAGACAGGCAAAAATACTAGGCCTGCATGGATGAACAAGGAACTCCTGGACAAGCTTAAACTCCAAAAAGAGACCTACAGAGTGTGGAATCAAGGGCAGGTAGCCTGGGAGGAATACAGAGAAATTGTCCAAACAGTCAGGGATCAGGTTAGGAACCTAAAGCTCTGATAGAATTAAATCTGGACAAGGATGTCAAGCGGAACAAAGTTTCTATAGATTTTTCAGTGATAAAAGGAAGACTACAGAAAATGCCGGCCCTCTCTGGAAGGAAATGAGAGACCTGGTTACCCAGGATATGGAGAAGGCTGAGGTATTCAATGATTTTTTTTTGCCTCAGTCTTCATTGACGCTCAAGTCACACCACCCAAATTGCAGTAGGCAAAGGCAGGAATTGTGAGATTAAAAGGCCACCCACTGGAGGAAAAGATCAGGTGTGAGACCATCTAAGGAACTTGAAAGTGTACAAGTCTGTAGGACCTGATGAGGTGCATCTGTGTGTCCTGGGGGAACTGATGGCCTAAATTGCTAAGCCACAAGTCATGACAGTCTGGTGAAGATCCCACTGACTGGAAAAGGGGAAACATAACTCCTATTTTAAAAAAAGGAAATAATGAAGACCCAGTCAGTCTCACCTCTGTACCTGGCAAGATCAGGGAGCAGATCCCCCTGGAAATCTGCTGAGTCATATGGACGGTAAGGATGTGATTGGCGACAACCAATATAAATTCACTAAGGGCAAATGGTGCCTGGTAAATTTGATGGCCTTCTATGATGGGGCTACAGCTCTGGCGGATAAAGGAAGGGTAACTGACATCATCTACCTGGACTTGGTACACTACCAAGCAGATTTCTGAAGAGGTCAAAGCCACCCAGGAGAATTCATTGTTGAGCGGCTGGGTAGTAGCTGCTCCTGTACCTCCCCTTCTCTCTGCCAGACTGCACAGAACCCCCCAGGCACACCTAGATGATGTTTAATATATGCAAAATAAAAGTAAAGAAGCTGATCTTTACAGCTTTCCATTCCTCAGCTCTATCAATCATGCTACTCAGCTTTGAGTCTTCTGCAAACTTGCTGAAGGTGCACTATAATTGATCTTTTTTCCTCATTGAGCTGGTAATATATGAAATATATATGTAATACAAATAATGCATGTATCTACTATCATATTTGGTGGCTGTGATATCATGATAGGGGAAGGCATTTAGAAGCACCCAGATGATTTAGGAACATATGCTTCACTGTCTTTGTCTTCCTTTGCTCAACCCTCATCTAAATGTTTTCAAAAACACTACTCAGCCATGCTAAATGCTAAAAAAAAAAAAAAAAATCAAAAGAAGGACAACTAAAACCCCTAAAGTAAGCTCTTATTACAAAAATGAAGTGTCAAGTTTTTAGAAGTCTTTGATAAAGAGGCTGAATATGTACTGTTTTGCAGGAGTCAGTGTAAATACTTAAGGATACTAAGGAACTCACTTAGGAATTACCTTTCATTTAATAAGAGAATGGATTAACATTCCAAAACTTAAACCAATGCTTTTAGTCTAGAAAATGTTACAGTGTCAAATAGCCTACTTAATAATTTAGTTTCATTGCTTCTCAGTGAGAAAGAGATGTTTTCTGAGGGGAAAAAGGGTGATAAAAAAATTCATTATGAAGTGGTCAGCGTAGAGGAAATCAGCAGCTCTGAGAAAATAGGCAGGTATTTCATTATCTATGCTTAGTTTCTGACAAGGCATAATCATACACTTTCATCTCTGTTGTTCATCTTTTCCTGAAGGTTAAGCATATGACCTTTAAATCTTCAGACTGTGAGAGAGGACAGCTCAGATTAAACTATGAAGGAAATTAACAAGTTTTAATTTGCCATATTTCTAACAGGACAAATTGCTTAAAGTGGCTTGTGCAATTTTTGCCCTAATTTTTGAACCTTACTGAAATGTATTTATCCCACCAAATTAAATTAAGGAGGTTTTTTGAACTTTATTCTTTCTCTTGTGGGCTGGGATAATACCATGTTAATACAAAGAAATTGTCTATTTTTGCATTGGCGCTGGGTAGATTTTTTACAAAGATTGCTCTTTTGAACAAATGGAAATCTATATGAGGGGCCTCAGAGCAAAAGTAACTGCTAACAACATAGCTGACATGCTGTGTAACAACAGTGGTGTCACTCAATGGGGACATTTCAGAAAGCTCGAGGCTACCTCACCCCTACTGCATATTAAGTATATATGCATGAGGATTTAGTGTAGAGAAAGCAGTAGTTTTTTAATTCTTCTTGTACCTTTCTTCATGGTAATTTTCCATGCATATTTTTGTATGCAGAGTCAAATTTTACTTCTTCGCTACATGGTCCCATAGCAGGTTTGTGTCAGCTTCAAGTTAGGTTAAATCACTGATACTGAAGATAGTTACCTTGATACTAGGAGATATATATAATCTGAACCTAGGTTAGAAATATCATTAATGAGAATGAAATTGCTTCCTCAAAAACATTTGTCATGTATATTTCTGTAAATATTGCCTCCACTCAATCAGTGAATTTTGATTATTTAAGGTCTTGAAGTAGACAATATTGGGGAGGGAGGAGGGCAGAGGATGGACACTGGAGCATGAAAGAGAAAGGAAAAGAAAACAGATTCTGATTGAATTAAAGATAACCATGTTATTCTTGAGAGATTTTGAAAATTCCCTGCAGACTTTTTTCTTTATCTCACTTGTCTTGAAGTCATGTAATTTATTGGTTGTGTAAGCATTGTTTGGAAACAGATCACTGTATGAGAACAAATCTCAGACACCAATCTGTCCAGGATTTGCACTGTGAAGTGTATTGATGTATGTGTATATGCATACATACATATATATGGTGATCTTCAGATGCTTAGGTTAGCTTTTTTTTTTTTTTTTTGTTTTAGCATTTCCTTGTGTACCAGTAAGAATTTAGGAACATAAAGTGAATAAGGATTTTTAGAGGAGAAAAGCACCGCTGAATGACTTTCAGTGGGAGCTATCTGTGTTACCCTTCTCAGTCACTAAAATCTTCCAGCAATGTGTGCAATCTATTCAGTGTGTTCCCCATACTGGCTACTTGGAATATTATAATTCCAAGATATTGCAGTGGTGCAATAAGAATGGTGAGAGGTTTGTGGCTGTTCCTTTACATTTTTTAAAAAATTTGTAAGCCTGATCCTGCTTTAGAGTATGTGCAAGTTCTCACAAGGTACAAGGCCACTATGTACTGTAGATTTTTTTTCCCACGGATAGTACAATGAATGATTCTTCACTACCTTGCCTCACATTTCACCCTCAGAGGCTCCTAAAGGCTTCTGGCTGTTCCATACACTTCATCTGAAATTCCCCCTGGAATGAAAAATACTCACCTTGCTGTTTGAGTTATGAGTGCACTGTGTGATGAGAAAAAAACTCACCATATTACGAACCTTTGAAGGGCAGATTAGTTCTTCATTAAGTTTGTTCCCAACATAAAGAACAATGGGATGTCAATCCCCCGCTTAAGTCTCCAGGCACTACCACAATATTGAAAATGCTTTAATAAAACAAAAGTTACTGAGACAAGAAGGTGAAATTTACTGACCTGCAGTATACTAGTTCTAGACAACATGGTCTGACAGATCTCTACTTACTCTTTAAAAATCAATGAATAAGAAATGGTTTTGTAAGGGTAACTATTATAACTCTATCTGCATCAAAAAGTCATCATGAGCAAATTGGTGATAGATTCATAACTACCCAAGAGGTTTGCTCTTTTTGTTCATTATTATGTTTTAAAATGATATTATTTTCTGTTCTTAAATTGGCACTATACTGTAACGATCACATTACCACTTCTTTCTTATCAGGGGAAAAATTGACTACTTAGGCACTGAGAGATGAGTTCTCTGAGCTTATACTATAGTCTTATAACAGTTTTGAACAGTTTTGTTTCCACTAGGTGGAGCATTGTTATCACAGCAGAATTTTTTTTAAGTTAAGAGGCTTTTGAAGTGAACGAAGAGAAAAAAGAAATTGAGCTAGAGAATTTGGATCCAGATCTAGATAAGTTTTTCTGAAGTGTGAGAGGTATAAAACATGCAAACTCCAGTATTCCATCTTGATTGCTTTGCCTCCTCATCCTATCTCACCAGTCCCTCATTGTTCTTTCAGGCTTTGATTGAAAAACTGAATATTTTAAGGTAAATGACAGAAGGTTCTGAGGATTTTTACCTTTCTATGAAAAAAAAAAATCAAGATAGTTGTTGTGGTTCATATTCTGTCTCTAAAGGATGGGTCAGCACGAATTGAAATGAGGATGTTTCAAAGTACTATATTTAATTACTAGTTTTGTAAAATACATCATGAATTGTATGCCTTTTTGGTTCTAACAGACTCCAAAGGGACTAAAATTCAAAGCTACAAATTCACTGCTAAGAGATTACTTTTTTTTGAAACAGGGTAGGATGCAACTGACACTGGGAAAAGAATAAGAATAGCTTATAGAAGCACAGACTGGCTGAGGCTTCTTAGTCCAAGCTGTGGGAATTCAGGGCCTTAACAGATCACTATTAACTGCACCCAGAAGCACAAAGGCACTAAGACATTTGCAAGACATGCATGACAAAACACTGATGCTACATTCAGTTATAGGAAGATTTGTGGATGGATACTCATGACTCTCATTGTTGACACATATCCTCTTGTGTTTTCAACACTACTCTTAGAGGAAATCAGCTAAACAGGAGTGATGGATCAGCTGTTTCTGCTGTCTGTGATGGAGCTTCATTTTCCCAAGGAAGACTTGCAAAGGCTTAGTATCTTTTCTTGTTACTGTTTCTTAATGGATTGCTTTTTTTCTTAAATGTTAGACAAGTATTCAAGAGTTAAAACACTTTGCAGATGTGTGTAACTATTTAGGTGCATTGAACCTAACACTTTGTACCACAGGAAGGTAGGAATTGGTCTGCAGTGCTGTAGTTGGGTAATTATGGAACTGCCAAAGGGATGAAGCTGGCTGCCCAGGGATTTTAAATTATTTCCAGTAATTTCAATCAGAAATGGCACCTGCAGCAGAACAGCAGTTAAGAGCAGCTGTTTTGTGTTGTATTGTTAAATAAGCCACTACGCATGTAGCAGCTGATGACAGGTAGGTTGTCACAGCTGAAGTAGGCTGTGTCTGCTTGCAAGTTTCTGCTTGCTAATATTGTGCATATGTATGCATGCATGCGTGCATCTTCACTGCAAAAAAAAAAAAAAGTGTGCAAATATATGGAAATTAAAGGTGAGGAGTTCAGGTATTGGTAGCAGTATGGTCCTCAGCTTTGGCTAGCTGTCCAAGGATTTGTTAATTCTATTAATGAGATGTATCTGAAGGCCTGAGCTGGTAAAACATCAAAAGATTTCTTCCTTTGACACTGTGCAGTTCTGACCCCAGCTAAAGTCATGATTTACTCTAATGTCCATTTCAGAATACTTTGTCATGTTTATAATACCCTAGATGTTTGATGTAGAGTTCAGTGTTAAAGTAAATGAACACTCTTTGGTAACTGAATACGTATGGTTTTCTTAGGTTGAAAGAATAGTAATGAAATGGTAAAGTGAACACTGACAGACTGAGGTGTAATTTGTAAACTCAAGCAATATAATTTATTAATTACATTTCTCCTCCGCATTCTTGCGTCAGTGAAAAGGAAACCTATGTTTAACACCTTGAGTACTGCTTTCAATATGTCTTGGAACAGGCAACTTTCACCTGTGTTATGACTCTATATGCTACACAGGTCTGCTCTGCAGGGTGACTAACTAATTTGTCAGTACTTTAAATATACCTTTTTCAAAGGCATCAAACAGTCGACAAAATTGTAGATACCAGACAAAACAATTTTATTTGTCTCTGTGTGCTTTTGTGCTATATTCTTCTCTACAATTTACCTGATAGCCTAGCACAATGGAGGGCTATTGAAAAAAAGAGCAAAATTTTCAAATATTTTCTGTAGTTATCGCTTTGTAACTCAGTTAAATTGCCCTAAATAGCAGGAAAATATGTATTATATGTTGCATAAGTTGTGCCTAAAAAAAAGAACTAGATATAGATTGAATGCAAAATTAGTGTTTTGTCAGATGAGAGAAGCCCAATGTGAAGAAGCTTTTTTGCAGCTATTCACAGATTAAAAAAATGTTGAGAATGCTCAGCACTCCAGAGCTTGTTTGGTCCCCTTGGTTTTCAAATCGATCATGTTATGAAATCAATAATATAATTTTTCTTTGTGTGAGACCTAATGAATCACACATAGTAGGTTAAAGAAAACACTCCAGTTTCTGTAGCCAGTTAGGTTCCTGTTTGCATGGTGTTTTGCTCATTATCTAATGATAATTGAGAGCCATTTTGTTTAATGACTTGGAATGCAATTAGATCAATAAAATGTTTATAGGCATTGTTGAAAGATTGAAATACCTTCCACCTATTGAAATATAAATAACAAATTAAAAGTTAAGTGTGAAGGGCCATAACAAAATACACTTTTTTTTTTTTTTTGTCTGTGCCATTTTTACTTGTGTCTTAGAATGCATCCAGCCTGCGTGATCTATTTGTTAGCAGGACAAAGGGAAAGACAAATCATATGTTCATTTATATCACCAAGATATTGTGGTATAATTGACCCACTAGTCCTTGTGGATGTCAAACAGCTTACTGTGAATTTTCTTAAAAGGACTGTTTTTCAAAAAAAGAGCAGTTTGACTTGAACAATAAATAATCTTATCTTTCAAGACAGATGGATTGGGTGATGGTTTAATGTTAAATCAGCTGAGTGACATCTAGGGTGAAGTAGAAGCCTCACAGCCTGATGTTGCTTCAGTTAAGAAGAGAAACACCCCCAAAATCATGTACTGGGCCCCCCATCCTAAAGACCTGATGAAGCACCGAGTCTGCTTCTAATGACACAACTGGCCTTGCCAAGAGCCAATCAATACATACTAATTGACTTAGTCGCACCTTGCCAAGAAGCACCAATGAGTTTTCAGAAGTATAAAATTGGCAACCAATGACATTCTTCTGAGGGAAGAAAAACAGTCACTTTACCTGACTGACAGTTCAACAGGCCTGCACCTCTCTTCTACCCAAAGAAGGAACACCTTTTTTTTAACAGTAGCAGCTCTGACATTTTTTGTATGTTCCCCTTGGAAAGTAACTACTAACTCAAGTTTCAATTGTTACTTCTTATTTATAGATATGATTGTTAACCTGTTGTAATCATATAGTGCTAAAGCAGAAAGTGAATTTATTAAAGACAATTCTGTATTTGTGTTTATCTGTTGCTTTTAATAAATTACCTACTCTTGCAGCATTGTGAAATTGTCTCAGTGAGAGTCCTGAGAGGGACTCTGACAGGCAATGTTAAACTGTCTGAACTGTGCTGGTGACAGCCTATTTGGCTCTCTGATATTTACCCTGTGGGTAACAGACTCTGAGGATATTCTCACAGGTAACACTGACTCTGATTGGTGGTTAACTCATATAAGTATTACCGCATAATCCTCTAGACATGAACTATTTTCCAAGCCTGAGACTAGGGACGAATTCAGCCACACGTAGCCTTTTGCTCTGTGGAGAGCTTAGAAAGCAAGGGAATCCATCCTAAACCTCAAGACTCAACAGGCCTTCCTCAGCCATATATAAGAATTTTACTTATTTACATGAAAGATACCATATAAGAAACTCCATCAATATATAGTCTAAACATGTTAAGTCAAACCACACAATGAGTGATCAAGTATAAATTTTACTATGAGACTGAAAGATTACATGGGTCTGCTTAAAAAGGGTTAGATTTTATAGTTTAGGGAGACCATAACAGTCTTTTTTGGCTTTACAGTATATGATAGGCTGTTTTAGGTGCTACTGAGTATTGTCTAAGATGGTCTTTTTTTTTTTTTTTAATGTCCTGGGCTCTAAGAGTGCCCTACTTCATCCTAACTCCATGCTGGGAGTTAAAAATGACTTTTACATCCAGTTTAACTAAAAAAAGATGTGAACT
Source organism: Phaenicophaeus curvirostris (assembly GCF_032191515.1). Lineage (NCBI taxonomy): Eukaryota > Metazoa > Chordata > Aves > Cuculiformes > Cuculidae > Phaenicophaeus > Phaenicophaeus curvirostris. The sequence continues at coordinate 27,367,090 of NC_091394.1, read as the reverse complement.
AGAAGAAATACAAGAATAAGCTTGTATTTTCCATTCTAGCAAGAAAGTTATTTAATGACAGATTTTTCAATGTTTTTTTAGATTTCCAGCATTTAGTTTCATAATTTTCATTCTCAAGTCCTTCATATTTCTATTTTCCCCTTTAATCTTGATGAGGACAGGTTTCAGCTTTGAAGACCTAACTGCTACAAAGAGAAGGAAACAGCTTATTTCCCACTTTGCCACTGGGTCAGGGGTCTGATTTCTTTGGCATGTGAAGATAATTGCTGACAGGGAAGTAGAAGTTTTTCCAACAGGTGCTGTTAAGGGTAAGTGATGAGATGGTCAGAGAAGAGTCTTTCCATCTTTATGCCTAAAACATGGGAACGTCTCTTGTGGCTTTTCTTTACCCTTTCTTCTAGGGAAAAGAAAAGCTTTTCCTGCTCTTCAGTTGATGTTTACTAAAGAACAGAGTCCCATTCAGTAGCATACAGGTAGCACCAATTAAGGTAAAATATTTTGTTATTTTGTTTTTCCCATGGAGTCTGAAATGCAAAACAAAAGAATATCATTCTACTTGCATATGATTGTAAGTCAGTAGAGGGCAGCAGTGCACATGCCCAATAACCAGTTATTACACTACAGTGTACATTTTATTGATGTCTTAAAATGGATGGCTTGCTATATTTATGATAACATTTATTACAGGACATAGAGTTCATCATGCTGGAACAAACCATTTAGTTCATCTTGTCCAGTAAGCGGTTGACAGTGCCAGTGAATAACTGATGTCTCGGAGCAAGCATAAAAATAAACAAGATGCATTCAGGCAATTGTGCAGTACCAAACCTCTGCAGGGGATTAGCTAACACCTTCAAGCATGAAATCTGATTACCTTATTATCATCTTAGCTTGCATAGGCATGGATTCTTAGCAATGCTATTAGTTATCCACTCTTCTTTAGAAGGTGACTGTTGTATTTGCCTCAATAAGTTCCTGTGGCAATGATTTTTGCTAACATATTATGCAAACTTTTTCCTTTTGATCAGTCTTACTAACTGAATTTCAATAGCAGGAACATATGTTCATATAAAAATATGATAGCTGATACTTGAGTAGGTATTTAGCTTAAATACATTTTTAGAACTAAAATTTAGTCAAACCTTAATTAAAAGTCATAACACGATGATTTTTCCTTAGTAATCATGATCATAAAAATAACAGAGTGTATGGGTTCTTCTTTAAAACAGAGAGAAAGAGTTTTTCTCTGTGTCTTACAAGGATTGTAACTCATGCTAATTTTAAAATGGATCCTCAGATAGTCGTGTGGAAATGAGAGTTGGGGATTTAAGATAACAATGAAACAGGGCGAGAGATGCAAAATTCTGCAAGTTGATAAAAATGGGCTTATAACAGCTACATAAAAGGAAGCCCATCCTAAGCTACAATGTCCTTGACAAACTTAAGTATACTTAGTAGTCCAAACAGGCTCAATCGATTAACCACTGACAGTCTTATCAAGGCAAATATGACAAAAACCTAACAAGGCTCACAATCTGAACAGCTATAGTCTCTTGACTTCAATTACTTCCCTCCTTCCCTTTACAAGCAAGCTGGGAGAAAAGATATGCCTTGAAGAATGGCTTATAAAAGAAACTGAGACTCCTGTGTATTCAAACTTCTTATATTACTGTTGATGAAGTTTACATATTAGGACTTTAAAAGAACAGGATTATTTGTCTGCTCTTTGGCCATTTTGTCAGAGTATGGCCATGACTCACTACCCTTTAATCCAAACCACCTATGTTCTGCTTTGAGCTTTGAATCACACATGCTTAATGGAGTGAGCTGACCCTGGCTGCCCACCAGGTGCTCGCCAAAGCTGCTCTATCACTCCCTGGCCTCAAGTAAACAGGAGAGAGAAAATGAAATGGAAGGTTCCTGGGCCAAGATAAGGAAAGATCACTTACTAATTACCATCACAGGCAAAACAGATTTCACTTGAGAAAATTAGTTTAATTCATTACAAGTTGAATCTGTGTAGGATAATGAGAAATAAACCCAACTCTTAAAAACACCTTCCCCAACCTCTCCCTTTTTCCCTGGCTTAATTTTACTCCTCTTTTGGTCTACCTCATCTCCCCACAGGAGTGCAAGGGGACAGGGAAAGGAGGTTGTGGTCAGCTCACTAGACAATGTCTCTTCCACTTCTTCCTCGTCAGGGGAAGGAGTCCTCACACTCTTCTGCTGCTCCAGTATGGGATCCCTCCACAGGAAATAGTTCTCTGCTTCAGTACAAAGAAGGCTTTGGTCTGTCACTCCTCTCTTCAGCTGCCATTTCTGTTGCACAACATCTTTTCCCCCTTCTTAGCTATGTTATCACAGAGGCACTACCACTTCTGCTGACAGGCTTGGCCTTGGCCAGCGGCAGGTCCATTTTGGAGCAGGCTGGCACTGGCTCTGTCACATAAATGGGGAGCTTCTGGCATCTTCTCACAGAAAACACCTCCGTAGAACCCCTGCTATCAAAATCTTGTGATGTAAACCAAATACAGTTAATTACTCACTTCACAGGTTTCCATATGCTGTATCATCTCCTTTAAATGCCAGTGAAATAACACTCTACTGTAGACTTTAGTGTACTGCATAAATCTGGCATAATTGTTCTGCTGCATATAATGTCATAAAAAGGTCCATGCAGAAAAGGCAAAATGAGTCAAGCATCTGATTATAAAAATCTGACTTTTTAGATTTTTATTTCTTTTTTATTTTTTCTTTTACTTTTCCATGAATGCACTGCTAAAATGATTCAGAAAATAGGTATGACAGTGAAATAGGAAGGTGTATTCAAATCACGCAGGGAGAGAGTATCAACATGCTGGAATGAAATCTTCCCCTCTTTGTACCTGTACTTCACAGCAAAAAAAAAGAAGCTGAGAAAAAACACTGTTTGCAGCATCCCAGAAATAATTGAGATACTTCCAGATGACAAGCTGAGACATATCAAAAAAAATGGGGAAACATACTGTACAGAAATGTACAGTACATGTTGCTGTTCTACCTCCTATACATCGCTGCTTTAAACGGTGTAAATATCAGAAAAGCAGAAACAGTCTTGTTGCTTATTTTTCTGGTTCATGCTCCCAGGACCATATGTATTTCACATTAAACAGTTGTGGATTAAACACAAACGCAGTCTTGAGTGCTGGAGACTCCTACTCTTTCACCTGTGTGAGCTAGGGTTTAGGATATGTTCTTTTTCTCACCTTGCTACTGTGAATATTTTATTGTCTTCTACATAGTCAGATGTTTGGACTATAGTATGCACATTTTTGTAGTTCTGAGAGCCCATATAACTGGGAAAACCTAGCTTTTTAATGTCCACATGGTAACTTCTCACTGTTCTCTTTCATTATTTGCTATATGTATGTTGTCTGGTTTGGTCCCTTTACAGCCTGACAGGTAGTATCACATCTGTTGCCACAGTAAAATTCCATGCCAACATGAAGTTTCTGTTTCTATAGAAATTTGTTAGCTACCCTTGTAAAACTTTGGTCGTTGCCACTCTGCCACATATTAATAAGCAGATTCCTATAGCCTTTCCCTGGAATGGTTTTGATTCTTTGAGGGGGAGGGGTGTTGTTGGGGTTTGGGGTTTTTGCAAGAGAAGGTAGACTTCCCAGTAATAGAAATCAGGGCTCCAGATATCATTAGGATCTTTCCCATTAAATTTCAAGTCAGATGCTGCTGGCTGGAAAGATATTTCAGGAGTTTGGATTTACACATAGTTCATATTTCTCTAGTTCGGCTACTGCTAGTTTCATTCTGGACAAGGTAACAGGGAAAATAACCAGACTTCTGTTATTTCCAAGAGTAGGCTCATTTTTATATGTAATTTTCTACTCCAGATCAGAGCCTGCTGAATCACAACCAAGGTGCTGTCTGCTTCCTCTTCACTGGAAACCTGCCTGTGTCTGGCTCTGGTTGCTAGGGAGTTACTCACTGACTTTCTGTCAGGAGATGGCTGACTTTCTTAGCCACTTCTGTCTGGGTGTGGCGTTTGATTCTTGTGTTGATGCCTATGTTCTCAGCACTGTGACTTGGAGCCCTGCATCTCAGCTCCTTGGTACTGCTCCTTTCCAGGTTATGAATCCATTCCATTTCATTAGTTAGTGTAATGGTTTTATTAAGCAGCACTTGGCCACTTTAGGCTGCAGAACAGCTGTTATAAGGAGACCTTGTTTGAAAGAGATGGGCAGTTCTCAGGAGATAAGGCCCTGCATTTCTAAACAAGTAAGGATTTATATAGAAACAGAAGTTTGTTTAAAAAATACTGGGACTTTTTTCTTTTTTTTCTTTAATGATTGGACTTCAGATGGAACAAGCAGAAAGATAGGAAGGACATAACATAATACAAAAAAAAAAGGTGGGAACAAAGGGACTGATTTGAGAAGAAAATTGAAAGCTTAGTTTTTCAGCTCTGTGGCTTTGGTAATTGTCCTCAAGAATGTAAATGCATATGATTTCTTCTGAGGAAAAGAGGTTTCTTTTCAAAAACATTTACACCATGATTTTTCTTTAAATAATGACTCTTCAATACTTCAATTTATGCCTTGCATACCAGATAGTCTCATCTTTCCATTATATTTCACATGTGCTGAATGGTTTTCATTTGCTAGCTTGCTACTGTAAATGGAATTCATTAATCTGAGGCAAAAGTAATTATAACAAAGAACATAAAATATCAGATTATTAAGATGATATCTTTCTCTGTCGAGATGGGTTGCTTCAATCCATTCATCCTCTCACAGAAACACTAAGTTACTTTAGAAGGAATGTGTCCTGAATTCAAATGTGAGGACATATATAAGAGTATGTCTTGTACTTAAGAAAACGGAGCCCTCAAGAGTGGTATCTGCAGCATGCCTGATACATTCTAGGCTGATTGTTAAAAGTCTGGATACTTCCTTTCTGTTTTAAAATGTGACTTCCCTCGGGTATAGCTCATGCGGGTACTGCCATGAGCACCAGGGCAGAATGAGCACCACATGCTGTGGGTACCTGTTTGCTGTGTTAGAGACAAGGACGTGCGTATGTCTGTACACCATCCTGCAAGATGGCAATTGTTCTCTTTGTTACAAATTCTTTTCATTGCTGGAGTCTCTCTTCATGGTAAACACTGCAGCTGAAAATATTACATACAATCTAAGCTTCTGCAACCTTCTTTTTCCTCTGATTTGTTTCAATCCTGAATAAATTGCATATATAACCACTGCACAAGACTCCTCTTTTTTACTGTACTTGACAGGATGTCGGTAATGGAATGGACTTTCTCACTGCAATGGTGAAGTTCATGCTTATTTCACATATCCCATAAAGGCTGATTGAAAAAAGCCCAAACCCTCTGAAAAGATCTTTAATTGTACCTTTCAGTAAACCACAAATTTTTTGATATTCTGTGAGCTATAGAAGTAAAAAATAAGTCTCATAAACATGCTGCTTGAGAGAGATCTATTTACTACCTTTCTATGAACGTTCAGTTCAGTATTTTTACATATCTGTACATATTAAAGTATATTTTAAAATTCAGATGTATACCCTTGAAATGTGTACCCTAGAAATTGTTGCTAAAACCAAAAATGTCAAGAGAATGTCTTCAGACATTCTTGATTGATATTACTTTGATGAAAAATCTTGCTTCTTTTTCTAGAAGTGAGGCCTTTTTTTTTTTACAACTTAAGTGACTGCAGGAAACAGTGTTCAGCCCTGCCACTTGGCTGAGACTGATTTAACATTATAATCCACTTGGAATTAAATCCTTTTGTAGAAACGTGTATTTTTATAGAGCAGACTGAGAAAGTCATGATATGAAGGCAAAAGTACTTCACTTATAAGAATGTACCCAAAGGAATATGCAGTGCAATACTGACAGAGAATCTCTTGTTTGTCATAGAATTTTCTGGTTCAGAAAGAGATGTGCAATACTGTAGGAAGTTAACAAGAATTCTAGCTAACAATAATCTTGACTATCCAAAGAAATAATCATCACCTTTTCAGAAACTGTAAGATTTAAAAAGCCTTTAAAAATCTATTGGTTCTTTACTTCAACATTTAGCTAACAAGATGAAAAAATAAATAGTATTTGATACTGTAGCTGAAATTCTAAACTTGCGGGACGTATAAAAAAGAAAGCAAGTATCATTACTCTGTCATTAAAATAGCAAAGGTAAACAGTGTGTGGTAGATGAAATCATCCAAACCCAAGGTACTTTGGTTTTTTTATTGGCGTTCATGTACTGTTACCAATTTTCAGCAACATGCTACAGAATGTAAGGATTACTTCACTACCAAATGAAAGAAGAAAGCAAAGAAAGTTGTTACATTTACATTTTTACAACAGCTTCAGTTTGTAGACTTTCTTAATTTTAATTATCTTTGTACTGAGAGTAGAATCAGAATGCAGTGAGTATGTAGATTTTTCTTCTGTGGGCAATGGTGTGTTAAATTCCATTTTCTGCCCTTTATCGTTAAGAACAGATTGAAATATAGCAACAGCTTCCATCGATAGTTCAGCAAGCTTACAATCAGAGCATAGACCCTTAGGAAGTCATAAGACTGTGATATTTGTGCCAGCCCAAATCAACTACTCAGACTTTTTTGCAGGAAAAACTCTTCTGAGAGTTCAAAAAGTTTATGATTTAGAAATGACAAACCTTCTTGTTTTAATTGAATTTGATGCTCAGAAGAATATTCCTGTGCTGCCACATCACTGCATAAGGGCATACTTCATGCTTTCCTCCTATTTTTCTTGTCCTATCTGACAAGGCTTTATCAGATGAGACATTTATTATTGTTACAACCTGCTCAGGGAAATCTCAAGTTAGAAAAGTCTTCAATTATCATTCCTTACTTAATTGCACTTTCTTTGTCCAAACATCATAGAACATAGTTGTAAAAAAAAATAAAATTCAAAACCTGTGATTTAAACTGTGTCATTAGATATTTATGGAGTCTATTGAAGAGAGGAGAGAACCTCTGTCTCTGGCATCAGCTTCTGTTCTGTGCTGGATGTCAGTAGAATTACAGTGGTACTAGTGGCTGAAAGGGAAGCAAATGTCAAGATGAAGAGACTTTAGGAACAGTAGAGCACAGTGGTCTGTATCATGCTGTGGACCATCCACATATTTCCCAAAGCAAAAGCTGAGATTCTTCTTTTATTTACTTCTGTGTATAATCACTAAATCTAATATGTGTCCACAGGATTTTCCAAGAATAGTATCTGTCCCAATTTGCTTAGTAAAAGGATAATTCTTAATTCTGGTGGAAAAAGAGTTTAAACTTCAGTCCATCAGCAATAATAAAACCCAATATCTAAGCTCACTGCTAAAAACTGAATCACTGTTGCGCGTAACATAAAGTTATACTGTGTTACTGAAAGAGATCTTTTGTCACACATATTTGTATTAGGTGAAAAAAAAAAGACCAAAAGGAAAGACTTCAGCTGAGGAACCTTCTTTTTTTTTACTTTGATAGTTTTGAGAACAAGAGTTTATTTAATTTATTTAATTTTTAATTTAGATTTCTTATTTGGTGCTTCTTCTTCCTTATAATTTTTGGGTGATAATTAACCAAATGATTCATCTGCTGGCAGGGCCCCAGGAGTCAGAGAGCCTCACTGACTTAATAACATACAGCTGCTTCTCCTTTCATAAGCCAGAGAGAGGAAGAATGCACCTTGAGTGCTTTACACAACGAATGACACATCTGTCCAGGAAAAAGATTCTTTCTGAAATTTTAAAATTACTAAATTAACACCTTATTTCACCTTCCCATCCAACTCCCCAGCAAACACATTGAAAAGAAAACTGAAACCACAGATGCCTATATGTAAATTCTCTGGACACAACTTAGGTGAGTATGTCTATTTAATAACTGTTTATGAAGTTTTTAGTTTGTGGAGGTGAGTAGAAAGATACTTACATGTCCCCACGTGGTGCCTGGCAGCTCCAGCAGCCCCAGCGCAGGGCACAGCTGAGCCCCAGGAGAAACCCCACAGGGCAGGGAGTTTCCTACGACCTCTGGAAATTCCCCCATTCCCCATCCTCCTGTGTCACTGTCATTTTACAACTAGATTTCCAATGAAAAGGAATAATACTTTCAATCCATACAAGAGCTGTAATGCAGTTTAAAAGGATGCTGGTCTAAATGACTAGACACTTGGAACACTGGGGCAAACGTGCATTGGAAAGTAAGTCCAGATACAACCTCATGTTGCTAAGCACTTCTGACTTCTATCTGATAAAGCATTTTAAAATACCCCCCAGCCTAGGATTGGTTCTAGAGCACTTCAAGTCCAAAGACCATAAGAACTCATGACAGTGGATAATATCATAAGGAACATTGTAATATGGAGTTTAGTTTTGATGGAGAAATATTAATGTATGCATTTTTAAAAAAATGCTTCACGGTAGATAAAACTACTATAGGTTTAATAAACATTAATAAAAACAAGTAGACAATAAGATAAAAGCTACAATCAAGTCTATTCATTCTTCTGTAGATATTAAAGAAAACCTTTATTTTTAAGCATCATTTATTATTATCACCACACCATTGACAAGTAATTATTGTGGTCAATCAGCAAGGACCATCTGCAATGAAGACCTGACAAACATCTTAATTGTAAATCTCTGAAGATCTGATTCAAATTAATATGGAAATTAAATTTTAAAAGGGTAATGCTGGACTTTTCAGTCTGTTATCCTGCATTCTAAGCACTTAGAGTTTGATGCAGACCAAATGCTTCATCAGTATTCCAGAGGAAATTGCCTTTATTTTATCTCAGCAAGTAATTGCCTATTTGCTTAATACAAGTGTATTAGAGGTATTGCTGTTTTCGTAAAACATTGGGAATTGCATCTGTGCTAAAGCATCCCTGAAACCTCTGACTCAGACCTGAGATATTATTCATCCTGGATGGATCATACAGATCACACTAGGATTCCAGCAAAGAGATTACATGTTGCCTATGGCTAGCTGTGAGCCACTGGATTTCTTCCTCCAATTCATATTGAATATAGCTACTCTGAGGGCAGGGACTTCTCTGCAGTACGCTCCAGATCCTGCTGCGGCCTTAGCCAGGTCGGGTACTTGGCCAAACAATGCTTAGGAGCAGTGGGGAGTGAGAGTTCCTCCCACCCCATATCTGGCCTCAACAACCAGGGTGTACTACCAGTTCCCACAGTTACAGATACAACTATTCATAAAATGGTGTAGCTATGATAACAGATATCAAAATAGGAATATGTTTATATAAATAACAGCTTTCACCAAAGTATTCCGTAATCTGCATATACCTAGGAAACAGTCTAATCCAGCCTTCTTGTACCCCATTCTTTACTAAAAATATTACGATATTTTGTTCCAGTACTCAGGAAAGACTAACAGGAAGGATCTAGTGTGCATGGAGCTTGTGTGGGATTCAGGCCATTACCCTGAATCAGTATATTGTGATATGCAAGATCACAGGTACAAACCAGTCATATATACTTAGCGGTGAAAACAGCCTGCATGACTGCAATTGCACACTGGAATGGAAATCTTCTGGTGGCTATGATGTCTTCATCTGGAAACACTACATCTCTGTAAGGATGTTGGACTTTCTTTAGCTGAAATGGTGCTAGATTAAAACACATGCCTCAGTTGAATGCCAGGTATTTCATTATTATGTACCATTATTATGTACCAAGCAATGAATCATAACCTGGGGGTCTTTCTGCGGGTACAGGGGCAGATGATACTTTCCCCCTCTAAAAATATTCAAACTTTCTAAAGGCATATCTTCTAAAAGGACTAGATTTTACTTGGAAAACAGAACTCTGGAGATATTTTTTTCAAAATAGTAGTATCATTTGCATTCACAGCTTCACAAGGAGATATGTATTTTGCAAGGAGATGCTTTTAAATATTCCTCTTTGACTGTGGCTTTCAGTACTCTGTAGACTCTTAAGAAGTATCTTTAAAGAAATGCCAAGCATAGTCATTCAAACAGGTAGATAATATACACATCTCCATGGCGTGTGTCATTTTCTGTCTTAAGCCAATTGCTCATTCAAAGTGGATAATATGATAAAATTCAGGAAATCCTAGTGGAGAAGTCATTATAATTAGAAACCTGAGCTGCAGGCTTACCAAAAAGAATAGCTTTGTGTTCACAGAAGTCAAGACAAGATTTCCTTCTGTTGGAGTCATTCTTTCCTAGTCTCTCTTTTCCTCATCTGAAGCCAAAAATTTCCAAGCAGTTTGTTGTCAGATGTGTCTGAAGTACATATACCCTAATGGTTGGCATCTGATAAATTCTTTTCAATGTCTTGCAGTAAAGGGCACCTGCAGCAAGCATATGCAATTTGTTTGATGTTGTTAATCAAGGTTTCATTAACAACAAATGACACATTCCCAGGATGTATGTATATTATCTGTCTTTGAGTATTCTTGATAACAGATCATAGCAATATTCACACTGTTGGATAATTTTTCAAATAGAAAGGACCACTGCTTGACAGGGTATTAAGGTGTTTATAGAAGTATGCTAAATTAGCTCTTCAACTTAAGAATGGTCTTCTGGAGTTTTTTTAAGTTGCTTGAGTGCACGTATTGTCAACTGAAGCAATATTTTCTACAGAAAAGCTTAAAGATCTCATGATTTAAAGGAAAGAAACATAGTATACTTTCCTAATGGGAAGCTTAATAAGGGTACGAGTTATATTAATATCTTGAAAGCCTTGCAACCAGTATTAATGAAGGTCATTACCAAGTTTTCCTGTCTAGATTCACCTGAAGGCGAAGTGACCAGGGAAGATGTCCTAAAAGATGCCTAGACTACATAGATATATCATTGTATGGTGTTTTGTAAAGATAGATCAGTAACTTGGGAACAGAAATTTCACTACCTGAGATGGTAAATAGATGAAGTTCTACCAAGGCATCTGCCAACAGACTCTGCTTAAAATAATATCTTTGATTCAACTGTTGCTTAGCAGCAGATATTACATTCCAACCCTCCCATTTCATATATTTTTGTATTATGTCAGACTTTGCATATTTATTGCTCAAAAAGTAACACTTTAAAAATATGTTATTTGCTAAAATATACCATCAATAAGAAAGCAAGCACACTCCATGTTCTCAAAGGCATTTTCTAAAGACAGGATACTTTAGACAGAATTACTCTTTTCCTCTTCCTTCCCTTTCTTCTGCAAATCTCCACTTAATTGGTCTCTTGCATCCTCCTCTTCTTTGTTCTTATGTTGACTGACATACAGTTTCAGCTTGATGTGTCAATCACTTAACTATATTACTAATGCATTACTGTTCATCAGTAATGGATGCAAATATAAGTTCCAGAGTAACACTAGATGTGGATGGTGCAGTTGTCCATTGGATATTTGAATCAAACTGGAAAAACGGGCAATGCAGTCGGTGCTCTGCATACTATACTCACTATTTAAAGCAGTAAATATGATTGATTTACTATTAATGTTTATGTCATGATATATATGCAAATAACACGAGTCAACAAATAATTTGATGAAACCTGATTCATTGGTGGAGATGCACAAATGATTTCACTAGTGCTGGACCTTTTGCCTTGCATCTTTATTTTCCTCAAGAATAATGCTTGTGCTGGCTCTTTGGTGTGTATCTCAGCATCTATTATTAATATCTTCCAGTGCATGCAAAGGGTTATATTCATTATTTGACCTACAGAATCTTCTTGTCCTGCTTGTCACCAGATATATTGCGGAAGTTCTGCAAATATTCTGTTAGTATTCAGGTTGCTGGTATAACAAAGGGCCTTGGAATGGTTTCTGTAGGATTCACAATCCGTACTGTTCCTTTACCCAGAAATGTCTTTTTTGTTTTTCAGTGTTTCACCTATTATTGCTGATGCCTAGTGAAAAAGATATTACAGTGTTTCTCACATGTCCCACCATCTGCTTTGAGTAACAGCAGATCTGTTTCTAAATGCATTCCTGTTTGCTTTGAATATAGCTGTCTTTCCTACCGTATTCACAACTCCTTTTTTTTTTTTTTAATTTGATGTCTGAAAACCTTTTAAGGACGTCTGGTTATACAGTTTCTTTGAGAACGATAAGAATCATCTCACAATCATGATGCATTTATATCTCCAGTGATTTCATCAAGTTATCAATAACATCTGATAGAATAAGTTGACCTGTTGATAGACTGGCAAGGTCTTTCTCATAATATTCACTGGATTATTTAGTTTTCTCAGCTATTTCATGCAGGATTCAAAAGTGTTTTTGGTCTTTTCAAATGCCAGACTCCTAGAAATCTGCAGAAATTGTTAAAGGGTTATTCAATTATGTCAGATTTCTCAGTAGTCCCAGAAAAGTGCTTCATTGCTTAGGAAATAAGCCGTATCTATTAAAAATTCTGTTTAAGATCTGTAGTCTGAATGTTTTTGTTTGCTGTCTCTTCTGTTGCCTGATGTATTGAGATTCTCTAGTCTGAGCCAAAAAACTTGCAAGATGAGCAGCTAACAAATACATCCATCATCTCTGCATAGTTCATAGGATACATAGTTTGGATTATATATATAAATCAGAGAAACATGGCATGGTTGGGATTCACATAGAGCACCCACACCTTTTTCTCACTTCTCCTAAGCCTACATAAAATGTCAAATCTGTGTAAAAAATCCAAAATAGTGAAAGGCTTCCATTAGCATCATCTCTTCGATAACTGAGGTGCCCTTCAAATAGATATATGCTTTTTGAAAATGAGTAATTATAAAAGACTTAATCAAAAAGCACTTATCAAACGTTATCTCAAGCACTGATACATTTAAGTGCATCTTCCAAGTGAGCAATATCAGCAATGTAATTATCTTGTAGACAAGGAGAAAATAGACTCTGTGTTAATCTAAGAGGTGTTTTTTATACAACTTCAGCACTTACAAGTTCTCTGGTGACTGATTTATAATATCTGATGAAGGGCAGGTTTATTAGGGGAATGAATAGTGGAACAGACAGAGTTTCTTATCAAAGCTCACTGAAACATGACCACAAAGGAGCCATGGGATTGTGTCATAAACCAAGTCTAGGATTCTTTTGGTGTGGCAGTGGGCAAACAGACATAGGGATTTAGTATGTCAATATTATTTTCTTTATTCTGTGTATTATGCTGACAGTGTTCTTCTCCTGAACTGGAAATGGAGAAGGTTCAGTCCTTTCAGAGTATTTTAACAGGACGGAAATAATATGATTGCATTGATTATTCTGTACTTACTTTTTGCACTATTAGCTAATGTCTTTCTGGAGGCTGATCTAATAAAAGGAGACAGAACATCAACTATCTCTATACGAAGCAGCACTCTTTCTTCATGTGAGTCAATTTTCTTCCAAGATGGAGTTATTTCTATATAGAAAAGCATGAGAATTTGTTGTAGATTGAAGGAAAGGTTGTATCTGTCCCTGTGATAATTCAATTACATAAACACTTTTCCAGAGATTTAAAAGTTCAGAGTGTTCGGGATGTTCTTGAGTGTTCATATTTTGCATGTTCAAACTGAAATATTTTTCATTCTATGATGTTTTAACTCAGGTGTTTACAAATGCCTGGGTGAGGAATATTAATATTTATTCTACCTAGGCTGATAAACTGGGCACTTCCTCTGTCCTTATAGCAGTGTTAACAAAAAACATCTAAGCTGGAGCACTTATATTTAGTGAATCTTTATTCAGTTTTCAGAGGAAAGGAAGCCATGACTCATTCGCAGTTTGTACTTAAATGTCATCTTTCTACTATAAGCTGGTTTTAGTTAAAATAGCCTGTATGTCTGCTATTTTTGATTTGGATTTCAACTCCATCTTTAGTACTTTGAGAAAGCTTTCTTGGATAAGCAATAAATTCTTTTTTTTTTTCAATAAAAGAACATGTAGCATGCCTGTAACCTTTCTTACAGTTTATGGCATATATTCTTGGATATTTTTTTAATTCACTGACTTTCATATGTCTTCTAAACAACACTAAACCTTCTGTGAGTTCAGGAATTCTTAATATTTTCAAACTAGCAAAGAGAAAATTTCTGATGAACAAAATCATTTCTTCACAGAAAGTGCTTTCCAAAATGTTCAGAATCTGAATTATGTCACCCTTTTCTGTTGCTATTTTGACTTCTTCACTGCCGGCACACAAATGTTCCTTGGGATGAGGAAGAGGTTCTTCAACTGTTCAACTTCTTCATCTGTTTCCTGTGTAAGCTGAGGAACTCCTCTGCCTTGTTCTGGGCGAGGAATGATGCAGATCCACCTTCACATCTCCATCAGCACATGAAATATGTTATTTAACTGTGTTCTCATTCCTTTTCATTTAGGTACTTGCTTTTCTTAATCAACACACCTATATCTTATGTTAAATCACTTGGAGTCTCACTGACTTTCTCTAGTGAGTGTTGTTCTGTACTTGCACTTCAGGCATAAGAATACTCAAAAGCTAGTTATTGTGAACATGCTCACTGTTCCTCATTACATCATATCTGCATTACTTCTCCTTTGCTGAAGTTCTCAGTAATGCCAAAAAAGACATATGATTGTGAATCTCAGAAGAGGACGCTGAGAATTTCTGTCCCAAACTGACATTCAATTGGCATATGAATCTTCTGAATTTCTGTCAATTATTCATGTCTTGCATGCACATTTGAAAGATGAATATAGGATCTGTCTTCACTGTCTAATTTCATAGATGAGACAGTTATGCTTCAAATCTGCAATAAAATATAGGATTGATTATAACTTACGTTATACAAATGAGAGACATGGTAGTACTATATAAAAAGTCCGGTCTTGCGTTGTGGCATCAAATTTTAGTTGCCATAAAACAGAATCTCTGTTAATACATACAAATAATCCTCACCAACTCAGGGTTTGGCACTTGAAATGACAGTTGCTACAATCTCTTCATTGCGTATAGCTCAGAGTGAGTTAGACAGCTAGAAATGGTATAACCATAATGAAGTATATTAAGATATTCAATCCAAAAATGTGTTAACAGAAGCAATAACTCTCGTCCTGAACAATTCCTGAGATGAGATTCTCAATTTCAATTTATTCCTCATGGTCTAAGGAAATATAAAAGGTGGAAAAACTGTTTATCTGAATCTGAGCACTTAAGTATGATTTCGTTATGTACTAGAAAGAACAAAAGTTCAAGTAAGGTAATTTTCTCTTTTGCTTGTCACCTGCATAATGAAGGGACAGTTTCTGAGCATTGAAGTAACTATTATTTTAATGTTTGGCTCTATTATATTTTGTCTTAGGATAACATGTCTGCTTCACAACAAATCTAATTTCCATGTCCTAAATAGTTGATTTCTGCATTCCAAACACATTACTTTACAAAGGCACCACTTTTCTTTGCAATGAAAAATTATAGTTGGTAAGAGAAGATGTTTATGCAGTACAAAGGTAAACAATCACTAAAACGGGTCTTACCAACTACCAAACTTAGTAAGAATGCAATGACCTGAACAAAAGACAGGCCTATTACAACCATCTGCTAACCCATGGCAAAGCCAGGCTTTTATAAATTACAGATCTCCAGAAAACATGTTTAATTGCAACTTTTGTTTTCTTGAGGACAAAAAAAAATTGGTAAGAACGTTTTCCCTAGTGTCTATTTTTTGAATTTCTTGATTCTGAAAGCCATAGAGTGAGTAATGTGTTGTTAGTGACAGCCCTGCAAAAGCTTGAGGCTTTTGCTGCAGTAGGTGAGAAAAGTAAGCCCACAGTGAGAGCTGCCAAGGGCATTAGGCCTCTCTATGGACAGCAGTTGACACACAAGTGTTCCTTGAGGAACAATTGCTGCAGCAGTAGCATCACACCCTTTTTTCTCCCAGGACTCTAGCATTAACATTTTTGCAACTTACGTTTTGCAATATGTGGTAGCCAGCTTGCTCTGAACAACTACTTCTTTTGTTTGTATGTAAATCTGGCGCTGAAGTGGATCTGTGCGTTGGTGGCAGTATAACAGCAAGACAGGTCCATTTGGTTAATATCTAATCAGGAACAAGTCAACCAGGGCATCAACAGTGTAAAGTAAGGGCACATACAGGATGATGAACTTCATTCAACTAAGCCACAGAGCTAATTTTTCCTTTACTGCCTTTTCATGGCTTAGCTTCAAAATTAAGAGTTTATGGGCTGCAGTCATGAGTAACAAGATCTACCATGAAGTAAGTGGGGGTTTTTGTATCTCTGGATGTAATAGCAAAGAGCAGTCCTTAGGTTAGTTTCGTGGAAGAGGAGTGGAATCCTAGTCTAATTGAATGAGGGAAGAAATCCCTTCAAGGGTTAGGCATCCACAATCTCTTTTGTATTTAGATCTGACATTAAGGCAAAGCTTCCACTGAAATGATAGGAACCTTAGCTACTATGATATTTTGGGGGGGAAATAAAAAAATCAAGTCATACATTTTAGACAATCAATTAAAAAATATGATTACACATCCTTTTCCTTCCAGAAGAAAAGGGGACAACATATGGCCTGCCTGATTAGCGCTTCATAAATCACTGTTGTATTTGATCATAAATGACAAACAAAATGAAGTGATAGTTTAATACTTTGTACCTACTTTTATGTTGCATATGAAGTTCCTCTCCAAAATAATAGAATTATGTCGGTTTACTATCTCCATGACAAATTTAACAAACCCGTATAAAATTCTAAATCAAGCAAACAGGCTGTGTTGGCAGGTGTTTGTGTGAGGTAAAATACTCCAAGAACACAAAAGTTCTTGGTAAGGATACTATACAAGACTGTTAAGTGTCATACTGGTCAAGAGAAGCATAAATGTATCTGAAGAAAGGATGAAAAATAATTAAAAGGAATTTAACAGTCATGGAAAATTTGCATATTATTTGGATAAACAAATCTTTCGTATGCTAATTTGGATGAACGTTTATGCCTATACATATTATTGTAGCTTCAGAACTCAGTCTTTGGAGAACAGGTTTAGGTCTCTGGTGGTGACTTGCATTTGGAAACTAGACTAATCCACACATTTAATGCAGAACCTTATTTTATGCAAGTGAGATTTTCAACTTTTCACATGATATGTTTGAATCCCTAATTGCTAATTGCAAATTCCCTCAGTATTCTTTTTAGTGACATATTTGTACCAACCACTGAAAGATTACATCGAGAACATCAATTGATGCATAAATATTTATGAATACTTAAGTGGAATAATCAAGTGTAATAAACTCTCCAGAGATACTGCTGGTATCTGAAGTGAATTTTAAGATTCATATAATGTGTACATATGTGATGTGAAAAAGATTAACATTTGCCTTGCCAGAGTCCCTCTCTTATTAACGAAATTAATTCGCTTTCAAGATTTCCAAACAAGCTTTTCAATTAAGACACTTTTTGAGATAAGGAAGAGATCTCTAGGCTGGTAAGAACAATTTTACTCCCAGTTTACTTCTTGAGACATAGCAATGACAGCTAGCTTGTGACTTAAAATTTTATAAGCACTGCAGGATTTTTCCTTCAGAAGCACATAGCTCCTTTATTTCTAATAGTTTTAATAACAGAAGAGGATAGCTCTGCTAAGTAAGAAAACTAAGCACAGCAGTAGGTGTCTTATTCCACCCTTTGAAGAAAAATACTTTCTTTTCAACTGAAGAAGCCTTAAAAAGTGTAAAGTAGAGAGAGTTATTCCTCATTCTTGCTTTCCTTTAGGACAGCTGCCACATATCTAGAGGACTTTGCCATTGTTGCTCCTAATTGTTTGAAGCTTCCCTGTTTCTTCCCTTGGACTGAAAGTGAAGTATTGCTTATAAAATATTATATCAGAATATCTCTGACTACTCACTGATTGCTAGGAAGCATAATTACAGGTAACAAATATATTGCATTAAATGTAAATTATAATAAAACAGATTCTACATCGTGATGACATTTATGGAAAACTTTACTTAAAAATAAGAGGTTTTTTACATATTTTGGCAGAAGTGAACAGCTGGAGTGTAGATACAGCAAATCACACATTATGTCTTGTTGCCAGCAAGCTTAGCCTCTTTAATTCTTTATTTCACCACTCCAGTAATTCCAAAAATCTTTCTGTTTACTTGTTACTTGTAGACCTGTCAATTTATATGCTCAACAGACAGATCCGTAACATGTCTGTCTCAATGGAAAGAGAAGATTATCCGGGAAGCCTTCCTTTATGTTTTGTCATCACCATTCCTGGACCACAGCTTTGTCTACAGCTTGTACTACAGTCCATTACATTTCTAGCCTTAACAGACTGATATGTTAGACTTTACATCCAGAAGTAGGACATTTAGTACGGATAAAAATCATAATCTAAATTCTACAAGTGATATCCTCCAACCTTTTGATACAAAGACTGGAATTTTGACTCCAGAAACTGATACCCCACCCCAGTCCTCAAAATCTTCAATGAATTAAATAAAAAACTAGCAAATCATTTGACATATTCCTGTGTTACTCTTTATGAAATCTATTTCATTATCCTCTCAAGGCTCCAGGAGTCCCGAATATTATTTTTTTTGATTATACATAACAAAGCTGACGGCCCAAATATCCTGATTCAATTTTGGCAGGTTTTGGGTGTGATTTTGCAACAAGCTCACTGATGACAGAGGTCATTGTAAAAGTCAGGGATTGAGAACTGACAGAAAGTAAAAGCTAAACAGATTAGGATCAGTGGTGTGTGTGCACCAAAGAACAGATTAATGTGCTTATAAGTTATTAATGTTTGTTTGATTCTGTAGTGAATTGCTGAGTTTGTCCCTAGAAGATTTACATTTCAGCTAATGCAAAAGAATAAGCACCACAGGATGTTTCCACTACTCTTACAAGAAACTTGTAAAATATTGTCATTCAAAATGAGCCAGATCTCTATATCAAATAAAACACTGAGGTTTTTCATAATAATCATATAATCTGTGTTGTACCACATTCCCTCTCTGCACTTCATGCAAGTAGTTATTGTAGGTAAGGTACTCAGAGGAAACTGTCAGTGCTTGTGCTATCTTTATTCACTGAATAAGACACTTCAGCATTCAGAGCTTGGTCTTGCATATTTCATTACGATTAAACACACAGAGATAAATAAAAGGGCTCTGATGTTCCATCTTGATTTTAATTTCCAAAGGCATTTCAAAAAACTCTGTAATACACGTTCACTAAGTGATATTCGTTCTCTTTAAATACCTTTCAACATTAGTAGTGACATGATAATGACTTTCTTTCCATAAAAAATGTTTTCCTCAGTGACAAATAATCAGCTTTAATGTCAATTATTTTGACTCCATTTTGTGGAGATATGGAAAATCAGGCAGTTAAATACTTATTTGCAGAACAGGTTAGCATAAATGCGTAATGTTATTCTATTAGTGGGCACCTTTAAATAAACAAATGTATATCTGTAACTTTTTTCCCTACTCTTCATATAGGATAAACATAATTTAATGTGTTGCTTTAAAAGAAAGGAACAGAACTGCTTACTAACTAGGCTTTTAAGCCTTTATTTAATTCTCCTTTTCTCTTGGGCCATAAAATAACTCATGAAATATGAGACATTTAGTATGACTAATTAATCCCCATCTGATGTTTTTGCTAATATTATTACCATATTAATTAGTTAATTACCCTAACATTGCCAGTGGTAATAAAATGAAAGCAATACTGCAGCCATTCTCATTGAGTTGCAGCCTGGCAAACCTCATTGCATTTAAAGTAGTTCTGAAACAGCATACAGTTTTAGGGAAAAAGCAAAGTAAGGATTGCACCATATATGATATCTATTTGTTTGATAACAAGAGAAAGTCTAAACTGAAAGGCAACGTGCTTTTTATACTGATATGTATAACTTTGGGTATTGATACTCCTTCTCCCAACCATGAAAATAAAACAGGTACAAAATGATAATTTTATTTATAAGACAAGGAGAAAATGGTTCAAAAATTCTGCATATTGCAATTGAATGCACAAGCAGGTAGATATTAGTTAAGTAATCAGAGGTTATTTTGGTGGGATTGTTTAGAAGACTAACAAATCAAGACACTTTTCAGACTTTACTGAATGAATTAGAGACAAACTTCTTGCTACAGTTGTACTTAGAAATGATTAATCATGATCACTACATATGCGAAATTGTTAGTCTTTTATACCTGTGTTCTGAATTACCTGTGAGTATACACAGAGCTGATGAAGTATAGTTGCTAACAATGGCCATGATTCTTGGTGTTCCAAGTCACTGACATCCAAGTGATCAGGCTGGAGAGCTTTTTTGTGACAGGCCACACCCAGAGTAATTACATCTTCCTTCTTCTCTTACTTTCTGCGCTTCTTTGTGACGTTTTTGTAACAAAAGCCCCTCTGGCCCAAAGGGGAATCTAACATGCCTCAATCCTAGTTCATCTAGTATCCTTTGTTTTGCTAGTCATTATTTTGTGTTCCCAGCTCATTCTTTGTCACTCCTTTGTGCTTAACTTTCCTCTGTCTTTGATTTTGCATTAATAGGATATTCTCTACATGCCACCACACCCCTCTTTGCTCGCCCCTTTGGCAGTCATACTGCTCACATACTTAATAATATGCTTATACGATATTGTGTCTGGCTAGGCCATGATGAAAAACACAAGCATATAGACATTTTATAATCACGTTAAAGGCAATTTAATATTATTTACATCCTTATCAGCACACTTAGTTTGTAGTTGTCTTAGTTACAAGGGTTAGGCAGCAGCCTCAGCTCACGTTGATTGCAGCTGACAGTGATTTCTATGACATTTTTACTATGGTAGATATGCAAAGCATGTTTGGTTAACTCACCTCAATTAATAATGGAAAAGTGTTTATCTGTATTCAGTGTCTGACTTCTGAAATGTAAAATTATTTTATTTCACTACAGTGATGGTAAAATAATGAAGGCATTAATAAAGTTTGAAAACATCACTTTTCCTAATAAACATCTTTTAAAACTTGTTTTCTCCTCTGTTACCTTCACAATGTTAGTGTTAGGCTTGGTTGTAGTTTTAAACTTGTGGAGATAGCAGTGAGCCTCTCTGATTAATTCAATTTTCTGGCCTAATAATCTAAACTGCAGCCATGAGAACACTGTGTTTGATGTGATCCCACAAACAGGAGTCTGTATCCAGGGGAGGCTCGTCTCGGCACCACTTAGTAGTTCTGTGTAATCTTCACTCAGCACTCTGTCCAAGCTCTTCCCTAGCCGTGTTTGAACTACTCATAGAAACAAGTGCTCACAACTGTGTGAAAGGATCAAGACAGAAGCAAAATGTTTAGTGTTTACTTCTCAATTTCACAGCTCTCTTCTGAAGCAACTTGAAATTTCAGCAAGATGCCCTGAATTGGGAGATACCATATTATCAACCTAGAACACATGCACTGCACTAGTCATGCTACAATGGCATTTAAATGACACTTGCTTATCTGAAGGAAAAAAAAAATCATAAATCTTTCCCAGAACTAAAATAAAGCTTTCCCAGATCTTTCTGCTTCTCACTTTTTCTCTGCAAGTCCACCTTTATTATCTTTTTTCCTCAGGTGTTTGTTCTCACTGCTTGATAAACCTAGGACCTGATACACTGCCTCCAGAAGCACATGGCAAGGCAAAACTTGCTGTAAATGAAATGTTTTGTTTGAGTTTGTGTTCCATTCTTGTGGACAGCTAAAGGAAAGTCTTGAATAAGTGTTGTTTTCCTTCATTATGTTTTTCAAGACACCCTGAGACATACTCTTGCGTGCTAGTCAATACATTCATCTGAGGGCACCATGAAACAAAACACTATAGGAACACAGAAAGCAGCCTATTCTCTGACTTTTCTCTAGAATAACTTAGGTGAATATATGGGGAATCTTGACTACTTAACCAAGAAAAACTACTTTGTATTCTTGTGAGGTGTCATGGTTGAATCTCATTTCTTTACAGCATTTAGAATTACCTGTGAATATATTTAAGAACCAGAATTAATGGAAGTGAATTTAGTCTTACATTCTTAGGTTAAGAATGTTCTCTTAAGAAAGTTCTTCAACTCATAACATAATATTTGAGGTTGAGGAAGTTTTTCTTGTCAGCTTGTTCCTGAACAGTGTTTTTATGGTTGTCAATAAGTAAGTTGCATGTAAGTACGTACCACATGTTGGTTGATTAAAACCCTTCAAACTTCCTGATGTTGTGGAGAATGCAAAAATATCTTTTGCAGATTGAGGGGGAAAAAGGAGTCATTATGAGAGTTGTTCATCACAATAACGATCACTTTCAAGTTAAACATTCACTTTTGAACCTACTTACCAAGGAAGATCTGTACCTTACTCCCATGCCATGTAGGAAGTCATTCCTTCCCATCTTTGCTATGTCGGAAGAACTTCAGCAGATATCTTGCTAGGCTTGACAAGAAGTCCACTTAACTCAATATCCAGTCTCTAACAGTGGCAAGAAGTATATTTCTACAGAGACCATGCAAACTTGGAGGCTCTATGCAGCGTGTTTTCATCAGACTTAACTCTGCCTTCAGTCGTTGATGAGCAATACCAGAGTGCACATACATATCTCCTTTGTCCTCTTATGATGCATTTATGAGCCAGTTATTCATGAAGGTGTTTAAATGTTTGCTGAACCTGCTGATATCTACCTCCAAAATTTACTGATGCAACAAGTTCCAGAAGATTGTTTATTATTACATAAAGTATTTACTTTTATGTTTTAAACCAATATCCTGTTACTTTCCATTCCTCTCTGGTTTTGCTCTTAAATTTTCAATCTATTAATCAATTTACAATTTTGTATATCTTAATCCTGTCCCTCTTAGCTGTGTCCTTTCTAAACTGTTCTAACCTTTTAGTCTCTCTTTGTAAAGCAGCTGCTTCATCTCCTTGATAATTTTGTTTGTCCTTCAGACCTCTACATCCGTCTTGGATCAAAACTGTACAGACTACTCAAAAGGTAGGTAAAACAATGTTATATTTAGGATCACAAAAGCCCCTAAATTTTCCATATTTTCTGAATAACATTGCTGATGTCATCCAACATTTTTTGGCTATTTTGACTGCCACAGTATACTGAACTAATGATTTCAGAAAATTGCTAATGGCAGCTCTAAGATCTCTTTCCTGAATTGTAATTGTCAGTTCTGTCTTCAGCTTTACATAGACATGGTTTATATTCTTTTCCTTAGATGCACTACTTTTCATTACCTACATTGAAACTTACTTGCCACCATTTTGCTGAGATTCTACCTAGTATCCCTCTTACAGACAATGTAGGTCAAATCTAGATACATTTATGGAGAAAGTTAAATTCTATAGTACTTTTGGATTGAATTTTGATGGGTTATTGTTTAAATGATGCAGCACATATATTTGAGATCTTTTTTATTGGAGTAATCTCTAATATACTCATTTTTAAATGAGCAAACTATATCAAGCTATATGTAAGCAAAGGTACTTTACATACTTTTCCTATAGATGTGGCATACAAGGAGACCTGAGTCTTCAGAACATCAAAATCAGAAGCTTTTTTCAACTGTGGGCTTGTAGTTCTCTTTTGTCATAGGAATAATTTGAATTGGAGGAATAACAGCATTTTTAGTTGTTGGTAATGCCACATACAAGCCAAGCTCTCAATTAATTTTCCTTCCCAATGGTCATAGAGAACCTCTTATTAATCTTATTATTATTTAAACCCATAATAATTTTGAATGAAATTAGAATTTCTAGTGACTGTGAATCATTTGTATCTGTCATCCACTTTTCTCTTGAGTTGTAAAAATGTTGATCTATATGCTTCAATGTGTAAAAAGCACTCTGTCCAGTGACTAGTTCCTCTTTCCCTGGGGTTGATGCCTTTTGAAGAACTGACAAGTATCACTCAACCACAAGGCCAAACAATCCAGAACTGTGTTAACTTCAAATTCACTTAGCAAGAATATAAAATATCTGCAACCAGAATTAGGGTAGTTAGTGAATCTAATCTTAGATACTCCAGGAACCTTACTTAGCTGCTCCTAGATTGCTCCCAAGGTAGGTAGAGATTCACAGAACTCAAGGAAAATCCCAGTCTCAACAGTGATACTGCCTACCCCTGCTGGTATAATCAGCCATTCCTCCTGAAATTTCAGAGAAGAGGAGAGAATAATTTTTTTTAGTTTTTCCTTAGAGGATAGGTATGTTCTCAGATCCAGAAAACACTCATGGGTTGCAATTATTGTCAATAGCAAATGTTTGCTTGAGATTTCTTTGTTATAATGCCAAGTTCAGCTTCTGTACACTGATGCACATACAGAGTATCACACACAGTAAGCTCATGGGGAGTAGAGCCTGACCCGTACTTTCAATTACCTGGTGTTTATTTCTAGTGAGGACATTACAACAACCTTCAGTATTAAATATGATCTTTCTATTTTTCTGAGTTTATGAATAAAGATCTTCCCATTCAGTTGCTCCATCTATCTTTATATTATTATATGACTGGAAAGAAATATTTCTAAAAACTTTTACTTCACTTAGGAGAAACTATCTAAAACCTAGACAGGCAAAGGTGTTGTATCCATTGGGATGTAGGTGCAACCCCAGAAGATAAGCCTAAAGCTCCAAGCAACAGCACGATATGCCCTTAGCAGTGCTGGATAAAAAAACCCTTTTCTAAAAGGAAACAGTAGGTCTGTTGCTGGTTTCAGAACAGTTCTTGGATGCCAGGTGTCTTGAACTGTCACAAAGTGTTACATCCATCTTATCTATTAACATCCTAAGGAAGGCTATTTCCAGGATGCAAAACTTTGAGACCGGAGTTCACTTCTCAGGGTTACAGCTTTAATGGACTGACTGTCACTGATAAGAAGATGATGGAGGATCACAATGTTCTTGCAGACTCATTAGCTGGATATATTATATGATGTAACCAACCTGCAGAATACTAAAACACACCAGCTGCAAAAGGATGAAGGAGAAAACAATCTTATGTTATATATGAAACTTTTATATTCTAGCTGATAATTTGAAATAACAGTTTGCACTGCTTTATTTTTTGGTATTCTGTGCTTACTTCTTTTAAGATGCAGTTTAGTTGGTGTTAATATACTGAAAAAAAACCCTTCAAAACCAACCAACCAACCAACCAAAACCCTGCAACAGAAACATTGTTTCCTGGATGTATTTTGTTCTTAGAGGGATACATTTTTTACATTTCTTTTTTCCCTTATGCCAAATATTTCAGTAATACTCTCTTCTTTTTGAGAAAAGGGTATGAAAATCCTCAATAAGGAGCTAATAAGGATTCACTCATGATAGCTTGACTTCCTTACACAGTTATGAGAGTGCAAATCTGACATTTAATTTTTTTTACCTAGGGAATATCTAACCAAAGAGGCTAACCTTCAGTCATTTACACAACTACATTAAGTCCACCACTGGTATTTTGTAAACACCTGTCACATGTATTGTTCAATATGATGAAAATACCCCTCCATACATCTCCAACATAATCAATAGTTTTCCTATCAAGATGAAACACTTCTTATTCAATAGGAACTTCCATTTATAAGTCTTTCTAACTATTATGCAAGCCAGCAAGTCCACAAAGGAGACATGAACAGAAAACAGATACTGAATTATTTTCTTTCCCTTTCAAACTGCTCATCGTGGAGATGTATAAAGTGGGGTAAACTAGACATTTCAGGTCATGACACTTTGTAATTATTCACTAAGAATAGTCTTGTTAGTGATAGTCTTGTCCCTGCACTAACTTTAGTACAATTTTTGACAGGTTAGTATATGTTTTTTCAGATTCTTTTTCCTAAGATCATGTTGGATCTTCTGTTTCAGGGACAAGCTAAGTTTCCTCAAGAGTCTGCAAACTTTTGATTCTGGCTGTTGCTTCCCTTGAGAGAAGCTGACATCTCCAGCACACATCTACCTGTAGATGAAAAATGCTCACATGTGCTAGAGACACTGTTCCACTGCATCCTAGCTCTATCCAAGCAACAGTGGCTAATATTATAGAATCACAGAATGGTTTGGATTGGAAGAGACCTTAAAGATCATCTAGTTCCACACCCCATGCCATGGACAGGGGCACCTCCCACTAGACCAGACTGCCCAAGACCCCATCCAACCTGGCCTTGAACACTTACAGGGAGGGGCATCCACAGCTTCCCTGTGTAACCTGTTCCAGTGTCTCACCACCAAAATAGTGAAGAATTTCTTCCTAATGTCTGCCCTAAATTTTCTCCCTTGCAGTTTAAAGCCATTTCCCCTAGTCCTATCACTAAATGACCTTTTAAGAAGTCCCTCCTCAGCATTCTCATACCTTGCCTTCAGGTACTGGAAGGCCTGTATAATATCTCTGCAAAGCCTTCTCAGACAGTTCCGTATTCTTCTTATACTGGGGATTCCAGAGCTGGACACAATTCTCCAGGTAAGATCTCGCAAGAGAGGACTAGAGGGACAGAATCACCTCCCTGGACCTGCTGGACATGTTCCTTTTGATGTAGCCTAGGATATGTTTGACCTCCTGGGCTGTGAGTGCACATTGCCAGCTCATGTTGAGCTTCTCATCAACCAGCACCCCCAAGTCCTTCTCTGCAGGGCCACTTTCAATCATTTTGCTCCCTAGCTTGCATTGAAACTACAGATTGCCCTGAACCAGGTGTAGGACCTTGCACTTGGCCTTGTTGAACCTCACAAGGTCCTCCATGTAGTTCAGGAATGACCCATGAGAACATGCTGGAATAAAGAGATAGTACTCAGGTTAGAAGCAGGCAGGGAATTTAGTGTTCTTTGCTAGTATTTAAGAACTGTGAATCAAAATGAGGTATACAGAAAATTCTTACCATGAAGGGGAAGAAACATACATCTGAGAATGCAGCCCTTGAGAAAACAGGGACATCTGCACAAACAGCTCTCAGTGGGGCTCCTAGCATGGCCAAGTGAAGTTTTGAACCAAAGGATTTTAAAGTCTTACCCATACTCTTTGCAGATGATCCTTCAAAAGCTGTTAAGAATGTGGTAGCCAATTTCTTTTAAAAACACTGTAGTCCATTAACTCTGAGGCCAGCTCAGATATCTATAAATATTGTTTGATTTTCCATATATTACAGCACCAATTGTACCCATACATTGTTATTTGCATATCACTGAGTAGTAAAAATATAACCTTTTTCATAACGCAGGTCATGATGATATAGAAATGGAAAAATGTTGCACTCAAATTAGTGAAATCAGACATGAGGGTACACAAGAATGTATCAAAACACTGTCTCCTTTTCTTATATGTTACATTAGAGTTGTGGAACCACAATTTATTTTTTATCATGTGTAGAACTGTGCATTCTGTGTCAATGCCAACAAGGTACACTAAAGCTTAGGTTTCTAGATTAAAATTTCTCTACCCTTTGATTTAGAGTGAGATGACTATCTACTTCTGTTTTCTAGAATGTTCTTTGCAGTGTCTGTGGCTTTCATATTCCAAACCAGGGTGCCAAACTAAAAATCACCACCTCACTCCAATACAGGATTTCTCCTGGCACTTCTGATGTAGTAAGGATTCATTAGAATAATTTGTATTATCTGATGTCAGAATTACCATCAGAATATATGTGTTCAAAAAACTGTTTGTAACTTTTTTGTTTTGTTTTGTTTGGATTTTTGACCAAGTAGGTATGATGAGATGGATTATTTTTCCCAATAGAAACAAAATAAAATGAAAGGTCTCTTATACACATAAATGTAAAAAAATCATACAAGTACACAAGAATTCTCTAATCAACTTTGTTCTCTTTAACTAGAGAAAATCCAGTTTCTCTATTGTCACCGTAAAGAAACAGGGAAGACTTAAGAAACCTCTCCACACTTATAATTCAACCCTCTTCTCTCTTGAAACCCTTTCGCTGTCACACACAGCACAATGCACATTTGTGAAGATGTCACAGCAGACTCACTTCTTTGAAACATCAGAGGTCTGGAGGAAGGATTTTTCTGACAGAAATAATACCTAGAGGATTTCTGAGCCTTAAGTATACAGAAAGAGTAAAAAGCTAGAGAAGTGGAAGGTAGTATTTTCAAAATTTTGATTTTTTATTACTTTGCTGCATTCAAAATCTAATACCTGATTTACGGAAGGCTTCCATCAGTGACTGGTGTTCCTATCCAGAATGAAAATGCCATGAGCTTAAACATTGTTTTGAGTTAAACAGAATCAAAACTATTAAGCCATTTGGAGGGAAAGCTAACATGTAAAAAGATTTACTCTGTTTACTCGGGATGATTTGATTACAAAACCTAGGGTTTCCTTTGAGAATTATGAAAAGTTCTCAAATTTCCTGAGTTCTCTCTTCTTCTGAACTTGCCTTTCTGCCTTCCTCATTCAATTGAATTTGAGTTAAGGTTTTCAAGGGCACATTCGCTCCCTTTTCTTTGAAGTGAAGCCTAAGTCTTAAAAGTCTTAAGTGTTGAGAATTTATTTAGTTACTATGATGGGACACAGTAATTAAGAGTTTTCTGGTATTCTAATCAGAAAATGTTACGAATGATTCCCCATGCAGATACAGCAAATGAAAAAAATGTATTAGAGTTTTAATTTTGAAAAATACTCATAAATCTTATTCTTAAGATGCAACATTTGTATTTTTATGCTTGTTCATTTGTTTTAAGGAGCCTTGGAACACTTGTGGGATTAAGATGAAGTGCCTGTAATGAATGTTAGTTGAAACTGGTCACCGCATTCTGCCAAGTAAAAGTCCCAGCTCAAGCATGTGATTAAATATTTCGGTATCACAATTGCATCTCTGGATGGTCGTAAATGGAATTTGAAATTAAACCCTTGGTTGGAGATAGAAGGGAATTTGCACCTGTCACTTGTCAGTGACAGAACTTTTATGAGATAATTTAGGTTCTTTCTGCCTGGAGCTTTTGAATATTCACTCTCTTGAGTGCTTATTGTATTTTTGCTTGACTATTTTTGTCATGAAGAATCAGTTAATTCAGAAAAAAAGGTTGTATATACAGGAAAAAGTAACAAACCTCACTATGTCATATTTTACTACACAGTAGATGTCTTTCAGTGAGAGATCTATGAACGAGTATTTACATGAAAATTGTCCTTTGAAACACTTTTTCATTTATTTTTGCATTCTGAATCAGTTACATTTTTTAAAACATTCCTCATGTCATTAGAGAACGGAACTCAGAAATACTCTGAGATGTTTTTGCCCAAAGTACAGCTGCTATTCTAATTTCCCATTTAGTTAATTTCTTTTCCTACAATCTTGTTGCTGGTTCTTCCTTTGACAGGGAGATATATGAATACATCCATTAACAGTGTTCAGAAATTGTGTAAAAGCTTACTGTATCATAAAAGAAATACCTATATATGACAATTCTACTTTTTAATCTCTTAGCTAGACTGTTGTGTCTTGCTGTTGTAGGCCTTTAGAGACTACTGGAATAGCCTAGGACATCTTGTCATCTGGATTTCCAGTGTGACAGATATTTTATATGCTTCAGGAAGTGCATACAATAGGAAGTATTGTCACAAGCTCTTGCTACTTATGAGACTCTACGTCACCATGAGCAAAGCAAGCCCTAACAGATACAAACAGTGAGCTGATCGCTTGCCTTTTGCCTCAGGTCACTCTTCACTTCCAAGGAAAGTGGAATTTTTCCAGTTTTTTACTACTTGGCAAGTCACAGTGAACTAATTGATTAAGATTACTTTGAAGAAATATCATCAGTGAGGTATTTATTGCCTTTAAAATCTCCTTTCTGTGGACCTTCTGCATAATTTTCAGGAACAAAGAAATGTATATTGTACATTTATCTGAGGGAAAACCAAAACTTTAACCTTCCATCTACATGCTTGAGAGTACATTATGGTTTTGCTAACAGGGCTGAGAAAAAAAAAATCCATTTTTAAGTTAGTGTTAATTACCCCGGGCTACCATCAGTAAAAGCAGGTTCTTATGACATGGTTATTAAATGTTGGTTTTTAATTAAGAGGTATTTGCAATATAAAAGGAGCTTTCATCTGTATAGAAAGGATGATCAACATATTTTAATTTCTACTATTTGCACCATTCCATTTTTCAATTGCTATCTTTTCTTTTACAATGAAGTTTTGCAACATATAAAATTCAAGAGATACTCCTTCATAGAAATTTTTTAATAGTTACTATTATAAAAGCTAGGCCGTCTGACCCTAATTAACATCGTGTGTTATTTCACACTTCATGAGGGGACCAGCTAAATTTTTCCTTGACGATCATAATCAAAAGCCCGATTGTTTAACAATGGCTATTATAATGAAAAAGAGTGAGTGAAAAGGAGAGGTACTATTTATATGTGTCTTTCTCTATACCATAAAGGGGTCTGTTTTAAAAGCAGAGCACAAAGAAAAAGCCTCTCAACTCCCAGTGATGCTAATGGAAGTTCTCCAACTGAACATCCTCCCCTGGGGAACAGTGTCCCTGAACATCCCTTTGAATAACACACGTCTAATGTACATAAAAGTGGAGGTTTCTTCTTTATTTCAGCAAAGAAAAAGTCTAGCAGGACTTATTTTGCCCCTCCTCTCTCTCTGATGTACTATCTTTGGTGGGCTCTGAGAAAACTCTGCTAAGACATATTTACCGTCTTCCTACAAAAAACAATTTCTCTTGGTTCAGAAATTAAAAGAGGTTTAATCAGATTTCTTCTTTTTCTTTTTAATGCTGTTAAGCTCTTTTTTCTGCTATCCGTGAAAAGGATAGCTACAAAGAAGAGATGAAACTGTGACATAAACTGCTGTAATTTTGCTGGAAGGGAAGCCACCTCGTTCAGACCTTGGAGGCTCCAAAAGGGAACACTCAAGGGCAAGAAGCTTCCTGCCTTGTAGTCACCTGAATGAAAAAGTTTTCAGTAAGTTTTAGAAATAAAGCAAATCTGAACAAGTTTTTCTTCATAACCTGCTGGGATAGGCTGTAGTGTCAATGCTTGTTTAATGGGTACTGGACTCTGAGGATGTGCTGGGTCAGGAGATAAATGCATACCCAGAAAACAAGGCTTAATTTTCTTTAAATTCCTCCCCTGTAGTAGTGATGGACTAGTTTCCCATTTGAAATTAAGATTACATGACAAATTTGAGACAGTTTTTCACTAATGACTTGTTTTCTACTATATTTTCCATTCAAGGATGTTTTTTTTTAAAAAATTATGTCAATGCTATTTAATGCATTTGGTAAGGTGGTATAATTCCATTTCTGGTATCAAATAAAATTTTTAAATAATAAATATGTTAATCCATATCAATATCTTATGTAACCATCTATGTTTTATATGTGTAAAGCAATTGTATTAATGTTTCTCTTTTCCTTTTAATAAGACATGTTACAATTTCAACTTTCTGCTCCAATTTGGAGTGTAACTAATGTTCTAGTTGGCAAATTTTCCCTGGGAAGGTAATTCTGCTATTTTGTTTACTTCTACTCTCTATGACGGGGTTTTGACTATCTGTGCCAAAAGAGTATAGTCCTGGGATTTACAGAATAATTGATTACCTCAACTGAGAAAGCAGAAAATGTGTAATGATTATTAATACCAGGAAGGAAAACAAAACCAAAACAATTTCTTTAAAAAATAAAATTAACAGAAACATGTATATTTAGTGCCATAGAGTTTTAAAACAGCTACATTTTAGTAAGATAAAAGTTGGTTCATTCTGATTACATCTCATGCTTAATTAGGGCAGATTGAAATATTGCACAGGAGTCGTGATTTTTTTTGACATGCAGAGTTACTACTCAGTAGAGGGAATACAGCTATACAAGGTCTGACACTGAAAAAAAAAGTCTAACCCTACAGCTAAGGAACTAAAACTGGGAGGGGAGAAACAAAGAGATGATTATAGAACATGTTCTAACCTGTCACAGTAAGACAAGGCTCAGCTCAATTGCTTCACTTAGTACAAGTGGACATGTGTTCATATATAGATGCTTTCTTAACCTCAGTCACAAAATGTTGGTGTAGGCCAGGCCACAGTGCTTTGTCTGTAAAGCAGTTTCTAGATAATAAATACATCAGTGCTTCAGCATCCACCCTATTCACCAGATCTGGCTCCCTGTGATTTTATGACTTCCCAAAGATCAAATAACTGCTCAAAGGAATCTATTTTTTGTCAGTAGCAGATGTGAAAAATGACAGAAATCCTCACAGCCTCTCAGGAGATGATCTGCAGAATTGATTTGAATGTTGGCAGCATTGTATGCAGCTGTGCGTCAACTCAGAGGGGATCTATTTTGAAGGTGATCATAGTTGATTTTCTTAATTTGTTAAATAAAAAGATTTACAGGCACAGTCTGGTTTTATGTTTGTGGCAGATGTATTTTCAATTTGTTTTGTACTTTACTGTAAGACAAAGTATGTATACAAGCTAAACTAAGACTAAGTGTATACAGATAAATGTGTATATTACATTATGCCTCATTACTTTCTTATGTGAACATTGCATGAAGACACAAATTCTAACATGCAAGAACTCGAAGTGAAGTTCATTTACATATAGTAGAAAGATTTAGGTAGAAAAAAATCAATCCAACTTGCATAATTTTAGGATTACAGCAGATGAATAAGAAGGAGATCTTTGAAAAGGGAAGACTATTCAAAATATTTTAACTTTTTTTAACATTAAGTAAATAGGTTTCAAATTAAAATTCTGTCTTTCCTCCTAGAATGTGCTCATTTTAATTTTCTTATATGAAGGTACACTTTTAAAATAAGGTGTATCTGTGGAAAATTAGACTGTATTTAATCAATAATTTGTCTTTTAGGTAACCTTATTTTCATGAGTATCTGGAGACAGCTTGGTATAAAAGGCAGCATTGATACTGAGTGTGTTATTGTTTCTTCTTACAGTTTACAGAATACAACCTGTACCTTCCACAGTCCACCACTGAAACAGGAATGCCTATTAGTAAAAGTAG
Organism: Phaenicophaeus curvirostris; assembly: GCF_032191515.1. Lineage (NCBI taxonomy): Eukaryota > Metazoa > Chordata > Aves > Cuculiformes > Cuculidae > Phaenicophaeus > Phaenicophaeus curvirostris. Next base: position 27,334,085 of record NC_091394.1, on the reverse strand, counting down.
TGGTTTTGTGTGGATTTTTGTCTTTGTAGTTATTCATACCACCTTCATTAAACAGAGCACAGATATACTATTCAAAGGGCAGATTTGCATTCATTTTTTCTAATGATAGGATATTTGCCATTCAGACTTTGTTGCAGATTATCACCCAAATGTGTCAAGCTACCAAAGCTTTACTTCTTTTTATAATTATGGTAACTGGCCTTGATGAAAAAAATATACACTACATGGTTTAAGAGGAAACAGTTCTCCTTTATCATCTCCATACTGTTTTCTATCAATTTCAGAGAGCAAGATTTCAGTGATCATTTAGAGATTAGAATAAAACATATTTGAAAACTGTAAAGACAGTCAGCCTACTTTTCACAAATGTTTTGAAAGTATTCTCAAGATATTTAAAAAATATTAGATTGGGATATTAAATATAAAAACAAGGAACATGGAATATTTCAGAACACCAATTCTAGCTGTTGCACAGTACAGTTATGTTCCAGCCCCATAACAAGCTCACAGTGCTTTCTTTCCTCCTGCTCTCCACTTTCTTGACTTTTTAAGAAGATACAGTCAGATCATCTAACTGTATTTATGCTCACATGAAACTACAGCTGACTGAAAATTATCAAAGTTTTACATAGACCTGAATGGCACAAACCTAATGGCACACAATAACTTTCAAAATATTAATCCTCTAAAGATGTTAAAATCATAGTTTCCCTGAGCAGTGTGTTCAGTGCCTGATAACCCCTTCAGTGAAGAAATTTTTCCTGATATCTAATCTGAATCTTCCTTGGTGCAGCTTGAGGCCATTCCCTCCTATTGTATCACTTGTTACATGGGAGAAGAGACAAACACTCACTACAACCTCCTTTCAGGTAGTTGTAGAGAGCAATAATATTTCCCCTCAGCTTTCTTTTCTCCAGAATAAACAACCCCAGTTACCTCAGCCGCCCCTCATAAGACTTCTGCTCCAGACCCTTCACCAGCTTCATTCTGCTTTTCTAGACATGCTTTGGTGCCTCAATGTCTTTCTTGTAATGAGGAGCCCAACACTGAACATAATATGCAAGGTGCGGCCTCACCAATGCTGAGTACAGGGAAAGGTTGACTTCACTGGTACTGCTGGCCACACAGTTTCTAATAGAAACCAGGATGCCATTGGCCTTCCTGGCCACCTGTGCACGCTGCTGGTTCATATTTAGATGGCTGGCTGTCAGCCAACACCCCCAGGCCCTTCGCTGCCAGACACCTTTCCAGCCACTCTTCCCCAAGCCTGTAGTGTTGCATGAGGTTGTTGTGGCACAAGTGCAGGACCCAGCACATGTTCTTGTTGAACTTCAGCTACAGCCCATTGATTCAGCCTGTCCAGTTCCCTTGGAAGAACCTATCTACCCTCGGTAGAACCTCTCTACCCTCAGGCAGATTAATACTTCAGCTCAGCTTGGTGTCACCTGCACGATTCCTGAGGTTACACTCCATCCCTTTGTCTAGATCATTGATAAAGACATCAAACAAAACTGGACCCAAAACTGAGCCCTGAGGAACACCGCTTGTGATTGGTCTCCAACTGAATTTAACTCCATTCACCACCACTCTAGGCCAGGCCATCCAGCTAGTTTTTTACCCTGCAGTGAGTATGCCTGGCCAGGTCATTGGCAGCCAGTTTCTCAAGCAGAATGCAGCGGGAAATGGTGTCAAAGGCTTTATTAAAGTTCAGGTATACTACACTCACAGCCTTTCCCTCATCTCCTAAGTGAGTAACCTTGTTAGAGAGATCAGGTTATTTTGGCAGGACCTGCTTTTCATAAAGCCGTGTTGACTGGGCCTGATCACTTGGTTGTCTTATGTGTCCTGTGTGATAACAATCAATATACCCTTTTCCAGCACTATAGTCAGGCTGACCAGCCTGTAGTTTTCCAGATCCTCCCTCTGGTTCTTATTGTAAATGTGTGTAACTTTTGACAACCTCCAGTCAAGTGTAACTTCCCCAGTCAGCCAGGACTGCTGGTAGATGATGGAAAGGGGTTTGTCAAGCATCTCCACCAGATCCCTTAATACCCTTAGCAGATCCCATCTTTATGAATGTCTAATTGGATGAGCAGGTCTCTAACCATTTCCTCTTGGATCATGAGAGCTTTACACTGCTCTACATCTCTGTTTTCTGTCTCAGATTACTGGGTACCCAGAGAACAGATGACCTTACTATTAAAGACAGAGAAAGAAGGCATTAAGGACTTCAGCCATATCCTCATCCTTTGTCACCATTGTTCCCCTTGCACCCATTAAAGTATGGAGATTCTGCTTCACCCTCCTTTTATTACAAGCATATTTATAGAAATATCTTTTATTATCTTCCACAGAATTGGCCAATGTAAGTTCTAGATGGGCTTTAGCCCTTCTGATATTCTCTCTGCATGATCTCACTTCATCCTCATAGTCCACCTGAGATACCTGCCCATTCTTCTTAAATTCATAGACTTTCTTGTCTCTCTGCCAAGTACAGAGGGAGAATAACCTCCCTGGACATGCTGGTCACGCAATTTCTGATACAAGCCAAGATGCCATTGGCCTTCTTGGCCACCTGGGCACACTGCTGGCTCATGTTCAGTCGCTGTCAACCAACACCCCCAGGCCCTTCTCCTCCAGACAACTTTCTAGCCAGTCTTCCACTTGTCTGTAGCACTGCATAGGATTGTTGTGCCCCAAGTGCAGGACCCAGCATTTGGCCTTGTTGAACCTCATGCCATTGGACTCTGCCCGGCGGTCCAGCCAGTTCAGATACCTTTGTAGAGACTCCCTGCCCTCAAGAAGATCAACACTTCCACCCAGCTTAGTGTCATCTGCAAACTTGCTAAGAGTGCACTCAATGCCTTCATCCAGGTCATTGATAAAGACGTTGAACAGGGCTGGACCCAGCACTGAGCCCTGGGGAACACCACTTGTCACTGGCCTCCAGCTGGATTTCACACCATTTCCCACCACTCTCTGGGCCCGGCCATCCAACCAGTTTTCCACCCAGGAGAGTGTGCGCCTGTCCAGGCCAGAGGCTGACAGTTTCTCAAGCAGAATGCTGTGAGAAACTGTGTCAAAGGCTTTATTGATGTCTAAGAAGACTACATCCACATCCATTCCCTCATCCAGTAGGGGGTCACTTTGTCATAGAAGGCCATGAGGTTAGTTTGGCAATATCTGCCTTTCATGAACCCATGTTGATCACCCGGTTCTCTTGCATGTGCTTCACAATATCACTCAAGATCACCTGTTCCATGACTTTTCCCAGCACTGAGATCAGATTGACAGGCCTGTAGTTCCCTGGATCCTCTCTGCGACCCTTCTTGTAGATGGGCACAACATCAGCCAGCCTCCAGTCCAGTGGAACTTCCCCAGACTTCCAGGACTGTTGGAAGATGATGGAAAGGGTTTTGGCAAGCACGTCCACCAGCTCCGTCAATACTCTTGGATGGATACCATCCGGACCCATAGACTTGTGGGTGTCTAGCTGGGCAAGCAAGTCTCTAACCTCCTCCTCTTGGATCATGGGAGCCTCATACTGCTCTAACCCCTGGATTTGTACACAGAAGGAACAACTTTCCTTACTATTAAAGACTGAGGCAAAGAAGGCATTAAGTACCTCAGCCTGATGTTGATGTTTACGGCCTTTAATTTTAAGGGCACCGGATACAATCTTTGGGAAATATGCCCACTTTTCAGTTATGTAAAGCTTATCTCTATTGTTTTGATTGACGTTGCTTAATCTCAAATAAATCATCTGCTCTGAAACTCAACACACTGCCTGAGTATGGCAAAAATCACCTTTGGTTTCACTTCACTGAAATTTCTTGCAACTTTTTTCTTAACTTTCTTTTGAGAAATATTGCAAACTTTTCAATGTCAACCTGTGTGTAAATATTAACATTCTAAGTTGCCTAGCACCAGAAATTGTGACAATCTTTTTTTCCTTATCGTCAATGCTACAAAAAGTTGTCTAAAACAATAATGCACTCACCACCTAATAACAGAAAACTCTGTTTTCTTAATGCTTCTTGAAACGTCAGGTCAATGACTGACAGAATAAGGTTACAAACCATGCCTTCTCAATACACATCTAAACAGTGCCAGAACCTGACTGCAGTCACTAGTAATGACAAACACTAACACCTGCAATCTTATCAGGTGGCAGAGATACCACACACAAAAAAAGATTGTCATCATCCCTGAAAATAAATGTGAAAAGAGAAATCACACAATTCTTCTCTGTTCTGATTGTTACAGAAAGACTGGCAATTTCGTCCCGCTCAACTTGCCAGCCCGGCCTTAATTTCACTGCTTTTCAATATTTTTCTGTTAATATAACAGACAGGCACAAGGTGCAAATGAAAACCAATGTTTTTATGTAGGTAGAATTGTCGACTCTACCTCAAGAAATGGATTGGCCTATCCCTGAAATTAATGTATCTCTGTTCATTTATAGCTTTATACTTATAACTTAATTGATCATCTCCACATGAGGACCCTGGTTCTAATTTGTTGTCCAGAATTATCTTGCTTTTCCCCACTCTTTTAATGTATTATTTGGATATTTAAAACTTAAAATTGAGATGTAACAAGAAAAAAATCTTCTTTTGAGGGATACATAGATATGAATTAGTAGAACAGTATTGTTCAAAGAGAACAAAGGCAAAGTTTGTCCCTTATTGTTTTGGTTTTTATTCAATAAAATAAAATGTGATTTTCTCAGCATAAATATATTATCTGTATTTTCCTCGGTTTCTGCCTTATAATCAACATTCTTTGCAATTTCACGCACATACAAATTTCTAAATTATCCAGCTTATTTGGTTAATGGGAATCAGTTAAATTGGTATGGAGGAGTACATCTCTGCATGCAACTTTATTTTACAGAAGTTTTTTAATTTATTTTTTTTAATCATTATGAATCATTATGAATCATTTTGAAAGACAGTTTAGTACATACCCTCTGTTTTACAAAAGTGACAACCTGGTCTCTTGCATGGTCAACCCTGCAATTTTGCTGTGTGCCCTCAAGTGACTCTTGAATTTCTAGAGTGATTCTCATTCCTATAGACCATAGACACAATGCGTTCCCTACCTGAAATAATAAAGTTATAAAGTTTAAAGAACTTTTTCTCCCAACATTGTTTACAAATAGATTTTAGAACTACACCAGGTTAAAAAAAAATAAAATAATATTGAGTTGCAGTGAATGTCAGTAATGGTAATGACAATATCCCTCTTCCTTTACCTATATCTCTTCTATTGCTTATATTTAAGCAATTTTTGTGATAAAAATGACAAACTCATTGTTAAACTTTACTAGCATTGCATTTGCTGAGAATAAAAACAAAGTGGAGAAAGGAAAATTTTTTTATAAGTTTCAAACTTGTTATTTTCTAATTTACCTAAAGTATACACTGATTTGAATCTATTTTTCACTGTGTTGGATTGTGTATTTTTTTCCAGTGTTTGTTATTTAAAAACATAACATATCAGATACTCTATATATTTAGGCATTTATGTGGTTATCACTAAAATCTTGCCAGGTTCTACTTTCTGATTTGCCATGCTTTTAGACTTGATGTAGAAGTTCATCTAATTAGCTTACTATGATGACTGCTCACTGCTTCCTTCTCTTTCTCTGCAGCTGAATTTTTTTTCAAAAGTACTGTAAGAAATATTTAGTGAGATTTTTATTGATAGTTTTATCTGGAGTTTACGTGGATGCTTGGTCGCATCAGGACCAGAAAGGCAATATGTTCTTATGCTATATACATCAATTTGCTTTGGTTTTCCCAGTTATACAATTAACTTCTATAGCTGCAGCATATCCTTTTTGGAAACAATTGATGAGTAGGAACCCTAAGCAGGATCTTAAGACTTAATGTCTCCTCTTCCACTTTCTCCCTTCATTTAAAGTCCCATCCTATTAGAATTGTAGTATTTCATGGCTACAACTAATAATCTAGTTTTTCTTTCGTTGTCAGTTTATATCCTCTTTGATATTAAGTGTTCAGTGTAGTTTTAGTAAATCTTGAGCAGAATTCAAATATATTTGACCAACAATTCGTATTTCCATTCAAAGAAATGTTACCACCTTGTTGCCATCTTAAGACTTTATAGCATAAAATACTTAAATTGCAGTGTAAAGGGCCAAGATTATTGTTCCTGACTTGTAGTCTGTTCAATCAATAAAAAGCTCAGACTCCTTGGTAAAATAATATTTTTCTTCGGCATCTCAGAACAAGCTTTATTCATCTCATTTGTGAAAATTCTGTGTGATTGTATGGCTGTGGTGACATCAACAGTACATCGTCTTCCCATCACAAAATGTTTAGTATTTGCTTCAAATTTACCTGGCATATTTTCAGTCTCAATTAAGGGTCTATTTTCTCTATTTAGTTGAATAAAGGCTTTTTTAGGTGTTATGAGAGTATATTACAGACCTTACCGAGACTCAGTAGAATATCTTCAATTAAAATTACTGACTTTTCTGAGCACAATGCCCCTGTCTTAATACTCGGCAAACCAGCTTGCAAACCCAAGTTAGGCAGGGAAAATTCTTGATGTCCTGGTCTAGAGATAGCCTAACTTTACTAAAAGAACAGAGAACAGTACATGTCAAGGAGGAGTACTCTATATGCAGTAAAATGTCTCCATCATGGAGAATATCTTTTTACAATTTTATGGGGCAAGCATTATAATTAATTCCTTACTTTCTATAATTAAATAAAACTAATGAAGTGTGCACTGTAGTAAATATTTTGAATACAATAAATAAACTCCATTTTTATTTTAATTTTCAACTTTAAAAAATAGAGCTATCCTTAAAAGATATTTCTAGGAAAACAAAAGGCAGTAATTAAGTATTAAAAAGGAGATGTGGGATATAAAGCACAGTTCAGTTGTTGAAAAATTATTAAGTGTTATTAATGATGACACAGCTAAAATTAGAGTAAACAAAACAATTTAGTTAAATAGTGGCAGCCTTTATATGTGTGGTTTACTTAATCATCTGGATGTTGTTTCAACATTTCTCAGTAGACAGCTCTTAGCAAAACCCCGTACTGAATATACTTAATTGTGTGGAAGTAGCAAAGTTGTAAGCAAATTCCTTTTACATCTTTCAAAAGAGTTAAAATATTTGTGTACTGCCACCCTGGCATGGGGTTTGGGGTGGGGGGGCATGGGGGTTGTAGATGACGGTGAGTGTTGTGTAAATGGAAAAGATAAGAAGTTCAAGGGCAAAACCTCATGTTGTTCATCTGCTTGGTCCTCTCTTATTTTAGAGCTCACTTGGCATTACACTGACAAATCAAGCAGAGAACAATATTTCTTAAAAACTGAAAAGATCTTTAAATTGACGATGAGTCATTACTTACATGCATGTAATGAAATAAAGACCCAAAAATTATACAAACCTGCAGATTTTTCTGAAGCACTTGTACACGAAGTATTTAGAAATCTAAATCACAACTCCATTGAAGTCAATAGGAGTTTATTATAAGTCCATTATCTTCCTCAAAGAGTAAGACAAACAAATTCATGTAAAATTTAACTATGTCTTTTAAAGTAAATTCGAGTATGAGAAATAGGCTTCTGAGAAGTAAAGGAATCAACTTTAATTCTTACTATATTAAGGTACTTTCTTTCCTCCGTTGCTTATACCATGTTCCTAGTAATAATGCTGTTGCTGGAATGCTTTAACACATTTGTCAGTGACTCATGTTTTCCTGTATTGTGTTCCAATTTTCCTCTCATGATTGGACATTAGATCTACCCTATCAAAATTATTTCTTGTATTGATTATTCTGACTCTAATTATAGCATTGGACAAATATGGATTTATCCTAAGAAGACTATCTGCAAATAAAAGCTTCTGTATCCCCTAGAATCATAGATTTCTGTTCATCTATAGACATGAACGATAATTGCAAGTTTATATTGACTAATTCTCCCTCATTTTACACTTAAAACCAAATGGATATTGCTTTGGGAATTTGTTTCTTCTAAAACCATTCTATTTAAAGAGCCTATGCAGCTGCATTATCAAGCTTAAAGTATTAGTCAGATGGCGTCTATTTTTCAAAGCAAATATATTATTGAATCCTTATATGTAGATGATCCATATAAGTTTACATATTTTTTTTGTTAAATTCTTTTGACTTATGTTTTTCATACTTATGGGTTCCACAACAAAGTGTTCCAAGTAGAAAAAAAATCTTTAAATGTTTATCACAAATTATGGCTTATTCAAATAGGTTAATATATTACAACTGCACAGGAGGATTTTATTAAATATTCATTTTCTTCTATCTGCCCTGATATTAGTAATTTCAGTTTGGCCTAGTGTAATCAATTACAGTGAAGCATGCTGTGAGAAAGGGAGCCTAGCACATTAATTTAATCTATTTTAGCTACTTCTGCTGTCTCCAAAATCATTTCTATGGTTACAAGGCATTAGTCAAAGATTTCTAAATGAAAACATCCTGTGTTGCTGATTCTTCTCTAAATATGGCTAGCATTTTATTATTCTCTTTTGAAATACCTAGTTTGGGATTTATGTGCCTCTAAATATTTCTCACTTTGTAGAAAAGAATTAAAACATTGTCATCAATTGACATTTTCTAAATAGATACAAGAAATATGCAAATGTTTATAAGTAGCTGGGAGAATTTTGTGTGTCTCATATGAGATATCAAAGTACTCAATCTCTTTTCATCTTTTCAGGAGACGTCCTGACAGATTCCACCATGGGTTGAATGGGTTTTATTGCTGTAAGAGCTTAGTTCTATGTTGAGATGTATATAAACTGCTATGTGTAATATCAAGAAGGGAAGAAGAAAAGGGCTGGCATTGCAATTTTTTAATATGCATCTGCACCAGCTTTGGTCCTGCATTTGATTCAGCTCATGTGTTGTCCCAAGGGGTCCCAAGGGGTTATTCTCTTGATAGCTGAATACAGTTGGTATCATCTTATATAGATTGATTTTAAAATTATAGAATCACAGAATCATTTAAGTAGGAAAAGACCTTTAAGTTCATGAAGGCCAACCATAACACTAACACTGCCAAGTCCACCAGTAAACCATGTCATAATCTACACATCTTTGAAAGAGCTTAAGGAATATGACTCAACAACTTCCTTGGGCAGCCTGTTCCAATGCTTGACAACTCTTTAGGCAAAGAAATTTTTGCTAATATCTAGTCTGAATCTCCTCTAGCACAACTTGAGACCATTTCCTCTCATACAATCACTTCTTAATACAGAGGAGAGACCAACACTCACCTTGCTACAACCTCCTTTCAAGTAGTTGTATAAAGCAATAAAGTCTCCATTCTGCCTCCTTTTCTCTAGGTTAAACAACCCCTGTTCCTTCATCTGCTTCTCCTAGGACTTGTGCTCTATACTCTTCATCAGCTTCATTGCCCTCCTTTTCATGTGCTCAAGCACCTCAATGTCCTTCTAGTAGTGAGGGGCCCCAAACTGAATACAGTATTGAGGATGCAGCTTCACCAGTCCGGAGTACAAGGGTATAATAACTTGCCTGGAACTGTGGCCACACTATTTCTCATTTATACCAGGATGCTTTTGGCCCTTTTGGCCACCTGGGCACACTGCTGACTCATATTCAGTTGGTATTAACCAAGACCCTCAGGTCCTTTTCTGCCAGGCAGCTTTCTAGCCACAGTATTTGAGTTGCAGCCTCATCAGTGTTGAATGCAGGGGGGCAATCACTTCCCTAGTCCTGCTGGCCACGCTATTTGTGACACAAGATAGGATGTTATTTGGCTTCTTGGCCATAGGGGTATACTGTTGACTCATATTCAGCTGACTGTCCAAGCCTGTAGCACTACATGGGATTGTTGTGACCTAAGTGTGGGACCTGACACTTAGCCTTGTTGAACTCCATACAATTGTCCTCAGCCCACAGATACAGCCTGTCTAGATCCTTCTGTAGAGCCTTCTTTCCAGCAAACAGATCAACATTTCCACCCAGCTTAAGTGTTTTCTGCAAACTTACTGGGGGTACACACAATCCCCTCATTTGACAAAGATGTTGAACAGAGTCAGACCCAACACTGATTCCCAGGGAACACCACTTGTGACCAGCCGCCAGCTGGATTTAAGTCCATTCACCATGGCATTTTGGGACCGGCCATCCAGCTAGTTTTTTACCTGGCAGAAAGTACATCCACCCAAACCATGAGCAGCCAGTTTCTCCAGGAGAACCAGGAAATGGTGTGGGAAACAGTGGCAAAGACTTTATTAATGCCTAGGTAGGCAACATTCACAGTCTCTTCTTCTAAGCTGGTTGACTTGCCATAAAAGATCAATTTAATACAGCATTTTTTTGTGAGAAATACATTCTTTTCAACCATCATTTGAGAGAAAACAATGCCGGTTCCTCTGAGATATCATATGAAATACCACTCGTAGCATAAAAATAGGCCATGAATAATGCACAGTTTAATCTTACATAAATTTGCACTGCTACCTAATGGGTCAAACTCTGCCTCTTGCACTTGCTTTCTCCTTTGTGCCAGAACAAGCGTTCATGAGCTTTAATGGCAAACTGGCTTTAAACTCATATTTTGTGCTAGATTCCATTCACTCTAATTAAGATCTAGACTGTAATGTTGCTCTTTTGTCCTTTATTTGCAGAAAGATTGAAACCTTGTCCTCCAAATTAGTCTCTCTGTTGTCAGCTTAACATAAAAAAAAATAATTTGTTTTTCTCTGTAAAGAAATTGTGAGATCTTTTCAAGGTACCTTTGTTTATGTGTTCATATATATATATGTGTGATAACAGAGTTGCATTATTATTATTTACTTGTGTGATGGTGGTTCTCAGAAATTCAATTAATGACAAACTCTAGAAATATGAGTATGATACAAGAAATGATAGCATCCCCTGTTCAAAGCAGGGCGAACTTCATAGTTGGCTCAGGCTGCTGAATGCTTTACCCAATTTAATTATAAAAAAAATCCAGGGCTGAGATTTCATGGCTTTTCTGGGCTCTTGTCCCAGTCCTTAGTCACTAGTCTGTGAGTAGTTGTGTCCCTCAGGGGTCCGTACTGGGACAGGTGCTGTTTGATTTCTTCATCAACGATATCGACAGTGAGATTGAGTGCACCCTCAGCAAGTTTGCAGATGACACCAAGCTGAGTGGTGCAGTTGCCACACTGGAAGGATAGGATGTCATCCAGAGGGACCTGGACAGGCTGGAGAAGTGGGACTCTGAGAACCTCATGAGGTTCAACAAGGCCAAGGTCCTGCACCTGGGTCAGGGCAATCCCTGATTTCAGTACATTATGGGGGGGTGATGTGATTAAGAGTTGCCCTGCAGAGAAGGACTTGGGGGTGCTGATTGATGAGAAGCTTGACATGAGCTGGCAGTGCATGCTTGCAGCCCAGAAGGCCAATCGTGTCCTGGGCTGCATCGAAAGAAGCATGGCCAGCAGGTTGAGGGAGGTGATTCTGTCCCTCTATTTCTCTCTTGTGAGACCTCATCTGGAGTATTGTATTCAGTTCTGGAATACTCAACGTAAGAAGGATATGAAGCTGTTGGAACGGGTCCAAAGGAGGGCTACAAGGATGATCCTAGGGCTAGAGCACCTTCCAAACGAGGACAGGGTGAGAGAGTTGGGTTTGTTCAGCCTGGAGAAGAGAAGACTCTGAGGTGATCTTAAAGCGACCTTCCAGTACCTGAAAGGAGCCTACATGAAAGGTGGAGAGGAACTATTCATAAAGGCTTGTGGTGATAGGACGAGGGGCAATGTGTAAAAACTGGAGATGGGCAGATTTAGGCTTGATATAAGAAAGAATTTCTTCATCATGTGAGTGGTGAGACACTGGAAGAGGTTGCCAAGGGAAGCTGTGGATGCCCCATCTCTGGAGGTATTCAAGGCCAGGTTGGATAGGACCTTGGGCAGCGTGATCTAGTGAGATGTCCCTACCCATGGCAGGGTGGTTGGAACTAGATGATCTTTAAGATCCCTTCCAACCCTAACTATTCTACGATTCAATGATTCATTAACAATTCTCATGGGGCTTATTTTTTTGCTTATCTACTTAGAATTGCTTGTTGTAACTAACTGCTGAAGTCTGTTGCTTTCTTTATAGTGACTCATAAGCTAGTTGAAAATAGCAATTTGATCTCCCCCCACCTTGTCATCTCTTGCACTAAACAAATTTATTTCCCTTTTCTTACTCTCATCTATCACATGCTCCAATCCCTTAACCATCTCAGCAGTATGATACTAATGAGTATACCACTGAAAAAGTAAAGATGATCAAAGAAGAAAGAGGGAACTATAATAATAAGCAAAGTGACTAAGGTAGTGCTAGGCACATGTCTAGTTGGAAAGAAGAACTGCTAATATAATAGTTTTCAGGAAAATAAAGTTCATCCATTTCAAACATTTTTCTGAAATGCTTCAGCATTAACTCCTGTATTTCGGTCAGCAGGCCCTCCTTTCTTTGCAGAAACTTAGTCAAACTCCAATTTCAGTATAGATATTTCATCATTGTCTCCAAGATATTAATGTGGAGCTCAAATTCCTCAAAAGGTTAGGAAGGTAGAACAAAGCTTTTCCTAATCTTTTTGTGGTTACAGATTATAGTCACTACATTTCAAAACACATGAGCTAGAATTTTGTCACCTACTTCTTAAATATTAAATACAGTTTACTGGCAGGAAGCAGTAACAAATAAGAAGTTGATGGGGTAAATGAAGCCCTTTTAATACAGGAAACTTAAAAGATAGATCCCACTTATTTTCGCTGTGCAAATTCTGACTTTAATAACAAAGCAAAAACAAAACCTAGCACTTCCAGCACTGTGTCTCATGAAACACGCACCAAATAAACTTTCTACGACTTGACTGGCCTATTGCCTAGATTAATGTTCATACTGGAGATGTAAACACAAAGAAAATATTTAAAGAAAATCAATTATTTTTTGCATTATATACACAGAGCTGTGGCTTTATTTTGAGGTCAGGTGATAGCAAGCCTATGAATAACTCCCAAAAGCTGACATGAATCCAATCCTAATATTAAAAAGAGCAGAGAATATTGGAGCACATTCATAAACTGAGGAGTTTAGGTGTTCTATTTAATGTTTTTTGAAATACGTATGCTATGGAAAAGGACATAAATTCATCAAAGCAAGCCTGCAACAAGAAAAGTATTAGCTTCACTTAATATTATTATTATAATTTTTTTTAATTTAAAGTGTGGTTATTACCAATTCTAGGTGAATGCATATATTTCCAAGAAGTAAGCCATTACTTACTCTTCTACTGTGCTGCATTTGTTCGAATAATGAAGATATTATTAAAAGGCAACAAGAGCTACCACTCTGTGACTGGAATTTTAGCAGCAACCACTGCAGAACATATGTCTTGGTCATATTCATGTTTCATGATTTGCCAATTTAACTTTAGGTGCAGTTTCCCAGAGGATTTCTTATGCTGAAGTTTCGATAGATGTAAATGTTCCAAAACCTAGCCTAACAGTTAAGTTACCAATTTTTACATAATCAGGATCTAAATTTGCTCCTCCTAGTCATTCAGAGAATAAAGCTGATAATCATAGATTGAGGATTAAAAATTTGTTGGGATTTTCAAAGACATTCTGTTGCTAATATAGGTCTATTCCTATTTCAGTCAATAGAACATATACTGTCCTCACTGGCACTAGAACAGAGGAAATCAAATGTTGATTACTTTGGAAAACATTATCAAGTACTGTTAATTCACCATTTTTGTTATTTGTTTGATTTAGATGTATTACCAAAAATCACAAAAGCTAGACCCAGCACGTTTTCATCTAGAAAGACCCTGTCTCAGCACAAGGTGAATATAGTCAGACCTCATGTATCAGTTGTCTGAAATAAACGTGTTTATTTGAATCACTATGAAAATACAGATTTCATTGGAATTAAACAGCACTATATATCATGCAATATATTGAGTTCATATTCTGTGGCAGAGCAGAACATGTTTTTCTATGCATATAGACTTTCTACTGTTTTATAATTTTAGTTCCTTAGTCTTCAAGCAAGCAGTTACACTTACGAAAACACACAGTCACATTGAATGCTTTGCCACAGTCCAGATTATTCCCTTCCCTCTCATCAGTGCCAGTGAAATGCAAATTGAATGTCAAAGCGGGCCACTGCTTCTACCAGACTTCAGGTGCTACACCACAGACTGTGGGCACACCAATCCCTAGCTGCACTAGTTTATAACTGCAGATGACTTTTGTAATGGGTATGCTTTGACAATTGCTAAGAATTTTCTAGCTAAAGATAGCAATTCCCTACTGTGTATTTCAATTACTTAGCTTTTTAGTCACTGAATCACTTGTAAAGAAAACTGACTTTAAGAACAAATGGAGATCTCATGTATGGCATCTGAAGCTTTTCCCACTGGCCCCAGTAAGATATTAAATAGCTATATGGTTTCATCCATGGACTATCAAGAGTTCCTAAAAAGATCCTGACAAAATACATCTTCTTTCATTCAGGATGTGACCTTGAAAGAAGATGTCATTTTCTCTCAGTCTGATGTAAAAGGTTCTGCATCTTTTGAAGCACAAATGCAGAAACTCATTTGTGAGACTTGAGCTGAATGCAGTTAGAAATCTTGTTTTAAGATTACTAATTGCTTTATGACTCAAGCACAATATGAAAACACTGCGAAAGCAAGAGTTGGGTATTTTGCCTTTTCTCTGGCATTTATACACTGTGAGAAATAAACAGCTGGGGTAAGCAGCAGGCTTTTCAATATGTTTTATTTATTTATACACAGAACTTCAAGCATATGTCATATTGATGGCATTTACATCATAATATATGTTGTTCCCTATAGCTGTGCAAATTCATCAAAATTTGCCTGAATGTCTGCTGAATGTTAACGCAGGAATAGCTTATGAAACTTTTTTTTCCATCTGGTTCTTATCCCGCAGGCTCAGCTTTTCTGCATAAAGTGTTCAGTGGAGGAAATGTATGTCTTAAAATGTAATAGTCTGCCACTGAAAGATAGTATTTATTTCCTTTTCTCAGTCTAAAGGAAAGAAGAAAAAGACATGTGAATTTCATTTGTTCCAGTCAAGAGAACAAAAAGAACAGAAGAAAAGCATCCAGAGAGAAATAATTAAGAGGATTACATCTCAATTAAATTAAATTAAATATATTAGAAAATGTATTTTCATACAATGCCTTGTTCATCAAATACACCTCTTCGGTTGTATAGTTCCATTATAGATTTATATATATATTCAACAGAGTTATTAATACAGATGTTCTGTTTTATGCTTCCTCTAACATGTTAAGACTTCCTACTTCACTGCGTAGTGTCTAAGAGGTGCAGCTACCAAAGTCTTCATCTGTGCCTCCACAGTCTGAGAATTTACATCAGGAAATATTGTACACAGTTCTGTTGCAATACAGCACTGTAGTCAGTCTGTGCATGCTTCACTCATGGATCCCAGGGCCATCAACTGCACTAGCAAGACTACATACTATTGGAAAACTCCATCAACCCATCCAAATTAGAATAAGGAGGTACCATTGTCTGACCTTTGACATTGTTCTAGGGTTTGCTGATACCTGCAAAAGTTTTCATTTTCATTTTGTTTGGTCTAAATTAAGCCAGCTCCATGTCTACCCAGGCACAGCCATTTTCAATAAAAATTGCACAGATTCAAAATAGTGGATATTTTTCATGTTCAGACCACAACACACCCAAATCCTGCGTTGCATTGGGTGTTTTTTTCTGCCCCAGAGATACACGGAGACCTACTTTCTGTGTATTATTCTGGACAGTGTGTGGAAATGTATGCTTTCTTCAGTAGAATGTCTCCAAAGATGGAAAAAAGAACTCCCTTTGCAATAAACGGCTAAGTTGTTTTCCTTTAAGTAGTAGGCATACTTGAAATGTTCTTTACATAACACCATAAATACTGTGAACCATTTGCTATCTTGCATAAGAATCATAATTGTAGCAGTCAACTCACTACTACAAAATGCAGGCAGACAATATTCATAAAAATGGAGCCAGTGAGTAGTACCGTAACCAAGGCAGCAGTTGTCTGGTATTTCACACATGCAGCACGAAAAGGGAAGACACATACCTTTGCACTCACAGGGATACACTGTCCAAATACCAATGACTCACCTTCTTGTTTTCAAGCACACAGAAGAGCGATGTGTGTCTTTTGTTAGGAAAAATATGACAAGTCAGAAAAATGACAAAAGAAATGGGAACCTAGATAAGATACAAACTTCCCTATATTCTGAATTGATGAACTCTTTCTATTTCCTGTCAGTGTAAGGGATAGCATATACACTTCTTATCCTGTGTAGCCTGGAACCATGAAACTTCTTCAGAAATATGCTATCTTTTCAGCATCTTTTAGTATTGCTATATGCCTACCGCAAAAGCTGTAAAATATTGTTCAATAAAAAGGTTTTCTTAGCACACTATTGTTCATAAAGTATATGAATTATGTTATGAACCTTTAATTCGAGATCTCTGATTTTTTGACACAGTTTTCTGGCCTCCAGTAGCAATTTTAGTAATATCTACTTTTTACATTAGTCACTCTGTGGCTCACTGGTCATTTGAATTTTTATTTTATTTTATTAAAAAGGGCTAAAATAGAGAAAGAAAGCTACAGGAAATAAAAATAAGTTCCCGTAATGTGGTTGGCACCTGACTTTTTCTTCCTTGGGCAATGGCATCTAAAGTTATGTGCTTAGCTTGTTAAACATTCCCAAGCTCAGTGGGAAAGCTTAAAACAAACATGACATTTTATCCTTGGCAAGACCAATAATAAGCTGGAAGAATTCCTTTTTACCGTTCCAGAATAATATTTTGTTCTCTACCTCATGTTTATTTCTTCAAATAATAAAAAGAAAGAACTCTATTTTCAAATCACCTAGTAAAATTCAGAACAAAAGCCATCAGCTATAGAAGAGAGTCCTTGAGCTTACTCACAGTCCTATAATGATGTAGCTGACTGAAATTGTTCCACTGATAAAGAAGTGTCTACTTATATGTAGATATAAGTTCAAAAATTCATATATGCTATAATTCAGTGTAATCATCAGGAAATTATCATTAAATTGGTTTCTCTGATGAAAACTTACTCGTTTGTATCCTGTTCAATAGAAACCAGAAGATACTACTGGATCTAGTAAAGCTGAAGGAGTGAGCAAAATGCTGGTGTGTGATGTTTTCTGTTCATGAATGGAAGAAAATATCCAATGGAGAGGGAAAAACATTGGCATTCATGTATTGAATTTTAAATATATCAAAAGAATGAACAGTTTGCCTCTCTAGATTGCCCAGCAAATATATTTATTCACTTCGCAGTGGTATAAGTGAACCACAGAAAGTTTAACAAAGAATAGGTAAATCTTAAAATGAAGATTGCATCAAAGGCATGATAGGGACAGCCATACAAAAAAGAAATAAAATTACTCAGAATAATTTGACTTGAAAAAGGACAAGAAAAAAGTCAAGAATTAGACAATTCCAAGAATACAATGGAATCTTGCTGCCTTAGAATAGTAATAACAAAACTTTTCAGTTAAGCAGACATTTTCATCCTTCAGAACTTGCTTAAAAAAAACTGTGTGTTTGTGGCACATATTTATTTTCTGGAAATTTCTGCCACAAAATTCCATTAGACAAACAAAACTTAATGGCATAACAATCTCAGTATACCACTTAAAAACATGATGTGGGTTGAAGAAAAATTTCTGTAATTAAATCATACTGACTAAAATATAAATTCTCTCAATTCCTATGATTCAAAATGTGCTTTACCTACTTCATCTAAGCATAAGTTCAGCTATAGTTGCCTATTATGAATTTTTGCATGCCTTTTTTGGAAATAATTCCCAATGGCTGCAAAAAGACACTGAGAAATGAATGACAACATTCACCCCAAATGGCAATTGCTAATATATCTTATTTTTTAATAAAAATATTTCCATTCAAACTTATTTTTTAGTTTTAAAATGCACTTGTGCTGACACCCAAATGCTAATTAAAATTACCTAAACCTTGCTCTCTTGTTTACTTAGATAAAACAATAATCAAGATAAAAGGGACATGAATAGATTTTTTCAGACATTAATTTCATTTTCCTTTATTGAAGAGTTTACAATTGTCTGATATGAAAGTGAGAGACCTCCCTTCTTGTCTGAAATAAAAATAAAAGTTTTTTTTTTAAATTGCCAAGACAATTACCTTGCATTTAACATGTTATTTTCCTGTAGCTCTGTGCCCACGAATGCCACTGCCCTGTAACCATGTGCTCTGCAGGGATAGATGAATGAGAGATAGTGAGGTCTTCAGAGTTCTTCTTCTAAAAGAATACTTTCTTACAGCCACGTAATTAAGAAGGAGATAGCAAGGCAGGGCAACAAATATGTAGGAAAAATGCCATTTTTCACTGCAGATTTAATCACACAGTAGGATAAATATCATGGGTGATATTAGAGGTAAGCAAGGAACTTCTCAAGTACTTTTTGCCATAAGGTCATTTAGATATTGATGCAGCACTTTTTTTCCCTACTAGACCCTCAAAAAAAGCATTCTTTTTTTTGTCTGTGTTAATATACTAGTGAAAAAAATTTGCTTTGGCCAAGTTGCCTGTCGGGATCCTGCAGGAATGATTTAACAGTATCCAGATAGAAAATAAGCTTCATCAAAGGCATGAAAATTAAGTGTAATCATACCTTGATTTAGTTTGTGGAATTTTAATGAGCGACTCCATTCAAATCCCAGAGGTACATCACTGCTCTAATTGATTAACTTTAATTATTATTTGTGATATGAAACAGATGTTTTTCTTGGTAACCTCATCTACCTCAATATCAGTTTGAAACATATGCTAAATGACCACCTTGCAATTAGGTCAAGCCATTAAGAAGACAGCCAGATGGTTGTTTAATATCAATGAATAATGTTAAGATGTGATTTTAAAGCATGTTTAGTAATGTTTATGGTTGTTTATTATATTATTTCAACATCTGTCTGATATCTTGTTGGCATTGATGATTTTCTATGCACCAGGAGAGGGTTAATTTCTCTATAGTAGCTCCTATTTGACATAAAAATCTTTTTTTCTTTTTTCCATTTTGACTCTTGAAATGATGATGAGAGACAGTCCTCAGAACAATAGATATATAGATACATTATTTTAGAAAGGTAACAAGCAAAGTTCATCTCTATAAGCATGTGAGAGTAATAAACATTCCTTTTTCAGTGGCACAGAAACTTATAACTCTCACAAAAGTTGTAGAGCTATCAGTCCTATTTGTTGAAAAAATCATAACTCAGACTGTCTGCTGGACCAAGAGGTAAAAATTAGGAAGCTTAAAAATAGTTTTCAAATATTTATCAAGTTTTGAGGTTTGTGGGGTTTTTTTGGTTGGTTTTTTTTATTTAAATGGAAACATTATTTTTTATGGTTTTCAATCTGAAATTAATCCTTAAATAGTCCCATGTAGATAAACGTTTTCAGCACTGTTTTCATTCACACTTAGTAGGCTCTTTCCTGAACTTGCGGACCTACTGCTTTTATATTTATTGCAATGTTGTTCATGGTTACTCATAACTCAAAGAGCTTTTGAAGTTTCCTGAACACGTTCATGTTTCCAGGTATATTTTGAGAACTTTCTAGCTCTATCTGGCATTTCCAAACCTGCAGTTGAGAAATTCACAGCAAGTCCAGGCAACATGCAACTTCTCTTGAAATTACAAATATTAATCTAATGGATGCAATTATCTGTTCTACAAGCAGCACACGGTTGTTCTGTACATTCACAGTATCACCAACATTTCCTAAAGAAAGCACTAGAGCTATCATTCATTAATAGGATCTACAGTCATATATGTCCAAATTAATCAGAATTTACAGAGCTGAACACCATTGCACATGTACAGCTGTATCTGCTGAGCTATTCTCAAACAGATATATTTTAGCACTCTCCTGGCCTCCACTGTGAAGGCCATTGGGAAAAAATTAAATGAAACATTGAACCCAGCAATACATTTTTGTAAAGTAAAAGTAGACAAATGAAGTTATTAAATTGGATTTCTTGAAACCAGTTCCTCTCTCTTTCTGAGCTACCAATAACACAGTTTTGTCCTAATATGTAAGTAGAAGCTTAGACTTGTGGAGCAGACATTGTTTTGCTGTTAACCAAAGCCAAGGT
The DNA here is from genome assembly GCF_032191515.1 of Phaenicophaeus curvirostris. Taxonomy (NCBI): domain Eukaryota; kingdom Metazoa; phylum Chordata; class Aves; order Cuculiformes; family Cuculidae; genus Phaenicophaeus; species Phaenicophaeus curvirostris. Next base: position 27,313,833 of record NC_091394.1, on the reverse strand, counting down.
TTAATATGGTCTAGGGCAGTGAAATAGTGCTTCTGTGTGCAGTTTGATTACTGGTACTGACATCATCACTTTTATTACTTTCACTGTTTTGAAACCCAATTGTAATTCAGTTCAGAAATAACTCTGTTTGCTCAGCCAAACTGACTTCAATTCTCTCCCTGTGAGCTGACAGCTGGCTTGCAACAGACGATGATGAGTAATCAGTTGATCGTGGCTGAAAACAGAATGATGCACCTGGAATCATCTTGAACTTACATTTCTGTTACATTTAGAATAGTTATGGAATCCTAAAGAACTGGTATAATATCATCATATCTCTTTTCAATATCAGCTTTTGAAAAACTAGTTACTTCCAGCCAAGTTTACCTGTCCATATTTGGGGAACTCTTCTTTTAAAGCATTCACACTATATTCAACATCCATAGATTTTTTTGTTTAGAAAATGTTTCATCAGATTGAAGTAAAATAAAAATAGCTATCATTGGGGATTTATCTCCTCTTATTCAAATAAGATAGCCTCCCATAGGCTTGGGTCACCAACACGATCCTTTGCTTATATTATCTCTCCCCATGTCCTCCATAAGTATAGATCTGTTATTGGCATAAATGTCCATGTCTTAGCCACTGAAATGTTCATGTTAAATATTTTTTTCATAAGAGTTACTCACATGTAAAATGGGGAAATGAAGTATTAGCTGTTTTCATTTGTTGACATGCCAAATAACAAATAGCATAAGCTTTCCATCTAGTGAGACTGTTGCTCAATTTCAGTGTCTGGATTGGTGCAGTTTATACCTAGTCACGTATTTAGCAGAAGTAGCAAACAACATCCACAACAAGATAGCTAAGGAAGATCAACATACGATCCCCACTAAGTAATACACATATCTTTGGGGGTTTCTGAAGAGCAGGAAGGAGCAGCCTACAAAAAAGGAATTCTGTGATCTTTGATTATCTGAGCTATTATATTGATTATATTGCAGCTAAAGGAATCGTTAACTGACCTTGTTGATATTAGATTATTTATATAGTAATAATATGGGTTGTTATAGTATATGTTACCAGTGTGCTATGTATAATCTCCTTTGGTAAATAAGCACTAGGCATGTGTTTTCTGAAAATTAACATGTCTTTCTGCACATTCTAACTTGAAATTATACCCCAGGTGCACTTTGTAACACATGCCTATCAGAAAGTAAAAAGTTTTATTGGAAGGTTCTTTCAGGGGGGACAGATACATGGCTGCTAGTGAAAGAATTGATTTTTCATATTTTAAATTGTCAGATAAAATATTTCATCTGGTGTTTTAATGGACTTGGGAAAAAAAAAAACCAAACACAAAACCCACACCGTCTGTGATAGCCTCTATATTTAACTCTCAATTGTTCCCAGTGGTATTATACTTCTTTTAGAGGAGCAGGTTTTGTGGCACGGGAATTTTATCAATGTATAAAAATACCTAATGCATAAGATTAAAGAATGAGAAGCCAGAGTCTTCTCAGTGGTATCCAGTGACAGTACAAGAGACAATAGGCACATACTTAAATACAAGAAATTCTTTTAATCATAAGAAAAAGGTTTTCAGTGGGGACGTGGCAAAACACAGGTTACCCAGAGAAGCTGTGGAGTCTCTATCCTTTGAAACATTCAAAATCCAACTTCACCCAGTCCTGAGCAGCCTGGTGGATTAAGCAGTCTCCAGAAGTCCCTTCCAACCTCATCACTGACTGGAAGTGTCATGAAAGGACTTCTCCTTTGCAGGAAATCACACCTTTCCTGGAGATCTTGAAGGTCTGGTCAAGGAGATGAGATTGTAGGGACCATAGATAGTCAAGAGGAAAAGGGATGAGAAAGAGAATGTTCAACATCCGGTACAGGACCTGTGAAAGAGGAGAAGGGAGGGTGTAGTCAGTAGCCAGGCTTCAAGGACAAAGGGGAGGAAATTTCCTGGAGTGCAAATAATGGTAATCTGGGCTTGGTTTAGTTGTTACAAATAAACCTACACATTTCATTGTAATGACCTCATCACAGAGAAGACTTTTTAGCATTATTCACTTTCATATTTAAATAATTATATATTTAAATTTTGGCTGCTGATGCATCAGCTACATTAAGAAGTCTAATCAACTCTTCAGACATGTGCGTGTCATCATCCATATATCACAAATCTAAAAACACTTTCTTTCTGTTCATAAGCATTTCATCTATTGTTTCTTTATCTTCTGTCATCACATGTCATATCCAGAAGCTTTCTCAAAAATATTCCATGAGATCATTTTAAAAGATTTCCAATACATCAGTAGGGAAAACCGGGCTTATGAATTTAACTTAATTCTTTTTCTGTCAATTTGAAATGCCAGGGTATGTTTTGCATGCAAACAAAGCAGCTGGAAAATGTTTCAATCAACCTCTTTAATCAAGGGTGTGCTTTCTGCTTGTTCAGTGTAATGGCTCACAGTGATAGCAGATAACATACACTACTGTTTTCATTAAAGTTTTCCTGTTTTCTTTGTTTTGAGAGTAAATGAGAATTTAGCATGTCATCAGCATACAGTGTAATATTTTGAAGAATACCAGCTGCTTTGTAGTGCCAACGTAGAAGCTCTGCTGTCCCTCCAATCTATCTCATTACTTCTTCAGTGACAGAATCACAACTGTGTGAAAACTTCCCTTGTGTACTTAGTGGAGTGTAGATTTCTCTTAAGAACTGAATGAACAGAGGAAACAAAGTGTGCTGTCACCATCTCTAGAATATAAAGAATCATTGAAACACATCAAGCCAGGATTAGCAGAAAAAAATATCTTGTTTTCCAAATCCATGTTTGGGCAATAGTGTAAGTTACAGGTGATGACAAATCTCAGAAACAGCAACTCTATGAAAGAAAAGCGCTATGTCATTGCTGGGTTGAGTAGAAGAGAGAGCTCAGTATTGTAGCTGCAAGAGGTTCATTCCAGAGTTTAGCATCTCCATTCTAAAGCAAACAGTCTACCTGTGTTTCTTACTTCTCAACGAGTAGGAATAGCATAAGATTGCAGAATTAAAAATACATATACAAAGAATATACAAAAAAACAAAACCAAACAAAAAAAACCCTGAAAACATTTAACAGCTGTCTTGGTTTGATATAGCCACTGTATGCTTTCATCACCAGCACAAAATGTGGCAGAATATATACTAGTCTAGAAATCAATTACAGCTCACTTTTCTTTCTCGAAGAACCAGAGATGTTTCTCTGTAATTTTATACAGACACTTTCGTTAATATAAAAATCCCTACAGTAGATGGCTCTATGTTTTCCAACAAATTATGGAATTCAAATCACAGTTTTTCAAAGAAGAGTCAAGAGTATCATGAGATTATCTCATCTACCTTCTTTACTCAGCCCCTTTATTTTCTTCCTTAAGAGTTACAAAGAAAACTATTGAAAGGTGCAAAGAAGATGAAAAGAAGAAAAGAAGTGCCCTCAAAGGTCACTAATCAGGAAGATGGATGGGACTGAAGCAAGAGCAGAGAGAGCCTTTTCAGAAAAAGAAAACAACTTATGAGCCTTTCCTGGGCAAAAAGTAGAGAAGATGGGAGGAGAAATTTTATCTGTATGTTAGCTACTGAAAGATAGCAGAAAACAGAAAGAGAAAGATGTCAGTCATTTGGGGCTCTCCTCACTGCTACAACAACAACCTCAGGTAGCCACTTTCAGTCAACTGTTCAGTATGAATCTACTTTCCCCTCCCAATAATGGCTGTCTTGGCTGTTCATGTCAAGACTGTTATTTCATCTTTGAAATATTACTGTTCCATATTTATTTTTTCTTCCAAAGTTATGTCCACAACTCTCTTTCCCCTTTAAAACTCTCAGTCCTAATCCTACTTATTTTCTCCACCATATATCTCTGCCCTTGCACCTCTGGGATTGCTAACTTACATGATTTTAAAGACAACCCTGAGACACTTGTGCCTACTTTAGAGCTTCAGGCATTGGAATCTAATGTCTATTTAAAAAACTTATATTGTGCTTTTATTTTATTTTATTTTTAATTGCTAGGGTTCCAAGAATGGTCACATCAAGTAAAAATAAAGTAAAGCATGTAGAAATAGAGAAGAACCCAAAAGTTTTATTTTAAAAAAATAGGGTTTATTTCTTAAAATGGATTTCATAGTATGTGGATAGCTTATGGCATAGGGCTTTTTCCTTTATACTGCTTTTTTTCCCACTGCTGTTATAAGTTCATGTTATTTCTTCATGTATTCTTGTTTCATCTCCCTTGATTCCTACACATTAAATTATAATTTAGTGTCAGCACTCTTCTGGAATATTTATTTATATCTGTCAGATATTTGTCTTCTCTCTCTCCTTGCTTTGAGCTACACAATACCAACGTTAGGCAAGACTAAAATAAATGCAGAAAGTAAGCAAGCATGTTTTATAGGAATGTTGATCATGAAAAACAAAACACAGGGGTTTTTAAACAATTATTCAAATTTTTATGATATTTATTGCAGTAATGTGAGAACCAACAGTTTTGGAATTACAAGTTCATTGCGGAAGTGGCCAAAAGGGAGAAATTCTGCTATATCATAAGAGAGAAATAATTTGACCTTTACTATAGCCTTAAATGGAGAAAAAACATCTAGCTGGGCAAGCTATGCAATGGCACACTTAATAAAGAAGGGTCCATTTCCATATCTGAGCAGGAATGTCTTACTGTCACCCTAGCATAACACAGGAATTAAACTGATAAAATACATCCAGACTCTCGGCCATTTTCTCAATTTTGTCAGTTTACAGTGAGTCTTAGCATTCTAACAGATACTGGGTATTAACTGGAGTTGGAGAGCAGAAAATGCTATTGTCCAGCTGTTGAATAAATATGGTAGATCAGGTGTGTTTGTGCTGGAGTACCAGTACCTGACAGAGAAATGGGGAGATACTTAGTGATATTATCAGCTTCAAAAAACTAAATTTAATCTGTTGTCATAGATTAAAGAGAAAAATATGAAAAAAATAAAAATCTCTAACAATTTTTTACTGTATCAAAATGGTGCTAAGCATCCCATGTCACAGTCAGTTATCTTTCTGCAATTTTTTTAAAAAGAATTTTTAAAAAGAGGACAAATCTTCAAAGTCTTTTTAATATGAAAACTACCACAAACAGTTAAGTTTTCATTCAGTAACTTTATTCTTGTATAAGAATATAAAACCACCATGAAACAAAGGTTCAGTTTGCATCTGAAAGTTTATTTTTGTTTTCCCTTCTTAATAAAAAATATACTAGTTATCAAAAAGAGGTTTGCCTTCATTTTGTGAATTATAGTTTCTATTCCTGGTTGTTCTTTTCTTAAAAACTCTTCTTTGTTTTTTGGTTTTTTTTGACTTAGTTTCAGGGTTTGGAAGTCATTAAGGATTGTGCCTTCTCAATGTCTAGGAAGTTTGACTGCTTATTAGAACTGCAGTATTACTGTAATCTAAATAGTTACACAAACAGAGATTTTTGATTGTAGAACAGTATTTAGCAGATCAACACTTAATCCAAATTCTGTTTTTTAATAAAACTTCAGCAATTTTTTTTCTGCTTGACATGTTATGCCTGATGATATCCAGTGTTTATGCAAGATTCATGAGGAGAATACGACTGTTAACAGTATGCAAATGATATGTAAATATGCCCCTGCTTTCTGACAGAGTCATTGATGCTCAAGGATATCCTGCCTTCCCCAAATGAGATGCAAAGAATGAAAAATGCTCCCAAGTTCAGCAGCTGCCAAACTTCATGTCTAGTGCAGCAGTGTCTAGCTTTCCTGGCCCTGCAAAACACATACCAAAATCAGCAAATGTCTGAAAACCACAAGAGATTTATTCCATAACTAAGAAGGCAGACAGATGCCTGTGAATGATTCAAAGGCAGAAGAGAACAAAAGGTAGAAGAGGCTTCCCTAGGAGATCTCCCTGCTCTGTTATGGGAGGGAGTACGGACACACACTTTGATTATTGAGTGCCCTTTTGATTTCAGCTTCAAAAGCCCCTCATGTCTTCACATAACTGGGGATTTGGATCAGGCAGAGGCCCATGTACTGCACCATACTATCACGTTGTGCACCCCTGCCATGGAAATTTAATTTGAACTTACACACCAGTATTGAGCCTGCTGCAGAGTCAATACTTAAATGAAAGAGATAATTACATGGACAGCCAGTCAGCAGGTGTCAGCTATGTTTAAAATAAATATATGAAGAAAATATTTTATAATTCCGTTAGGTTTATTTGTCTTAGCATTTGTCTGTCAGACCACCATTATACAAAGAAACGTAAATAGCAGTAGCACTAATAAGCAGCAAAGTATTTTTCTGAATGAACAGGAATGGCATCAAAGGTTCAATGTCTGTAAACAAGGCTAGAAGAAAGAAGTACCGGAACAGTGGTGACTCGTCAATGTTTATAAAACAGTAATGTGCAGTGCACTACGTGTGTTCACAACATATTATTTCTGTTTTCTCACTTGGTATTAAGCATGCAAGAAATATGACCCAAAATAATTCTGTTATTTTAGGCTATATACAAGACCCTGTGCTGGTATAGCAATGCTGAAGTTAATATAAGTCAGCTCATTAACCTCCTCAGAGGTTCTTATGCTAAATATTATATGAGCTGTTTTACGTGCTCATCTTCTGTCTCACACACTTCATGCAAAGAAAAAGTAAGCAGTTTCTCCTTCAGATTCTGTTGAATATTTTATGTGGTGAACATACAAAGAGACTCAATTTCTTCACTTTCCTAATTTATTTATTTTTTAAATAACACCATATGAAATAACAAGTAATATGGAAACTGTGTATGTCTTAACAAGCTCATTGTTTTTCCAGAATATTTGTATTATTTTAGACTGCATTGGCACTATTTTCTGTATAATTTCTGAAATGATATTTCAGCTGGAAGAGAAATTGCACTTATTTTGCTGGCGTAAACAAAGCTACAATAATTATTAAGTACTTGATTTTCATATTAAATTGCTAATAAAGAATTTTAAGATATTTACTCATTTACTTAACTCATTTACTAGTTTGCATTCTTTTTAATTTCCACTTAGAAACTTCAAGAAAGTTGGATTCCAAATATACAGGTGTTCTGACCATAGTGTGTCACAAAATGCCATATCATGAGCAAAGCCCAACTTACCACAACCATTTACTATGATAAGTGCATGTTCAGCTTGTATAAAATGCAGACTAGAACCTCATGCAGCTTGCAAAATATTACATATCCAGATCCCATTTCCATGTGGCAGACTTGGACCTACCAGATGTACACCCAAATTCATCAGCTACTCATCTCAGTCACACATCAGTTTTGGGAAGAAGTGATGGATAAAGGCAAACAGATAAAATCCCACCTCACACTTGGAGAAACACTGGAGAAAGGTTTCTATAGGCCATTTAATCTACTTTCTCTCTCATATCTCTGGCCCAATATATTTAATCAAGAAAGCAATTCAATTTACCTTAACTTCAACTCCCCCCATTTTCTTAGCTCCTTCATAAATTTTCTTTTCATGTAAATTTAATACAGTAGTGTTTTTCTATCAAACATACTAACTTTGCTCCTCAGTGAAATTCAACTATGATGAATATTCTGAAAACTTCTACTCTCTATGTTACATCTAAAAGCAATTTCCACTGCCCTTTTAATCTGCTCCTCTCAATCTGTCAACACTTTTCATGAGGTGGTATAATATTGCATTAAAATGAATGAAATGAAGTATTTTTTACATAATGCTTCAGCTACTCCTCTGTTTTTCATATAAGTCACTTTATAGTATGATCTAAAGGATGCCAGATTGCTCAGTGATTTCACTCTCTGTCTTACCCTGAGGGAAACATTGAGGCAGCAGCTGCTCTCTCTTTTTCTTTACTACCTCTTCTTATCCTAGAGAAGCAGCAGCAAGTGGAGGAATGAACAGCCAAAAAGCCTTACTTAATCCAGAAACAAGACTCAGTTTGCTTACTCTGATAGGTACCTCCCAATGTATTGCAGAGTCTGAGAGGGGAAAACATTTCAACTGATTGCCAGAAGACCAAAGGCTATGAACAAGGTGATGGAGAGCAGGAGAAAGGAGGAGAGAGCTGGAATCTCTTACTAAAACTTGAGGGCTTCAAGACTTCTTTTGTGAAAATATACTGTAATTTGTCTCTTCTGCAAGATGAAATCCCCTTGCATCTTTGAAAGAGTAAATTCAGTACAACCCTGTCACTAGTGTGTTGTATTTGACCACCACATTTTAGATGAGTTCACAGCCAGGATTATTTTCTTTTCCATGTTAACTTCTTAAAGGCAAACAAACAGACAAAAAAATTCTTAATGCTTAATGAAAAAGAAAAAAGAAAGTATGAGCTTTGTCACAGAACTATAGGAAGCCTTTCAATTTTTATATTGTATGTATAGGAATTAAAAATATATATACTTCCTTTTGTGCCATATTCCTATTTCCCTATCAAAATTACATAACATGCAGTAAATCAGCTTAAAGTTAAACTATTAATACACTTTGCTTACAAAGGGCAGACCATTAAGAGAAAGTTTACTTTAGGCCTTTAAAATTCTACTATCTTACTCTGTCTCTGATTCTATGACCTCAGGGGATGTAATCCCTTAAAGCGCAGCTCATCTTCAATTAGCAGGGAGAACATATGTATGTTCTTCACTGAAATCCCCAGGTATCATGCAATGCAGTTCACTTCAGATTTTACAGTTAATTAAAGCCTCATACACATTTTCTCCAGCTGGCACTGGAGAGCTTTAAAGCTTAGATCGCTTTAGCTATTACTCTGCTAAAAAGCTGGTTAATAAACGTTAGTGTCCATGTGGCTTTCTTGCTGACCAACACACTGCAATGGGAAATTTTTAACTACTAATCTCATAAGAAGAGGATAAGAAGAGACTGAGGTTGCGGCAGGGATAAGAGTTTGAACTGTCTGCTTACAGATAATCCTCCATAGGCATCAGTAATCAGAGTTCACTGGGAATGTACCTTGAAAATGTGCAAATGAACCTTGAGGAGAGGTTGGAAAATATTTCCAGTTTATAACCTTGGAAAATAATAAGAAAAAAAGTCCTTCTTCTGAATAATATGATCAAAACTTGTGTTAAGCAGACTTGCTGAAATTCATAGAAATGGATGGTATGCCCTTTGAAGGAAATAAATCACTTTATTTTCTGTCCAACCCTTTTCAACACTCTTTGAATGTACAGTTTGTGTTCAAATCTTTCTTTTTTATTTAGTGTTCTGTGTAAGGAATATGTATATAGTAGTTGCCTACAACTAGTCTGGGATGAAGATTCCATGCCAATAGAAAATTTCCCAATCCTGTTTCTCTTTAGAAGAGCAATTCTGGATAATACAGTGCTTCTTCTTCCTTTTTCCCCTCTCCTTTAGCTAATATTGATTCTTCTCTTACCAGATTACTCCAACCACCTTTTAAATTGCTCAGCCTTTTCCCCCCTACTTTGTATTTCTGTTTCTCTTTTCTCCACATTTCTCCTAATCTTTCACTGGAGTGAAGACCCTTGATCATGGCATAATCTGATGCTTTAAGAAATAATTCTCTGAAAAGTCACTTTGTGAAAGTGTCACTGTGCTGTGATACTCCAATGCACCTCAATGTGTGGTTGATCCTCACATCAATTGGGCTTTTATTACAAAGGAAAATATTTTTTTTCCTTATGATTTAAAACAGGACAGTAGGCCAGGTGATTGCAAGAAGCAGTGTTTCTGAAATTAATTCTTTGAAGTTTTGTGGGGTTTTTTTTCAGTTGAAGTTATTAATAGATGAAAGTTTACCAGGCTCATTAAGTGACTGTGAGACTTTATGAAGAGTTAAATCTTCATTCTCCTATTGTGAAATCACATCCAAAATCCTTGTATAAGAAACTCCTTTGAGGTCAGAAGCACACACAAATGTAATTAAAGGCAGAATGAAGGCCCATGTTGTCTCAGAAGTAAAAGCTTTGTGCTGCCCTCTTATCTGAATGACTCCTTGGGACATGAGGGACATTTTGTTTTAAACAAAATATTTGGGGACACCATTAGAAAATTAGCCCCAAAATACTGTGCTCTGGGGCATTTTCCCACTTTCTTCTGAGGCACTTACCTAAAACAAGCTTTTGACAAAGACTATGTGGAGAAAAATCACCAGCTGTCAGTGTTGGTTGCAGAACAAGTGTATTCCTATGCATCCCACAAGACTGACTGACACATAAATCTACCCATAGCTTAAATCTCAGGTTTTTTAATACTTGAAAAATTTCCATTTCTTAAAGTGCCAATAGTCTATTAACATTTGTATTGATACACAAGCAGGATGGCAAACTGCTTTACCCTTTCCTAAGTTTAATGGTTTTCTTTTGGTAACGGCACGTAAGAGAACGTGTGTTTCTGAAGAAATGTTTTTCGTGTCATCAGCATATACTTGAATACTTTGAGAGGACTGTTCATAATTTCTTTTCAGATAAACCGTCTCTCTCGAATAACTGACAGTCTGAAAAATAACTTGTCACAGGTACTAGAGTCCTGTGCATCCTTGCTGGAACATTTATTGGATATACATTACTTTAACATTAGTCCTGTGATTCTAAGTTGAAATGGATTCTGAGAATTATTTTCTTTTGGTTCCTATCCCTCATTTAGTCTCTTTCAGAAGCATGGCATGAATTTCTTTATTGTAGAAATGGAATCTGCAAAAGCTAAGAAAGATTCCTGCTAGAAATGTCAGGTAATATAAAACAGCCTATACCTATTTATTCCATAGGATCTGTGCATGTTTAACTTGACCCATTTTTACATCTGCAATAACGTGGCCTCATTAAATATTCTAGACATTCTTTTATTACTTGTAATGGGAGATTTGCATTTTTTTGAGGTTATTTACTTCTCTTTCCAGGTATTTGGAATCAAGAAAGAAAAAAACATAGTATTCTGTAAATTTGAACCTATTTAAGTAAAACCAACTTTTTCTTAGAAAAAGTGGTGATAGTCCATAATTTCCTTTTTAATAAAAGCCTATAGTTCTCATATGTTATCACATAAATTAAATGGCTTATGCAGCCTGGCAGTAGATAGATAGTGGTTCATTGCTGGTCACTGAAATAAAAAACACAATTATTTAATTCAGTGGTTATCTCCAGTTAGAATTAAAACCCACTATATCTTGATATAATGAAGTAGATAGGCAGGTGAAATGTAAATAGGCAGGTGAAATGTAAATATTCACCCTTAAAAAAATAACGAGTTTGTAACACAGGTATCTCTACAAAGTCAGGAGAACAAATATGAAATCACAAAACTTTAGGTTTCCTATTAGTATACAGTAGCATAATTTCTAACAAGCCCTCTGCCACAGATTAAGAATGTTGAGCAGGTTTATTACAGATTCTTATTTAATAGCCTGTTGGGAAGAAAGACAGGGAAGCAAGTACTGTATTTTCCATATAAAATTGGTATTTTTCTGCTCACTCAGCTATGAAGTTACTGCTGAGTAAAGAGTAAGTGCAGAAAGAAATATGTTCCTTCTCCAACGGTCCATGACAAGATTTCACCTATGTATATAACAGCCTGAGCACCTGCTGCACCAATTTTTCTATTAGTCAACTTTGATTTTTCCCAGTTCTGTGGAGAATATGAGATTTGTCTTCAAGAGTACATTCAGAAGTTTATTTTGGGGGGCATTTTTTGAATAGAATGCAAATTGGCAAAAATCTGTTTAACTCGGCGGCAATACCAGAAAACGAGCTAGCTTTTAAAAACTGCGGATACTTTTTATCCATGATATAAACTGAGTTTTCCTTTCTCAATGTTCATTTTAACATCTCAGTGTCTTTTGGTAACTGAGTATGAAAATAGTGAATGAAATTGTGGAATTAAGAAAAAAGACATGGCTAAATGATGAAGAAAAGCTTATGTGTCATAACAGAATTATTAGGCTTATAATACCTCCAGCAGAAAAACACATTCAGATCATTAAATTATGCTTTATTACCTTAAAGTCCGGAAAATTACAGGAAGTATTATCTGCAAATTCTTATCTATGTAAACTGATTTTAGGCTACTTTGTAAAATCTGAATAGCTGTGATACGGTTTTTCATGTATCTGGGATATTTTTTGGAGGAAGAGTTTGTGGTTGTAGTGTGAGCATTACAGGAATGTGAAAACAAAGCTGTGCTCCAAAAGAAAAGGCTATTTTCTATAATTTATAAACGCATGTATACACTTTGGCGTGAGTTTCTCCCCTCTCATTAAGCTCATATGAAAATAAAAGCATACATTGGATCTGGAAGGATGTATGTGAGCCAGAGAGGGAAAGGTGCTTGGAAATCAATTCCTGTGAATGTCAGTGTTTTGTTAGGGGTGGACAGTCATCAGACAAGGCTTAGCTGTGCTCTGCCCTTCAGATTCCTGCTTTGCTTCCTCATTTGTGTCTAATAGTTTACCTGCATGCAGATTTATGTTTTTATAGTTAAAGAAAATAAAACCCAACATTGTGATTTTAGTAAATCTGTGATTTTTTTTTTGTTTGTTTGTTTTTTTCACTTAGGGTTATCTTTAGATGTGTGCAATATATATATTATGTTTACCGTTACAGTATCGGTCAGAGCAGCAAGGCAAAGACAAATTCAGTTAGAAAGTGTATCTAGTAACCCATATAATTTATGGTTTATATCAAATAGCTAATAAGAAATAATGCGTTACAACTTATGATTCTTCACAAAAAAAAAAAAAAATATATGCCAGTGACTTCTTTTTAATTTTTACTTTTAGACACTGATTTAATTTTACTTTCAAGGGTATTGTTTCCTATTTGTTGAGGAGGATTACAAATATTGCCATCAGCACCTTATTAAGTATTCTAAATCCATTCATTTTGTGGGGTCCTATATACTTCTCTTCACTGTTTATCACAACACGTTCAGCAAATCATAATCTGATGTTAAAGATGTTTTCTGATGATCTTTCATTATATCTTCACTTACTCAGTTATTTAATAAAGAGAATATGCTTTTATTTTATAGTGAGAATGACTCAACAGCTTTAAAATTTCCATATGTTATATGTCAATTACAACATGCATATCTAACAAGTAAATATAGGTGGTCAAAGTATCCTTTGCTGTGAAATAAAAACATGTGGTCATGTTTCCTTTGCAATGCTAGCCCAAAAGGACACTGGGTAACAGTTAAACTTGACATTCTCATGTGTTTAGGTTCTAAACATAAGTTACAGTGAATATACAGACACTCTTTTCATAAAATTTCTGTTTTCGTCTTGTAAATGCACCAGATGTTGAGTCATATAACATTGGAGGTTCAACATTAATTATTTTGATTATTTGACTGTCATTATATTCCCTTATGCCATACAAGTTTGGAGGTAATAAATAAGACAGAAGAAGACGGAGTTTTTCTGAGAATAACAGCTTCACACCATCTTTGTTTAAATCTTTTAGGAACACACAACAAAACTGGGAGTGGGGCTTGTTTTTAAGACATACAAATGCTTATTTACAGATCATGTAACTGGATGAAGAAGATGGCTACTTCTTTCTGAGATGTCTTTTTGAAGGCATTTCAGATTAAAGGCATAGATCAAGAGTTTCCATATTTCAGAGTAAACATCATTCAAAATGACAAGACATACAATGGCTTGCCCTTCACTAAGAATGAATTCTCAACAACAAGGGGTGCTGGGAGACTGCAGGGGCAAGAACAAACAGTTGTTGTTCTTTGTGTTTCTAACTTAGTGATTGTTTTAAGAAAATTGTCATAGACTAGAAGACATTTGGAAAAAGATGAAGCTACAAGGAAAAGTATCTGCTAGGAGAAAGCAAGTGATGGTTGCTAAATGAAATTAATTTTCATAGAATCAAATGATTAACTAAAAGATTATGACCTTAATAAAATTAAAAATTGGTTATTAAATTAATTTTATGTGATAAACCTTAAAAACTGTTCTATAGTCAATTCTGTCATATGCTACTTTCATGGGATAGTTTTCTGTACTGGGAGGGGGATGGAGGAAGGAGAACACATATCGTTCCATTTGGGTTTGACTGGACATCTTACTAAACGGAACATTCAGGGCGAGTCTTTACTGATGTATCTATAATGATTGCTTAACAGAAAATGATAACACTGAGACTTCCAACAGGGAAACGAAAGAAGAAAGGTTTAAATGACAAGGCATGTTTATAACAAGATTGACCTAATATTCTAATAAGCACTACTGCCCCAAGATAAAGATGACAAAAAACACTATAAAGAAATGCTCAGCTTTGGAAAGAGAGAATTAAAAAAAAAGAATTATTCTGCAGTTTGCGCTCTGTCTTTTATGATCTGTCTTCTAATTTATACAGTGTGAGTTAAAGTTAGAGGTGTAAATAGGGCACATACTATACCTTTCACAGAACATATCACAGTTCTCAGAAAGCCAGATTTAGGCATTGTGCAAAGATACACAATAGTGTATTTCTGAAATATTCTTTGCTCTCCATCTTATAGGCAAATAAATAAAGCAAATAGCTTTTCTGGAATTGAAAAAAGAAGTGCCCTATCTCCTCAGCAATACAGTCAGCTAAATGCAAAACTGGCTGCAGAACCTAATATCACTTAATGTCAGAGCCACAAATGACATCAATTGGATGTTCTGCACATTTTCCAGAAATACACCTTCAGAATATGTTGGCAAAGATGAGAAGAGCTTCTCAGACTAAATGTGATTCTATAACTGGTATATGGAAACAGCTAGGTGCTATAATGAATTATAAAGAAAAACTTTGAGAGGAAAAATAGGGGAAGCCTGAAAACCTGGAATGGTAAAAAGTTGATTGTTGCACTCAGTTCTATGTTTAACTCATCAGCTCTTAAAATAAAGTTATGTTGGTGTTGTTTGGAATGAACAACATAGGATCTTGTATTTCCTTCTTCTAGGCCCAGTAAGCTTTGTATGAGTATATTAGACATATATTTAGTATATAAATGTTATAGCTAAATAGTAGTACTAATTTTTTTCTTAATGTTGGCAAGTTTTTCTCAGAAATATTATTTATATCTGATTCGTTGATTTCTTTCATTTGGGTATAGATCCTTGAGAACTCCAAGTCATGAGAAAAAATCCTATTAAAATATATAGAATTATTCATGTCATTAAGAATCAATATTTTTACTAAGTGGTTATCTAATGAGCAGCTTACAAGGTATGGCCCAATCTGCGTGAAAGGCCTTCCAAATAAATATGGAATGTAAAGAACTGAAAATGTTTGTTGACAGAAAATGTGAAGCTGCTAATGAACTTATGTGACCAAAGATGCACAGAGCACTCTAAATTTGTCACTAAAAAACCCTTTTCACAACCAGTAAAAAAATTAAAACAACAAAGTAGCAGACTCTGTAGAACTGTCAATTCTAAAAACATTACCATTTTACAAATAGATTATGTTTGCTTTAATTAACACCATGTTCTGATGACAACACACCATACTGTCCATATGCTCCCTTTTGGCAATAAATGAGGCACTAACTTTTCCTTCTTGTAGTATTATGGCAGATACTGCTCTTACCATGCCTTCTCATGCTGCCTTCAATTTTTTTTTTGTTGGACTTTTTTGCTTTTTCTTTGTCTTCACCAAGACATTTTTTGAATGTTTTATCACAGAATTGTAATTAAAATACAAAAATAGGGTAAGGAAGTCATAAGGGAAAGGGAAATTGAAAGAGAAAGAGAAAGAGGAAAAAAGAGATACGGGAGAAGACAGAAGGGAAAGGGAACGGGAAAAGGAAGGATGATGATTCAGGGCAAGCAAAAATGAATTCCTTAAGCAATACATCTCTGTTCTCATTGTAAAGATAACTACCCCTGCATTCTGGAAAACGTATCTAAGTATTTCCTTATGAATATAAGTCAATATAAAAATAACTATTTAAACACACCAGAGGATGCATAGATTTGAAGACTTCCTTGACCATTACATAATATTCCTACATTATTTTCTTAGTATTACTGGAAAACCTAAAGATAATAAGAGTATAGTTAGACATGTGACTCAATTTTGAGCTGTTTCTGGTTTCCAATATGGCCCTGACATCATTCAGTACACCAAAAAAAGGCTTAAATCTCAGTAAAGGCACTTATGTGGTTTTTTTGTTTTCCTTCTGCAGGTACTAGCCCTGGACAGAACTGACCTAGATGCCAAAATAAATCTTCCTGACTGCTCAGGTCAGCCAGATTTTAAGTCCAGTCACGGGGTTGTAACATGCTAAGGACAAACAGATGGGGCTAGGACTCCTAGGGGAGGCACTCACCCCAGTTCTGGTGTGGAGAGGTTTCCCTACATTTGGGCTAGCCAGCAAGCAAGAGTCGCTTCTACTGGCAGCCTTGTTTTATCATCTATCTGAACCATATCCAGGGATACAGAAGTATGAAAACATGGCAGAAAAAGTAAGACACTATGAAAACAGGTAAATTTTAGTTGGTGACTATGCAGATGAGTTACCAAAGAAGCAGTAATGAGCAAACAAAACTATCTTACCCTGAACTGGTTGGTATTGTTCTGTGGGAAGACATCAGAGACACCCATGCCCTTTGGAAGTTGAGAGAGTGTCTAGACATCAGCACAGTAACAAGACAGTAATTCAAATGGCAAAATACAGAATGCTGCTCCTGTAATGCTGTTCAAATCAATTAAAAAATGTAGATCAATAATGTCAAATTAAATTGGGTAGGGATTATTTAAAGTCTGCTCCTTTTCCCAGCAGTCATGTGTTTATGCACTGTCAGAAATTGTTCCAAGCATTAAGAGCACTGACTAAGCAAAACAAATTTATTATTTGCAAATAAAAATGTGCTAAAGTAACAGCTAAATGTAAGTAATGTTAATTCATTCCCTGACAGCTGCATAACTGAAAAATGGATGAAACTTGTTCCCTTGTGCCCTCTGGTCCCAACTTGCCCTGTACATAAACTGTTCTGGAAAACTTGACTCTGCCTTGGGTGCTTTGGACAGTCTTTGATTTTCTCAAGGAATGCAGAGAAGCCAAGATTTTCACTTCTTTGTTATGCTTTCAGAAGTGTTGGAAGGGGTTGCTATAAGACATTTGACTTTCTTCTTACCCCTGGCTTTTTTTTTAAAATCTTATTTTAGACTTTCCAACTCTTTATCTTTCCCTCTTTATCTGAGAATGCAATTCTGTAGTACTGGCAATTGTTAGTATTCTCATTACTATAAACCTAGGCATTTTGGGGTATTTCATTGTCTGTTTTATGAAAGGCTGATCAAAGCAGTCAAACTTTACTCATCACAGTGAAGTACTTTACTCATCACAGTAAAGTACTCATCACTACAATCTCCCATTAATTAATAAAAATGCTTCTACCTGCTTTTATTTTCCATTATGCTAACACCATTCATGACCACATGCATACTGGCTCTTTCTCTTTGACAGGGGCAAGAGAAAGAGGAGAATACAGTCTAGATACTAGATCTCTAAGAGCTAGAGAGAAACACTGTTGATGCTCCAAGTGAGTGTGTAAAAGGATGGGGAGGGATCATATCTAAACATGAAAGACAGAGAACATTGCAGATGGAATTCCTAAAGGAAGAAATATTGGGTTATTTTTGCTTGCATGCTCAAGATGGGATTTGACCTTTAAGAGATTTCATGTGTTTCTGAATCCAGAAGTTTTCCTTTAAAATAAATTAAATAACAAATCACTAAAAACGTGAAAAAAATTAAAAGTCTTGAAGTAACTATTTTAGAAAAACTTGCTACTTTAAATCATTTCAAGACTCACACTACTAGTTTAGGTTTCTCTTTTGGATCATCTGTGGCTGATGTTAATGGCTCTAATTCTCTTCTTTTGAGTTAAGAAGCATTTGTAGGAGACAGAGAAAAATTAATCAAGTAAAAATGAACCAGAACTACTGCAACAATAAAGAACAGCTTTCAAAAAAAGATAACTCTTGCAGTTACTATTTATAAACCAAAATAAGGTATCATTCAATCTTGTGCTAGTGTTTCAGCACTTCTGTTAACATATCCCTCACTCTTGTTCAGATTTCCAGAGTTATTTCCTAGAGGGGACAAAAATGCTCCTTCAGCTTCTCACGGGAATCCTTGAGCCATATGTTTTGCCCCTTATCTTGTTGCTATTTCATAATCATGTGTCAACATACATTATGAATATATTAAATAGAAGGTTAGTCTTCTAACCCGAACCTCCATGTACAATTAGCAGAGAGACATGATTTTATTAATGTAATTACATTTCTACCACTCTAAAGTCTCCATTGTACCATATGTTCTGATGTACAAAATATTTAATGGAAAACACTATGCCTTGGCATTCAGCCTTCCCATTTATTCCTAAACAGCATGGTAGCATTCTCAGTATTCAAGAAAGACCTGCTTCAAAGGATGCCTTCTGAAGTTTCATTCAAGTTTATGTCTGTAACTATCTCCATCACTCCTGTTTTGTGTGATGCTTTCATGCTAATTCAACTTTCTTTCAATAAAGATTTCCAAAGAAAGAAAGAAAGAAAGAAAGAAAGAAAGTAGAGTGCGTATCCCCAGAGTTTTTACTGGCCTTTTAAGACACCTGTTTATTTGGATTTGTATTTTTTTCTTCAGAGAGCCTCTGTCTACAGTTAGGAATGTAGGGCAGCTAAACATTTTTCATGGGTATGTGTTTCTCCTGCCATGAATGCAGGCAGGGTATTCTAAACTCAGAAAACACCGGTATTAATATATGCACAATGCAAAAATACTGATAAACTTTTAAATTAAGAGATTAACCCGGTAAAATCATTATGACAGAACTACAGTGTGAAAAAATATATGCAAAACAGGCAGGCATCTCTCTACTTTTTCATTGTCTCAACTGCATCATCCAGCCTGTGGAATCGATAACGTGAAACTTCATAGCGATCTCTGATCTAACAGGCCTTTTTTGTTTTTATATAAGTGTAAAAGGATTTGGAAAAATCATGTGTGTACTCTTTTTCCTCCTATTTTCTATATGCTTTTCATTTTTACACTTCTTTCTTTAGTCTTTGTAAATGCAATTTGTCAATGTATTCACCAGACTTGGAGCAGATTGAACATCACCTTGTCAGAGCTGAAAAGGCCCTCTAGCCGTAACATGTAGACGGTTAGTTGGTAAACATGAAACACCAACCTCTCTCTACTCTGTGGGCTGCCTTCTCACACTATTGCTGTTCAGTCAGTCAGCCTGCAGGGAGTAATCAAGGTTGAGTACAACTGATGAAGGCTGTGAAAGCAGCAGGAAACTATTTTACCAGACTGAAGTTTTTCATTATTACCACTATTACTACTACTATTCTTATTATTTCTTTCTTCTCTGACTTAACAAAACAAGTTGCTTCACATCCTCTGCAGTGCTGGTAGTTGAAAATAGCAAGGAGGAGGCAAATCAAGCAAAGGTTAGTCCTTTTAACCAGAGAAAAGCCTCAGGTCACCCGCTACCATGATCGTAATTAAGCAGTGCATCTTGGAGCTAGTTAAAGGTTAAGTGAGTGGAAAGAAGAGAAACAAATGTGCTGAAGAACAAAGAAACAGAAAGGGATGTAGTCTTTTCAGAAGGTCAGAGGTGAGACATGGCATGGTTAACTATGTGTGTACAGTCAGAGGGTTGGAGAGCCATCTTAAGGAGTGTAGTTCCCCAAAGCTTCCGGAGTAGGACACAGCTATTGTGATTTGGAAAAATTAATTCTACAAAGAAATAAATGATTGTGTAATAATCCATTAGTGCACCAGTTGATTAGACTTGCTAGATATTTATTAGCTGATAAAAGGACATTTCTTTTTATGTGCCTAGTGGGCAGCTTCTTGGATTTCTAAATAGCAGAGGAAGGCTACATTGAATTAAAAAGATGCTGATTTGCTAAAGAAAGAGGTAAAGGGACTGCAAGTTTTCCCTCTATGCATACAAATATAAATACTCTGTTTTGCATTAACACAGACATGTTATGTTCATTTTCTCCTAAACCTGAGCTGTGAGAGGTTATGGATTCCCACACACACATCCACCCTCACAGAAAAGCTGCATCTCCTTACGTGCATTAGTAAATATACTACTAGTCAGAAGGCTTTTGTTTGGACTTGGGTTTGTTTTGGGGATTACTTTCAGTTTGGGGGAATTTTTTTGTTTGTTTCTGTTTCTATTTCAGTGAATAAAAAAAAATACTTTTTTGAGCAGAACATACCATTGTGCCTTTTTTTAACTAGTCTTGTTCTGCATGCTAAATCTTTGTTGTGCCTTTGCCATGGAACAGGCATTTGTTCTAATGTATAATCCTAATGATCATTAGATTACAGATTTTGGGGGATTCTCTTCATACCACAGTTGAGTAAACTACTAAGGATACGATGTTACAGAGAAGAGGTTCCAGTTAACTTTGCTCCTGCTGTCTGTGCTGTTAAATCTTTTGCTGTTTCCCACTCCATCTCAGTTACTTCCTATATCCCCATATGCTCTGCAAACTGTCCTTTCCCCAGCATATTCTGTACTTGGCTTCGAACCCCTCTTTCTCTGTCAGTATGGCTGTGAACCCAACTTCTATATCCTCTGTGTCTTCCTGGTCTTGTAATAAAAGTTGATTATGCTTGAACTAAAGGCAAATCTGTATGTTCAGGTTGAGACATGAGCAGTTTAGAGCCACATATTTTGAAAGAATTTGCAAATATAACCAGTCCCTTCTCTACAAATTTTGACATCATGTAGTAGTTAGATAAAACATAATTGTCTGGCATCACAGAAATTGTACTTTTTAAAAACTCTGTATCTAATATAGAGATACACAAACACTAACATATAGTCTAATGTTAGGTCAGGAATATCTTTTTTACATATTGTTAAATATGACAGGTTATTAAAACACTACTTCATAAATATATGTTCAGCCAGCTAGGTGCTTAACCTTTATTAATCTTTATTAAGTTACATACACATCTCTAGAAGAATATATAATTATTTAATAACTGGAGGCTGAGAAAAACGTTAAAAAAGTTAGAATACATAAAATTTAAGTATTGTTTTATTTTTAGATTTGTGTTATTTAGTGTGTATTGAAGGAGATAAACTTCAATGTGTAATGACAGTGCCAATTATATTCTCTGCATTTTAACCATAATATTTCTGGTGTTATTGACTTTCATCACATTAATTTCTTGAAACTTCTTAGAAGATAGTACTAAACTATCACTCTGCACAAATTATTAAAATTGTTGAGGTTGTCCTGTCTTGGGTAAACCAATTGTTGGAATATCGTCTAGAAAAGAAATATCATCAGCCCCACTTTTTGACAAGGCTTTGAGGTACAGAGACACGAAAAAAAACTTGCCAAAGAACATCTGAATATCAACCTCCTGAACTTTTGCTGTATTCATATCTTTTCAGGCACAATTACATTGGTGCCTTGATAAAATGACCGTTCTTCCCTGCAAGTGGAAGAGCAAACCCTTCCCTTGTCCAGCTTCTCAAGGTGATCCAGTTTTATCTTACTTTTATCACACCTATCCGCATCTTTAAGTGTAGTTTAGACTCAGCTTACCTGGTGGGTTTACCCAGTGAATGGTTAAAACTGTTAGTAAAGGATGATTATTTGGTTAAGTTCATGATGTGTCCAGTGTAAACACGACGGACATAGCATGTTCCATGTAGGTCCCTGAAAAGCCCTCCGCGAATGTTGAGTTCTGATTACTATCAGTCATACCAATGCAGGAGAATGCTGTTAAATTATTTTTCTGATATGAATGGAAAACTCTTTTTCTTTTTACAGAACAGCTTTTAGAGCCTGTAATGCATCAAATATCAGAGATATTTTCAGCACATTTTAATTTACTTATCATTTAAATGTAACAAATAAAAAAAAAGATTAAGCCTCTAACTGATCCTCTTGAGATTTGCATAAACCTATTAAATACAAAAATTGTCTCTGAACCAAACTCCTGACTTTAAGTTTCTTCTTTTTTCATTCTTTTTTGTGACTATAGCTCTAAACTGTAGAGAAAAAAGACTCTAAACTTTCTCTATTGTTTTTGAAGATCATTTAAAAAGAGGCTATATACTACTCATCTCTGATAATAAGAATACAGAGATACTGTTTAAAATGAACTTTTAAAACATTTCAAAAGAAATTTCAGAGTTCAATATAAAGTAGCTTTCTTCTCTCTCCCAGTACAACTGCATCTCTCTTTCCCCCTTCCATACAGCTGGGACTGAGAGCAAGGAGTTCAGGAATGAGAGAAATACACTGGCCTGATATGCAGGGCAGTCAATATTATGTCCTGGATTAGTGACAGGTTTAAGTTTTAATATTTCACGAGTCATCTGACTTCAAATGGATGTTTTATCACATTAGAAAGACAGTATTCCCTTGCAATAAGAGATGGCAGTTCTTCCTTGATCTGGCAGGCTGGAAGATATTGGGTCATAAAATCATGACACTAGAAAGCAATCTTAGGTAATATTTAGAGGCCTACACTATTTGTTGTTTATGATTTTTCTCTCCCTCTTACCCTGCAGAGCTTAATTCAAGGTTCAATTTTGGTCTAGAAGAAAGATAGAATAACTGTAAGATTCAAAAGTTGTTATTGCTGTTCTGATGAAATGTACAACAGATTATTTTATTAAAATGAAAATATAGAGGGTTTATTAACATTTATGTGGCTTTATCTTATCTTTTTTAAATCATGCTGACTTAAAACATATTTCAAGGATTATATGAACAAACACAAACACACAAGCCTAAAAAATCATATGCCTCCAGCCACTGGCAATAAAAAACATACCTCAAAAGAGATTCAAACTTGAAAGAATACGTTTCAGGCTCAAAAATAATTGAACAAAATTTAAAAATTATTCAAGTTCCTCATATTGTATCCAAAGTGAAAAAGAAGTCTCCTAGGAAGACAGGACAGGGAAGTAAATGTGGTAGCAAACACAAAGATGAGAGAAGATCAGTAGCAGAGACCAGAGGGAACCAAAATATCCTTTTTCCTGTTCAGTGGAATTTGTTCTGAAAGCTCCAAGTGTCAACAAACATGGATACTTTTGATTCCATTTCAGTAATGCTGCACATGTGTACAGGACATCTTCATTTTCAAAACTGAAGGAAATCAGATAAGAACACTAACAACTTAAATTTTAAATGAAACTTCTGGATTAACAAAAAACATGGGATGCTTAATGGAAGAGGATATTTAATTAAAATATGAAACACATGAAAACATAAGATTTAAACAAAGTGTTTCCTCAGCCACAGAATCTATAACATATTGAAATTTCAGCATGATAGTAGAATTTTATTATTAACTTATATTATGGTAAGAGGAAAGAAAAAGAAAGTTCAGTCTTGCAATGATTATTATTTATGTGATTGATATGTACATATAATCTACAAATATCCAGTATAAGAAATACAATTTCAATACACACTCCAATGGACAAAACTAAAAGATTAAATGTTATTTTTTATTATGTTGTATATGTTTGAGTATTTACTTATATGGATGCATATAGGTATGCAGACAGATATTAGATTAAAGACAATTAGATTTCTAAATTAATTTATGTGGACAGGTTTAGATTTTTATTCTCACTCAGAATGATAAGCAGATGAGCTTAATATATTTGAAAATATAGTGAACAAAGTTCTGTTCTTGATAACTTGGATACGCATTCATTTAGATAAATCTAAAAATTATTTCACCCTACTAATGTATCTTTAAAGATTGATTAAGTAAATCTCTTTAATAGCATTAAGTTTCATTTGGAAAATTCACAATCCATAAATAGCAGTTTCTTCAAAACTAGTTACTTAAAAGGTTGTTTCAGAACAGATTGGAATTCAAGTCATAAACTTGCATGGAACAATTGATTTATCCAAATATGCTAATTTTAGACATTACTCACAAATAAACATTAAAATCCATAATTTAAGTACTTGTTTAGGTATGTACACTAACTTAAACAGTAGTCTAAAAAAAAGAGATACATTCTGAAATTCAGTTATTAATCTTTTTAAATGGGCAGATAAAAGTAAACAAACCAAAATCCCTTGCAGTGATATTCTGTCATTCTCTTTCATTTATTCTTCTGAGGTTCTTTCCTTCACAAGTAACTTTATTTCATTATATGTAGCAAGACTAATTTTTCACAGAACCATTTTGATTCTTCTCATTTTTGTTGCCCCATTTTGACCATTAACATTTTTTGCCCTCAAGTATTTTGTAACACAATTCATTTTAATTTAATTTGTTTTATTAAGCTAATGTTTTCCAATCTTCTAAATGTAAGAAAGATTAAATAGTGTTACTTCATCTTGTGACATCTGGAGGTCCTGTGGAATGCTTAGATTTTGAGGATGATTTGTGAAAAACAGATAATTTTTTTTGTTGTTATGGAATAATATATATTGATTTTTTGCATTGAATGTTACTTTTTCTAATAGTATTTTTAACAAATTTTCAATGAGTATATTTTCACCCTTTGCTACACAGAAAGGCAGTTGTAACACTTTTCAGGGAAAAAACCCTCTTCTTTCAGCTGAAAATTCTCATAATGAAAACAACAGACTAGAGATGAAGTTCTGAATCAACAGATGGAAGGGTTTTGTGTGTTATTTCTGTGGTTTTGTTGTTGCTAATTGGTTTTGGTTTTTTTATTAGTGGGTAAATGATGTCAACAATGATATGGAGACGAAGAGAGAATGTATTCCTAGAATCCTGTCTTCCTCGGGTTGTGTCTCTCTTGTTTTCTTTTTTATGTTGGCTATGATATATGGTACAATACTTTCTCAATTTATTACCATCTTCATTCTTCTAGGAAGATCAGAGGAAGGGAAAAGGAGAGCTTTCATCTGTCTTCACTACTGCCTTTGCAGATTGTCTCAGTATTCCAGTAAAGCGGAGCTTAGCTTTGCAATTTGTGGCTGGTTGCAAAAGGCTCTAGGTAAGTATGTACAACACTTAAACAGAAAAATAGCCAAACAATTTGGGAATGAGATCATAGGAAGAACAAAAAGGAAGACTGAGGTTAGTAACAGCTTTGGCTTTCGGTATACTGGTGCCTTATGTAACTATGGAAAAGGGAGTGTCAAAAGTTTTAATAAAGAATAGCAGTATGGTCTAATAAGCATAACAGAGACTTAGAGAAATTATTCAAATGGAAGTGATTTCATAATAAATGGTGTGAGATATTTGGGAAACATAATGTTAAAAAGATAATAGCATTTCCTTTGCATATTGAGGATGTGACTATTCTGATGTGGAGAGGCAGTTAGAACTGAAGAAAGCCAGGCTAATGCCAGAAAGCAGGCATTAACACAGCTCACAATATGCTGGGGATCTGCTATAAACCTTGACACAGGAATCAGCTGAACAATGCTTATTGGTGATTTCCAGCACAGGATAACAGTGTTAATTAAGAAGCAAAATCTGCAGGATTTGTAACAATAGAACAAACGTTAAGATAAATAAATTCGTTTATTTAGATTATTTATTCTGCTTCCTATATTGTTACATTGTTTAAATAACCATGCCATCTGTTTTAGATGAATATGAGTTAAGATGCTTTTTATGGATCTTGTAACTTTATAAATATGACATGTAAGTAATGTTAAGTAATTATAATAAAAGATTGCTTCTTTAAGGGCAGCAGATTCCTGTACTGAGGTGACTGGCTTATTTATCAGATTTACTAGATAGGGATTTTTCTAGCCTGAATACTAAAACATACAACCCATATTTCCATGACAAGCAGTCTTAGATAGTTCAAAAAGCTTAAAACTGCCTGACTGAATCTCCTATTTTTAAAGGAATTTTTACTGCAGAGGCATCTGCTGAAAAAAAAAAAAAAGAGGAAAAGTATTATCTACCAAGTTCTTGTTAGTCATCAGTGAGGAATTTTTGATATAAAACCCAGAGAATTAATCTAGATGGGAGTTTTGCCCTTCTATTGAAAGGAGCTAGTTAAGAAGATGAAGATGAGGGACAAGACAGACAGGGGAGAGATCTTTGGATTGGGATAAAAGCATAATAGTTAACCAAAAAGCAGATGTCTTTAAGGAACAACCAGAAAAAGTAAGCAGAAATAATCATCTGCAAATATGCAGGATATTGGAGAACGGATCATACTGTTGAAGAGGAACCAGACATTACAGCATGTCACAAAGCTGAGAAGGCATAAAGATGATGCTGTAACAAAAAAATTCAGAATAAATACTCAAATACATAAACAAAGTGGATATTGTCTGCGGGAAAGAAAAAAACAAACAGAGAATGATTCATCTTTTTTGCTACAGAAGTGTGTAAAAATCCAAAATTATGTAGTGATACAATGATTGTGTCACTGATATGTGTCTGCATGCTGCATGTTTTAAGTCCATGTAACTTAGCTGAATCAATAGTCAAGAAATAATAGAAATTGAGAGACAAGCAATCAATTAATCTTTAGATTATAGAATTACATAATGAACTATTAAGCCAGAGTCTTGTCTCAGATAATGTAAATTATACCTGCACACAAAGGAAATCATGCTGCTCAACATTGTTGGGTTACACGGGCCTCTACAGTTTGCCGCCACAGATTTCAAGGCGGAAATGATCTTTGGAAGCTTTTCTCACATCTCTACATCCCTCCTGGAACCAACTTGTTCACTGTGGCTGAATCTTCTTTTTGCTACAGGAGGAGATGTAATTTGCTATTACTATACACAGTCATTTCCATCAGTGAACAAGAGAACATTTGGGGAAGAAAATTTGACCTCAAAAACACTAAGGCATTTGAAGTGTCCTGACTTCCTCTGCTGCTTGCTCTGATGATGTGTTTGTTGCCTTGGGAGTGTACAAAAGCAATAGTTTCTCTACAGCACTTGTGATCTGCTTGACACAATGAGTACTGATTAGCTATCGGGGAACTATCAAATATATCCCAGTTCTGTTGACCAGTTAATCGTCGTCTCAGGTGGAGGCAACATGCCACTGATGTGCCAATGTACACCAGAAACTTGTGACCTGCCCATTCAGACAGCAGTACCCCATCCCTCTCCTGTACCCTCCTTCTGAAATATCCCCTGTTCTGGAGTCAGGAGTTGATTCCACCAGCTGTAGAAGTGTTGACTTTTCCCCTGGGAGGATGCTTTGGTTTTGCTTCTTTCTGACCCAATTACGCAGCTTCAAGGCAGACGATATTGCTCTGTGTGTCTAAAAGGTTCCTGGAGAGTGTATAACAAACCATCAAGGACTCTGGACAGTTAAGGTTTGCTGCTAATGGTTACAAAATGTAGCAGGTTCTTCCTTTGGCCTGCCACTTGAAGGAGGGAGAAGGAAAGAAAGTGACATTGAAAACAGATGCTTGCTGGTGTAGAAAAAAGGAGAGTCATTGTTCTTAAGCGGGAAGAGGCATACTGCTACTAGAGGGGAAATCTGTAAACAAGTCCTAGACTTGGATCCACCTGCTGCAACTGGTAATATGGGACTGCTCTGCTACAGAGGCAGCTTTGCTGAAAAATAAGGCAAAATGATTGCTTAGGGACAGGAGTTCATTGGTGCATAGAATAGTTAGCTGCCCAGCAGATAACAGTGTCAAGAGTTTACCTGACATTAACTGCTACCACTGTTGTTCATATCTGGTTGGATGGCCGGGCCCAGAGAGTGGTGGTAAATGGTGTGAAATCCAGCTGGAGGCCAGTGACAAGTGGGGTTCCCCAGGGCTCAGTGCTGGGTCCAGCCCTGTTCAATGTCTTCATCAATGATCTGGATGAAGGCATCGAGTGCACCCTGAGCAAGTTTGCGGACGACACTAAGCTGGGTGGAAGTGTCGATCTGCTGGAGGGTCGGGAGGCTCTGCAAAGGGATCTGAACAGGCTGGACCGCTGGGCAGAGGCCAATGGCATGAGGTTTAACAAGGCCAAATGCCGGGTCCTGCACTTGGGGCACAAAAACCCTGTGCAGTGCTACAGACTGGGAGAAGTCTGTCTAGAAAGCTGCCTGGAGGAGAGGGACCTGGGGGTGTTGGTTGACAGCCAACTGAACATGAGCCAGCAGTGTGCCCAGGTGGCCAAGAAGGCCAATGGCATCTTGGCTTGGATCAGAAACGGCGTGACCAGCAGGTCCAGGGAGGTTATCCTCCCTCTGTACTCGGCACTGGTGAGACCGCTCCTCGAATCCTGTGTTCAGTTCTGGGCCCCTCACCACAAGAAGGATGTTGAGGCTCTGGAGAGAGTCCAGAGAAGAGCAACAAAGCTGGTGAAGGGGCTGGAGAACAGGCCTTATGAGGAGCGGCTGAGAGAGCTGGGGTTGTTTAGCCTCGAGAAGAGGAGGCTGAGGGGTGACCTCATTGCTCTCTACAACTACCTGAAAGGACGTTGTAGAGAGGAGGGTGCTGGCCTCTTCTCCCAAGTGACAGGGGACAGGACAAGAGGGAATGGCCTCAAGCTCCTCCAGGGGAGGTTTAGGCTAGACGTTAGGAAAAAATTCTTTACAGAAAGGGTCATTGGGCACTGGAACAGGCTGCCCAGGGAGGTGGTTGAGTCACCTTCCCTGGAGGTGTTTAAGGCATGGGTGGACGAGGTGCTGAGGGATATGGTTTAGTGTTTGGTAGGAACGGTTGGACTCGGTGATCCGGTGGGTCTCTTCCAACCTGGTTATTCTGTGATTCTGTGATTCTGTGATTCTGTGATTCTGTGATATCATATCATATCATATCATATCATATCATATCATATCATATCACATCTCTCTGAAAAGCTCACCTGTATTAAGCATGGGTATATGATCTTGTTAAACGACAAATATATGAAGCAAAGCAGCTGGGACATTGTATCTGTTCTGTTTAAATTCATAAATGTTCTAATAATTTACTAATTAAGTCTTACTAAATTAAGGAATAAGTGAGAAGAGCAGGGACTCAATGACATTTTGCATATAATTCTCAAGGCTTTTGTACTTTAATACATTGGTTTATTCTAACTTTTCCTTTATCCCTGCTGTCACTAACATGCATTTTAAAAGCTCGCATGGGTTTTTATTTTTGTTTCCATGGCAGCATTAAGACTGATCTCTCAGATATGGAAATATTTATTTATTCTGAGAATTGTTTCCTGGCAAAATTATCTTGGATTAGAATCTTGCAACTGAATACAGGAATTTTATCTTTACATATATCATGTATAGATTTCTTTTTCCCTGTCAAGGACAGAAACATTTGGTCTGCTCCCTGGACTATCAGCTGCACTAGCTGATGCTTCTGTTCTACTTCAATTTCTGTCTTGAATTAGGAGTTAAGTATTTTGTTGCCCTTTGGAGCAGTATAACCACATTTTTGGTTGTGCAGCTTGTGGCATTTCTGTTTCCAGCAAAATGAATGAAATTTTTTTACTTCAACAGAGGAAAACAAAAGCACATCTGCTATTCAGAGTATTTGATCATTTTAGTTGAATGATAATAGACTTTGCAGACAACTATTTCCTTAGTTTTGTGGATTCATCTTCAAATCAGTTATTCAAAAAGTTAGATTATATTTTTGTTGCATTTATGTTGGACTCTATTTTATTACACAAAACTCTTAATTAATCTTGTGAATAAATAGGGGAAAAAAATCCTTTTGCTTTGCTGTCGAAGCCATTATTTTATTTCTCATTCCTTCTTATCCTTGATTAAAATTGAAATCATATAGATTTTCCTGCAAGCATGAGGGAAATCAAGCTCAGACAACTGAGTAGAAGTGAAATTGGACCAGGAATAAATGCTTCTAGGTTACTGGCTGTGGTGAGATAAATGACAGAGATGGAGGTGAAGAAAGAGAGGTTCTGTGATGATGTCCTCAGTGCTTCTACGGTCAGCAGCTCTAGTTTTTTTTGTTTACTTTGTAGCCTTTCAACCTCTGATGAAGTGATAGATTAAGCTATGAAATGTCACTCTTTTACACGGGGGTAAAATATTTAAATGACTCACTAAAGGAGCTTAAATCACTATAATTAACCAATCATAAAGTATAATATACCACAAATGCTTTTTAAAGTTTAAGCTACTAATGATGCTCAGCATGCATTAATATTTTTCCCATTTTTGCTGTCATACATCAGTGGTTAGATAAACACTATGATTACCATCAGTTTTATGTCACTTTGAGGATACAAAGTGATAACTGCCATTAATCACAGTCTCAGTGGCATGGAACTTTGAGCATCCCTACCACAGAGCTCTGGTAGCAGTGACCAATAAGAGATGTAACATGTTCTGCTGAATGCATAACTATGTGCTTCATTGCTTTATACCCACCACCACCCATTTCAACAACAGAGAACTTCCAAGAACCATGAATATTAGGGGGGCTGCTTGTATGTTTTCTAATCACAAGAGATTTTTCCCTTGGGAGCTGAAATACAAACTTATGGCATTCTTCATGATCACTCATATTGTATCAGCTATGATAAAAGCCTTCTGGCCTGTGAGGTCATATATTTTTTAACTGAGAGTCAGTGAGGGATAAGTTGTTGCCGGAAAAGCAAGCTATACACTAACAAATAATTAGGACAAAATGCCAGTACTGGGAATATCACTATCAAATACTGCTCGTAATAGAATTTTGGTCCTGATTCAGCAATATTCTGTTTGACAATGAAACAATAATTGAATATAAAACTTCTGAACAAAAGACAAAAATCAGCAAAAAAAAAATATATTCAAGCTTCGTAATTTTAATAGCTTGCCCATGATTCTTTTTTTTTGAAGGGTAAGAGGAGATCAGAAAGGAGGAATTTGTTTATGCTTTTTTGACATTGAGCTGATATTACTGACTCTACAGACTATATAGGCAGATGTTACTTCTTCAACAGCTCAAGTGGACCCATTAATAGCTTACTGAGGAAGTTAAAACTGAAGCAGTTAGATTGATGTTTCTCTGTAAACCAGTTGTACCAACATCATTCAAGAGGGGAAGGTCAATTATTATTCCTGCAAGTGAAAAATTCAGGGAGGCAAGATGAGGTTAAAAATTTAACTTTGTTATAACTTTATATGTGTCTTGTTGTTATGAACTGGCCCCCACCAACCTACTCAGACAGGTGGAGGTGGATAGCTTTCTTTTGCATGTTTTTGTGGTGGTCTGAAGTGATGACAAATCCCTTCAGGGATCTACTCAGAATTCCAATCTGTACTTTGAACACAGTCAAGGTAATGCAGAGTTTACATCAGAACTAGGCTAAAACCAAATTCACACAAAAATACCAAGAAAGACAAACAAACAAAAAGAGGTAGAATAAGGAGAGAGAATAATGCAGAAAGAGAGAGAAAGAAGATAAGTGGCAGGGAAAAAAGAAATTCCACAGGAAAATAATTGCCATCCCAGTGAAATCCAACACAAGTTTCCTCAGGAAATGAGGTACATGGGCAGAAGGTTAACACATGTTCTTCTTGACATTGATTATTTCTAAAGGAGCTCCATCCTCTATTTGTGTGTGAGGAGTGGTCTTGCTGTACCTGCATTGTTTCTCTGAATGAAAAGTCCTTGAATTGGGACATACACAGAGGTTCCTTCAGGAAAGTTCTTGAATTGGGTCTGGGGGCTCCAGGGGTCACTGACAGTTCAAAGGACCCTTGCCAGAAACAACTACCCTTGAATCCTTTGGATGTTTATGTGCAGTGAGAGACAAACCTTCCTCTTTAGCATCTACCAATCCCACTGCCATAGCAACCCTTGTGCACTAGAAGCCCCATCACAGGGATGGGGAGGGAGGCAGTACCTGCTTCTGTACCTTCCTCACACTTGTCTACTGCTAACAAGCTATGCAATGCCCCAAGCACACACAGCATTGCACCCAGAAGATGTTTAAGACATAAATACAAATAAAATGTTGATCAGATGTGAAAGAGATGCCACACAACATACATAACAATTATTCTACTTAATGATAAAACCTTTATTTATAGACATAATTGATCACCACTTATTTTGAACATTACTGTTCATATAAGATTAGTATTACTGCATGCAACGAACACTAAACACAGAAAGTATAAGAAATGCTTGGAGATTTCAGAGCCTTGTGGAATAAATTTATAGGCTATATAAAAAGGCTGAAGAAGTAAGTGAAATTGAAATTCACTGTCCTTGGCAATATTTAAGATTGGGATGCATGTCTCTATTAATAGAAACTGACTTAATCTGTATTCAGTCTTCTTATTTTTAGACAGGCTTTTAATTTTTTAATTTTTAATATTTACAGCCATTCTCCAGTTTATGTTACTGACCTTCATCATAGTTCATTAATGCAGAACTTTTTTATTTTTTTTTGAACTGACCATACTATTGCCCTAACATAAAACCATAACAATTTTTGTGGTCTGTGACACTCAAGAGGTCACAGTAGATTAGCTAAAGGTCTCTTTTGGCCTTAAAAACATCTTACGTAGCAGTTTTTTGTGGGAAATGTCATAATGGTCCTGTCTGACTGCAAGTTATTAAAATAAATTGTATGTCTATTGAAAGCTAGCTTGTTCCTTAAGAAGAACAACTAAATTAAAAAAAAAATGCATTTGTACACACGCAACTTTTGAACACTCTATCTTATGACAGAGTTGACTAGGTTTTTACCTACTATCCACAGTGACTGTGTTTCTTGCAGCCATATGCTAAGGGATACATTTCGTGTATAAATTATCTTCCCAGGCAAAGAAAGACACGTATTTTCTTTACTGAGGTAGTTTCTTTGTAAACATTTCAAATTTATTAATTTAGTTATTTTGGGCTTTTGAAATATTGTTTCAAGTTCATATGGAGCTAAGCATTCATTTAGTTAGAAGAGTAAGGTTAGGAAGAAAAAAAAACAACACAAAACCCCCCACAACTATGCCTCCTGTACGAGTAGAAATTTCTAAACAACATAACAAACCCCTATTAAAATTTGTGTCAGTAAGTTTCACCTCCTTCATAAGATGACATTTTCTCTCATTTAATAAAAAGAGTTCATGCTGATTATGACTTCTGGCCTGATCGGAATGTTTCTCATTGTCCTAAGCCCCAGATGTGTATTTTTGTGGGTGATAAAGGTAAGACTATAACTTCAATTCAAAAAATGCTACACAATGGCACTCACTTTTTTAGAGCTCTGTCCTCTCCTTCTGTCTTACCTTGCTCATATTTCTTTTATTCATAAGCAGATCTCATGCAAACACTGCATCATTCTCGAAGTAAATCATGTGGCTGCACATTGCAGCAGACAGACAGGCTCGCATGGCACATCCCTGGGGGCTCCTAAAGGTTGCATGTAAATTATAAAAATATATTAGTGTTTGATCCTTGTGAGTAACCTAACAGTACGGTACAAAGGAACAAATTACAACACAAGAGGATGGACCTTTACAGGAGGGGCAAAACTATTTTTAGCATACTTTCCCTTTAAAGGGGGTCTGCTAATCAGCCAGATCTAAACTATAAAGAGGACCAGGAAAAGAGAAGAGGTGCTGGCTTTTTTCTGCTCACGGGATGGATCATCCAGCTGTGCCATTGTGCTTCACGTCTGTGTCCTTGGAAGAATCCTGTTTGTGTCAGATTCAGATAATTAGGTGAATGCATGTACACTATGCACTGTGTCATATCTTATATGTGTATATAACTTTCATACAATATGAGAGGCAGACGCTTGTCTACCTTTTGTATCACAGAATCACAGAATAACCAGGTTGGAAGAGACCCACCGGATCATCGAGTCCAACCATTCCTATCAAACACTAAACCGTATCCCTCAGCACCTTGTCCACCCGTGCCTTAAACACCTCCAGGGAAGGTGAATCAACCACCTCCCTGGGCAGCCTGTTCCAGTGCCCAATGACCCTTTCTGTAAAGAATTTTTTCCTAATGTCCAGCCTAAACCTCCCCTGGAGGAGCTTGAGGCCATTCCCTCTTGTCCTGTCCCCTGTCACTTGGGAGAAGAGGCCAGCACCCTCCTCTCCACAACCTCCTTTCAGGTAGTTGTAGAGAGCAATGAGGTCTCCCCTCAGCCTCCTCTTCTCCAGGCTAAACAACCCCAGTTCTCTCATGATTCTGAAAATCTGCTCTGTGTATATCAAACTTACTTTTTGAGCTGTGAATTCAGTGATCCTACAAGTGAAGACTGTGTCAAAGCAAAGATATAACAAATAAATGGTATTTTAGAGAAGCAATCACTGCTGTTTTTCCTCTATTCAAAACATTACTAACTTTTCAATTTTAATTTTGCAATATTCTGAATCATATGGCAGAAAATATTATATAAAAGGCTAGATGAAAAAAAATGCTCTATTTTTACTGCTTTCAGTCTAGAGTGCCTTCTGATTTTTTTTCAAGCATTTCCCTTTACAAATTACAGTTGGAGAATTCTTATATTTTTAAAAATTAAAGTTCAGATTCATAAAAGCAAGTGGGGAAAAAACAAAACAAAACTCACCATCCAACCCCTTCCCCCAGACAACAAATCACCTTAGATACTGAAAATTTGATTCAGTGTAAAAATAGTAAAAACAGTCTTCTTTTTTTTTTGTTTTTCTGAATTTCTCAACAAAATATAGGCTATGGAACAGTGATATTGTCCCATACAAAAAATGAAGGAAAAATATCACTTGAAAGTTTTGCCAAAATATAAAGATTTTTCGAAAGCTTCATGCTCATACCTGTTTTGACAGTTTTTGAAATGTCATGTTATTGTGACTGGACAGTATTACAATGTGGTGAGGGTTTTTTTATCCTAACATAGATGTGTTTTATAAGATCTAATAGGTTTTTTTTATTAGTTCATCCATGGTCAAAGACCTCTATGTGTCCCATGTAAGACATGACCATCCAACCAATTCCTTATCCACTGAACAGTCCACTCATTAAATCCATATTTCTCCAGTTTAGAGAGAAGGATGTTGTGGGAGACCATATCAAAGGCTTTACAGAAGCCTAGGTAGATTACATCTGTTGGTTTTCCTGTGCACACTGCTGTGGTTACCCAATCACAGAAAGCTGTTAGGTTGATCAGACAGGACTTGCCCTTTGTGAAGCCGTGCTGGCTGCTACTAATCACATCCCCAGCCTCCATATGCTTTAGCATAGCTTCTAGGAGGATTAATATCCAGAATCCACTGCAGAATAAGTTATGGTTTTTTCCATCAAAAGAAATTTCTGTGTGGTCATTTTTCCCTAAACTTAGTACCTGGTTTCTCACACTTAGTGTGAATAAGACATGCTGCAAAGGAATTGAAAAGAACCTGTTTTCATGTTTCAGCTGCTGCTAACCAACTGCTCATTTTTGATTGTGTAGAGTGTGTTAGATAAAAAAGACTATATACCATGCTTTCATTTCTTCCCCTTGGGGTAATCACCATCTGCTAAAAATTGACAGAAACACTACTGTTTTAAGCATAGTAGATTATTAATTTTACCTGAGCTTATTTTAAGATCCAGTGTATGTTAGCAACCAATAGAGCTGTAGCAAACTGTCAAAGGTTAAAAAAAAAACGAGATCATTAACTCCTCAATTTTCCATGAAAAATAATAGAAATATTAAATTAATGAATCTCAATGGCAAGTTTCCTTTTTGAGGCACACTCGGGTATTCCTGTACTTCCCAAGTTCCCTTCATTTCTGGATGTCTAAGGAGCAAATTCTAATCTAGGTTATAAATAATAGAGACAATAAAAAGATATCATTCAAAAAAAAGATTCAACTGTGTCTTTCAATACAGAAATATGGTATATGGTAGCAACATACATTAACATAGACACTTGTTGTATATATGTATAGAAAAGCAAGCAATGGATTTCAAATTACATATTTTCCTAAGGTAAAGATAGAAATCAATTAAGTTTATATATTTAGACCTCTTCACATTCTCAGGTAATATTACTGAATGTATCTTGAGAGCTGTACAAAACTATTTATGGTGTCTGAAGGACTCTGTGAGGTATTCCTCTACATATACATTTCCCCACACAAGTTATCTGTGGAAAAAGCAAATAAATTTCCTTTAACAGATGCAGAGGATAAAGCCTATGATGTCAGCTTAGTCAAGCAATAGTAACTTTGAAAACATTCTTACTTTACTGGGGCATAATGTTATCACTGCAGTACTTTCAGTCAGAGTAGGATGATTCATCCTGTGTATCCTGGAGCATTAATAGTGAACATTACACTCACTTCTAGCACCTCAGCTTTAAAACGCATGTTCAAATTACTTCAAGTTTGGCAACAAATACTGACATTCTGTCTTGAACATCCTTCTGTTCTGGGCAATTAGATCCTTAAATAAGAAATTATTGATTCTGAAAAATATGTTATTATATTAAATACAAATACAAATGTAGAGGTTAAAGTAGGCAAAGACATAATGCTCACTTTATAAAATGTCCTATCACTTACCTTATGACATGTCAGCATAACTTAAATTTGTCATCCTGATGTTACTTGGTCTTGTAGCAAAAAAAACCCAAAAAATCCAAAAAAACCCAACCCTACTGAAGTCATTAAATTCAGCTGAGATTTAACCACCAGAAGTGAAGGCCAATGTGTCTGTCTTGCATTCGTACTGAATATGTATTTCCAACCCCTACAAACTGGTATTAACACAATCACTTCATCTTATTCATTCTTCTAAAATAAGTCTTCTGCTAAACTCCAAAATTTACTCTTTATGGAGGACTGAAAGATACAGAGGCCATGCTAAAGCAGCTGTTTGAAGCAGTCTTTTCTCCACCCCAGAAAAAAAGATAATTAAGCGAAGGTGCATTTACAGAAGACTGACAGAAGTTACTGTGTTACTGTGTGACAGAGTCTCATTCCTTGTAATAACCCCCCTTATCCTTCTAGCATATTTCTTTAGCCAACTGAAAAAATGTTTTGACTTGACGAGTTGTTTAAGTTACTGTCTTTTAAGGCTTTTGGAATACATAGAGTTTGTGTATATAAAGTGCATAATAGCTGACGAAATGAAATGTCAGGGACCAGAGAAAAGCTGTATCTCCCTTGCCATGATTGTGTTCAGTGCAGTGCAGAGTAACAGCAAAAGCTGTCACTGTGGGGCCAAGGCATAGCTTTCTATCTGACTCCCTCTCTATTTAAAAAACTACAAAAAAAAACCCCAACAAACCAACAAAACCTCAAAAACACTCATAAAGAGCAAGGAAACAAAATGGACAAATGACTTCCCAGCAGGCACAGAAGGGAAGGTCAAAACAGATACGTGAGTGCAGGTGTGGCAGGACCTAGGGTCAGCATAGCCACTGCAGGAGGAACTGTGCTCTCTGCAGGGAAGATGGTGCGATGGTGATTAAACATCTACTGTGTAGAATACCTACATTTTATACTGTGCCATGACAGATTTTTTTATACGGCTTTTTTCAGAGAAGCTTGATTTTGAAGAAGATGTTCCCTTTATTATTTGCTTTTTGATTAAACGTCACCTATTGTTATATATTCTGAGAAATGTTGGCCCCGCAGCAGTTGTAAATTGATAGTTAGATGTGGAGGAATGGGAAGGGAAGGAAAAAAAAAAAAAAGAAAAGGAGAAAAGTCACTTACAGTTATGTGTGAAAGAAAGTTAATAAAAATAGGTCAGGCAATTTCAGCCCTTTCTCATATGAAACAAATGGGCTAATCCTAGGTACAAGTAACAGATCAGGATCTTCAGTGTATCTGGAGCTCATCAGGAAGTGGTATGTAAGTAGCAATATAAAAATCCTTTTCCATTGAAATCAGAAAGCATTTTCAGGATAATAGGATATTCTGAAATGAATTTGTATTACATCTGGCTTTTTACCTATGATGGAAAAAACATGGCAGAAATTAAACTGATCTGTTTTCCAGGTCATCTACACAGTAAGGATTAGGCTGAAGAAATGTATACAAAGATATTAGATTTTTTGTTAAAAATCTGCAAAAATCTGTAACCTAAATAGGTTAAACATGGAAAACTGAATGTTTTCATTTTTTTATTTGTGGGTTTTGTGGGTTGTGTTTATTTTGTGGGTTGTGGGGTTTTTTTTTGCCTCAATGGACAGTCACTTCAGTTGTGTAGACCCTCAAAAGAGAACTTTAATGCTTCTATAATATAATGAAACAATGTCCAAAGCAACTCACTTAAAAGTCTACAAACTGAAATCCTACTGAAATTCCTACTTAGCTATCTGAGGTAATTAAACTCATCATGATTTTTTTTTTTTTTAAAAAAGGAAAAAATAAATACAACACAAAAGGGGAGAAAACGTTCAGACAGATAAATACAAGGCATTCAAATTTACTATTCAGGAAAGATTTTGCCAGTTGTACTTGGATCACAAGCTGTAGCAACTTCAGCATGTGTCACTGCCTCTAATGGTGTATGGATTCAATCAAAGCCTGTTGAACACCAGATGGGACTAGAAGAAGATGTCAGCAGAAAGAAACTATGCACTCTGATTTTCACATTCCTGTGCAAAAAGCCACTGTTGTCAATTGTTTTTGTCAGCAAAGCTAATGCTTTTGTTATAAATCTTGGCATGATCTGGGATTACAAAGCCAGCAAGCACCAGATGGCTGAAGAGATTCAGGCCAGGTCTACAGCTTCCTGCCAGCTCTGTTTCGGCAGTCAGGAGTATGCAGAAATATGATCCCTGTTCAACACGTCTGGGTGAGCAGATGCTCCTCACATGTAGACACAGTAAGTACACTGGCAAAACTCTATCATGACTGTTGGTACAGATGCTGTAGGAAAGCATGGAAGAAGATTACTCGGTGCAAAGTATAGCATTGCTGAAAAGAGAATAGCTGTAATCTGCAATCACAAATTACCGTTACTGTGGGCATTGTTTTAGATATCAAGATTACTTTGCCATTCATTATGCAGCTGTTAATTATGTCTTTGCTCAAGTAGAAAAATAAATTATCTTGACTACTGAGAACAATGACCTTTCTCTAAAAATATGGAACCTAAATTTCGAAGAGCCAGAAGAAAGTTAAAAAGCACTCCATGGTGAGCATGCCCACAGTCTTGTAAGACATTTCTGTAAGAACATGGAACTGAACTGAGGTTGCCTAATGCCCGTTCTAGTATCCTGACACAAGTTTTTTTGCCTCATCTACTGACATGTAAAGAAGTTGAAATGAAATGTTTCCTTGACCCTTTTTTTGTGTGCAGGTTGTCCTTAATTCCATGATCTGTGAGGATTTGAGAATTTTTTTTTAACAGAAAACAAAAAAAAATAAGCTGTTATTCCTCTGAGAGGCAAGATAGGTTATGCTGTGCAACTGTATACCTCTTGTCCAGTGACAATTGCCAGCAAAGTATGTTCACATTTGTCTTCAATATGTCATGCTATTCATTCTGTAGCTGAAAATTTCTGATGAACTTTAGGTTTCCCTTGCTCTTCTCTAATTTTCCTCATAGACCCCTTCTCATTTACTGTTGTGGATTGCTGTTAGGAGATTTGTGGGACGTGTGCTCAATAAAAGTATCAACTGTGAGATTTGAAATGATTTTTTAGACTATGTGTGTTTATTTATTATAATCATTGAATATATCAAGTTGGAACAGACACAGCTGTTCCAGTGAATAACTAGCCTCTCAATAAAGAACCTTCTCCCAGTGTTCAATTTGAACTTCCCCTGACACAGCTTCATTACATTTCCTCATATCCTACCACTGGTCACCAGAGAGACGAGACTGACACCACCTCCTCCATTGCCCCCCTTGAGGATTTTGTAGACTGTGATAAAGTCATCCTTCAGCCTTGTCTTCCCAACACTGAACAAGCCAAGGCATCTCAGTCTCTCCTTGGCCTTTCACCATCTTGGCCATCCTCTTCTGGACACACTTTAGTAGTATGATGTCCTTCTTACACTAAGGTGACCAAAACTGCACACAATACTTGAGGTGGAGTTGAACCACTGCAGTATAGGGTGCAACAATCACATCCCTCAACCAGCTAGCTATGTTATGTTTCATGCACTGTGTTTGATGGTTGGCCCTTTTGGCAGCCAGGGCACACTATTAACTCATATTCAACTTGCCATTGACCTAAACTCCTACCTCTGTTTCCATGGGGCTGCTCTCCAGCCTCTCATCCCGCAGTTTGTATGTACCACTAGGATTACCCCGTCTGAGTTGGAGAATCTAGCACTTGCTCGTATTAAATTTCTATAACCGGTCAATTTCTAACTCTCTGCTCTATGCAGGTCTCTCTGTAACATCTCTCTACCCTCGAGGGAGTCAAGACTTTTCCCTAATTTAGTATCATCAACAAACTTACTCAATATACATTATATTTCAGCATCCAGACCATTTATAAATATATTAAAGTGCACTGGCCAAGAAGTTGAGCCCTGGGGAACCCTAATGATGACTGACTGCCAGCCTGATGTAACTCCATTTACTGTAACTCATGGAGCCTGACCTGTCACGGAAATTGAGGAGTTTCTGGACCGGCAGGCATTAAGACATGAGGCTGCTTCATCTCTGTGTGCCTCGGTCAGCAGTGAGGCTGAGCATGAATCCCAATAGGCACAGTCATACTGTACCCAATGTACACACATGGATGGCCACACAAATTAAGACGCACAAAAATACCCATATAGACACAAATGGCATGAATGGGCTAATCTTATTGTCCTTATGGCAATTCATGTTGAATTCAGGTTGAATGTGGGCATTATCCACATTATATATGTATGTATGTCCTACCCATTAAGGACAGTAGCTGTTCCTAGACACTCAGCCTGTCTAGCAGTTGTTACTTCCAGCAACTGATACTCACACCACATTAATCTCCTTACTATTAGATTTGATTTATGGCCACTCTAATAATTGGCTCCCAGTCTACTTATCCTACTCACTAGGTTTCCCAGCTTAATGCTAGCTAGTGATCAGGCACTGACATAAATACACAATATGTACACACTCTGGTCTGTCCAGCCACTGGCACCATGGACACACAGTCCTTCTGATCGCTGGTCCCATGCTGCTTGCCAGCACATATACACCCATATATACACATGCACATAGACAGTACTTCACCCAGGAAAAAAAAAAACCAAAACAGAAATGGTGTATTATATGATAACAGGACGGACTGCATTGATAGCGCATGGCCAGAACAAGATAATATCCAGTCACATGTTTCAATGTTATGCACTCCTTTTATCCCTTTATCCTTCTGTCCCATGTTTTCTCTTCCCCAAATACCTTGACCTTTCCTACCTGTGACAGCTGGACCCTGGGGCTGAAGCTCTCCTGGTACAACCCTAACAGGGGCTGGGGCTCATGCATCTGGTGAGGTTATTTGGGATGCCCTACTTGTCACTGTGCTTCTGTGCTCCTTTGTGTGTGGCAGGATGAGTCTTAAATCACTAAAATACATTCTTTAGACTTAAAAATATAGATTTATAACTATAGTGACAGTTTTCCTCAGTCCAGACTAAGACGCTTAATGACTGTATAATTGTCTTACAGAATTTAGCAGGCTGTCTTTGTGGTATAATAGATTTACTAGGCCCTGTGAATGACAAAATAAGCTTGATTTTTTTGCAAAAGAGAGCAGCTGGCAAACAGAGCGGCCGGCAAAGGACAATGCATCTGGTAAAACAGATATATTGGGTGGTGGCTTGACATTCATATCAACTAAATGGCACCTGGGGCGAGTCGAAGGCCTCACAGCCTAGTACTATTTCAGAAATAAACAGAGACATCCCCAAAAACATGTACTGACTCCCTGCCTTGAAGGTGTGCAGAAGGGCTGAATCCCTGCTTCTGACGACACGAGTGTCCTTACCAAGGGCCAATAAACACAATTGACTTAGTTCCACGTCACCAAGAGGTGCTGGAGGGTTTTAAAAAGGTATAAAAATGATACTTTAAACCCCTTTTTTGGGGAAGAAAAAATGATTGCCTTACCTGACAAATGGGTAGACGTGCATGGAACTCTTTTCCTCCCTGAAGGACAGTCTTGATAAGAATCACACCTCTGAATCTTTGAGATGTTTCCCCTGGAAAATAGCTACTAACTTGAGCTTTTACTGTTACTTGCTTTATATCTAATTGTTAACCTGTTAAAAGCATTTAAGCGATAGCTCAGAGGTGTATTTATCAAGGCAATTCCAAGTTCGTTTTGATCTGTCACTTGAATTAAACTACTTACTGCCTCCAGCACAGCATCCTGTTTGGGCCATGAACCACACTTATTAACCCTGTGAGCATCAGTCTCTAAGGAAACTCTCACAGGCAACCAGATTCTGACCTGTGGCAAAACCATATATAAGCACACACGCATCATTCTTTTGTCATAGACCATTGACCAAGCCTGAGATTTTTAATCTCCTGATGGGTCTCCTTAGCCATCTGTTAGAATCTCACCTGTTTAACACGACAGCTTAGATGTCCAAGCAGTGTTTACAAAAGTTTCTGTCTTTTGTTGCAACAAGCTCTTGTCACTCACAGTAGAAGTTTTAAGTCACCTGGAAACACTCTTTACTTAAAACGAGTGTAATATATGGTATTTCATATAGAAACACACTTATGCATGCCTGTGCTAATCTTCAATAAACAGCTGAAATGTTTTAGACAATATTTCTTTTGTGCATTACATGTTATTGGAAGGAGTAGTACTTTCTCAGTAACAGAAGGGAAAAAATGCATAAAAGTTTATTGAGCTATCTTGGCAAATCAGAAATACACGGTGGGGGTCTTCACTCATTCTTATCTTCTGTAAAAAAGTAGAAATGGTAGACTATCACAGCTATGCATTAATAACAGGTAGAAACTACGCTAATATTCTACTTAATTATTCATCTTTTTTCCAACAGAATATAGTTCAGGAGGATGAACGTCCTGTCCTAGTCAAATGAAATATCATTTACAAAGATCCTTATGTAGCCTATCTTAAGGTACAGGGCTGTTGTAAGGAGAGGCTTACCATTAATTAAGCTTTAGATATTTCTGTACAAAGACAAATGTATTTCACATATGATTTGCATTACCAAGACTTAGAGAAAAAAGAATGTCTTATGTAGCTTAGCTAGTACCAAACACAAATTCTAAAAATGCCATTTAATTAAGTGAGTATTCCTTAACAGAAAAAAACCCTCCATGTATAAACATTTATTTAAGTTCAAATCAAACCAAAAGAGATCATTACTGTTTTGTTTTGTTTTCTTATACTATAACAGAAAAGATGTACGGTACTGCACAATATAGATCATAGAACCATAGAATCATAGAATAACCAGGTTGGAAGAGACCCACCGGATCATCGAGTCCAACCATTCCTATCAAACACTAAACCATTCCCCTTAGCACCTCGTCCACCCGTCCCTTAAACACCTTCAGGGAAGGTGACTCAACCACCTCCCTGGGCAGCCTGTGCCAGTGCCCAATGACCCTTTCTGTGAAGAATTTTCTCCTAATGTCCAGCCTAAATCTCCCCTGGCGGAGCTTGAGGCCATTCCCTCTTGTCCTG
This sequence comes from Phaenicophaeus curvirostris, assembly GCF_032191515.1. Taxonomy (NCBI): domain Eukaryota; kingdom Metazoa; phylum Chordata; class Aves; order Cuculiformes; family Cuculidae; genus Phaenicophaeus; species Phaenicophaeus curvirostris. Next base: position 27,270,331 of record NC_091394.1, on the reverse strand, counting down.
TCCCCCATCACCTGGGAGAAGAGGCCAGCTCCCTCCTCTCTACAACCTCCTTTCAGGTAGTTGTAGAGAGCAATGAGGTCATCCCTCAGCCTCCTCTTCTCAAGGCTAAACAACTCCAGCTCACTCAGCCGCTCCTCATAAGGCTTGTTCTCCAGCATCTTTACCAGCTTTGTTGCTCTTCTCTGGACTCGTTCCAGAGCCTCAACATCCTTCTTGTGGTGAGGGGCCCAGAACTGAACACAGGATTCAAGGAGCGGTCTCACCAGTGCCGGGCACAGAGGGAGAATAACCTCCCTGGACCTGCTGGTCACGCCGTTTCTGATACAAGCCAAGATGCCATTGGCCTTCTTGGCCACCTGGGCACACTGCTGGCTCATGTTCAGTCGGCTGTCAACCAACACCCCCAGGTTCCTCTCCTCCAGGCAGCTTTCTAGACAGACTTCTCCTAGTCTGTAGCTGCACAGGGTTGTTGTGCCCCAAGTGCAGGACCCGGCATTTGGCCTTGTTAAACCTCATGCCATTGGACTCTGCCCAGCAGCCCAGCCTGTTCAGATCCCTTTGCAGAGCCTCCCTACCCTCCAGCAGATCGACACTTCCACCCAGCTTAGTGTCATCTGCAAACTTGCTAAGGGTGCACTCGATGCCTTCATCCAGGTCATTGATAAAGACATTGAACAGGGCTGGACCCAGCACTGAGCCCTGGGGAACCCCACTTGTCACTGGCCTCCAGCTGGATTTCACACCATTTCCCACCACTCTCTGGGCCCGGCCATCCAACCAGTTTTCCACCCAGGAGAGTGTGCGCCTGTCCAGGCCAGAGGCTGACAGTTTCCAAAGCAGAATGCTGTGAGAAACTGTGTCAAAGGCTGGGAGAATAAGCCAGAGAATGGAAACCTGATTTCTGAAGGGAAACTCTGCTAGCTCCTGAAAAGCTGAGGCTTTACCCAAAGCACTCAAGAAAGAGGCTCTTCAGTGCAGCACATTACAAAGCAGCATATGCAAGTCATCATTACGCTGTCATTCTCTGTAATACTTTCCACTCTCAAAGGGTGTCAGAAGGAACGAAGCAGTGCCTAAATGTTTTGTGAAATCTGCCTTTGTTGGCTTTTTACCCCTCTAGGCTCTCCATCCTGGCAGTGGATAACAGCAGCACATTTCAGAAAATGTATGGAGTCTGCGATGCGACACATCATCATTCCTATAGACTCCACAGGAAAGCAAAGAAACAAACAATTACAGAGCCATACCCAGTGACATCCATGGTTCATCTTTACTGCTTCTCAAAGCTTCCACTAACAAGTCCTCAACTCTGACTTTCCTTTATTTTGCAGAGATAGAGGTTGCTTTAATAAAAACCTAAGACTGTTCTGTGGAATGCATGACTGCATAAAATAAGTGGTCCAAATGTCATGCAGACTGCTTCCTTTGGGAAAAAGAAAACATTTAAAAAAAAAAAGTAATCAGTGTTACATAGCCTGAGGGAAATACCTCCTATAGATTTCTATTGAATTTGGTTTCTTTCTACTAGTTAGGAAGAAAAATTATTCTCTAATACATTTTTGAGTAACAAAAAGTGACTCTACATTTCAAGGAGAGTTTTTAATCAAGGTTATTTTTCCTCATTTTCTTATTAGAGAAAGGATCAAAGATAAAGCATAAAATATCACCACAATTGAGAAAATAAATACATCAAACTCATACAAACTAATCCCAAAGCAGCATTCATGAATCTTAACAATCTTTTTAGAACCCTAGTGCTACTGGCGTAATAGCACCTTGTGTAAACTGCACTTGTGGAAGTCATTGGAGCAGTGGTAATTTCTAGCAGCTGGGAACATGGCCCACTAGTTTCAAGTTATTACTTTCTATATCCAAACTAGTGCCAAAATATTTTTATCAAGAGCTACAGAAATGGTGTCAGATGATTACTACCATTCACAAATATTTTTAGAGAAAGCTAATGAAAAAGCAATGTGACAATAATTGCTTGCTCATGTTAAAAAAACATAAAAAATACTTTCTATCCAGCCTATCTTTTAAGGAAACATTCTTGGTTTGTACAAAGTGACACAAATGCTGATTAAGTCGTACTTTTTATTCTCTCAAATTTTCACTTTGGAAATTTTGAGTTCAGTTTTCCCTTATTTTCTTAGTCCTACACATCAATTTGTCTCGAAGACTCATATTATGGTCTTTTTTTAAAAATAGTGGCACCTTTGTTGTGCCACACTCATCATGTTGACAAATCAAACCCTGAAGAATAACAAAACCTAACACCAAAATTTAGCTAAATGACAGTTAAACTTTTCCTATATGAACAAGTGACATAATTTTATAAAATAAGTAGAAGAGTTCCTGATTCAATATTCCTTATGGCTTCACAGAAGTATGTATATATACACATATGCAGGGGTCAAAATTTGACACCTATCAAAGACTCGTTCCATGTCTTGACAATCCTAGTTGATGAGACAAATTTCATCTGAACTACTGTTTGTTTATGGATAAGGCGATGCTTCTAATACAGAACTAAACAAAGTGAATTGCAGAAGACAATTACGGACTACACTATGCAGTTTCACACAGCAGGCATCACTGTCTACAATGAGCAGATAAAATTTAAGAGACAGAATGAATAACTGTGGATTTATGTACATCTCCAAATTTTACACCAGAAAATGTTGTATAGCACAGTATGAGAGCTTTGTAGTGAGTAAAATTTTACAAATAAATTATTGTCTTAGATTTATCATAGACTCATAGAACAGTTTGGATTGGAAGGGACCTTAAAGATCATCTAGTTCCAATGCCCCTGCCATGGGCAGGGACACCTCCCACAAGATCAGGCTGCTCAAGGCCCCATCCAACCTGGCCTTGAACACTTCCAGGGATTGGATATTCACAGCCTCCCTAGGCAACATGCCCCAGTGCCTGACCACCTTCATTGTGAAGAATTTCCTCCTAATGTTTACTTTAAATCTTCCCCTCTCCAATTCATAGCCATTCCACCTCATCCTATCACTACATGCCCTTGTAAAAAGTCCCTCCCCAGCTTTCTTGTAGGCCCCCTTCAGTTATTGGAAGGCTGCTGTCCTCAGAGCCTTCTCTTCTCCAGGCTGAACAAGCCCAACTCTCTCAGCCTGTTCTCATAGCAGAGGTGCTCCAGCCCTCTGATCATCCTTACAGCCCTCCTCTGGAGGTGTTCGAGCAGTTTTATATCCTTCTTATGTTAGGGATTTCAGAACTGGACACAGTGCTCTAGGAGGGGTCTTATGAGAGTGGAGTAAAGGGGCAGAATCACTTCCCTCAGCCTGCTGGCCACACTTCTTCGGATGCAGTCCAAGATACAGTTGGCCTTTTGGGCTGTGAGCACGAATTGCCAGCTCATGTTGAGCTTGTCATCAATCAGCACCCCCAAGTCCTTCTCCTCAGGGCTGCTCTCAATCATGTCACCCTCCATCCTGTATTGAAACTGTGGATTAAACCAACTCAGGTGCAGGACCTTGCACTAGGCCTTGTTGAACCTCATGAGATGAACACAGACTCACTTCTCCAGCTTGTCCATGTCCCTTTGGATGACATCCCATCCTTCCGGTGTGACAACTGCACCACTCAGCTTGGTGTCATCTGCAAACTGGCTGAGGGTTCAATCTCACTGTCAATATCATTGACGAAAATATTAAACAGCACTGGTCCCAGTACAGACCCTTGAGGGACACCTCTTGTCATGGATCTCCATCTGGACATCACCTGGACCACTCCTCTCTGAATGCAACCATCCAACCAATCCCTTACCTACTGAAAAATCCATCCATCAAATCCATATCTCTCTAGTTTAGAGAGAAGGTTGTTGGAGGAGACCCTGTCAAAAACCTTGTAGAAGTCTAGATAAATTACACCCATAGGTCTTCCCCTGCCACTGATGTAGTCATTCCATCACTGAAGGCCACTAGGTTAGTCAGGCAAGACTTGCCCTTGGTGAAATAAATACTTAGAAAAAAATTGGGTGTGTGTATTGGGGAAACAGAGCCTTACATATACACTCACAAATTAAAGTTATGACAAGGTTACTTCTTTTCAGAGGTTCAGGGTCATCTAAGTAGTTAAAATAGTTCCTTCCAATGTTTTTGCATCCACTTTCCCAAACAATCCCTAGACTTGTTTAGAGAATTATCACACAGGCACTGTGTTGATGTATCTTACTTATGAATACCTCCTTTTGAAAAGTTTATTAGCATGGACATGGGGCATTATGTGATAGCTCATCTTGGAAACAGCCTCTGACATATGTAATTTAATAATACAGCCATGCACCCATTCACTCTATAGTTCATACTTAGTTCATTACTGTCATACCCAGTTCATCAGGGATCAGTCCTATGATCAGGTTGTATGTATGTCTGCCTGTTACATCCTACAGGCTTCAGCCAAATTCCAATTAATTATCAGAATAATAAATAAGCCCCTACAAGTTTACTGAAAATAGACAAATGAGTAGAAAAGTAAGACCTAGAAGTGCTCCCTTTCATTGAAAGTTTGCAATACAAGTTTACCCCTTACTGATACTAGAGAATCTACAGAACAGATCAACTTTGAGAAACAAACCCATAGAAAACCTGGCTTAATTTACATTTCTTCTTACTGAAATGTTAATTAATTTTTTATTCCAGTATCTTTTAAGAAGTAGATTTAGACTGTCCAGATTTTAATTCCCTGTTTCATTCTATCCCTCTACACTTACCACTTACTGCCTCCAGACATTTTCATTTGTCATGGTGTTTGGAATTATTTCAGAATCAAGACAGTCTTTGAGATCTGAAGAGATGGCATTTTAGGGAGATATAGGCTAATCACTAACATTTTGAGTAGACAGTCCTGTGGTAATTTAAGGGCAGCTGTGACTGTGTTTGAGTGGTGATGTGTCCTTAAGATTAATAGCACTAATAGTCCCTGTGCTGTTCTGAGCACAGGAACACAAGTCTAACAGCCTGGGCCTCTGCATTCATATATGAGTCTTTATGGAATTTCTCTTCCCTCCATAATGAAGGTCTATGAGTGATGTAATGCCTAATCACACAGAATGTGGGAAAATGGGGTTAGAAAAGATAGGAAGAGGCAATCTATTTCATTTTCTTTTTCTAACTTCACCTGTGCTGATCCTGAGAGACATTTATCTGATCTATTCTTAGAGATCTTCAGCAGCAAAGATTGTACAACTTGCTGTTCACCTTTCTGTCAACTGTGCTGAGTAAATTCTGAAATAATTTCTAAAGTGGATATCCACGTAACACTGTGTGTGCTGGAGGGCCTTGTTATTTCTGTCTTTCAAGTATTAACTGCTCAGAACCAAGATATTGATTTTACTGAATACATTCTATCTGTTTAAAACATGAAGTGTATCCTCCAATATTAATAACCCAGGGAGAGCTATTACATTGTTTTAATTCCTGATTAAATCTTGTAAGTTTACAATGGTAGAACTGATTTTGCCATTTGCCAGAGGACAAATGAGAAAATACTGCGGCCAAGAGGTCTTGAATGCCTAATTTCTTTGTATGCAGCTATGTGAATGCATGTTTAAAGAATCACAGAATCATAGAATCACTAAGTTGGAAAAGACCCACCGGATCACTGAGTCCAACCATTCCTATCAATCACTAAACCATACACCTCAGTGCCTCATCCACCTGTCTTTTAAACACCTCCAGGGAAGGTGAATCAACCACCTCTCTAGGTAGCTTGTTCCAGTGCCCAATAACCCTTTCTGTGTATTTTTTTTTCTGATTTCAAGCCTGAACCTGCCCTGGCGGAGCTTGAGGCCGTTCCCTCTTGTCCTGTCACCTGTCACTTGGGAGAAGAGGCCAGCTCCCTCCTCTCTACAACGTCCTTTCAGGTAGTTATAGAGGGCAATAAGGTCATCCCTCAGCCTCCTCTTCTCCAGGCTAAACAACCCCAGCTCCCCCAGCTGCTCCTCATAAGACTTGTTTTCCAGCCCCTTCACCAGCTTTGTTGCTCTTCTCTGGACTCGCTCCAGAGCCTCAACATCCTTCTTGTGGTGAGGGGCCCAGAACGGAACACAGGATTCAAGGAGCAGTCTCACCAGTGCCGAGTACAGAGGGAGGATAACCTCCCTGGACCTGCTGGTCACGCCGTTTCTGATACAAGCCAAGATGCCATTGGCCTTCTTGGCCACCTGGGCACACTGCTGGCTCATGTTCAGTCAGCTGTCAACCAACACCCCCAGGTCCCTCTCCTCCAGGCAGATTTCCAGCCAGACTTCTCCTAGTCTGTAGCACTGCATAGGGTTGTTGTGCCCCAAGTACAGGACCCGGCATTTGGCCTCATGCCAGTTGACTCTGCCCAGCGGTTCAGCCTGTTCAGATCCCTCTGCAGAGCCTCCCTACCCTCCAGCAGACCAGCACTTCCACCCAGCTTAGTGTCATCTGCAAACTTGCTAAGAGTGCACTCAATGCCTTCATCCAGGTCATTGATAAAGACATTGAACAGGGCTGGACCCAGCACTGAGCCCTGGGGAACACCACTTGTCACTGGCCTCCAGCTGGATTTCACACCATTTACCACCACTCTCTGGGCCCGGCCAGCCAACCAGTTTTCCACCCAGGAGAGTGTGCGCCTGTCCAGGCCAGAGGCTGACAGTTTCCGAAGCAGAATGCTGTGAGAAACTGTGTCAAAGGCTTTACTGAAGTCCAAGAAGACTACATCCACAGCTTTTCCCTCATCCAGCAAGTGGGTCTCTTTGTCAGATCACCCAGTTCTCTTGCATGTGCTTCATGATAGCACTCAAGATCACCTGTTCCATGACTTTTCCCAGCACTGAGACCAGACTGACAGGCCTGGAGTTCCCTGGATCCTCCCTCTGACCCTTCTTGTAGATGGGCACAACATCAGCCAGCCTCCAGTCCAGTGGAACTTCCCCAGTCAGCCATGACTACTAGAAGATGATGGAAAGGGGCTTGGCAAGCACATCTGTCAGCGACTTCAATACTCTTGGATCGATCTCATCCAGCCTCATAGATTTGTGGGTGTCTAGCTGGGCAAACAAGTATCTAACCACCTCCTCTTGGATCATGGAGCTTTGTTCTGTTCCTCTAACTCCTGGGTTTGTACACAGAGGGAAAAAGTTTCCTTACTATTAAAGACTAAGTCAAAGAAGACATTAAGTACCTCAGGCTTCTCCTCATCCCTTGTCACAGTTGTTCCATTTGCATCCAATACGGTCTGAATATTCTCCCTGGTCCTCCTTTTATTGTTACTGTATTTACAGAAAGATTTTTTGTTGCCTATCACAGAATTGGCCAATTTAAGCACTAGTTGGGCCTTAGCCATCCTGATTTTTTCTCTGCATGATCTCACTTCCTCCCTGTAGTCCACCCAAGATGCCTGTCCCCTCTTCCAAAGCTCATAGATGTTCCTCTTCTTTTTGATGTCCCTCAAGATCTTCCTGCTCAATCAAGATGATTTTTTCCCCCTGCCGGCTCCTTTTCCAGAACATGGGGAAGGCTTGCTCCTGAGCTGCTAAGATTTCCTTTTTGAAGAGCTCCCAGCCCTTGTGGGCTCCCTTGCCTTTAAGGACTGTCTCCCATGTGACTTTGCCAACTAGCCTTCTGAACAGTCCAAAGTCTGCCCTCTGGAAGTTTAATGTGACTGTTCTGTTCCCCATCACCTCTCCTACCCTTCCTGTCCCACCTGAAGAGTTTATACCCCACCATATCTGCACTCCAGTTATACGAGTCGTCCCAGCACATTTCCGTGGTAGCAACTATATCATAGCCTCCTTGCCTTACAATAACTTCCAACTCCTCCTGCTTATTGCCCATGCTGCATGCATTGGTATGAATGCACTTCAGCTGGGCTGGTGAGCCCTCAGCCCTCATAAAGAGAATAGAGTTCATTCCCAATTGACTCATCGTAACAGTAACAAGAACAAACAAAACAACATGTCAATAAATTATTATAATTGCATTCAAATTGCTGGTTTTCCCTGAAGTTACCTCACTATAGCTATTTACTATGAACATCTTATCTACAGGTTCTTAAATTTAGAAAAAAAAAAGTAGGAACGTAGATATAAAGCTGCACAACACACATTTTGGGGAAAAATAGATTCAATCTGTATTTGTTTTAGCCTCTGTGGGATACTGAGACACTTGTGAAAGCCCAAAAGGCGTATGGAGCTTCAAGGATTCATAGGATTTAAATGAGTTGCTGTGGGGTAAATCAAGTATGCAGGAGACCTCCCAGGATTCCACTGTCTAATTAAAGGGAGATTTTTTCTTGATCATCCTTGTGTAAATATATAATAAGCCATCAGACTAGAATCATTCTGTTTACACATTATCTGCCAGTCAGGAAGATCAATGATGAGAGCAAACACTTCATGTTTATCTGATGAATATGTTGCAGATCATCTAACAGATTTCTTTATGAAGACTTGAATCTTCATATGCAGACTGGGAAGCCTGGAGAAATTTTGAATTCTCTTAAGATGCCATTATCGACAGGGTGGTAGATGCTCAAGTGTAATAGCTCTAGGAAGCTTAATTTTTGGACATAATAAACTATTTTATTCTTCATGTAGGACTCTCATTGTTGTAGTCGTGATTCTTTCCAGAATCAGAGATATAAAAAGTATTCCTTTATGCACTACTATAAACATAATAAAGACTTTAGCATTGTATTTTCACACATGATTCTATCGGCACCAGCCATTGGACTAAATGAAAGCAGACCACTCTCTAGTCTCATAATGAGAGAAAGCAAAGTGATTTTACAGTGGCAGAGTAGTAGGATTTGTTCTGAAACAGCTCCGTAGTTTAAAAATGACATTCATTTCATAAGTCATCAGAACTGTATAGAGTGGAATATTTTCCTGTGTTTTAAAATACAGCCTTTAAACCATTTAGAAAAAAAACAAAACCCAAAAATACTAAAGGCTTTTGGGATAGGTCAGGAAGCTAACAGATGTAATGGAAATTTTATAAATGGTCATATCACATTTCTTATTTTGGAGGCCTTGCTGTACATAGAGCTACAAACAGCTAATATTCATTTGCTTTTGATGGATTCTCCAATTGCCTTCCTATTTCACTTTATTGGTTCAAATTTATTTCTTAGTTTATCATCATCATTAGACTTCAAGCTGGTTCATGATATTCTTACTTGGTTTTTTATATTCCTTTTTTCATATAAACAGGAGGTTTTCACTTCCACAGAACAGGCAAAAGATTCTCAAAGGCATACAAATAATAATAATAATAATAAAAAAAGTAAACGAGGCATCTTTTGAACAAGCTACAAAAGATTATATGAAGTATGAATGATGCTAATTAGATCCTGGAACTTTAAAAGAGTTTCAAACTTCTTGAACTTCTAAAAGCAAGATAAACTCCTTTCTTCTTAGTTAACCTTTTAACCTTCACTGATCTCTCTTTATTGTCTGCCTGTAACCACAGACATAGGCCCAGATGAATATACACAGTATTTAGCACGTTTACTGGGAAGAACTGCCAATTCTTTGATGTACATTATTCTTAAATTCTTTGCTTTGGCATTAGAAAATGTGATTCTTACACTAAATCTCTACTCTAAGCCTATACGTCTTGCTTTGTTTTGGTAGAGAGGCTCAACTAAAACAAAGAACTGTTATTAATGAGGAAATTTCCTCAAAGGGTGTGAGCTTCTACATTAATACCTTCCAATAAAAGAGGAGGTACACTCACCTATTTTTATGTGCACAATTACCAACTTGCCAGCCTTGCATCTGTGCCTCGGAAGATCATGGAACAGATCCTCCTAGAAGCTATGCTAAGGCACATGGAGAACAGGGGGCAGATTCAAGACACTCAGCAAGGGTTCACCAAGGGCAAGTACTGCCTGACTAACCTAGTGGCCATCTATTATGAAGTGACTACATCAATGGGCAAGGGAAGACCTTTGAATGTCATTTATCTGGATTTCTGCAAGACCTTTGACAGGGTCTCCTCCAACATGCTTCTCTCTAAATTGGAGAGATACGGATTTGATGGGTGGACTGTTCAGTGGATAAGGAATTGTTTGGATGGTTGCATGCAGCAGGTAGTAGTCAATGGCTCAATCTCTATGAGGTCCATATAGAGACCAGTACTGTTTAATATCTTCACCAGTGACACAGACAGTGGGATTGAGTGCACCCCCAGCAAGTTTGAAGGTGGCACCAAGCTGAGGGATGTGGTTGATGTGCCTGAGGGACACCATGTCATGTAGAGGCATCTGGACAAGATCAAGAAGTGAGCCCACGCAAACCTCACGAGGATTAACATGGGAAGTGTAAGGTCCTGCAGTTGGGTCAGGGCAACCCCCAGTATCAGTATAGGCTGGGGGATGAAGGGATGGAGAGAAGCACCATGGAGAAGGACTTGGGCGTATTAGTCAATGAAAAGTTGGACATGAGCCATCAATCTGAGCTTACAGCCCAGAAATCCAACCATATCCTGGGCTACTTCTAAAGAATTGTGGCCAGCAGGTTGAGGCAGGTGATTCTATCCCACCTGGAGTACTGTGTCCAGCTCTGGAGCCCTCAGCACAGGAAATACATGGACCTGTTGACGTAGGTTCAGAGGAGAGCCACAAAAATGATCAGAGGGATTGAACATCTCTCCTGTGAAGGACTGCTAAGAGAGTTGTTCAGTCTCGAGGAGAGGAGGCTCCAGTGAAGACCTTATTGTGACCTTTCAATACTCAAAGGTATTGCACCCTTTCAACCCTCAGGAGGGGTTTATAGGAATGATGGGGACAGATTTTTTAGAAGAACCTCCAGTGATAGGACAAGGTGTATATTTTTAAACTAAAAGAGAGTTGATTTAGACTAGATACAAGGAGGAATTTTTTTTACAATAAGGGTTAAGAAGATGTAGAGTTTTCTTACAATATTATGCAGGACAATTTTTTTCCATCTCAAAATATGGCTGAGTGTATTTGTTAACAATGTAGGGTGTAACTCATACTCTTGGAACTTAATACAGAAGATGTTCTTGAAAATTCTCTGAATTTCAAGCACAGTCTTCTACAATGCCATTCATTTCCTGACCCTCTAACCTCTAGTGTTCCTCTCGACTGTGCCTCCTTTTGTGACTTCTTGCCACTGTGACATGTTGAGCCAAATTTAACACACTCTTGTAGCTCACCATTTTCGGCATGGGATCTCATACTACCTACATATCCAATTGATTGAGTAAAAGTATCCTCTTCTTGCCTTTGGAATTCCAGTTCTCATTTTCTGGTCTGAAAGTGTCTCCTGAAATCCCTATATTCTTAGCAGACTCCTCATGAATGAGTAGTACTGGTGAAAGCTGTACCTCTTCAGATGATTCCTCATGGCACTAAATTGTGCTAAGCTCTATAAACTACTGATTAACCTTCTCTTCAGATTTTCATTTTACTGTAGGCTTTTCTGGTACCTCAGTATGGAATCTGGTCTTTTGTGCTTACAGATTTGATTCAAACAAGCCTCATGTTTCAATACAGGACTCATAAAAGAAGATATTTAACAATAGTATTGATTTATACTAAAGATTTTCATTCATTTTCTTTAATAACTTCCACAAGCTACCAAAAGTCACAGCATGTATTTCAATTTTCTTATTCACTACTTTTATGTTTAACTAGCAAGATAACCCATCATGACTGCTAGATTTAGCCTCAAGCAAGTCACACCTTCTATCTCTTTGTACATGTGCTATCAGCATCAAAAGGGACACTGGGTTATTCCACCACTTCATATTCATGAGGAAGGAAACCATGATGAGGGGACTAAAACAGAAACCCTAAGAGATTCAGACCAAGTTCAGTTTAGCAATTTTTCAGACAAAGTCAGGCATTTGTCTACCTATCTTTAAATATTGTTGGCAGCTGGTCACAAGTGGTGTTCCTCAGGGCTCAGTTTTGAAGCTGACTCTGTTTAATACTTTTATCAATGACCTGTATGAGAGGACTGAGTGCAGCCTCAGTAAGTTTGCAGAAGACATCAGGTTAGGTGGAGCGTTGATCTGCTTGAGGGAAGGAAGAGTCTACAGAGAAATCTGGAAAGGCTGAAAGAATGGGCTTTGGCCAATTGGATTAGGTTAGCTGAGGCTAAGTGTCGAGTCTTGCACTTTAGTCACAAGAACTCTATTATGACCCATCTCCGACTGACCTACTCATCAGGACGGTGGGAGGAGGGAATATGGTTCTTTTGTATATTTGTGCGGCAATCCAGAGTGACTGACAAATCACCCTCAGGGTATATGCAAATCCAGTATTTACTTTGGACACATTAAAGAGTGAAACAGATCTCAATCTGCAGCTTACCACAACAATGGCTTGGGTATAACCAAATGTGTCTTCTCAAAGTCATGAAACAGATCTCAATCTGTACCTTTAATATGGTCGAAGTTTCTCACAGTTTACAACAAGAGCTCGGATATGATCTCATTTACCCAAAAGTGCTAAGGAAAAGAAAAAAAGAAAAATGTGTGGTACAGTAAGAGGAAAGAATAAAAAGGGTATAAGGCAGAAAGAGAAAGGAAGAAGAGAAGTACCAGGGAAGAAGAAAAATAATCCCCATCCCAATGGATGTGAATACCAGTGTCTCAGAAAACGCTTTCCACAGAGAAGCAGACTTGTGTGCATGCATTTCTTGGCAGGGCTTATTCATAGAGTGAGGTCTGTGCCCTACTAGCATGTAAGATGTAGTCTCACTGTGCCTGCATTTTTCTCTGTGTGGAAAGCAGAAGGCAAGGAAGGGGAGGGCAGACACTGCCTGCTCCCACACCTGCCCGTCACCTCTTGCTTTGTTAACTAGGAACTGCACAAAGCCCACAGGAGCACACAGACTTGCACCGAGACAGTGTTTAAGACAAAGAGATACAAGTGAGTAAGTTCATCTTTACAAACATTATGCATTGTTCCAGGCTTGGGGATGAGTGGTGGGAAAGCTGCCCAGCAGAAAAGGACATAAGTGGTTGGTAAATAGCTGGTTGAATATGAGCCAGCAGTGTGTCTAGGCAGCAAGAAGACCAAGAGGATCCTGGCCTGTATCAGAAATATTGTGGCCAACGGGACCAGGAAAGTGATTATACCCATTGTACTCAGCACTGGTGAGATCATACCTCAAATACTGCATTCAGTTTTGGGCCCCTCACTACAAGAAAGACATTGAGGTGCTGCAGCGTATCCAAAGGAGGGCAATGAAGTTTGTGAAGGGTCTAGTGCACAGCTATTAAGAGGAATGGCTGCGGGAACAGGGGCTGATTCATCTGGAATAAAGGAGGCTGAGGGGACACCTTGTCGCTCTCTGCAACTACCTGAAAGGAGGTTGTAATGAGGCAGGTGTTGGTCTCTTCTCCCAAGTAACAAGTAATAGAATGAGAGGAAATGGCCTCAAGTTGTATCAGGGGAAATTTAGATTAGATATTAGGAAAAAATTCTTCTCTGCTGTAAAGCATCAGAACAAGCTGCCCAGGGAAGCGGTTAAGTCACCTTCCCTGGAGGTGCTTAAAAGACATGTAGACGTGGTTTAGTGGTGAAGTTGGCAGTGTTAGGTTTACAGCTGGACTTGATGACCTTCAAGGTCTTTTCCCACTTAAATGGTTCTATGATTTTACAATTCTATGAACTATGAGTTATATTTAAGACCTAACAGGAACCAGTGAGCAACATGATAAAAAAGCAGATCCTGAAGGAACTTAAAATAGAGTTGAATAATTTAGAATGTTGAGAATGACACAAAGTAATTGAAAACTGATATTAAAACATAAAACATTTGACCCTAGACTTTCATCTTGCTGTGTGTGATAATATCCTAAATTAAAAAATTAATTTTACATTTCATATTATGCAGTTTAAGTTAGCTGCTGACTTCTAAATATGAAGAATTTATTTAAGATTAACATTTAAGATTATTATTTAAGATTATTCCACAACTGTTTACTTAAGTCTTTCTTGTATCATCCTGCTACCAGCTACTGTCAGACAGAATATGTGGGAACATTTTACAGAGAAGAAGGCCTGGATGCTGTGGGACTGATTGATACTGAGCAATTCTAACAAGACCTTGAAACAGAGAGCTGAAAGATAAACAAAGGCCAGCTGAAAGGAGTACAAGAGCTAGTTCAGTGGGAACGAGCACCAGCTGAAAGAAAAACAATTCAAGAGAGCTAGCAACATAGTTAATTTTAGTGTAACTTGGTTTCTTAGCATGTGCAGTAGTTTAGCCAATAATATGTTAGTAATAGCTTTATGGACAGCTACCTTTAACCGATAATACACTGTAGATACGGTCATGGGCACCCAGTAATGTAATCAAAAAGGATTTATAAAGAAACAGCTAAGCTCAATAAATTGAACACTCGCTGATCCAGGCCTTCTTCTCTGTAAAATGTTCCCACAATTCCCCATCTTTGTTTTTTTCTTTCGACTAAGGCATTCAGGTGAAACATGATTGACTTGATGTTGTATACACTGTAACACACAGGATAATTGTTAAAGCAATTAACACTATTAAAAATAACATTCCTCCCTTAATCAACAGTTCTCATACCCATCCTGTAATATATACATTCTTTCAAGAATCGATCACCCAGGGACATCCTTTAACTATCACCCATAGGATACGAGCATCTCTAATATAAAAATCCTCCTCATTCTTGTCAACTGCTTTTGTGGCTGGGGTTTAACAGTTGTCACACAGTAACATGAGCTTGATCTACCTCGCAGGTGCCCAAAGTGGTCCTGTATCTGTTAAAACACAAGCATAACCTCGTCCCCATGTTAATAGCTTATACAGACCTGTCCATTGCCCATAGTAACTGTTTTTCAATAGCAATTTCACTTTGACTTGTACTTGCTCTAATTTTGACTACATAGTTTGTATATGCTTCAACATCGGCACAATTTATATATACATTGTAATTACATTCACAGAACAAAAGATTAAATATTTATTTTAAAGTTTTACAATAATTTTATTATGAAGGAAAGTGAGGAATAATGACATAGAGCATGAAACTTTTGACATCTCCATTCTGATTACAGCTTTTCTTCATGTGCTTTCAGAAGTCTATGAGGATAAAAAAAAAATCAACTTTGAGCTCACACAGATGTTTTCAGAAATAGAAGATATATGTCTAGAGAACTCATTGTGAGCCAAGCACAGAGGGCACACTCTGACCCAGAGAGTCAGATAAACTACAGATGCAGGAGAAAATATGACTGCAAGGTATTTGGTATTATTATTTAATTATAACTCCTGCCAACAGAATCCTAATCTTCCTAAAATTGAATAATTTTGGCTTATATTCATATTGCTAGAATGATTTAATTATACACTGTAAAAGCTGCTTGTATAAAACACTGTTGTAGACTTTCTTTATTCAGGTAGCTTCCAGCTCCCTGTAACAGCACAAAAACACATGCAAAAGGATCCCAATTAACCAACCTTCACAGCTATAGGAGTAATAGCCTCTTTGCTCTATGTTGGTGTCCCAGCTAGAGGGATAGAGATTGGAGAAAAATTCTGTGGTGCATCTTGCAGCCACCAATCTGGTCAGAGTTTATCACGGTCACTTCCAGCTCTTGAGGGCAGGCTTCCCTCCAATAGAAGTTACACTTGTGCAAACCTGGGTATCTGTGAGACAGGATGTGACTGATTTTGCACTAAGACTCAGGAACCAAACGAGGTCTGATGTTCACTGGTACAGCTATCTCTGAGAGACTGCATTTTTGAGCCTGTGTCACGACTTTCACAGAGATTGTCTATAGGATCTCGAGTTTCTCCGGGGAAGTAAAGTCAATATATGTATATTTTGTATATGCATAAACAAAATAAAATACAGTCCTTTCCTGTATATATTTTCCTGTCTAAGGGAAAGGATAATAAAAGTCTGTTTTCTACAGTACGTAGAATTTTGTTTGTTATGTGACTAAAAGGAATATATAATCATATGATCATAGAATCATAGTATGTCCTATGAGTTGGAAGGGTACCATAAATATCATCAAATCCAACTCCCGTCCCTGCATATGACAACCCCAACATTCACACCACATGTCTGAAGGCATTGCCCAAATGCTTCCTGAATATTGTCAGGCTTGGCACTGTTATTGGTTCCCTAGGGAACCTGCCCAGTGCTCCACCACTATCTAGGTGAAGAACTATTTTGTAATGTCTAACCTAAAACTCCCCTGGCATATCTCAGTTTTTAGACTATCTGAAGATTCCATTATACTATTCCGGTATTAATTACAACATGTCAATGTACCTTGAAAGTACACAAAGCAACAAAAAAATTGATATAATTTGGTGTTACTGACTTGGTCAATTTAATGCTGGTTTTAATTATCATGAGTACATGACTGCCTTTATCACTTTCAATTCAGGGAAGGAACCGCTGCAATAGACCTGGAGTCACAGTGCTTATCTGACTACAGTTAGAACACTATTTAACATTTTGGCCAGCAATACAAGCATCTTAGTAAAACCGGACGCTCAGAATTATCTCTCTCTTGAATAAGTGCTTACATATACTTGCATATATAAAACACAAATGTACAATACATATATTTGTATATACATATACTTGCATATGCATAAACCATATATATCAATATCGATGCGTATCTAGGTAAGTATGACACTTTAAAAAAAATAAACAATCTTGAATACACTGAGGACATTTCAGATTTGAAAACTTCATTTGGAAAGTTACAAGTAAGTATCCAGATGTCACATTCAATAAGTATTCAGATGTCACTGGTAATGTTTGGCAAGTTTACAAACTTCACAGGTACTACAGTTTCAGTGAAAAAAAGGAGACATATCAAGGAATGTTGTAGTAGCATAATCTACTTCTTTGATTATCTCTATGATGATTTAGCCCTGCTGTTCCACTATATCTAATCCATAAAAAAAAAATAAAATAAAATAATAAACCTGCGTTTAATCTTTTTTGAATTTAGGAAAAATTTTGATCATTCTATCTGGTAACACTTTTGTCATTAGAATTTGAACTGTGAGAATGCTTAGCTAAAGGGACAGTATAAACATTAAAAAAAAAGAAGAAAAAAGAAAGAAGAAAACATGTGTTTACAGTTTGTATAAAGCATAAACACCATATGAGCCCTCTTATGCCAGGTGGAATTTTTGAAGAGGAAGGAAATCTGAAATGATTGAAATGATTGCTCTAGGTGGGATGGTAGCCTTCACATAATGGGTGTCAAATTAACTTTTATTCAATCAAATGTCGTTGTCCTACAGAAAACTGATCATTTATATGCTTCCCGAGGCAAGTAGTATCAGTGACCTCAGTAGGAGCAGTGAAAAGGTTAAAGTTATATGACAGGAATATGAGAATGTCTGCTGCACTGAGAGCAAAAGTACTTCGTAGATTCAGTATTTTACAGTTGGCCGAATGCATGAACCTCAAAATCAATTTCAGACCAACATTTTTGACTCATATGTTCCAAAACTCATAGTCAGAAGAGAAAAAAAGTACCAAAAGTTCTGATTATTACAAATCCTGCAACACCTAAGGCTTTCTGCTTACTGATAGATATTCAGCCTTCCTGAAAATCAGAAAATACGTCATCCCTGATGCATGCGAGATTTTGGGGTTTTTTTTAATGGTATATTTTTGAAACAATACACAACATGTTTTGAATTATCAGAAGGCAGCTGAAAAAAATCCACTGCCCTTTATCTCAGCCCTTCTTCCTTCTCATTTTAATATTTTAATAAACCAGACTCATTTAGAGACCAGTGAAGAATGTGGAATTTACAAGGACTTCTCTGTACTTACAATGCCACATCTTCACACTCTGGCAGCTCAGTACCATTCTTCAGAAATAAGACAGTAAAGTCAGATTGATTTTCTTTTTTTTAATTGCATCCCTGCCAAGACACTGTTGGGAAGAAAACAAAGGTATGGACTCAGGCTTTTTTAGATGCACTGACACAAGCTTATTTGTCAGAAATCAAATCTCCAGTGAACAGCTTGCTGTTCCAAGACTTTGATAATAACATCGAATTGATGTTGCATTGGTGTGCACTGAGACAGCAAAGAACACTGCAAAGATATTTGGAAAAGTACAGCAAAGGACAGAAAGAGAAGAGGAAAGAAAGCTGATGTTTTTAAAAAGCTTAAAGACAAATGTGTAATAGTTTTCAAGATATACCGTTGAGCAATATGCTTTATCGGGCATAATGCAGCAAAAGTAATCTGAGAAAGGCTATACCGTTGATTTGTTTCTTCAAAAAGTTTAACTTTCTCTCCATAGGATAGGATTTCAAGGCATTAAGGAAATACTTGACATTCAGGAACAAGGTTAAAAAAAATCACCATTGGCTGCATTTCAAGCAAGATGTTTTCATCTCTACACAGGCAAAAAAAGGTATCTGTTAGCAAGAGTTGCTTTGGTGGGAAGGAATGACTAGAGCATTTAATTATTGATAGAATTTTGAATCGGAGAGGTATATTTTTCAGTTTCTTAAATATGATTCTGATAGCAGGAGAATCTTACCAGTCTTGAGAGCACTAGAAAGCCAAATGCCATGTCCGCTAGCTGCTAGCATTTATGTAATACATAATAATTTCCAAATATATTTCACATTCTTCCTCTACCTAGTATCCTCTGTCCTTTTAGAAAATGGGTACATCTACATAGGAGAACTGACACTGTCATCTCTGCATTTTCAAAAGTATTCCATAAGTACCAGGACATATTTCTAGACCGCTAGACTTTTACCTCTCATCTGCTTTGAAATTTTGCTGCTGCTAGTTAAAAACACCAGTGTAAATGAGTTAGAGAAAAACAAGCCAGGGAAAATATCATTACTCTTGACAATTTCCACTGAAGATTACAACTGCAATTGTGACTTTCCGTACACGTTATTGTATGCAATATCCATGACATATTTTATGCCTCAAAAATCCCTACAGCACTTAATCGTGGGTGAGGGAGGAGCAAAGAGACCGTAGCCCAGATGTGGAAGAATCAAAGGCGATAAGGAGTATCATACCTCATTGCTTTCATCTGCCTACTTCACACTCCTCCTTTTCCCCGCTTTCATTCTGCAAGTGCCTCTTGTTAGACAGTGTATACTAGACAATGCTTATTTTAATACCAGTAATTTATGACAACAATATGTCCTTCTTGTAGCTGAGGGACTCATTGTTTCTATGAAGGAAATATTTTTGTATTGCAAAAGTAAATTTCCCACTAAGTGTATGTGTCTATTCCAACTAGTGGAGTAAACATAGATCTACATGCATATCAACAACACACTCGTAACTGGTGGCTTAATCCAGGTAGGTATAATTTTCTCAGCCCCCTACCACAGACATGATAACTGCCTAAGCAAGGAGAGGTAGAGCTATAAGTTAACAAAAATAAATATTTAGGAGATGTCATCTAGGACATTGAGAGCTTTCACATGCTTACACAAGGAGTTCAAACATGTGACAGTATTGCAGGTATGATCGCTTTAACCTATGAAAATAAATCGCAGCAGATTTTTAAAAAATAAAAAGTCAGCAGATGAGTAGTTGACCTCAAACAAATCAAAGATCAACTAAGAAAAACCAAATTCACAATAAATACTTTAAAAAATGTAATGCTAGTTGAAAGTGGACTGTGTGACCTTAAGACTTGAAAGATGACTGCAGTTCACATTTATCTGGTCTCTCAAATTTTGTTTCCACTTCTGTGTTTATGAAAGTATAATGGATCTTTGCCATTTTGTTTTACAACACTGCCACTAAAATTCATAACAATACAGGGAATATCTGCTAAATGTGACCCATACTTTTCTCACAATCTCTACTTCAATGTGATACAAAGTCAAAATCATAGCATTCATAAGCCAGTAAATGGAGGTCCTGCATAACAAAGTCCTGGGGCGGAAACAGGTTTATGATCTTTCTGACTATGGAAAAATAGCACTTAATAAATAATAAAAAAAAGTATGTTTTAGTGTTTACCTACTTATATGCTTCTTTTTCTTTCTGGAACAAATATTCCCTGACTGCATGGTTTGGTTTGGTTTTGGGGTTTTGTTTGTTTGTTTGGTTGTTTTTTTTTATATATATAGATGTAGTTCTTCCTCTTTCTCAAACTCATTAAAACTTCATTGATTCAGGAAAATTATCAGGTCACCCAAGTGGTGGAAGAACTATGCCAGACACAAGATATGGCTTTTCACTCAGGGAGCTTATCGTTGTTGATATAAACCTGAAAAGATGAGATGCTCATGTGGGGTTGAAACAATCTAGGAAATCAGATCCAAACATAAGTGTACAAAATTGCTCAAATTGTTTAAATCTGATTAAGTAAAGATTTTGTTTGGTGCTGATTACATATCTATTTTGATATGTAAGTTAGTAGACACATACCAATAAAGAGAAACAAGGACAAGAAATAGGTGCCTAATGATTAAGAAAATAGGATTAATCTGCACTGGAAAGAAATTCAGCTTGTTTTTCACACCAAATCTAGATTTCGTAAAATGAGAACCACACTCAATATCTCAACCTTTGTTAAAAAACTTAGCTTCCAGACCTGTTGGCATAAAATTCATTCATAGTGCATCAAGCAGTTCTATAAAACAAGATGCATTGCTAAAAGGTAAACAAAAATATTCTTCCCATCTTTAACTTTGATATGATTTGTTGGAATAACTTAACACTCTCTTAAAAATGGTACCTGGAAATTACCTTCAATCTAAGACTAATACTGAACTCTACAGAGAACATGAAGTAATTCTTTCCTCTATTGATTTACGTAGCTTTTCAGCACAAATAAAAAGGGAAACAAAACTCAGTCTCAATTGAAACATCTCCAAATACTAAATTTCTTAGTTCAGATGAGAAAATGTTTCAGTTTTTGAGTCACTGTCATATTTTGAGTAGGCCAGAGCACTGTTCTACAAGTTAGTAGGACATAGAAGAGACCCAGAAACTTTTTTAAGGTAAATAGGATCTCATCTTCATGATCAAGGCTTGTTTCCTTAGATTTTTATAGATTTCTTGAGAAGAAATCCATTTAGCCACATTCAGAGATATCTATGATTTAGTCATGTAGGTCCATATTTTCTCTTATTTCTAATAAATTATCATCTAGCTATCATGTAACGTTTCTTTATATCACAGACAAATGCTCTCTCCACAGACAAATGCAGGATCTTAGTGTTTGCGCACGTTTTTTTTTTTCACCTGGGTATTTTGTAGTATCATCTCTCTCCTTGAAAGGACATGCATCCAGTAATATTAAGCTGTGATCCTACAAGGAATCTGAGTGGAAAACACTGTCCTTGCCTACAAGTATTTTTTCTGTTGGTCCACAGAGCCCGCCTGTGGCAAACTGTGATTAATTAGCACAAAAACTGATAAATAATTGGCATTCAGAGTTTTGTTTTCATCAAATTAATTCCTGTGTAGTACAAATTTTCAATTTAGTCTATTGCTTTTCCATCTTTGTATGCCTGTCTAGAGATTTTTGAAACTATTTAAAAGCCTCAGCAGTTGCTGCAGGACTGTGGCACCCATCTTCACAAACATTTACTGACAGTCTCATCTTCAGCATCATTAGCAAAACCTTGTTGTTGTAGCTCTGTAGACCTCGTCATTCAACAAAGGAAATGATAAGGTAACATA
Source organism: Phaenicophaeus curvirostris (assembly GCF_032191515.1). Taxonomy (NCBI): domain Eukaryota; kingdom Metazoa; phylum Chordata; class Aves; order Cuculiformes; family Cuculidae; genus Phaenicophaeus; species Phaenicophaeus curvirostris. The sequence goes on along the minus strand of NC_091394.1, from coordinate 27,248,648 downwards.
TACATTTCATATTGATTTTAATGAGAATTGGATGAGACCTTGATAATGGTTAAAGTCCCATTCTCATTACATACTTTGCAATGGAGTTCAGCCAGTTTCCTTCCTTTATTGACTTACACGGATTTTAAGATACAGTTTAAACATGAGTCACAACAGATGACTGGTAAGGTAATTTTCACAATGCATCTTAGTTTTTTTGGCAGACACCAGCCACCCTGATATATATTTCCTAGATAGTACCTCACAATTATGTTAAAGACTGACGCAAAGTCTAATGCAGTAACTAAGATGCTTTTCATTGACTTCATTTTTAAACAGGGTAAAAAAGATGACTCTGTGAACTATTGACCTGTCAGCCTCACTTCTGTGCCTGGGAAGATCATAGAACAGATCCTTCTAGAAGTGATGCTAAAGCACATGGAGGACATAGAGTGGATTAATGGCAGCCATCACGTCTTCACCAGGGGCAAATCCAATTTAGAGGCTTTCTATGATGGGGTAACCACAGCAGTGGACATGGGTAAACCGATGGATGTGATTTATCTAGATGTCTGCAAAGCCATTGACATTGTCCCCCACAACATCCTTCTCTCTAAATATGACATATGGAGAGATATGGATTTGATGGGTGGATGGTACGGCAGATAAGAAACTGGTAGGATGGTTGTATTCAGAGAGTAGTGTTTAATGGCTCAAAGTCCAGATGGAGATCCATGACTAGTGGTGTCCCTCAAGGATCCATACTGGAACCAGTGCACCCTCAGCAAGTTTTAAGATGACACCAAGCTGAGTGGTGTAATTGCCACACTAGAAGGACAGGATGTCATCCAGAGGGACTTGGTGAGGTTGGAGAAGTAGGCCTGTGAGAACCTCATGCAGTTCAACAAGGACAAATGCAAGATCCTACACCTGGGTCAGGGCAATCCCTGATTTCAGCACATGATGGGGGATGATGTGATTGAAAGCTGCCTTGTAGCTTTCACCCTTGGGGGTGCTGGTTGATGAGAAGCTCGACAAAAGACAGCAATATGTGTTCACAGCCCAGAAGGCTGCATAAAAAGAAGAGTGGCCAGCAGGTCGAGGAAAGTGATTCTGCCCCTCTATTCCTCACTTGTGATACCTCATCTGGAGTACTGTGTCCAGTTCTGGAATCCTTAACTTAAGAAGGATATGGAACTGTTGGAATGGGTCCAGAGGAGGGCTATAAAAATTATCGGAGGGCTATAAAAATTTTCAGAGGGCTGAAGCACCTTCCAAATGAGTACAGGCTGAGAGAGTTGGGCTTGTTCAGCCTGGAGAAGAGAAGGCTACGAGGAGATCATCCAGTACCTGAAGGAGGCGTACGAGAAAGTTGGAGAGGGACTATTCATAAAGGCTTGTAGTGATAGGATGAGGGCCAACGGGTATAAACTGGAGAGGGGCAGATTTAGGCTTGATATAAGGAAGAATTTCTTCACCATGGGAGTGGTGAGACACTGGAACAGGTTGCCAAGGGAAGTTGCGGATGCCCCATCCCTGGAGGTGTTCAAGACAAGGTTGCATGGGGCCTTTAGCAGCGTGATCTAGTGGGAAGTCCCCTGCTCGTGGCAGGGGAGTTGGAACTAGATGATCTTTAAGATCCCTTCCAACCCACAGTATTCTATGATTCTGTGATTCTATGATGCTATGATTCTATTATTAGGGCCTGAAATAGGTTTATAATCTCTTTCAGGGTCTTTTGTCATCTTTTTGTGATCTGGTTTTTGAGATCTTATAAGAACTTCCAAGCATGAATATGAGGTAAATGCCTAAAAAAAAACATATGACAGCGCACTCTTACAAACTAACCATAACATTATATTTAGAGACAAGTATAGCGTATCCCACTCCACTGAATGATGGAAGAAAATGATGCCATTTCTATATTTGGAAATACCTTAATTTGATTTTTCCCAGGTTTTGTTTTTCTGTTAATTTTTGTCAGTTAAAAGGTCTGAATAGTGTAATTATCGAAGTGGAAAGTGTGTTTAATCACTTTTCAAAGAGTGAAGTGAGCTTGATGGATTTCTTTAATTAAGCTTTCCAGATGATTCAGACAATATAAATGTTTTTTGAAACTTTCCTCTATTATGTTCTGCAGCAGGTAAGTTAGGTCAGTAAACATTTCCAGAGCTTGAATTAAGAGGGCAATATATCACTTTATAAATCATAAAAGGAAAAGACTTACTATACAAGGAAATAGATTTGTGCAGCCATCTTATTATCTCTTTAATAGATTATATTCCTATCTCCAACAAGATGAGCTAACCTCAAGGATTTTTCTTACTAGTAAAAAATCTCAAAAATAATGAGAAACACCATTTAGATGACAAAACTGGGAAGAAAAGAAAAAGAAAAATAATCCAAATATAGTTCTGAAAGAAGAAGTCTAAAAATCACTGGGTCCTTTAAAAAACAAATTTCAAAATATTTTTGCATTTTCTTGAACAAAGCTTATATTTATCAGTGAAAATTGGAGTAGATATCATTTTGTCATCATCCAGCCTAATTTGGCCCGGTGGAACGTGACAACAGGAAGTGTATTAGTACTATTATGTGGATATTATACACCAGCTGTCTACTCAATAAGTGTCCAGCACAAAATATTGAACTCTGACTTGTCATTTACCATGAGAGATCTATGACTACAGCCAAGGTTCTTTCCCTGATCCTTTATTTGATTTTTTTAATGTGAAGTATATTGTTTTAGACTTTGACACTGATATTGTACTCAACTGAGAAGCTTGGGGTTAAAATACATGATTGAAGTTTTGGAGAAAGAGGAATACACAGCTCTCAATTGGTTTTAGTAGGTACAAAACCAGAGCAGTAAGTGATAAATGCATATATTTGAATAGAACTTAGAATAAAGAACCACCGCATGAACCTCTTCATTTACTTGAAAAATATTTTAATGATAAAATGTAACATATACAAGGTATGTATCTCAAGCATTTTTTAAGACCACTTAAAAAATCAGTGCAGTGTGTACTGTCATGGGACTAGTAATTATCTCTAAATGGGTTAACAAAAAAAAAATACAGGAAATCATAGACAGTAATACAGAAGAAGGAATAATTTCTAGCAATTTATTTATGAGATAATTAAATCTCTTTTTCTGCTTGTGTAGTTTGTGAGCAGACAATAGTTTTCCCTAATTAATTGTTTATTCAAATGTATTCAACAAATGCCTTCGTGAAAATTTTGCTTTATAAATGCTGTGTCTTCAAGATGGACCCATTGATTCTGATTGACCAAATAAGTCAAAGTAAATTGTTTCTTTTCCCTGATTTAATGTCTCCACAAGACATGTTCTCTGAGAGAGTAAAATTCTTGGAAAATTTTCAGATAAATATAAGCTTTTATAGTCGCACTGAAATGAGTTTTTATATACAGAGAGATAACATCTAACATTTGACTTTCGAAGGCACATGTAAGCTTTTGGAAACTTTGCTTGCTGATATGTTACTGCAATAACAACAAAAAAATAATTAATATCTGAGGTTTTTTTTCTCTGTCTTTTTCTGAGTATTGCAGAATATTCTCTCTTTTTCAAGACCATATTAAAATTTTATCTTGAATTTCGGTACAAGAAAATAATGGCAAGAAGTCATCACATCACAAGAAGTCTTCCCTTTTGTTAATAGCACTGGTATAGCAAAAACACTGGGAAAAGACAATAAAAGAAGGATCACACCTGTATGCCTTTGACCAAGCCATCAGAAATAACCTGTAGTTTGATAAATAATTCGGATCTTATTATACTTTTCTTCATTATTCCACAGAGAAAAACACTGTAAAGACAGCTAAAACTAATACATTGTTGATTATGAAGAAGTGTTATTTTATTCTTGAAAAAGTTGTCTCAGATCAACAGAAAACAAATATAAAACAGATTAACAGTACTACAAATTAATTGCTACAAAATTACAATTACAATTAATTACAACAAAAGGAGCCATGTCTTTCACTATGAAAAATCTACTGTCCATACACCCCTGTGGGTCCTAGACTGGTTGATCAGTTTTTCTACCTAGTTATACACTTCATTATAAATGACATACATGATAGACACCTAATAGAACTAAAGCCACGGCATAGATTATTTTGTCATCAATATCTAATTAATACAAAAGAAAACTTTCTTACTATTTTCATATAGGTATGCAACATATATGGAGTGATCTTTTAATGTCAAAGAGATTTTTACTACTCTCTAGGCAAAAGGAAAGGGAATGAAAAAGCAAAGAATTACTTCCAAGAATTTATATCTTCCAAGACTCAGAGCAAGAAAAGCTTAAGTGTCTTTAAACATTTACCCTTTACTTCCAAAAATAATATATCATCTCTTCAAAGTAATGATCTTGCTCTTGACATACTCTAAGATAAAAAAAATATATCTACTGATAATTTCAGTATTTGCTCCTCTCATTCTTCCAGTTTGTTTCTTTTTTTTTCCTTCAGAATTCATAACCATGCTTTATCTGCTACTTTTTTGCTTTGTGGTTTTTTAAGTACTCAGAATTATTTTCCAGATGAAATTCTACATTCATTGAACTTAATGAGAAAAATTTAATAATTTCCTAAAATCCTACCTTCAAAGCATTTCAGGACATGAACGAAAATATTTGCCATTTGTCATTGAAAGTTTGATGTTAATCTGATCTAACACACTTCTGAGGAGATGCCTCCACATCTGTATCCTACAGTATTTGTTCAGAGGACTCATTTATTAAACTAATTTCACTGTAAAGATAATCAAGCAAAATAGTATAAAGAAGTATTTTCCCACAGTTTACAACTTTCTATTCTTGAAATAAAGATGGGTTTTACAGAATTACAAGAAGACGTATCACTTTCAGGGAGTGATGCAGATTGATTTGGAAAGTGTATATTCCTGAGATATTGCTGAGGAAAGTGTATATATACTGAGATATATCTCTATTACATTATGTGCCTTATTACCCAACTTCAGATTCCTTTGGTTTGAACAATCTCACTTTTGTCATCTTAATGCCACTCAGTAACATCCATATTTCCTTATCAGCAGCAATCTTCCGAAAATATCAACAAGTCCAAGATGCATGCAAACAATGTTTGTCGTGTCAGTCAGAGAGAGCAGTGAGTACTGAATATTTAAATTCTTTCGATAAATTTATAAATCCTGTTAACCAAGGTTCATTTATGCCTTTCTTTTTATCATCACTATTTTACTGTATTAAAACATAAATAGAAATATCTTGAAAACCAAGAGCCCAAATTGTCCATTAGCATGCAGCAGAATCAATCCAGGTCTAAAATATTTCTGTACAGCTGAGATGTATGGATATACTATTACTTTTTCATCATAAACTTGCCTCATTGATGCTATTTCTTTAAACTATTGTCATAAAAGCATTGCATAATTGTTTCTGAGAGAACTGTAAATTATTGTTTTAAAAATTATTCTGCTTGTTAAACTCAAACACAAACTGCCTTTTTTATTTTGGTTTGGTCTTACACATCTATTTAGAGAAGATTTCTTTCTGTGCTTTAGCACCCAAACATTGATTTGTCATTTAAAAACATATAACAATAGAAAATAAATCCAGTGAAAGCCCCTTAAACACTCTATTGTTTAGTCTTTCTATGATAAGTACAGTACTAAACTTATTGATTCAAGGTTAGCGCTTAGATAAATGGTTTGTTATACTGCTGGCAGTAGGTCAGTAAAATAAACAAATACAGGTTAAGTCATTCACTAACTTTAACAACGTCAATTTGTTTGCGTGCCAAACCTCCAAATCAAGCAAATGTGCATGCAAATAGCTCTATTAAATCTAATCTGGATTGAGAAGAGAAGATACTTATGGGCATAATGAAAATTGAATCTCTTTTTTAATTATCTGCATTGACATTTGTGAGGTACTGTTCCCTATGTTTTTATTAACAAAATTCTGCATAAAACCGGAGTGGCTACATACTTCATACCTCACTGACTATTATTAACTAGTTGTTATTATTAGATGGACTTCATGATAATTTGTTTTGCATATACACTGAAGCAATTTCAGGATCAGAATGAAAAAATCATGAGTTAGAAGATCTGTTGAGCTATAATTTAATCCAGGATCTCAGTGCCCATGAGATGGGGAAACTAACTCAAATATTTTTCCTGCATGAGTCACCTAACTCTTAATGTATATATGCTTACCAACTAACTACAGAGCATTTCAAAGACAGAGAATGGGCTTTCTAATTCTGCTTTGTTGAAATTTTCATTATGCACCTGTAATTAAATATTTATTGGATCAGAAATAGACTGAAGTAATGAAAATTACTGTAGCCTTGTAACAGGAGAGACCTGAGTTACAATTCCTTTTCCAATGAATGCTTATGGGTTTCATATTAAAGAATTTTGTATTAAGGTATTATTGAAGCAAAGGACTAGAGTGCAATTATTATTCCTGCCTAACCAGCAGGCAATAAAGTCATCTTTATACTTTTTCTGATTAAATGAATATTTAATTATTTCACGCCAAGCCAAAAACTTCAACAACAATATGCCCACACTTAATGCATTTCATAACTGTAAGTGTTTGACTATTCAACTCAACAATTACACAGTAGAAATAGGTGTTCATGGAAATGTGCATAGAAAACATGACTTGTGCTTCAGTCGTTTATGTTTGGAGAAGTGCTCTACAAATTGAGCTTCAGAAAAAAATCATTGGACATCACAAATTTTTCATAAGACAAACACTAAAACTTAGCAAATTTTAATAAATATAGCCCCCACAGAGAAAAGTACTTCTTGGCAGAAGGGTGTGCTGTTTTCTGGGAGATGCATGAATCCTGCACATAGGTAAACTTGAAAACTGTATTTCCATTAGTGATCTTGCCAACCAAGTGAACTTGGCAACCAAGTAATCTTGCCATCAAAGTGATCTTGCCTTTGGGATTACATTCAAGATCTCTCTGCCTTTTTAGTAATTTCCCTGGACAAGGTGGAAGGGATACTGTTTCATCTAAGCACCACAAGATCAAAACTTTGCAGAAAAGTGCTGTGTAACCTGATTTTAACAATCCTGTTCTTTTCCTTATGCCACATGACATGCTTCTTTGAAGAATAATAATACTGAACATTCACTGTCCTCATAAGCTCCAGATGCAACTTCACAGTAAGAAGGAAGGAAAGAAGGAAAGAAGGAAAGAAAGGAAGAAAGGAAGAAAGAAAGGAAGAAAGGAAGAAAGAAAGGAAGAAAGGAAAAAAGAAAGGAAGAAAGAAAGGAAGAAAAGAAGAAAGAAAGGAAGAAAGAAAGGAAGGAAGAAAGAAAGAAAAGGGATAAGTGCAAATGTCAAGATTTATAGAACAGATTGAATTCTTAATTATTCAAGTGATTGGAAAAAAAATCACAACAAAAAGCAATAACAGAAGCGATCTCTTTCACATGCATGTTCTACATTGCCGAGAAAAAAAATGTTGGTTATAGGACAGCTAGATAAAAATGAGGCAGTTATAGGACTGCAGTATATGAAACGTGCTACATAATGTTGACCTAAAAGTCCTTAAAGATAATCATGTTAATTCATGTTAGTGTTTCTGTGACCAAAAAAGGAGGAAAGCCACCACACCACACGGTCTCAATGAAAAGAGCAAAGGCAAACAAAGCATGCAGTGCTTCAGAAACTACGAAGTTTGCAATGCTTTAGAAACTGCAAAGCAAAGGAGATCATCTAGTAGGTGACTCAACAATTGATATAATGTGTTGAACTGTCAGTGCATGTCTTCCTAGAAATGGAAAGACATATGGATAACTAGCCCAGTGCTGAACCATAATACATCTTATTGAATATTGTGTGGCATTCTAACTGTTCTCAGTGTTAACAGTGTAATAGATTGTTAAAAGAGAAATTTCATTGTGTGAAGATCACCATTTCGTGAGGATAAAAGCTGTGGCCTTATCATTGTTTTCATGAAATCTGTGCTTAGATTTACAACACCACAACTGTTCCTTCTCCATATGAAAATAGGGAGAAATATTGTTGAGGATCAAGTCCCAGATGACGTGTCAACAGTGTCAACAGCAAACCTGTCTAATTTAGAAAAAAATCAAACCATGTAGTGTGGAGCCAGGTGGCGATTTGTTAACCAGAACCAATAAACACATTATTACCCTGGTAGGCAGGAGACCATGGGGTACAGAAGGGAGGAGACCGCAGGACCCTGGTTGTTGCTAAGAGCTGTAGATAACTGGGCTAAAACCAGACTTTGCAAGGTTGGAAAACAAGAAAGCATAACTGAGTTATTTGGGCAAGTGGAAAAGCACTGCCTCAATAGGGCAGGGGTATAAAAGGGATTGCTTGTGCTTAATAAAGGGATTTTGTTTGTCACCTTAAAACGGGGTCCTTGCCTCAATCACTACAATATAGAACACCTCATTTTGAGTGTTCTATCAAGTTTTATTTTCTTTTTATTTTTTATTCTGTATAAAAAACAGTACTATACGACTTCGCTTACAAAGAAAAGTGAAAAGAATGTAAGCCTTTGAATTAGACCTCAGTGAACATGAAATGGCTTGTAAGTCAGAGAGTTAATTGCATTTATGACAACTTCATGATATTTTTATACATATAAATTGGAAGAATTATTATCATTTGGGTTATGTTAGGTTAGCTGTACTCAGTTCTCTTGCTGCCAAAGGGATATAGTGTGAAATGAAATGTCTCCTAAAGCTTTTCTTCAGTACACAGATTAAATGAAGTATAATATATGATAATTACCTTTAGCAACAAAAATTATGTAAATTTTCAGTATCAGTACACTGTACACTGGTATTGGAGTCTTTGATGACAAATTATATTTTTTTTTAGTTTTATTCTGCCAGATCATAAGAGGACTATCTGGTATATCTGAAAGTTCAGGCTTCTACACTTACTTATGTGTAAACCATTCAAGATTGCAGCAGCAGGAAAAAATCATACATAACGAGAATATATCTAGTGACCTAAATTTTATTTTCCAAGTAAATCATTCCTAAACTAAATTTAATAGCTTCAGTTCCACAATGATACCAATATTTACGATTGCCTAGATGTTCTTACATAAGATTGCACAAAATATTAAAATTTTCCTCCACATTTTAAATTTTTTGCTGGTATTATATTTCTTGTCTAATAAAATTAAAATATCTTAAAACTCATCCTTCTACACAGTTTAGGAATTTTCACCACAGAACCACTGCTGCTTACAAAAACAGTATTTTTAATAACATATTGGTAAGAACCTGTAGACCTTAAGAGACTGAAAAACTAGGAGACTCCCTTGCTTACATCAGAAGCTAATCCCCATTCACCTACAGAGAAGTATTTAGCATGTGTCAGCCTAACGGCCTTTTCAGAACACAGATCACAATATCATGGCCAGCTGATAAAAATATACATTGGGCAGTGTCATTGGTAAAAACCTAAGGACTAACGCATTCCTTTACACTTGCTCACTTAGTAGAATATCTGATCTTTAGATATGTTCATCTTTCTGGGGACTTTTTCACATTTAAAATTCAAACATCAGTTTCATTTTAAACATATCAGCTCTATCAAGTTCAAACCAAGTTATGAAAATTCTCCTGACTATATTCTGATGTTTTCATGAGCGTTAGCACAAGACAAAAATAGCTAAGTTGGAGTTGTAGTTTACCTCTATCTCAAGTAATTCCATTTAATTCCTGATTTGCACAAAATTTCCTAGTGGTGGCAGAAAGGGTTGATTGAATAGTTAGCTGACACTAGAGGAAAAATAGATATTTCAAGTTGCAATTTATCAGATATGTCTGAGAAACCACATAAGCGATAAAGTTGGAACCATTAAGGTAACTTTTTTCTTCAGTTGATTTTCATAATATGAAAATTTTGGCTAGTATTTTAAACACACCTAAGGGGGCTAGGGACCCAAGACCCCAGTGAAATTTTTCATCCTGAATATAATAAGATTTAATCCCTTAGGCTGTTTTGGAGAAGTTAATCGTGATGTTTTAGCTTAAACTACAGTCACTGAATATATAATACAAGTTGCCTGAAGACATGACGGTGTTCTATTCAGCTAATAAAAGGCTCCAGTCTGAAAAGAAATGTACATGGATTATTTAATAACCAGAGGAATATTATCTTTCCTTACTGTAGATTAGAAATATGCATTAAACCTCAAATGGTTCTGTGCTTAAACTATGAAATTCTAAGAGTTTTATCCTGCTGTTCTTCAAAATATTGACAAAGCACTTAAAACTGAAATGAAGTAACACTTTTTAGAGGAGGGGAAAGATGGAGTCTGATGGGAAAAAAAACTGTTTGCTCTGAAGAATATAAGTCAGTTTTTAAGCACAGATGGAGATCCATAATTTAAAAAAAAATAAAAAAAAAATATATGGTCTATATTTAGACTGACTGAATTCTTGTGGTGAATTCCTTTAAATGAAAAGTTTTAATTTGTTAAGAATAGTTTTTTGTTTCCCAAGTCATATTTTATTTTTGTGATCAAAAGGAAATTTCAAATTTCTTGGGTGAAACCTAACTACCAAAAATTAAAAGCAAGCTTCTAGAGGTTTATTTAGTGATTTAGCTCCTACAACATCAACACAGTTCTAACTTGCCTGTCTTAGAGTTCAGTTTCACATGAACAATTCCAAAAACCACAACTCCTTTTGATTTTTTTTGTCAACATTGTAGAAACACTGCAGAATAATTACAAGAATATTTATACTTTCATTTAAATCAGCAGACAGGTGCAGGACTGTTCAAGAACATATGGAAATTAGAATGCAAAAATACACAGAGGCAATAGTAAGATTCAGAGAAGAGTTATTTTACCTGCGTTGACTTGGTCTATTAGTACAAGAAATTTTCTTGGCTGTGTTAATTCTGTGCTGAGTAGGTTGACTTTTGTGTTAATTTCTTACCTAGACAAGCAAGTTGAAAATTATTAATGAGCTAGCATAAAGCTGCTAGGTTCCTTTGCCTCCTTGAGTAGTGTTGCATAATGCACACCTTGGGGACTGATCCCCTTTTACATAGCTTTTGATAAGATCTCATAATGGCAACAGAAACTTAATGGATAACAAACTCCTATTGGGGTTTCCAGTCTGATAGTGGAACATGATAATTCCATATTTTGTTTTTGTTTGGGAACTTTTTTGCTAAGTGGATGTATCTATCTTAGTGTTTTTGTTAGGATTTGAAGTGTGCTTTAGGAATGCAACTGTTGATAAAGCAACTGTATTTTAAACCATTTTTTAGAAAAGATTCAGACAACACAAACCATTGGATGTATCATTCTTTTCTCCTTCTGGATGAAACCAAACAATGCAAGGTCCAGGAGGTAACCGAATGCAATACACGTCTTAGTGGACATTAATCCAATGGTGCCAGACTAGAGATAGAAGATGGAAAAAAACTCCATGATACATAGAGATGATTAGCCCTCTGAACCACCTGGTTTGTTCTGTAGACTTTTGAGTCATACTCCCTAGCCACTGCTTCACTTAGATCTATTGTTTCCATAAATGATGTATAAGATTGACTTGTGTTCACATTACATGCTACAGAAAATGAAACAAACAAATAAAAATCTTATTCTAGAAAACCAGATAGATTTGTGATTACAAAAATTCAGAATAATTTTTGCAACATGAAATCTACAAATTTGAAGAAATAGTCAAGATAAATCTGAAACAAATTTCCTATGCATGCTTTATATCATAGGATCATAGAATCATAGAATAACCAGGTTGGAAGAGACCCACCGGATCATCGAGTTCAACCCTTCCTATCAAACACTAAACCATGCCCCTTAACACCTCGTCCACCCGTGCCTTAAACACCTCCAAGGAAGGTGACTCAGCCACCTCCCTGGGCAGCCTGTTCCAGTGCCCAATGAACCTTTCTGTAAAGAATTTTTTCCTAATGTCCAGCCTAAACCTCCCCTGGCGGAGCTTGAGGCCATTCCCTCTTGTCCTGTCCCCTGTCACTTGGGAGAAGAGGCCATCACCCTCCTCTCTACAACATCCTTTCAGGTAGTTGTAGAGAGCAATGAGGTCTCCCCTCAGCCTCCTCTCCTCTAGGCTAAACAACCCATGTGTGTCTTAACATAACAAAAAGTCTCCATTTAATAGTATTCTCTGTCTTTCCTAACTGCAGATAAAATTTTTGTCTATGAGTAAAGGTAACTCTGTTGATCAAAATCCTCTAACTTTGCTTTGGGATTTTTTTTTCCCCAATTTTTCTGCTTATTGAAAGGCCAGAAAACTTTCTTTACAAATTGCTCTTATCTCAATTTTCAGTATTCAAACAACATTTATAGCAAGTTGGGATGTGACAACAGACGTATTATAGAACAGCAGCAAATTTCAAATAGTCTGAGTGCAGCAGAGATGGGTAATGAAAACAGCATTTACGAGTGTGAAATCTGAATGAGGATTACAAAAGGCATATGATCGAAATCAGCCTGTATGCACATTCATATACCATCTGCACATATATGGTAGGAGTTCTGTCTTATTTAGCAATAAATTTGTGAGTATTGTGCCCTCTAAGAACAAGGCCAGACCAAAGAATATACAAGCTACCCATGGATTTCTAAAAACAGTGCGTTCTCTCCAACTTTACTCCTACCCTGTTGAGGTCTGTGAATCTTTGAGAGAATGTGTACACACTGAAACAGCATGGAAAATGATCAAAAACATACAAGAAACATTTGCCAGAGTACAGAGAACTGTTAACCAAGGGCATATTGTAGAAAATGTTACTTTAATTAGAATGTGAGAATGCTTCAGTACAGTACTGAAGCGCAGCTAGAAGCCCGTGCTGCTTAGACCCTTGACAGTTAAAGCGGAGAAAACACTCAGCTGTTAGAGGAGCTACTGACTGTGGAGTTTTGGAATGGAATCATTCTACAATTAAAGGGGATGGATAAGTACTCTGATAATGAACCATTAGAAAACGTTTAATGACACTTTTTAAAAAATGCTGCTGATGACTCTACACTTCTGCCATGAATCGTTGCACTGCAAGGTGAGAATAAGATAACTGAACAGTCAAAAATTATGCTGCATACAGCAAGGAAGACACAGCCCCCCAGGTAACACACAGATGCCTACCAACATGTATAAAAGTCTTTGCTGCATTGCATCGAAGTCTCCAGGCAATTCAAAAGTATTCAGAAATGGAATAGTGTGGACTGGAGAAAAAACAATTTATTTCAGGATTGATCATCAGACCACAAGAAGTAAGTGACACAAATGATAATTTTCCTGTTATATTATAATGGAAAGAAATGGAAAAATTTAATTTTGTTTAAATGAACATCAAACAACAACTCTACAAGATTGTAAAGCCAGTTTTAAAAGCTGGATAAAGTCTATATACCTAGAGGCAGAAGGTAAGCTGAAACCTAAACACAGAGTATGCAACTACAGTTGAGGTTTGTCAGCTAAGTTTCTGTACAGAGAGACTAAAATAATGAATGTAAAATGGAAAGTTAAAGAACAAAGCTCTACAACTCAATGAAATTCCACACTTGATACTGAGAAAAGACAAAATCATATTGAGTGACAAGTATTGCATAGCAGCTGCAGATTACTACTCCATTTCTGGAGATGGTGAGTATTTGGAAAATACTCAGGCACTGAAAGCACATTTTCCAAGTATTTGACATGACAGGAACAATACTAGTACAGTAGTAGTACAGCTACACAGTACTTCACAGAAGAAGGTGAAAATCTGAGTACCAGATATTTTCTACTGGTCATTCAGAGAGCAATAGGAAGGGATATCAGCAAAAAGATGCTTGATACCGATTGTAAAAGGAAAATTAAAGAAAGACAGTAACAAGCTGAAGATATTTAATAGGTATAGATCATTCCATATGGAAAGAAAACACATATGGATGAAAACACTGTTTTCTGATTAGAGGAAATGCTGTCAGGCTCAACTAACAGTACTGCACTGACCATTTTTAAGTCTCCTTAAAGGGTGAACCTTTGAATATCACACTATCAAGCAATTGTTGATGTGATTTGTGCAGTCCAATTTACTAGCAGTTTCCATCATCCACTCTTTGCATTTTCATCCTGTGGAACACAAGTCTATCTGAGTCAGCAAATGTGCTAAGGCTGAAACTAACTTTTAGATGGTAACGGTTGCTCTGTCATTGAAGCAACTGGCAGAGTGCTGGCTTATACTAAAGCAGGGCTTAGAACTTTCCTACTATGCATCATAAGTACAACTTACCCATCATTTTACTTATATCAGTTTGAGTCATAAATCATAGTTCTTTTACTAAGACAGAACTCAATACCATTTTCTCATTTAATAGCTCTCATCTCTATGATGTTCGTATAATGGATATCACAGTACACTAATGAGTTTGCCAGCATTATCAGAAGATGTATCACCATCTAGATAGTTCCTTTTAATCACTGGAAATACTGCATAAATTTATCAATTTTATAATTTCTCCTCACTTATATGGATTATATAGGTAAAATTCATAGTTCTTTAAAAATAGTTACATTCTTCTTATATGGCAATATTCTAAATACACAGTTACTTTTTTATTTTCTCATTAGTCATGACCTACTGTGTCAGTCGTTAGTCAGTATTTGTCTAAAGAGAGTGTGACCACACACAAAACTATTTCATTTTAAAAATAGAATTGAGAACTGATTTACAGATACGAGACTTCATTTATTTTATTCACAGGATATTAATGCCCATGCCTGAAATGCAGTATTAAAAATAAAAGACCTTTCTGTAAGGATATAGGACAAGATTTTTAATGAAAAGTTATGAACTACATCAGCACATTTTAAATACAGAGGAGCAAAGAAAGAAGATTGAAGATGGCTGTTCTGCAACAGTCCTTTAAACAATAATCTGTTTATTTTGAAAGATAAAAAGTACTGAAAAGATCATGTGGGTTTGCAACTTATTCTTGTTATTGTAAATATTGTACCTAAAATTGCTATCAAAACTAGTATTAAAGATTTTCTGCCCTCAGTAACTCAGCCTGAGGGAAGACTAGAGCTGCATGATTAGTGAACCAAAGTCGGCCAATATTTGCTGATGACATCTTGTAAGACCTGCAAGACAAGTGGTTTCTAGCACTGATGCTCTTGTGAGGTACCTTGATAATATTTGTAGTTTTTGTATAAAACTTTTATTTTTGGATTGGAGACAAAAACGGGGGGGGAAGGATGATGCCTCTTAAAAAAAAATAAAATAAGCCACAAATGATATGGTACATAAAAAGCTTTGAAAGGTGTTTTGAAGATTTTTATTAGTTTTGTTCTATACCAGCCACAGAGACCGATGCATCTTCAGCACAGTGATTCACGTTGGACACCATTCTGCACAGATTTCATGCATAGTCAGCTTTATGCACTGTGATTAGGTCCATAGCTTTATTTCTTCTTGTGCTGATTGATGAGAAGCTTGATATGAGGCAGCAATGTGCACTCACAGCCCAGAAAGCCAACCATATCCTTGTCTGCATCAAAAGAAGCGTGGCCAGCAGGTTGAGTGCCTCTCTGCTCTGCTCTTGTGAGACCCTACCTGGAATATTGTGTCCAGTTCTGGAATCCCCAACATAAGAAGGAACTGTTGGAACAGGTCCAGAGGAGGGCCACAAAGATGATCAGAGGGCTGGAGCACCTCTGCTATGAGGACAGGCTGAGAGAGTTGGGGTTATTCAGTGTGAAAAAGAGAAGGCTCTGGGGAGGCCTTATAGTGGCCTTTCCAGTACCTGAAGAATGCCTACAAGAAAGCTGGGGAGGGACTTTTTACAAGGGCATGTAGTGATAGGATGAGGTGGAATGGCTATAAATTTGAAGGGGGGAGATTTAGATTAGACATTAGGAAGAAACACAATGAGGGTGGTGAGGCAATGGAACAGGTTGGCCAGGAAAGATGTAAATGCCCCCTCCCTGGAAGTGTTTAAGGCCAGGTTGGATTGGGCCTTGAGCAGCTTGGTCTAGTGAGGAGTGTCTCCTGTAAACAGGAGACTGACTCCTCTTATAGTGTCTCTGATTCAAAAATGTATTTAGATACTCATAGGTAACCTGAGCTGGAATTTCAGTGGTTAATGCCAGCAGAACAATTTCCTTATTTTATGTGCCCATAGTGCTAGATACAGAGTTTTCTCTAAATACTGTGCTTTGGGAAACTGAATTTGATTTGTCATACATGTCCACAGTGCATGGGTCATTATATAAAAAAAAAATTTCACGAGGTAAGAGTCAGTAAGTAATAGAGGGAGTCCAACTCTGCAGCCTTCAGAGGCTATGCCACACCTTTACCCATCCGAAACAGGACTTCTCTAAACAACAAAGCCATTTCTGTTCCTTCCCCCTCCTTATTCACTTGAACCTGAGATACACGCTTCTTCTCAGAATTTCCTGATTACTGCATTAAGCTGTGGAATTTGACACACATAGCAAGTTTGTCAGATTGATATTTTCAGTCAACAGTCTACTTCCTTAGAGTGGCATAACTAAACTCCTATGTTTTCACTGTAGAATAGAACTTTGCTTACCATTCTCAGGAATGTTATAGTAGAAATAAGACAACCAAAGAAGACAATATAAATTTTTCTCTTTTGCAAAGAGATTTGCAAAGAACATTAAAGGACTGGGCAATCAAATTTGGAAAAAGAAAGAACAATCGTAGTGCACTAATTATAGTTTTCCAAGAGAGCTGCCTCCTATCTTTTCCAAAGGTAAGGGAGGGAGGTAATGTAAGAATAACTCAAAGTTAGCATTTTTTCTCATTATTAACTAACAGCATTCTACAGAAGTTTAGGATGGCACATTTGCAATACCAATATGGTGACCAATACCAATACATTTACCTTGCTTAATTTGCAAGGTAAAATATCCATGCCTGAATTTCCAAGACTGTTCCAGGATAAGGATATCTATACTGACACAAAATTTATCCTATTCATTAAACATTGCAGATGAATATCCACCAATAAATATTTAGGCAACCAAATTCTAAGACAACAAAACTGGTTCCATTCACAGTAAACATCCGATTTTTCTTTTGCACCAGTAAGACTAAACAAAAGTCTTAATGATGGTTGCTCCCTATTGAGTAAAAGTACTTCGAATGCTTCATTTGTAAAATGCAGTAGTATTGAGTTTGACAAAAAAACCAAAAACAACCTAGTTGTGATTGTATCAGTCAGATAAGAGTACATAAAATAGATCATAATCCTATGTTTTTTCTCATAAAAGTCCTTCTCTAGTACATAAAGATCTGGCCATACCTCTGCTCAAAGACAGCTCTGCAGTGTAGGTAGAAAGAGAGACTGCTTTAGATAAGGAATTCCAGCTGTTTTTCCTATTCTTGTGGCAATAAAATTCTCTATTTTCTTTTCAGTTTCAAATGTTGGGGAAGAAAATAGGACTATCAATATTATAAATAAGATTTATGTACTTTTTTAGGTTTTTCTCATGTTAAAATATTGTTAATAACATTCAAATACATACAATACTCTGGTGAGTCTCTTCCAACCTGGTTATTCTGTGATTCTATGATTCTGTGAACACAAAACTTGACACGCAGTACCATTGCCTACATTTTCCAAGCTATCCTACTAATATGATTAATGGGATTTTCTATAGCATAATGAGTATATCTTGGGATTTCTAGAGAAATGACAGGTCTACAGATGACTGCATATACAAACAACATGTCGAGTGATTAGAATGAGCGTGTCCTGAATTGGACATCTGCCTTGCTGGACCTTATTGCAAAGGTTTAAAGTCTTCTTTTAACTAGGCACCTCTCAGCTTAACTGCATCCCTCTTCCTCCATTCCAGTCTCTCCATTTACATATTTTTCAAGCACAGAACCGCAAAGGAGGTTGTACATGCTTGACCGAGTAAATATACTAGTTATTTCTTCTTACATTATAATATCACCTACCTTCAGAGACTTTAAGCATATAACACTGCGCTAGTGTCGCTGAAAATCAAATAATTTGAGAAAAACAAGATGAAATTTTTTCTTTAAAAATCAATGAGTTTCTTTGGTCACTTGTTCTGCTATCAGTGGAGGAAGCAATCATAGAAAAGAGGGCAGTTTCAGCAAGAACTTACTGAAATACAATTATTTATAGACAGGATACTAATTTTCCTCTTCATGCTCAAAGATACTACCTGATCTGAATGCTTATTGCAGACACTTTCCACATTGTAGTTAAATAACTAAATGCCTTAGCAAAGCTTTTATCATTCAGGCAGAGGAAAAAAGTAGTATAAGGAGAAATAGGCACAGAGAGGTGAAATGATTTGTTCAAGATATGCTGGCTAATTTGGTTTGCAGCAGTGCACAAAAACTAGTATTCTGAAATTGGCATGTGTTCCAGTAGATACTACTGTCTTCTCTCAGGATACTCTTACATATATCATAGGACAAGCTCACTCACTGCAATTCAAGATATGGAGAAAAATTCCAAGACAAAGTTTGTTACTTCCGCAAAAGCGAACTATTCCTCTACTGTCATTAAAGATCTATTCACAGGAAGTCACATACTGTTGTCATTCACATAACATTTATCCAGTTACTTATCTCTTACACAAGTTTTCCCTTACCAAGAGTTGGCAGCTTGTAAGAAAGTATTTTAAATGAAAGTGATGCATTTGAATAAAACCATTTTGAGAAGTAATTTACCCTGCCTACTTTACTAGCTATAGAATTCAGTAGTTCTAAAATGCAGTACATCATAATGAATGCTAACCCCACAGAGCAAAACAATAACTGTCATTTTTCTGCCTTAAAGATTACAGCTATTATTTATTTATACTATAATACACTTAAGCTGTCATTCACCCCATGACCATGTCACCAACCACCTTTATTCTACAGCATAAATGAAAACTGCTGAAGGCATAGATTTCTAAATGCAAATTACACAGAATCACGGAATATTTTAGGTTGGAAAAAGAACCTTTAAGATCAAGTCCAACAATAAACCTACCACTACCAAGTTAATCATGAAACCACATCCATAAGTACCACAGATACAGGACTTTTAAATACCTTCAGAGCTGATGACTCAACCACTTCCTTAGGCAGCCTCTTTCCATGCTTGACAACCCTTTCAGTGAAGAAATTTTTGCTAACATCTAGTCTAAACCTGCCCTGGCACAACTTGAGACAATTTTCTCTTGTCCTGTTACTTGTTACTTGGAAAAAGAGACCAACACCTGCATTAATACAGCTTCCTTTCAGGTAGTTGTAGAGAGCACCAAGGTCTCCCCTCAACCTCCTTTTTTCCAGGCTAGACAGCCTTGTTTCCCCTAGCTGCTTCTTTTAAGATTTGTGGTCTAGACATTTCACCAGATTAATCACCCTCCTTTGGACACACTCCAGCATCTCAATGTCTTTCTTGTACTGAGGGGCCCAAAACTAAACACAGTATTTGAGGTATGGCCTCACCCGTGCCAAGCACAGGGAGACAATTACTCCCCTAATCCTGCTGGCTGTCCCAATCCAATATTGGGGAGGGTTCTTAAATAAGCCCAAGAGCGAGATTAAGACACAAAGAAGGTCAGATGCTGTACAACCGTGAGAACTTTGTTTTCTAAAACAACTGGTAACAGCGATAGACCAGAGAGAAAAAGAGAAGAAAAGTCAGAATCCCTAAGCAAGGGAACAGTAGAGACGCAGCTAATTAGCACCACCATGAATCCAGCAATGTACCACTGGCTTGGTCTCGGTGCAGTGGGACAGAACCTTATTCCAATATGGTCAGGGAAAAAAAAAAAAAAAAGGAGAGAGACTCTCATTGATTTGGGTCTGGGTCCTTCTTATATACAGAGCATCCTTACGTGATTGGTTTAAGTTGACTCACACAAGCTGTCCAAGTGCCAGGGCATGAGCTGTCCATGTGCCAGAGCACGTTTCTGTTGGCTAGATGATACAAAATCTCTGGTAACCCATAACGCAACATAGTTTCTTGTTTCTAGACAGGCCAGTGCTTCTTGTGCAAACCTTCTCTTGCATGCAGCTCACGGGCGGGGGAGGTTTCCATAACTTCCTCTTTCCAAGGCATTTTTGGGTACCATCTCACAGTACATACAGGACAAACAGGTGACCAGGCCCACTCAACATGAGTTTATGAAAGGCAGGTCCTACCAAACTTCAGCACTCATGACGGACAGTGTTTTGTCTGGATCCACCCAAAAACTTGCTAGCAAAAGACAACCAGAAGCACAACATGCAGCATCGCAGCTCTTCTGAGCACTCACAAGGTTAGGCAGGTCTGAGCGTACTCCTCTGCAGTGACAGGATGCTGAGGCCAGGAAGTGGTAGTGATACAGCAGCAATGTTGAGACCAACATAGTCCAACACGGTCTCTTACACTGGCCACAAGCTTTCTGATATAAGCCAGGATGCCATAGGCTTTCTCAGCCACCTGGGACACTGCTGGTTCACATTAAGCTGCTGTCAACCAACACCCCCACGCTCTTTTCTGTGAGGCAGCTTTCCAGCCGCTCTTCCCCAAGCCTTGTTGTGACTGAAGCGCAGGACCCGACACCTTAGCCTTGTTGAACCTCATACAGTTGGCTTTGACTCACTGACCCGGACTTTCCAGATCCCTCTGTAGAGCCTTTCTACCCTCAAGCAGATAAAAAATCCTGCCTGACTTGGTGTTGTCTGCACTTCCTGAGGGTGCACTCAATCCCATTGTCCAGATCATTGATAAAGGTATCAAACAGAACTAGCCCAAATACTGGGCCCCAGGGAATACCACTTGTGACCAGCTGCCAACTAGATTTAACTCCATTCACCACATGAAAGATATTAAAGCAATGATTGGTTATAATGACAAAATATTGAGGATGATGAGACAAAGGTAATGGAGGACAATAAGAGAACCTCAACTCACTGCAGTCGGCTCTATCTCAGATTCTACTGTTTATCAGATCCACACTGTAATAAGCAGTGCTACTGTTCATTTAACACTACTGGTTAACTTCTGTTATCTTACAGTACCTTTTCTTCAGCTTCATTCCTGGCTATGGTTTATTTAAATAACTGAAAAAAATGGCCCAGACCCATCCCTTCAGGAAGTGACAGCCTTAACTCCTGATGCTGCCGTGGGCTTCCAGCAGTGAGGCAAGAACATTTGTTCCTCTGGGAGATAATAAAATCAACAGCTTAAACTGTGATGTTTAAAAGCCTTCCCCACCACCCATAAAATAGATGAACATGCACAAAACTGCATGAGATAGCTGAGATGTGTTGTGTATTATCAGAGTCCTCACACAGGGAATTTGTAAAGTGATTGCTTTCATCTTTTTCTGTAAATAGCGAGGGAGTCTCCATATGTATTTTAATATTTCCATACATAATAAAAATAGTTACTTGCTGTCTCTAGGATAGATGGAGAAGCTATCAGCGTGTCATTTTGATGAAGAACTTTCCTTTAAAATAAGAAACAAAGCAACAAGAATCTCAGATTCTGCACAGGGACTGCATGGCCAATTCAAAAGCATCCTGAGGGCGTTTAGTACATTTTTCTGAACCTCAGGGTTGTATTTTATGACTATTTCTATTTTTCAAATGAAGATAATTGAATGAAGCAGACCAATCATAAATTATTAATGTTAATAAACCTTTAGTTCCTACTCCACATATTTTACATTTTTACATGAGTATATGCATTTTACATCTATTGTTGCTTAGAATAAAATAATTAAATATTTTAAAAAATTAACTTGTCATGTTAAAATGTATCTATATTGATCCTAATGCTTCAAGTTATCTAAATACTGAAATCATAGTTAGATAATGAGCTACCTAAATAATCTTCAAAGCTTTAAAATTGTAGCCTTATTTTCATCAGCACTGAGCATTCCCAGCTGAATCTAAGAATATCCAATACCTTAAAGGATTGTCTCTTTATATCTGAGATTTAGGTACTCAAGCAAATTTCCTTAAGAAAAAATGATACTAATTTACCTTAATGAAGTAATCTTTCTTAGGAAATCATTAATTCATCTCACAGAGCATATGACCTTTACTTAGTATTTACTTAGCCATGTCTCGTGAAACTCACTCTCTGCTGAAGTAAGCCTGTGATTTGTGTAGGCTAATCCCAAACTGAAGGACAAGTCCTCTTGTCTTCCAGAAAATTCTGGTGGAAGATGATTTCTCAGTGGAAAATATTCTTCTGGATAATATTGTTCTGGCTAGATCTCTTGAAAGAGCAAGGAACAGTGAGATCCATTGTTAAACAAACGGTATATTTCTTCAGATTTCCTCTCCCAAGCTGAATGCAAATCCCCACATCTGTGTATAGAACACCAAGCCCTCCCAAACCCATCACTCACCTATGCTGTAATTTCAAACTGGATTCAGATCTTCTTGGCTGTGTTTACTCGCCAAAGACCAACTCCACAGAAGGTTAATTCTACTTCTAGTACTTTACTCAAAGAGCTGTTGAGGAGATCCAAAGAAAGGCCACTCATCTTAGGCTTTAATGTCCTCCATACTTTAAACTCTTCAAGATGGGTAATGGTAATGCATGGTTCTTAGCTTCCTCCTTGCCATTTTTGCTCTGAAGATGTGGGATCCTACAAGGAGCTCTTGCAGAAAGAAAGGAAGACTAAATGACACAGTCAAAACAGCTCTGTTCTTTTCAGACCTTTTTTCACAGGTGAAGATTTTGCTGTTGTGCTGCATTTTAACTGCAGATTCTTACAGACCCATACAGATAATTTATAACGCTATGACCGCCGACCAAATTCCATTGTTAAACTACAAAGCCAAAACACTTTAGCCCTTCATAGCCTACAGAACAATGTGACCTTCCAATATCTGAGAATATGAGAAAAGTTCACTTCTTAGCATTCATACTTTCAATCTCAATGTGCAGCCTACATATGATGGTTCTCCAGGTACTGACAAATGATCAAAAGACTGATTATTGCTCTTCCTTTTTGTTCTTTTTTTACAGATGATAACTGCTCAAATGTTTCATTGTCATCATTTTTAGCTTTTCTATGTCCTCTTCTCTAGATACGGCTGGCCTAATTATCTAGTGGTGATGATACATTTTTTGAGACTGAAACGAGAGAGATCTAAGAGCTAAATAAATCAAGTCTCCTTTAACAGTGACTAGTACTGATATGTATTGTGAATCTCTCATTTTGCTTTAACAGCGAGTACTGTGTTTCACCTCAGCCCCTGTTTAAGGTGATAGTCTAAGGTGATATTCAGCATTTAAATATCAGAATATATTGTTTAAAATTATTTTGCCCAGTTTTTGTCTTTTTTTAAAAAATACCCAACATGATATTCCTTAAGTTCTTGGTAATCTTAAATTATTTTATTTGACTATTCCTAGAAGCCAGGTCTATGAAAGCTGTTGGAAGCATCCTGGATATTAAGAATGGATATTTAGGTTTGGCATCATTTTGGGAGGCAAGGGAAGAAAAGTAAAATCAAAATTAAAAATTAACATCCTCCAAATGTAGAAAATGAATTTTACCCCACTAAGATATATATCATTAAGTCTGAATTTCAGAAACACATGTGGGAGCGCTTGCTTGGTCGACCCTTGGCAAATGTCCTGGGTAACAATACTTATTAAAACAGGAATGTTAATGTAAATGGTATGGATGAATCAAACACAAAGGCATCTCAGCAGGCATTTGCCTAAACTTAATCACGTGAAAAAGGCATACAACCACCAGACAGATTAAACAGTAACTTTGTAACTTAAACAGTTGCAAAGAGCCTTCTGAAACAAAGATGGAGTCAGCTTGAAAGGTAGATCTGTATAAGCAGCATGGAAACTGCACTATGGGAAACAGTCTTTGGACTGGAAACAGCAGCATTCTGACCCTGGTTTAATTCTGCTGGCAGCCACACCACGGGCATTGCAATCTCTGCCTGGGGCTGATGGCGCAGCCTCCCTGTGGGACACCAGGAGCAGCCTGTACCCAGCTAGGGCAGCATGTGCAGGCAACAGCAAGAAGGGAATCAGCAGTTCAGGGGATATGTGGGAGCTCTTGTGGTGTGCTTCCTCACCAGCATGCGCATCACCAACTGGTAGGAAGCAGCAGGGGTATACACAGAGCTGAAGCATCCAAATCTCCCATAGGAGCGCTATGCATGTGAGGAACCTGCTCTATCTCCCCTAAATGGTAGTGTACTATAACAGACACTGCCTGGAGGCAGTCAGGTAAATACATTTAATTGTGTACATGTGTACGATCAGAACATTTTGGAAGTAGTCATAATTATTGTTCAGAAGGATGTATAGAAATCTGTAGTTTTTTTATTAACATTTTCTTAGTATCTAGCGCCATAGTTTATCTATTGAGTTACTACTATCAGTCCTTAATGAAGTTTACTGGTTAACAGTTAGTTACATTTTGTTAATAAATCATTAACTACTTCAACCCTCATTTAGTTTCAACTGCATGAGAAGAGTTGTTTTTCCATGCAACAGACCTGCACCACCTAAGAGGGCAAAATAGGGTAAAGTGCTGTCCACTAGCACTGACATGAATTTCATTCTCTTTCAGAGCTTAATCCTGCAAGTATCATTTATATTATTAGTAAATACTGAAAGTTTTCTTTTATCGTTGTGAAGGTAAGATTTTAAAATTGGCCACAGGTTGAATGAAGTTGGTTCACACAATTTCTGCTCTTTGATCAAGTGAAGAAAGGCCAAAAGAGGAAACCAAAACTGATCACAGAGCTAAAACACCAAGACAAGCCTATAAAAAAGATTGAAGAAGCCAGTCTATGTAAACTAAGGAAGAGAACACTAATAAAGGAGATAATAGTACTTTAAAATATATAAAGGCAGCTATTAAAATCCAAACAGCATTGTACTGGTGGTGTTTTGGGCAGATAGGTCAATAAGCAGACTGCAGGGAGTACCAAAACAGGCATTAGAGAAAACGCTCTTCGGGTTTCATCTTCACTTCTAAATGATAAAGCACTGGAATGGGTTCCTGTGAGAGTTTGTAGTTTCTCTGTCATTGATGGCCTGCAAGAACAGATCCATTTCTTGGAGCAGGAGGAAGATTAGGCATCCTTCCAAAGTCTCATACTTCTCCATGATTTTATGCAACTATAATAACAGGTTGCATCATAAAACATGTACTTTGAATGTGGACCTATAATCAGATAGAATGAGACTATGTTCTGAAGGATACTTGCCCCAAGCGTTTCATCTCCTGATCTGAAGCTGCAGTGTATGCAGTGGAGGCGGTGGAAGACTGAAAGATGGTCTCACATTAAGGATGCCCTGAAAAGATGGCTTTCTGCAGTACAGAGATATTCTCTAACAACGGGCAAAATGCAAGGCTTGCTGAACTGTAGTCATTGAGAAAGTTATTACAGTGTCTGCCTTTCTTCTTATCCTACTGAGCTTCTTGTTGTTTTGCATTTCTGTAGGTTAACATCCCAAAAACAAATTCAGCAGAGTTTGTCCCTCTTTGACAGAGTGACATTTTCGGTACACAGCTTGGTGCAGTAACATTTTGCTGCTCATCTCTTGTAGGAAGCAAGAATCAGGTTAGCTTATCCATCAACAATTCTGATACTGCACTTTTCACAATTGTGAACATCTGTATGGTCTTTATCTTCTTTGTACCTAATCTGAGATTCAATTTTGAGGCCAGTGGACACTACATAAATACTACACCCTGTGTAGTGGGGCTGGCATCACTTCCTCTCCTGTGATCGGAATACATACCATGCTTTAAATGAGGCAGATACAAATAGTAGTTTATCACGGATTCACATTTATACAGAAGTAGATAATGTGAAGCCTTTTTAAATACAGAGCTCAAGACATACCCTCCCAACACTAGGTGAAAATAGGTAATATCCATGTTTATTTGCCACAGAGCTTTACAATATTTTTTTTCCTGAGGTCAGGTGAGCTGTGGAATTCACGGTTCTTCTATTCTCATTCTAAAAAGTGGTGTTCTTCAGTTAGGAAGGAAAACATTATTTACCTCTTCTATCTTTATCTCTTGTCGCCCTTCCATCTTCAAAATTCTTTATTTCTGTACCCAGCCTCCAATCATAACCTCAACTTTAGCAGCAGATTTCAGTCTCTGTTCTCACTTGAGTCCAAGCTTTCTCTCTCTCTTAATATCTCTCTCTCAATCTCTCTCTCTCTATATATATATATATATATGCATTTTTTCCTGCTGTATTTCTCTGTACCTCCCTCCCCAAGTTTCTGACCACTGTCTTTTCTCTCCCTCAGCATCCTTACTTCAGTCTGCTTTGACCTTTTTTTCCCCTGGCTTATCTGGTTTACTGCTCAGACACCCTCAGGTGTGTCAGCCTGCTTCCTCCATGTTACTTATGTCCAGCAGCGAGTTCCTATGAGATTAAAAGTGATGGAGGTGGACTGATTTCAATGCAGATGTTCAAAACTAGAAGAGTACAGATAAGCCACAGATCCATACAGCTACAGTTTCAATGAAAATCTTTTTGAGTACAAGGCTGAAGAACATGCAGGTTAGGCACAATCTTTAAGGAACTTTATAGTTAAAAGTAATCATATCTAAACTGTAATTTTTTTAAGTCAGGGTAGATTTTCATGGGTTAGCAACATGATCATCCCTGATGTAACAATACTTCTCTAGCACAGCATGTTTTATCCTTAAAAAAAATTCAAAGAAAAGAGCAGGATTTGGTCTTTAAATAAGCTATACATAAAAATACAAGAAAGTATTTCTTATAATGCTGTTGCCCTGTCATTACTATTTTCTAGAAGGTTGAAACATTTTAATGGATATTTAACCCAAATTCATCCAACCCGTGTCAATTTGATGCCTGTAGGTTCTTATGAGCTGTTGTAGTGAAGGAAAGTTTTGAGTGAAATATTAAATACCTGTAATGATACTTGTCCAGACTATGTGAAATACCACTTTCTGTAGGACTGTTTGTGTCGCTGATATGAGGTTGTTTATCTAAGCAGGGATACCGAGACGAGGTAGTAGCAGTGAATGTCTCATACTCCAAAATTAAGATGAGCAAAGGCAACTTCAGTTTTTCCATGGTATTACAAAGCACCTGGCTCACTTCAAGAGGTCCATGTAATGCCCACTCATCCACTGATGCTATGTCTGCCACTGAAACTGCCCTTCTGAGATCAGTAGTACTGGTGGCCATCAGTGGCTAATAATTCATTTTTCCCATCTCACTGGACATATTTTTTATTTCATAGCTGTTCTCTGTCATTTACAAGAAATTATTTCCTAGTCTACTACAGACTTAGGATTGTTGGATGTGTTCATGTCTAATTTCATTAAAATGAATCTCATGGTGGCATGTAGGAGGGAAACGGTTTAATGATATTAGCTGAAGGACTTACGTCTGGTTCTTTTTGCTAATACTGTCTGGCATCTATGAAGGCAAAACCAGCTGACATCCATGATGTTAATCTTGTCAATTTTTTTCAAAAGATCTCTGAGGAGGAAATGTGCACCACATAGTTATTGCTTTTCTTCATATACAATAGCAACAAACATTTTGATCCCTGTCTGATTAGACAACAAATTCAATTTTCAAATCTGCTTTTCACTGCACAAGAAATTTCTAATATTTATGCTCTCATACTGAGAATGAATTTATTAAGAAAAGAACAGATAATAAGTAAGGCCTGTGATCAAAGGTTCACTAAGGATTCCTTTGGTGGAGTAGGGAGGAAAGAGAAGGTGAAAATCTCTCCCCTTTAGCACTGACATGTGAACTATAAATCCTGAGAGCCTCCACTAAAATGCTGACTTAATGATAAAACCAATTAAGTTCTACGAAGAAATTAATTTACAGCATTACAAGATCTCTAAATTAAGATCTGTTACTTCTGTCAGGTGTGCCTGAAGATAGCCTTGAGTCTGATATTCCATCTGATAGGATCTATTCTCTCTCTACTGCTTTTAGGGGTAGGACTTAAACATATGCCCACCACCCTCCTATTACTCAGTCTCCCCTTCCTATTACCTAGATGGATGCTTCCAAATTAAACTCACAAGCTGCATGGAAGAGAGTTTAAGCCTATGCATAAGCTAATTTAACTGCCAGAGGTAGTCTAAGTGACATAATGCTGTAGGAGTCTGATAGTTCAGAGCAGTTTGCTGCTTGTTGGTTACTTCTGTCCTGTCCAATATTGCAAGCAAGGATTTCTTCTGCATATTCATTCCAGGCTGCCTGATCTGGGTGGCTTTGACAAAATGCACCTGATTAAGCAAGCTGTGCTCAAAATATAGCCAGAGAATACAATGATGCTCTTTCCACATCTCTTGCAGTCAACATGTCAGTGTTTAAAGTACTCTAAACCTCATTTCTGTTACAAATGTTCTCTGCTGTAGCTGAAAAAACATGATAGAAAAGCTCTTTCCTTAAAACACAATCTCCAGAAAATTTTGCCCTGTAGTATTTTGACCTGTGGTCAGTAAATATTTAACTAGATTTCTTCAACTTATTTGCAGTCTGATCTTTCTTGCTCTGAAACTTCTTCAGTTCCCTTTGCAGTTAAAATTCCTCCTATCTAACCAGAATTGTCAACAGGTATGGAAAAGAAAAATACTGACAGATTCTCTACATTACTAGTGAGTTTTATTTATTCACACAATTCCCATGACTTTTAGTAAATTTAGTTTCACATTATTCACAATACAATAATGCAAGAAAATACTTATTAGTAGGAGTCAATTTTCAGAGTTCAGATTCAGTCAGGGATTTTTTGGCAGGAACCTGTTTTGCTGCTTGGATCTGAACATATCTAATCTTAGCATGTCATCTCTAAAATTGAAGGAATTTGGTAGTCTTAGAGAAGTCTCAGTCTCTTGGCGAGATCTCACATGTATATCACTGCTGTGGCTCTCGACAATTCCTTACATAGTCTGATGCTCAATCATGGACAAGAAGTTTCTAAAACAGGATCAACAGATGGGATATGCTAGCTCTCATCTTACATTTGGCCTTAGAGAACCTTCTTTGTTTCCTTATGTCACGGTTTAGGCCTGATCCAGCTAATGTCCTCAGCTAAAACCATGCAACTGAGCTCCCAAATCTCTTCCCCACCATCACCAGGGAAAGGAAAATGAGAGGAAAAAGACTTGTGTGTTGGAAAATAAAACTACAGTTTTAATGAAATAATAATAATAATAATGAAATAATTAGAAAGAAATAAAATACATACCAATACAGGTGATAACACCCCACCACCCCCTCAATGACTATACGTCATTCGAAATAGTATAGAGCAGACATGAGGGAATGGGCCCATGTCTAGGAGGGAGCTGGACTCAGGAATGGGGTTTGCGAATGCATGGATCTGGAATCAGAAGCAACCAGACAGATGAGGTCCTCACTGGACATTGACCATCACAGAAGAGAGGTGAAACTCATGATTTCTCAGTTTTATACTGAATATGATGTATATGTAATGGAATACTCTATCAGATAGTTTGGGATCACCTGTCCTGTCCTGCCTATCCCTCCCTGTAAGTGCAGCCTTTTTTTTGTCAGCTCAAGAATGGCCTTGATTGCTATAGGAATAAGTCTAAACATTGCCTTTTCCGCATACAAGTCTCCCGTGTTATGAGTTCTAGAGGGAAACTGTTCAAGAAACATGAGTTAGCTTTCAGAAAATGAAGTTACTTAAGCGAGACTGAGTTCAAACCACAGCATGTTAGGAGTGTGTACACAGGGTGATATGATTTTTTACAATGCAGCATTCATAAGAGCTCTTTCTCTTTGCAGATGATTGGTGAAAGAAAAATAAAGAGGTATCTAATTATATTTTAAACAGTCTGCAAAGTATTTTTCTGTACTCTGACCGTGTGCACTTTCATTCTTTAAATATGAAAAAAAAATATTAAATCACCTTGAGTATGTACAGCTACTCAGGTACATTCTATAATGGATTTTCAATTTCATTATTAGTGAAGGTCATACAGGAGTTTTGCTTTACCCAGTTGGCTCCTAAAATATTGAAGGTTAGAATTTTTCCCATCTAAGAAGTTCAAGAACAGCACATAAGGACCAAAGAATACTCCAGCCTCATTAATTAATCAAGTCATGTCACAGCAGATCTTGTTAATCCATCCTCAGAGGAAACTTGAATGATGTTTCAATTCTCTATGCAAG
Organism: Phaenicophaeus curvirostris; assembly: GCF_032191515.1. Classification (NCBI taxonomy): domain Eukaryota; kingdom Metazoa; phylum Chordata; class Aves; order Cuculiformes; family Cuculidae; genus Phaenicophaeus; species Phaenicophaeus curvirostris. The sequence goes on along the minus strand of NC_091394.1, from coordinate 27,218,453 downwards.
AATAGACAGAATAGTGAAAAGTGATAATGCTATACAATTACAGATAGAAGAGCAGTATTTGTGGACACCAGAAATTAAACTAAATTATTTTTTTTCCCCAACAGTAACTAAAAGGCTTTTTATGGATGTTATCTTTGTGAACAAATCTATTTAGAGGACACTATCAGGATTATATTTTGATGCTAAATATTGTATGGTGACTGCATTAAAAGCTCATTGGAAATAACAAGAGTTAATGAGTTTTAAAAGTCACTTTGTGGCATAAAAACATCTAGCTTATTTTGGCATCTTTTATCTGTAAGAATTTACAGCAGAGAAATGCAGGGGAGCAAAAATGACTGGGTGTGCAGTAATACCTGTTACATTCATTTTTCTGGGCTAGTAGCAACATTTGTTTTCTAGTCCTAAAAAGAATCATATTGCTAAATCCAGCAACCGGATTCACAGAGTAGTACTTAATTTTTTATTTTTTTTTCCAGGATGAACAAACATTTGAAATCTGCGATTTACTAGCAAGACTCTCTGTTTAGTCAAATTGAGTGTCTGGCCTCTGTCTTGAGATTTAATGAACACCTTTGCCCTAATCCCACCAAATGTCTGAGCTCTACATAAGTGTTTAAAAGTTGAAATGCCTCTTGGAGGTCAAGGGATTATTCTGATTCTTCATGTTCAACAAGTTTAAAGAAACAGCTGAGCCTAGCTCAGTGACTCTTACAAAAATGATGCTTGCATAGAGATAACTCATGCTCCCTATATGAAAGGAAAGTAAGAATACTCCACATTTAGCCTAGCAGGATTTGTGTAGGATATGTCTGATGCAAAATTTCTTGGGCCAGATCAACGCACAGTGAAAGTTCTATTTTTTCCTGCCAAGTTGGCTGTTACAATTTAGCAATAATGGAATACATTTGTTCAAATTTTAAGACCAAGAAAAAAACATAGTGGTTGTTTTTAAAATCATTGTACAGCTTATTTCTCAAGGTCTCTGTCCAGATGTAGATATTCTTTCTCAACCTTGCCTAAGGCTTTTCTGATACCTCTGACAAGTATGTGTGAACTTATCCCTCAGACAGAGGAGTGATGCACCTGCAGCAGGAGTCTAATCCAAAGATCAGTGAAAGTAATGGAAAAACTCCAAGTGTTGTGATCACTTATGGATCATATCCCTGAACTGTTAATGATGAAGCACTGTATAAAATGTCAGCCTTAATTAAGCCATGGCAAAATTCATGTTCTGTAGGGTCAGGATTTCAACTGTAGTATTTTCTGTTGTCTGTAGTCCATAGATACCAATTACTTTCCAGCTTAACGCATATACAAAAGTGAAGCCTATTGGTAAAATAAGTAATCTTTTTTTTTTTTCTTCTAGTATGACTGCTCTATAAAATTAGTTCCTGTTTTTTTTCACTTTAGTTACTTTTGCCTCTTCTTCACAAACAACGGTCAGTGAAACTGTGTGCAATTATGTGTTCCTTCCTTATGTTTGTATCCTTTTTTGGTTTAAGTTTCGTCACTGTCTATGCAACTGAGTTGTCTGTTCATGATTTGAACTTCAGAATTTTAAGCCATAGATTTTAAATATAAATACTTACATCAGAAACACCTGCATATTACTTTAATTAGGGATCAGAAAAAACACCACAGGATCTATAACTAGTGTCTTATACCACTTCAGAGGAAGGATCCTGTGGGCCAGGGCCTCTGATGATATCCAGAGACATAGCTTCATTTGTTTCAGTCAGCTTGCTAAATGAGGATTTCTTTCTACGTGTCCTTATACAATTTTTTATGGCCATCCTATGAAGCTAAAACATGGAGAAAAATAAAAATCAATAAATATCAAACTGAGTCATAGAATCATAGAATGGTTTGGGTTGGAAGGGACCATGCAGGCCATCTGGTCCAACCCTCATGCAGTTAGCGGGGACTTCTTCAACTAGATTAGGCTGCTCAAAGAGCCATCCAACCTTCCAACTGAGCAAACATAAGGAGATTTTAGATCTGCTACCAGATACTTTGTATTTAGTAAAGTAAGCTAAATTTACTGCAGAAGTTCCTACTTCTGATCTCTACTTTGCATATTTCTTCACTTTAAAAGGAGTCAATTTCCTGCCTCTGTTGAAATTAAAATCTCTGTTATGATTAGTTAATTGGCTGTTCAGGCACTCTATTTTGATATAATCAATTTTTTCATTCAGTTACCTTATTCCTAAGTCTCTGTTAACAGGTTCAGAACATAAATATGGAGTCCCTCTGCAGGTTCACTAACTACTTAATCTTGCTGTGCCAGGCCTGGTCAGAGCCCTGATCTGGGGCTTCACCACAAAAATCTTAAGAGATCTGGAGACTGCAAAGACTGTGCTGTAGCTGTGCCTGAAACACTTCCCTGAGGGATCAGAAATAAGAAGACCAGAACAAGATGTTGCAAGCTGGGAGCACGTGCTCCCTGCAACAGCCCTACTGATTATGCTGTAATATCACACATGTATTTTATCCCTACAGACAGCCCTGCTCCAAGTCTGCATAAATCTCATTGTTAATTGCAATTCAGTAAAGAAGCCTGACATATTCTCTTCAACAACACTTTTGCATCAGTCCATTCACATTAATAATTTTGTACTGCTCTTGCATGCCAGCTCCCAAAGACTTCCCAAGAACACATTCTCAGACTCAGATAGATTTCCTCCTACCAACAGGCCAGGAAGTATTAAGCTGGGAGAAATCTAGACTATTCCATGTCAATTTACAATTAAAGAAGGTGAATACTGGATTTGGTTTTCATCCAGCTCCCACTTCACCCCAAAAAACTTTTCATTCTTCTTCAGTCCTTTTTCAGATCTCTGGGCACTTATGATGGACACAGCAATTCCCTTGTATACAGATGAAAACCAAGAAATCTTTGGATAAGCAGAGACATATATATAGCCCTGAATCTTGTGGTATACATTTACCTTGCTTCTCATCTCTCAGTCACCCTTTTCTATTCTGAAATTATGAAGAAGAGGCCAAATTTCCTGGCCATAACACAACTTCTTGTTGTCACCTATCAGCAGCTGCTTAGTAGAACAGTCTCTGAAATTCCCTTAAGTACCACTCTTACACGGCATTTCATTTTACTCAACACAGGTTTATATAGGTTTTTAGTTACAAATAAAAATGCATCCTTAATCAGTTAATGCCTTTAAGATAGTTCATAATTTGCTTATTCTACCTCAGTATTATGAAGATTGCAGAATGACCATTTAAAGCATATTCCGGAATATAAAAATTTGAGTCACCATGAAGTCCTTATAAGAAATCTGAACAATCTGACATACTTGAGTTATATTCAATATGTATTTTTAAATAATCTCTCATGCCTGCAAACAGACATATTGGAAGGAAATTAATAAGAATCATTGGAAAAATGGAATTATTTTTTTAAAAATGGTAGTAATGAGGTAAGAATGTATATATGATGTAGAAAAGATGATAATAAGCAATTAATACAACCCCTAAACACTTGCTAACCAAACTCCGCATAGTAGCATCTAAAAAAATTCTAATGCTTCATAGAAGAAAGGAGAATTCATTTAGAAGAAGGTAGTTTGTCACAACACTCTCTAGGTTTGAATTTACTTTTCTTCTCTTTCTTAAGCTGTTATGTTCATGTATTGGTGCTGACTATAAACTATAAAACCAGAGAAAACCAAAAGTTATTTATACATAATTTAGAGTTTGTGGGTTCATAGATTTTTTTTCCACTCCTCACATCTCATATTTCATCTGAGCCATTTGTTTTACATTTTAAGGAAGAGCCTTCCAAATTCTGTTAATTTTTTTAAGGCTTTAAGATGTCATTGGCTAGTCAGTATTATTTAAATCTCTGTGACACTGATGTTTGCAAAGCAGGGGTATAGGGCCAGATCTTGCCCTGCTCACACAATGAGTTACATTGATTTTAATATCACTACTAAAATTAGAAAAAACAGAGATCTGGCTTCTTATAGCTGTCAGCATGCTTTTCCCAAGAAAATCTTGTAAATATTCCTCATTTCTAAAAGCAGAATTTTTTAAAATCTGCATTCCCAGTTTTGCTCAGACCTTACTTTTATGTAACCAGGCATTTTGAGGCTATCAGGATGTTCTTACTATGTGCTTTTTCATTGCTGACAATTGAATCAGAGTATTCCAGAAAACCAACAGGCCTTTTTTTTCCCTTGTCTGAGCAAGCTCACAACTGAGAATTGTATTCTTCTAATCCGGTTTTACTTTTGCATGTGTCAAATCATCTATTTCATCAACAGTTACACAGTAGACCACTGGCAGGTATGGATATTGAGAAATCACACAGTGCTTTCCATTTGGTTCCTCTTTTGCAGACTCACTTTGTTAGCTGCTTATCCTTCCTCATGCTGTGCAATGAAGTACATGCACAACACAGGTTTTAATTTAATGCTCACCATTTACTCCACAGTAGCATGCAGAACTAACTACTCTGAGTGAGTTTGAAATAGAAGAGAGCAGTCACTGCCCTAAATCGGGGAAAAAAAAAAAAATGGAATGAAACACTGTCTACCAAGCATGTTTCCTGAATCAGAATGTGTTGTTAACTGCAGGACGCAGAAACCTGTCCTTGTCATCTACTTCCCTGTCTTTGCCCAATACGGAGAGAAAAAGAGAACTTCATGAGCAAAAACTTGTATGTGTGAAAGTATTTTTTGTAATGTTTCTAGTTTCTTATGCCAGGATGAAACAGCTGCTTCAGCACTGGCCTCTAAAACCTCAGACCCACAAGTTTCCATCAGCTAGCAATATTGATCATCCTGTTTTGAGAGGCAGAGTTACAGTTATTCCCTAACCAACTTCCTCTTGTGAAATGCAGTGATCAGGTGCACCCCTGTGCCTTATGAGAGGATTACTAAAATAAGAACAACTAAAACCTGTTTGTTTGGTTTGAGTGTTAGCTCCCTTTTACCCTTTCTATGAATGCAACCCAGCTTTCTCTCTGCTTCTAAGGAACTTTAGTGTTTCTGAAAATATAAAAGCAAAATTATTTTAAAATGTTTTTCTTAGCAAGTACAACTGAAATAAAAATAACCCCTAAGAATCAGAAGTGCCATTGTGAAGCAAGTGTAACAAATCATTACAAAAAGAGATTCATGCAGCCTGTAATAAATACGAGACTGAACGTAATTAAACTATATACACAATGAAACACTTTAAAGTGTGTTTTTAGCATTTATCCCCTACATTATTATTACACTACAATTATTTCTATCTTATACACAGAGGCCAACTTACTTTCTTCTTCAGATACATACATTGAAGAAAGATGGCTTTTTAAAAACGCTCTAGATGTTTAGAGAAAAGGATAAATGTTACAAGGAGAGATCCCTAGATTTGCTGAACTTAATCACCTAAAATGCAGTGCTGATTTGCGGAAAGATCCATAGTATTGGAGCACAGTTAATTAGCACAGAAAAGCTCAAGGGCCTTCACAGCAATTTGTATCACCTAGGTAATGAGAAGCACAGGAATAAAAGACTTCATGGGTCACTGACTGCACTCCTGTGCAATCACAGGCAATCAAATCATACAATCTTAACTCAACTGCACTGTATATCTCCTTCTATTTTGTTGGTGAACCACTTGTAATTTCACTTCAAATCTGATTTTCCAGGCATATTTACACCCTTTAAACCCTCTGAGGGATCTTTATATTTACAGAGGAACTTTACTCATGGGCTGTTTATATTCATTTGCCTTTAAGTCAGTTCTGTCCATTCAGCTTCAAAGGCTCTTTCTTTTCTCGTATTTATCCCTTCCTCAGTGTACAGAAATAAAATATCTCCACTATCACTTTTTCCAATAACAAAAAAGCCAAGTTGTTTTCGTGTTGTCCCTAGGGATGGACTTTCCATTCTCCTTTACTCTAGTGGACATTTTCTTCAGCAATTCTAGTTAGAAATTGATCTCTCCTAAAGGGAGGTGGTCAGAATTTTAAACAATCTTCCAGAGGCCCGATCTGTGCTTTGCATCAAAATAGCAACTAAACTCTTCTTTCTCTACAGAAATGCCTTTCCAATAAGCCTAGAACTGTATTCACTGTTTCCATGTCACATCACAACTCCTCAAAAAAATCGAAAAAATTGGCTACCAAGTATTGCAGTTCTCTTCTTCCTTTCTAACTAGTAAAGTCCTACAGTATAAGAGGTAAGCTTCTCATGAGTCCTTAAATACATGACTCTGCACTTTACATCTTTCTCATTTTTATATCTCATTTCTCTTAGCTTCTCAGTCAATTTATATTAAAGCATATATGGTATTGAACTATTTCAAATGGTTATCCTGTCTCTGTGTCAATTCTGAAAATTAATGCTATTTATCTTCTTCCAGTCTCCAAATTAAATCTTCAAGATTCTTTCTACTTTCTTCTTTCCTGAAACTTTTATGAACATCTGTAAAAAAGGCTGCAATTTCTAATTGACATTCGGCCAGAGTGTTTAGGCAATAAACTTTTCCAAAGGGCTACAGAATCTGTGATGGTGCAGTGTGGGATAGATGCTGATTTGATGATGATTCAGTACACATATGCATGCTCTCCAGCCCTGGGTCAGGAAGTAGGTGTGTGGCATAATGCATTGGAGACAAGAGAAAACGCTTTAGGGAGAAACTCATCTGATAGTTTAGAGATTAAACAAATATTTCCATCAGAGGTGATTTCCTGCAAGCTTTTTCCACTGCCTCTTTACACACCTGTCAGCAGACACTTGCAAGGCCTCTGACTATAGCATTACTTCCATAACCACAGAAATCACGATCTGGCAAACTCTCACAGAACACAGTTCTGCCCTTCACAGTCTCTCTGATCCAGGCTCTGATCCACTCATTTTGTTTATTTACATGAAGAACCCTACTGCATCCTGCACATCATTAAGAATAAAAGACTCCAGTTCTCATTTTGTATGTCAGATTTTCATATTCTTTATTTAAAACATGTTGGGTGGCAGCATACAATGAGCAGCCCAAGCACTGTGGCTGGGAGGAGTTGGGAAGCCATAGCCAAGGTTATAAAAGGTTATAACGACTCTGTTGTGTTATGCAAATTAGGAAGCTTACTGTTGAAGGCGGGCTAAAGTTAAACAATTTTATAAAAGCAGAATGAACAAAAATAAAGCGGCTTCACTTGGATCACATTGATCGTTGCGTGTTGTCCCGTTTTCTTCCATCAAATGGTGCCTGAACAGGGACCCTCAGATGGCCTGCCTAAGTTGCCTTGAAACACTGAAGATGCGGCAGAGGGTACGGAAAAGCCGACCATAGGTGAGTGCTGTCCCCGGCACTCGGGAAAAAATTTTCCAGGGCTGCGCAGCTTAAAGAATTGAGGAAACTCGCCACTGGCCAAGCGAGCAGTCAGGGAGGAGATGGGGCAGGTGCTTTCTTCTGAGGACAAGGCTCGGATAGAATCTGTGCAGAAGCTCCTCCAACATATGCTCTCAGTGAGAGGGATTACTTACGAAAAAGCTGCATTGCAGTCTATGTTAACATGGGCATATCGAAGTGGCGTTGTTACAACGACCACTGCCCTATTTGAGGAAGAGACTTGGGGGAAAATGGGACAAAGACTGTTTGATGAATGCTCAAAAGGAAATAAGAGCCTTTGGCAGTACCTTACTCTTTGGCAATTAGTTGAAGAGACATTGTGTGATATGAAAGTCGAGCGAGAAGTTGCAGCATAGGCTTATGCTGCTATGCATAAGAATCAAGAGAACAGTGGTGGTTCATTTGCATCTGCATTATCGTTCCGTGAAAGTAATTTACCCACGCAGGCACCACCACCACCACCTTCCAAAGATTGGCCTTCTCCCCCATTTCCCCCAGTGGAAGAACATGAGGAGGTTCACACTACCGAAGGTGAAGGACATAAAGGTCCTCGTTGTCCTCCTCCTCCAGAAAGTCCTTCAATTAATTCCTTAGAGGATTCGTTTAATGAGGACTCTGAACATCTTTTGTCGTCCTCTCCTGAGTGTTCCAATTTCAGACAAGAATTTGATAAACTGCTGGCAAAGCTAGAAGAAATTCGAATTCACCAGGGAAAGGAGAGCCGTCCACCTGAACCACCTCCGCCCAATCACCCGGGAATGCAGTCACGCCCTGAACTGACTGCACTGGCTCTACCATCGATGGGGTTTGATACGAGGACTGGGGGGACCAGGTGGCAGGGACCAGGAGCACGTTGGCAGGGGGTAATTAGGGACGCGGTTTTAGAAGGGGTAACTGTGGAAGCGTATCTTGTATTGTTAAATACACAGACAGAGGCGAGTGAATGGGAACCATTCGATTGGAAATTACTAAAAGAAGTCAAGGCTGCTTGTACACAATATGGTTTGCAATCACCATTTACACAGGGTTTATTAGATTTTATATTTACGGTTCATACCCTTTGTCCTGCAGATATTCGGCAATTAGTTATGTTAATATTATCCCCATCTCAGCGCCTTGCCTTCTATCAAGCTTGGGAACATTTGTGTGATCAGGAAGCGGCCACTTATTGTTGGGATGAGAGGGTGCAGCCTCATCGTGCCCCTGAACTCCAATCCCTGATCATTATTAATGACGGGATGGCAGAATCTGATCTTGCTCTTGATGCAGATCCTGATTTCAAACTCCAGCCACCAATTGTTATTGATAAGGAGGAGAAGTCTGAAACCTCTGCTGTAGGGAAAGCAAATGCATGTGCCGTAAGGGAGCTGGCTGGATTGCAGGAGCTTGAGGGAGCACTGTGCTTTGTGATTCAAGCAGGATTCTGCTGGGGTGGAGGAAATAGATTTTGGGAGCAGAATGATGAGATTGAAATCCCTATTCCTGGAATAGGAGAGGGGTTTCCCCGATATTTAATGCCTGGCCTGCACCTATCTGACCTACGTTGGTCGGCAAAAAAGCGGCAGCCCCCAGACAAAAGCTGCCCCCCCATTCGAGAAAAGAAAATGCCTGTAACCGCTTTGACAAAGGGACTAATAGCCGCTACTATAGCTCCCGTTGGAAAGAGGACCAGCCCCGCCCCAGGCTGCGAAAACTAGTGGAGCTGTCGTTAGCCGAGCCAAAAAGCAGCCACTGGGCTTACTTTGCACTGCTCACAAAAAACAAACAAGGGGATTTATTGGCTACTTTCTCCCTCAGCAAATCAAGATACTGCCCAGGACAGCCTGTCCAGGGGAGCCTCTCAAATTCAGAAAGGCATCCTTTACTTTAAAAAAAACAAACAAAAAAACAAAAAAACAAAACCGAAAACCAAAACCCACTTAATCTATATGCATGGGTAGCCACCGATGCCCATGAAAAGGACTACAAAATAAATACACGGTGGATTGGTAGCACTATTAGGACAAGACGTGTTGTCTCAAATGGGGACATGACTGGTATCAAATTTTGGGGAGCGACCACTGATGGGCAGCTGGACAAAATCATAGAAAAAAATTTTAAAAGCTAATGTAACTCGTTATGTGGCAGATAAGCCTTTGGAGCTAGTATTGGTTAACTCTGGCCAGGAACGGAAACACCCATTAGGTCTTTTAGGACAGACAGAACAAAAGTTTCAAATCATGGAATGGATATTTTTACCGTATCAGCCGAAAAATGCTGAGGCCACAAAACTTTTTGGTCAATTAATAATGAAAGGCAGGAAAAGATGTTTGGAATTGTCTGGGACTGAACCTTCACGAATTTACCTGCCAGTTAATAAGGGATATTTGGATTGGCTTATGGAACATTCAGAACCTATTGGGATTGCATTAGCAGATTTTATGGGAGAAATTAGTAACACGTATCCGATTGGCAAATTGATTCCTTTGGTACAAAACCAAACCTTTGAACAGATACCGATGCGATCTGAAATGCCAGTGAAAGGCATTACATTTTTTACAGATGCAGGAAAGAAATCTGGTAGGGCTGCTATTACCTGGCAAAAGCGAGGACAATGGAACCAGAAGTTAATATTTACACAGCCAGCTGATTCATTACAAACTATGGAGCTAAGAGCAGTGGTTTGGGTATTTCAACAATATACATCACAGCCTATTAATATAGTTTCTGATTCATTATATGTTGTGGGTACAGTTTGTAGAATAGAACGGGCTATGATAAAAGTTAAAAATGCAGTTTTGTATGCCTTATTGTTACAATTGCTGTATCTGTTGGAACAACGACAGCATAAGTATTTTATTACTCATATACGAAACCATCAACCTATTTTGGCCTGGCAATCGGGAATAATCATGCCGATCGCCTTGTTGCTGCAGTTTGGAATGATCCTCGAACAAATCTCTTTTTACAATCCAAAGCTTCACATGAATTTTTCCACCAAAGAGCTAAAATACTTAAACGACAATTTAATATTCCTCTGTCTGATGCATAAGGTATAATCAATTCTTGTCCAGATTGTCAAAAACAAGGTATGGGATTAGGATTTGGAATAAACCCCAGAGGGCTTCAAGCCTTACAATTATGGCAAATGGATGTGACCCATATTCCAGAGTTTGGGCGATTGAAATATGTGCATGTCTCAGTAGATACATTTTCTATGGCCATATGGGCCATGGCACAGACCAGGGAACCTGCAAAACACGTAATTAAACACATGTATGCTGATATAATGGCATTAGGGATACCTCAAATGATAAAAACAGATAATGGGCCAGCTTATGTCTCTCAAAAATTTAAACATTTTTGTGTTCAATGGGGAATCCGTCATAATACGGGTATCCCACATTCTCCAACGGGTCAGGCAATCATTGAGCGTTCTCATGCAACCTTGAAGTCCCTTTTGCAAAAACAAAAAGGGGGAGGAGGTGTATTAACCCCTAGTGAAAGAATTGCAAAAGCAACTTATGTGTTAATTTTTTTGCACCTCACTGGAACTAGGAATAGCCCTCCAATCATAATTCATCACCGATCACTGGAATCAGGATTGAATAACCAGGACCAGCAAGGTATCAAGGTACAATACAAAAGACTGGGACTCAGGTGAATGGAAAGGACCTGTTGAACTAAAAATGACAGGAAGAGGTTATGCTTGTGTCCTAACAGATACTGGACCTCGCTGGGTGCCACAAAAGTGGATCAAGCCCTGGAAAGAAAGGAAGACGACTGAGCAAGAGGACCTCACATGGGAAGAAGAAACTGGGGTGGTCTTTTTACAGAAAAGGGAATTTGGAATAACGGTTCTGAAAAGGCTCTTCCACCCGGATATTTTCTAATCTGTGGTGACAGAGCATGGGGCAGAATACCCAGCAAACCAGTTGGTGGACCTTGTTATTTGGGAAAGTTAACGTTGTTTACACCAAGTATACAATACGTTTTTGGAGTTTTGAGGAAAATTTTTTCCCCGGTTTATTAGCCCCAGGAGTTGCAGCTCTTGAAGCTGTGTCACAAGCCAAGAAAATGGCTTGTTGGAGCCTTAAAGCAAGGATTGTTTATCTTGGTTGCCATTATTGTAGTTTTAAGTGTTTTGATGTTTTTAATGGTGCTTGGGTCGCTCAAAAAGAAAACGGGGGAATTGTTGGGTGGCAGCATACAATGAGCAGCCCAAGCACTGTGGCTGGGAGGAATTGGGAAGCCATAGCCAGGGTCCTCAAGGTTATAAAAGGTTACAACGACTCTGTTGTGTTATGCAAATTAGGAGGCTAACTGTTGAAGGCGGGCTAAGGTTAAACAATTTTATAAAAGCAGAATGAACGAAAATAAAGCGGCTTCACTTGGATCACATTGATCGTTGCGTGTTGTCCCGTTTTCTTCCGTCAAAACCACTGATTTTTTCTCAGTGTATCAGTAGGAATTATTACTTATTACAGCAATGATTATTTCATCCTGAAAATATGGTCTTGAAAAGAGCAGAATGATATTCTGATTTAAGGACCCTGCCAGCAACATTATCATTATTAGTTTACATGAGTAATATGAACATCATCTTTTTTAAAAGACTATATTTCTTCTGTCCTTCTCTGGCAAGGCTATACATTAAAGGAAAAAAAAATGTCAGAACAGATTATATCTTTTTTATATATCTTTTTGGAGATATATTATGTTATATATGTTAATGGAAAATATCAATTCTATAAAAAGACATTAACATTGATTTGTTATATTCAGCATCTGGAATGAGGATTAAAACTATCAAGCAAGCAACAATTTAATTCTTAACATTTCTACAGATTCTATCTTCATTTCCTGAAATTTTGTGTCACTTTTTTTAACCAGAAGCAAAATATCTATTTTGCATAGTTTATTTGGTACCAATTCCTGTGCACTTCGAATGAAAGTGACCCAAAATCTAACAAGGGGGACATAACCTTTTCTGCTGATCAAAAAGAGAAAATGTTTAATTCTGCTCCTTGTTTAATGCCAATATTTGCCTTATTCTGTTCTTGCTACGGGAGTCTTGTAATATGTAAAGGAAATCAACCATAGGATAAAATATCCACTCTGCTGAAGCAGTCATAGCCCAGCTATTGATTCTGCCTCTTCTCTCCGCACTGTGGACATTCATTTTGGCTTACATTGTTGTCTGTCTTTCTTTAGCTTCTTCAATAGCTCTCTCATTCTACTGTGTGTCATTGAGGACAGAGCCTAGGGACAGAGGAGAAATCAGCTGGACTGGGAGAATCTGGCACTTGTGCCCACAGATTATTGCAAAAGTCAGTGAGTTGTTTGCAGAGACTTCATTCACTTCTATATAATTTTGTTCACTCTTCTGTTGTTCCATCAACAGATTCCCAAGTCCTGCAAGAACAAATCCCCCTCTTGTCCTTTCCTCACTATCCCGTGTCTCTGACAATTTCCTCATTGCACTGTGAGCAGCCCAGACATGCAGCTAAAAGCCAGTTCTGATGGATATTGATTTAACAATCTTATTTTACCCAGAAAAGTTTAATTGCATGTTCCCTATTTTCTGAGAAAGGTATATGCAAAGCTTTGAAAAATACTACACACGACGAGGTAATAAAAAGACCTTAAGTTCCTAAAATTGCATATAAATACCCCCACAAAAAACAAGGTAAAGAGTATGTGTGAATCTCTCTTTTGTTTTCAACATTCAGGAAGATTTTTCCTCTGTTCAGCACTGAGCAACTGTATCTATTATTTACAGGTCACCACCACCTTTTCTTAAAGAGATCCACAGCACAGAAGCAATGGCTGTAGGAGGGGCATCAGTGAAAATACTGAACAGCTAGTGCTTTGAGACATTTCGTAATGAAGGTAACATAAGAGTAGCTGTTCTTTTGACATCTGTTGGACTGAAATCTTCCAAGTAAGACATTACATTCTGTGTTGGGTTTTTTGTTGTTGTATTGTTTTGTGGGTTTTGGTGTGGTTTTTTTTTTTTTTTTCTCCTAGTCAAATAAACTAGAATCTCCTGTAAATACATCAGGAGCAAGCTTTCCTTTCAGGAAAAGCTGGTCTTCCTCCTGAGTTTGGAAGAATGAATGTATGATTGAAATGGGAGGAACAGCTGAAAACTGCAATACCTTTTCATATTAAAATAAGTGTTATCAGTTGACTGCTGTACTTTAAAGAGTCTTTTGCAGTAATAGAGAATAAGAAATAAGTTTCTTCTGGGCTCAAAATTCAGGATGAACTGAATTGCTTCTTTACACCATCACTCTTCTTCCATATAGTCCAGATCTATATAGTGTCTGCAGCAGTTGTCTGCACTGTTTGAAAGACAGGGCTGATTTTTAGTGTAATTTAGAGAAGCTTTCATTGTTGTCTTCTAATATTTTACAAGTAGCCTCTAGATCAGTAATTTTTAAGAAAGCAAAGGCATAGACATAATTCAGATTAAACATGTCCTAGGGGCATACACTGATGATGCCTTACTCCCTGTGTTGTGTTGCACTTCCCCACTCCTCCCAAGTTCCATGGAAGACAACTCTCAGATCAGGCAAAACTTGCTTAGATTAAATATATTGATTCTCACATTACAGTCATTCAGACTCAGGCCTTTCTTTTTCTATAGCAAAACCTTGTACATGGTAAAATTAGTTTCATTAACAGTATCTGTAGCTAGGTTTCTGAAAGCTTGCTTGGTGAACAGAAGACAGTTGGCTTTGCACACGATTTTGATTTTTTTTCCTTGACCTGGTGTTTCACTCTGTCATTGTGTAACTCTGTCCCAAGGAATCTCTCACTTTTTTAAACATTGTTCCCTTCGGCTTTCTTGTGCACTCATGATGTGGAATCCAAACCATGATAATATCACCAACTTTCAGCTGTGTATTGTTTGCTTTACTTTAAGGTATGACTGACCTACACTGCTGATTGACATAGGAATGCCACACTAATGGTGTGCAAACAACTAGAAATGGTGTTATTTATGGGTACGGTCTTTCAGACCATTTTCAGTTTATTGAACACTGTACTTATTTATGCCAATTTGAAGTTATTTCTCAGTTCAGAATTCTCACTTAAAGGATAAAATTCAATATTGATTGCATTTTCTCAAATTATTGAATGTGTTGTTAAAATCTAAAGAAAGTAGCATGCTGTTCTCCAATCCACACACTCATAGTTTCTTGACAAACTGATCATTTCCCATACTCCTCTTCATCTCCCAGAAAAAAAGTATGAATTTTCTAGCCAGCAAATTACTAAAATGGTCACAATTTCATCTCTGTGTATGACTTAACTATATCTCAACAATAAACAACCTGGTTTAGATCTCACAATTTTTGTCCTCAAAAATGTATGGCGTGTTGTATAATATCCACTGAAACCAATAGTCTGTCTGCTCCTTACTTCAATGAGAGTTTATTTTGTGGTTTTGGTTTTTTGTTTCTGGTTTATTCTTAAATTTTTAAGAGGAACAGGAAGCAATGTATAAAGCTATTACCATCAGGACAATTTACACACAATCCAACAATGCAAGATTTTAGTAAGCCTGTTATTCATTGTTTTTATCATTAAGAAAAAATACGATAAAATTATTTTTAAACAATGTAGAGGTTGAAGTAGGGAAAATTTACCATCAAAGTAAGTATCTATAAAATACGCAGGCAAAGTTCTTTTTACATTTTTACTCGAACATTAGGTTATGAAGGTTAAAGATCATTTTTCCCACTGACTTTTGTGCAACTCTCAGAGATCATTCGATTTTCTGTACCATCTCCTTTCACCTTAGTGTTTTGAGAATGGATACGTTGAAGACTGCAAGGTATGACTCAGATATGACACAGGGAATGAACTGTAAGAAGGTTAAGAAAGTATCCTCTACATGAAGAAAAATAAGAAGCACAAAGTACTACCACACATAGCTCTTAACTAGTGTAATTTTTTCTCAATGTAAAATTACTTCAGCAGAGAATTTCAAAAGAAGAAGGGATATTTCAGAAAGAAATTTAAACTGGGCAAACACATAGTGGTTTTGAAATCCTACTCCTTGTTCTGCAGTTTGGATTTGGTATATGAGTGCAGATGTTTCCAAAGGCTCAGCCTTTCATTTTTGAGTAGTGCTAATGGGCTAGAAAGGCAATTAAACCTCTATTTAAAAGAGACACTTTATATTCCCATATTAGTCTATGCCTTTACACTGCAAATTGAGCATTATTTCTTACGAAAAGCTAACTGGCAACAATATCATCTAGATTACTGGTAAGACTAACTTATTTATGTAGTAGTCATACAGAAAATGTCATCTGGTATTAATATCCAGATTCTAGATCTTAGACTGCATAATAAAAATATTCTCATTTTATACATACATACACACACACGCACACGCACACACATATATAACTTGCGTACCACATGAAATATATACTTTGTTTAAAAACAGCGTCAGTGTTGAAATTCTATTATCATTTTGGAGCAGATGTCACCATCTGGCTGCCTTCACTAGTAGCTCTATGAAACCATTTAAGTCTCCTGACTGGCTTCTACACAGAAAGTAATTAGAGTGAAACACAAGGGATGGGATTCAACTGTTTTAAAATTAAGGTGCTTTCCTTCATTAAACTGAGAAAAGATGATAAAAAAAGGACAAATGAAAAGACTGTTGCAATCTGATGAATACCTCATTTTCTTCCTCTTCCTTAGAGAGCAAAAAAACTGGGGGATTTATCCATTTGGCAGCCATCTATACGTTTGGTTTCTTTTTTAATTGCAGTATTAATATTTTTCATCCAATCCTCGATTTTTTTCCTCAAATATATAGTCAATTGATGTCATGGAAATTTATTTATTTGGTTGGTTTTTTACCTATTATTTCCTGGGATTTAGGTCAGTTTATTTTCCACATCCTTGATTCAGAAGCAGAAATCTCACGTTTGTGCTTCTGGGTGATTAGTATTTTAAAATGGCAACATATTCAGGCAATATAAAATAATGATTAAACTGACTTGAAATTAGGAGGAAAAATAAAAGGAAAATAGAAAAACTAAAGCTACTAAAATTCTGAATATAATTGTCTTGAAGATCCTGGAGTGCTTTGGACATAGATAATACCACTAGGAACATGTATTTCAGGTAACAGTTCTCCACGGGACTTTATAAACTAAGAATATCGTTCATAGGTACCAGATGAATTTACACACATAAAATATATACATAAAATATACATAAAATACACATACACATACATGTACATATACATATACATGTACATATACATATACACACATATATGTATTAATATCTATTTCCTTAACTAAGTGTAATTTCTCTTAATAAGAGTTTCTTCCATACCCCAATTCTCCTAAAAATTCATTACAGAAAAGAAGTATCAGCAATTGTCTTGGCTCATATTTCTTTCTCAGCAAGTTGTTTTCTTACTTACCTTACATTTCTCTAGAAAAAAAGTTGTGAATTTTCACAGCATCTTGCTTGAGGTCCAGCATTTTAAATTATGAAAGATGGGCTGCCTAACTTGTGCATTTCACAGAGCAACTCTAACAGCTGTGATGGTGTTTCTGTGTTACTTTACTTATTTATTTATTTTCTAATTGGTTCTGGGATAAAGTATTCTCATTTTTTTTCTTCACTACAGTACAAATGGAGCTGCAATGCATTTCTAAGCTGTAGCTTTTAATTTTTAATTCTTAAAAACATTCAACTGTTCTATGAAACTGCATTGGTTTGCTGTCAATAATGCTAAAGTAAAGGTAGATAAAACAGTAATAATAAACTTATGGTACTTTATTAAAACTATAGGACTAATGTAGTGTTTTTATCTGAGAGGACACATTACTTCGAAAAGTTTTGCAGGAGTCCCCAGACAAGTAGTATTTTGCCTTCCACCTTCATTCTGAGCTTGCAGGAAGCTGTGTAAATCATTTATATTGTGCTGGCTAGACTAATAAAGAAAGAGAAGGTAACAGTATTTCCTATCATTCACTACAAATCTCTCTGAAACTAGCCAGTCTGGCAAGCATGTTCTTCAGGTTAATATTACAGTGCGCAATGATTTGAGTTATGAAAATGCTTTGCTTTTTTCTACTAAAGACTTGCTGATAAATCAAACTATTTTTTAAGTCAGTCTTTTTCAAATCTTCTCCATCAATCATACAATTATACAATGGTTTGAGTTGGAAGGGAACTTTAAAGGTCACCTTGTCCAACCTAACCTTTAATATTTCCAAGTATAGGGCATCTACCATCTCTCTGGGCATCCTGTTCCAGAGTTTAACCACCCTTACTATAAAAAATTTCTTCCTTATATCTAGTCCGAATCTACTGTCTTTTAGTTTGAAATCATTACACCTTGTCTTACTGCAACAGGCCCTACTAAAATAGTCTGTTCCCATCTTTCTTAAAACCCCTCTTTAAGTACTGAAAGGCTAAAGTAAGGCTTTCTGTTCACCAGGCTGACCAACTCCAACCTTCTTAGTAGTTCTTCATAGATGAGGTGTCCCATCCCTCTGATCATTTTTGTGGCTGGATTTGATCCAACATGTGCACGTCTTTCCTGTGCTGAGGACTCTAGACCTGGATACAGTAATCCAGGCGGGGTCTCACCAGGCAATATCTATTAGGCTTTTTACATTGTACTGTGTATTCACACCCTGATGGTCAGTGAAAATTTATCCAGTTACAAATTGCCAGTGTCTGATAATAGTAGGAAAACATTTATTTCAACTATCCAGTTAACTGCAAAAGTATGGATATACGTTCATTAAAAGTTCTGAGACTGAAAGTCATATCCAACACTGGACATCATAACAATGCAATTTCTAAGCTTGAACAGTTGCAGTATGCCTGCTGTATAATTTTAGATATGCACATATACAGGACCGTATTTTAGATTTACAGATACTGTAAAAGAAACATAATTCAATATGTGTTCATAATGTGTCAGTGTGACACATTTCATCACATTGCAGTTATATATTTTCTGGCTTGCTATTGCAGTATCTATCATTTTGTGTGAAAAGGCTAGAGCAGAAATATAGAGAGTGTTTTTTAAAACTCTGCTTTACTTAACCTAGTTATGCAGTATTTCATAATAATCTATTGATGCTCAGGCCTTTGATCATTGATCTGAGCAAAATCAATAGTCACAAAGCCATAGTCAGAAGATAGGGACAATAAAAAACAAAACCAAAAAGAAGCGTTGACAGCACTGATACAGAAAATCTAGTAAATAAATAGTTTAGGAAATAACATTCATGACATTTGGAATCTTGTGTCATATGCATTGTAAACCAGTGGACAAATACAACCAATATGGTGAAGGAGGTGCAAACACTCACTTACTAATTCACAGCAAATAGCAACTTGCTAGAGTTATCACAAAGTCACTAGCAGAACAAACAACCATCTGATAATGGCTACCCGGTACAGATTTACAAATAATTTGTAAAGGATTACTGAAGCAGAATTAAAAGTAGAGATGAAACGCAGGCCACAGGTAATGTCAGTATGAAAGCAAAGCAAGCCCAAATTTTTTTGATCTATAAAGATGGTAGAAGGGACTGTGACTAAAGAAACATTGCCAACTTTCTTTTTTTTTTCTTTTTTTTTTAACATATTATGAAAACAACATTAAGCAGCATTAAGGCTATTTGTACTTTAACACACTTGGGGATGACTGTAAATAGAACAGAGCTGATGCCTCTGATACAAAGAAAACATACAGAAAAATCCTCTGCTTATGGATAGAATCAGCCTATTAAATGCGAGGTAATGGTGCTGGTAACACATTAGTCACATAAATTGCCTGTGGGCCATTATCCTGTTATGGTATTAGGTGTCTTTGGTGCTAACTATTATATTTGAGTTACAGTAATGTCAGTAACATTTTTTATTTTTTAACACTCCAGGGGAACTCGACATTTTTGTTCACCTTGTTCATATTCTGTGATCGCCATGTGACATTGTTAAGACCTAAACTGAGAGAAACCCAGAATTCAATATTCTGTTAAAATTACTCTGGGTTACATTGTTTTTCAACCAACTGGACTAAGAATATATTTTTCAGGCCAGGTTAGTATTATTTTTTAATTGCCATATAATACACTTTTGAAAGAAGAAAATTCTGCCACTGATATTGCATTATTTTCAGCTCCTTGAAACATAAACAGTGTCACTGATTTATTGCAATCATTTCCTATAATCCTCAAAGAAGTGGGGACAGATACATTCATTATTTTTGTGATCACAAAAAATAACAGGACTATTTCTATCTCCACAGAGAGAAATAATGTTTCTCTTGTTTGGGGATGAAAATATTTTCAAATTAGATCCATTTTTTTTTCTTGTTATCTCAGTCTGTTCCTCTTCTACTGTTTTTTAACACCAACTACTGCAACTACTTTACAAAAAAATATGACATCTTCCACATTTATTTATACATGATAGAAAAAAATAGTCAAAGTAAAACCAAGCAACAGATGTTAGACTGTATGGTCAGAATGAACTACTTAGTCTGCTGTGTTATGAAAGCCAAAATGCCAAAAAGTGGTATTAGTAGTCTATAAGTTACAATTTCAATATTTTCTCATTCTCCATTTAAACTTTTCTTTGACAAGAAAGAGGGATTGTCTGGCTGATAGGTGTAAAGTGTCCATACAATTTATTCTTTATATTGCCTGGGTGTTAACTTCACATATGTGATTCAGGCTTCTACATTCTATAAATGCAGATTCATAAGCATAGCTTTATTTCTCTTTTTCACTACTTTCCTTCTCTTATTCTAGTTTTTTTTTTCCTTGCAATTCTAACTGCATTAGACTATCCCGGCTACCAGAGCATTTCCTAATTACTTCTAAGATTTTAATGTGGGAGTGAAGCAGAAAGTGGATGATGAGGTACAAAAAGTTGGTATATAAACACTTTTACTTGTTAATTTACAGTTAAAAGATTAATGTACCAAAAATACAAATGGGAAGATTATTTTCTGACTATATTGAAAACCCCCATTTCTTTCCTATCCTGCTCAATTTCATGCAGCTACTAGTGCTAGCGAGTTTATTTGGCCCAAGAACAGAGAAGTTCAGGACAACTATATGAATTTTATATGTACTATTTCAATATATATTTATGTATATTTCTTACTCAGGAAAATCAATTCTTACAGAAATACTGCTTGTTCAGGAAGAAAACAGCCCAACTCTGAACTACAGACACAATTTATCTCAGTCTTATCCTCAACATGGAACAGCTGCAGAACCTTCTATGTGAAATACAAGGTCCTGTTCAATGTCTTTATCAATGACCTGGATGAAGGCATCGAGTGCATCCTTAGCAAGTTTGCGGATGACACTAAGCTGGGTGGAAGTGTCGATCTGCTGGAGGGTAGGGAGGCTCTGCACAGGGATCTGAACAGGCTGGACCGCTGGGCAGAGTCCAATGGCATGAGGTTTAACAAGGCCAAATGCCAGGTCCTGTACTTGGGGCACAACAACCCTATGCAGTGCTACAGACTAGGAGAAGTTTGTCTAGAAAGCTGCCTGGAGGAGAGGGACCTGGGTGTGTTGGTTGACAGCTGACTGAACATGAGCCAGCAGTGTGCCCAGGTGGCCAAGAAGGCCAATGGCATCTTGGCTTGGATCAGAAACGGCGTGACCAGCAGGTCAGGGAGGTTATTCTCCCTCTGTACTTGGCACTGGTGAGACCGCTCCTCGAATCCTGTGTTCAGTTCTGGGCCCCTCACCACAAGAAGGATGTTGAGGCTCTGGAGAGAGTCCAGAGAAGAGCAACAAAGCTGGTGAAGGGGCTGGAGAACAGGCCTTATGAGGAGCGGCTGAGAGAGCTGGGGTTGTTTAGCCTGGAAAAGAGGAGGCTGAGGGGAGACCTCATTGCTCTCTACAACTACCTGAAAGGAGGTTGTAGAAAGGAGGGTGCTGGCCTCTTCTCCCAAGTGACAGGAGAGAGGACAAGAGGGAATGGCCTCAAGCTCCGCCAGGGGAGGTTTAGGCTGGACATTAGGAAAAAATTCTTCACAGAAAGGGTCATTGGGCACTGGAACAGGCTGCCCAGGGAGGTGGTTGAGTCACCTTCCCTGGAGGTGTTTAAGGCACGGGTGGACAAGGTGCTAAGGGGCATGGTTTAGTGTTTGATAGGAATGGTTGGACTCGATGATCCGGTGGGTCTCTTCCAACCTGGTTATTCTATGATTTTATGATTCTATGATGTTGCCATTCTCAGAGCTCTTACCTGCCACGTTTATTGAGACTCTACAGAAACTGCTTTGGGTAGCACCATATATAGACAGGTGTGACAACAGAGATACTTCGGTGCTGGGCTCTCTGAAGAACAAGAGGTGTCTGTGACTTAGTAATAGTTTTGTTGAGAAGACCTAGCTACAGAAAATGATGAGGACCTGAAGCACCTAACCTACAGCTCTCAAGAGCTGCTGCAACCACACAGGGTGAAGAAAAGTAATGCCCACCCCATGGAACAGCACAATCTAAGCCAGCACAACAAGCCAAAATGTCCTTAGTCCCATCCCTGAGGGGAAGTGAGGAAATGCCTCTTGGAAAGAAGACAAGTATTCCACACCCACAATTTTCCCACCAAAAATTTCAATTGATAGGAAACAGCATTTTCCCTTCTAAATCAGTTCTGGTAGAAAATGTTCCTATCTTGATTTCATGTAACTAATTCCATTGGGGCATGGTTTAGTGTTTGACAGGAATGGTTGGACTCGATGATCCGGTGGGTCTCTTCAAACCTGGTTATTCTATGATTCTATGATTCTATGAAAAACCTACATGGAAAATTCATATCTGGCATATTCATTTGCTAAGTGGTGATAAAAGACAAAGCTGATGAAATCTCTTTCTGCAAAATTACGCAGACGCTATTACTGATAGCACATTTGTGGCTGATAGACACTGATGATCAGTGTACTATCACTGACAGTGCAGACTAGTGAGCTCATTGGATCATGACTCTTTCTTTCACTTAAATAAATGATTCTTATGCTTTGATATCTCCTGTTATTGCTACTGACTGCTGTTTTGCAGCCTTAGAGCTGATAACAAATGATTCATCAGCTCTGCCAGTAGAAGAGCTCTAGTTACTCTGACTTTTTGACTCCTGTGTGAGAGTCTGAGCCAGGATGGCTTTGTCAAATTTGCCACAGGGTTTCAACACGAGGCTGATGCAATGTGAAGGACCTCATATTTTGCTATGTTGTATTTGTCTCCTATCACTTCTCTGTGACTTCATGCATTTAAATAATTTATCCATAGTTTGTGACAGAAATGCACTGATGATTCTGCTCATTTCTGATCTGCAAGCTGAACTATGCCAATTTATGCAAGCTGAGATACTGCCTCACACTTTATAAGTTCCCAAAAATATTTAGTGACGTTTTCTTACCTTTAATCCATGGAGATCATATTCAACTCTAACAACAGTTTCCCTGCCTATATTCTGAACTGTCAAGACTGTACATTGGTAATCTGTACTTACACTAATATATGGTTTTTGTGAGTTTATTTTATACCAACACCCAAACTTGCTGTTTAAGTTGATGACTGCAAACTTCAAACATTCACACAAAAATAAATCATAGACTTGGTGAACACGGTAGGCACCACAAAAGTGCTGTAACTTTTCAAATAAAGGTACCAGAATGTTGGGTAAAATGGATGATCATATAGATCTGAGACCTCATCTGGAGTACTGTGTCCCATTCTGGAATCCTCAATGTAAGAAGGACGTGGAACTATTGGAACAGAGGAGGGCTACAAAGATGGCCCAAAGGCTGGAGCACCTTCCCTGTGAGAACAGACTGAGACAGTTTGGCTTGTTCAGCCTGGAGAACAGAAGGTTTCAAGGAGATCTTATAGCCACCTTCCAGTACCAGAAAGGGGCCTACAAGGAAGCTGAAGAGGGACTATTCATAAAGGCTTGTGGTGACCAGATGAGGGGGAATGGGTATAAACTGGAGAGGGGCAGATTTAGACTAGACATGAGGAAGAATTTCTTCACCATGAGAGTTGTGAGGCACTGGAACAGATTGCCCAAGGAACTTGTGGATGCCCCATCCCTGGAGGTGTTCAAAGTCAGGTTAGATGGGGCCTTGTGTAAGCTGATCTAGTGGGACGTGTCCCTGCCCATGGCAGGGTCTTTGGAACTAGATGATCTTTAAGGTCCCTTCCAACCCTAACTATTCTGTGATTCTATTGTTCTGTGATTCTATGATTCTATGATCTTTGAAGTTACTTTCTGAATTAAATTGTGGGCTGAAATGTTCTTAATATTCTTTGTAAATGCGGACCTAAAATCAGTACTACATGGGAGTTGAAGGATGAAGAAGAACTGGAAGGGTACTTCAGGCTATCTCCAAATTGGCTACAGGGAAGGAAAATTCAGCAGGAGAAGGAGGTCATTAGGCTCAGTCTGGAAGTGCCTCTTTTGCTTTACATTGACAAAAAAGCAAGCACAGTTCAAGTACTCCCAAATAGTTCTGTGATGCACACTAAAGACCAGTAAGTTTGAACATCCAGGAAACTGACTTCAGCAGGACACTCCCTGGCAAAGCTCATTTGCTGATATAGGTGCACCCCTAGGAAGAGTTTACCAAACTATGAACCACTCACTCACTAACTCAAAGCTGAATGCCAGTACAAGGGACATCAAAACTCTTCAGACCAGCAACATCTACAAGAGCTTAACTACTGGTTCAGAAGCTGAGTAAACAATTAATTCTGTCTTAAGCCCAACCTAATGAGTCCACGAGAGAGGTGCAGTAACTCAGGATAGAGCTATCCTAAGAGTTACAGTGCTTACAAATTGAAGCTTCTTTCTGACTGACTGAATTAGATACGCAACTATCAATATTCATCCATGTTGGGACACCCTAAAAGATGCACACAGGAAAATACCAGCTACTGCAAAAACGATGACATTATGAATACACATATACTGACAAACTCCCTACATGGTAAACTCAGATGACTTTACCATTTAGCAGTTTTTTGTTTGCAATTATTACTGCTTAGAGCTGCTCAGATGGATATCATTCCATCCCTGAAAATGAGTAAAGGAAGAGGTATGTCTAAGGTTTTAAAATAAAATATGAAATCTAAAAATACAAGATGCAACATCATTGCCCAGGCAAACACCTATTTTCCAATCTATTCCAAAGGCCGTAAGCATTGGAGACTCTAAATTTCCCCAAAATTAGAAAGAGAGATGTATCTCTGGTCTTCTCGTAATTTTCACCAGACTACTCATAATTTCACATACTGAGAATTCCCAGAATGAGGATACATTATACTATTTCTTCAACAGTAGGAGATCAAAAACTAAGAAGTCTGTTTCTTGGTATCTTGGGATCAAAAAGGCTTTCTGGTAGTGACAGGAACTATCTTCAGTGTCTACTGATTCATCTTTGCTTGACTACATGGTGCTTGTTCTTCATCTACCTTTGTTTCCTAGGCATACATGTATGTTAAAACTGAAAATCCTCAGGTAAGGAATCTGCCTTTTTTAGCCTTTAAATGTGCGCCATTTACATAAGAGGAGTAGAAATTTTCAGAGTGATCTAGACTTTTAGGAGTCTAATCCATAGCAACTCAGCAGATATAGGAATATTCTGTACCACAGTAAAATATCTAGGCCTAAACGACCTAAAAGTTTAACTGACCTTGAAAATAATCTTAATTTCAAAATAAGAAAAAAAATATTGCATCCATAATAATATATTTTATAACGACGAAGTGAAAGATCAATAAATATAAATACATAATTCCCACCAGCAAGAAAAACTATTTGAAAGCAGATTTATTCAAATGAGGTTGCTTTAGGATTCACAATATATTCTGACAGACACATGGATTTCACTGTGTATTATGAGACAACAATATTGGCTTCATTTATTCCACAGATTTACTTTTCTTTATTCTGGATCTGTAGCTGCAATGATTGTAATGCCAACAATACAACTGTGGTTTGTGTGTTGCTTCTAAAACGCCCCTCAGATTTATTCATCATTTTAATGTTATTTGACTAAGGAGTAGATTGAAGCCACTGAAATCATTCCTGCATAACATCAATGAAAATCAGATTCTGAGAAAAAAATATCCACCAGTTATTTTCTAAAATAGCAAACTAAATTCAGAAAAAAAAACATTCAGACACCTGTGTTGCTACCTGGATTTTATCCATTAGGTCCTGAGTTCCTCATATGTAAAAATATAACATCATCATCTCTCCTGCTCCAGTGATTAATTATGGGTAAAAATGACATAAGAAAGCTTTAACTCTTACTGAAATAAGAAAGGCCAAATGTTGGAGGAATTGATTAGTCTTATCTAACTTTGAATGGAGTTCACTAAGTTAATCAGTGAGTCACTCTAGCCTCCTCATATAACCTGAGGGGGAAAAAAAATTCCCTCCCCAACAATCTGTAGTGCAAACAAGGCAAATAAACTTCTGAAGAGATCCAGCTCTGTGAGCTGTCTGTGGAGGATTCTGGGGAAAATTTTCAACCTTGCCTCATTGTTGCAGGCTAAGTGAAATTAATTCTAGCCAAAGACCACAGCTAAAACTTCTTCTGACATCTCCTCACAGACATCTAGTTCTTAGACAAAAGATCTTTTCCAAATGTTTCCAAACCCTCTCTACCTCCTTTCATAACCTGCTAACACCACCAGATCATCACTCTAGCCCTTTAGAAGAACACCGTTTTCAGTGTTTCTTATTCTCTCATTTTTAACATCCAAGCTACATTAGATTATAGAATGGCTTGCTTTTACAGAGAAGACTTAAGAAACTTCTGAAAGGCTGGCTGACATAAGGGATGCAAGTAACATCTATGAAATACTTTTTTATTGTTTGAAATTGATACTACTAGCTAATATTGTGTTAGTATACATATATACACTTCTTATCTCATTGCCTGTAGAAGAGAAGATCTCTATTCATCTGTATTATCTGTATTGACGAGAATCATGTGAATATGAGTAATGCCACAAACCATTACTAGGTGCTAAAAGCAAAATCAGTCATGAACAAATCATGTCAGTGCAAGTGCCAGAGAGAACAAGGCAAACAGAAGAAGCACAAATTATGAATGAGTTTTCACAGACCAATAAAGGACAAAAGGAAAAAAAAAAAAAAAGAAGCTTTCCTGATGTTTGAGAAACGAATTTAAGGGGTGAACAGATTACTTTAAAAATAAGAGGTAGAAATAGCATTTAGTAACTATAGCAAATAGAATTCAGAATTTGTCATTTGATCTTTGTTCTGTAAGACAAACGGTTCATGCTCCAATAAGAACTATATGACATATCCAATGCCCCTCTCTTCCACGAAAATAAATAGCTAGCTTAGGTTATTTATGAGTGCTGTTAAGAACACTCAAGAACTGGAGGATCTTGCTTTGAAAAGATTAACTAGGGTGACTTGAATAGAGTTTAGACCACAATGCTTGCACTTCCTATGTAGCCAGCATTTCAGACCCAAAATATTCTCTGTTCTGTACAGGATACGGTATGTTCATACCTCTTGCTTTTGAAAATCATCTATATTTCAAGGAAGAAACAAGGGATACAACTACAATGATTTATTATAAGGGACTCAATCTCACAGCAACTTGCTTCTTGCATGAATGCTTTTTCTTGTATCTCTAATCTAAAGTCTTTGTTGAGTGCTGTGTCCTACATCTGGGGCACAGATAGTTCAGAGGTACAAGGTAGCTACAACTGGTATTTGACCTGAATAAGCTCTACAGAAACCTAATCCTAGATGAATAAAAACTCCACATAAAAAGCAAATCGAACTAGAATAATTAAAATATGTTTGAAAACAATAACCATAGAATTTCCTTGCCTGGTAATTTTGTTGCTGATTACAATGAGGGCAGATATTTTTTGCAATATATTTTTCCGTTATGTACTCACATATTTTTCCCTTTTCAAGTATTTTATAAATGCATTGTATTTACTTCATGTTACAATGTAGTACAACTTCTGAGCTGTTTTCCTGAGTTAAGACTTTGCCTGCATGCACACAAAAAATAAGCTTCCACTTCAACAGAATTACTGGGTGCATTTAAATTTTTCAAGCATTACACTGAAACAACTAATGAATAGTCCTGTAGTACTACAAAAAAAATGCAATGCGATGATTTTGTCTTTTTCAAAGTTTACTGAAAGATAGAAAAGCAAAGAATGAAAAAAAATGATAAAAAACTCATAATGCGAACAGGAATCATAGAATCACCGGTTTGGAAAAGACCCTTCGGATCATTGAGTCCAACCATTCCTATCAAACACTAAACCATGCCCCTCAGCACCTTGTCCACCCGTGCCTTAAAAACCTCCAGGGGAGGTGAATCAACCACCTCCCTGGGCAACCTGTTCCAGTGCCCAATGACCCTTTCTGTGAAGAATTTTTTCCTAATGTCCAGCCTAAACCTCCCCTGGTGGAGCTTGAGGCCATTCCCTCTTGTCCTGTCCCCTGTCACTTGGGAGAAGAGGCCAACTCCCTCCTCTCCACAACCTCCTTTCAGGTAGTTGTAGAGAGCAAGCAGGTCTCCCCTCAGCCTCCTCTTCTCCAGGCTAAACAACCCCAGCTCTCTCAGCCATTCCTCGTAAGACTTGTTCTCCAACCCCCTCACCAGCTTTGTTGCTCCAGAGCCTCAACATCCTTCTTGTGGTGAGGGGCCCAGAACTGAACACAGTATTCAAGGTGTGGTCTCACCAGTGCCAAGTACAGAGGGAGAATAACCTCCCTGGACGTGCTGGTCACGCCGTTTCTGATCCAAGCCAAGATGCCATTGGCCTTCTTGGCTACCTGGGCACACTGCTGGCTCATGTTCAGACAGCTGTCAACTAATTACTTATATACAGTTTATATAGTTATATACAGCTTATATAGTTATATACAGCTTACATACAATGTTGGGGCTATATGTAAGCAGCTAAACACTGAAAAATATTTAACACATTGAAAGGTTCACGTTTCTAAAAACTTCAGTAGTTGATAGTTTACATAGACACTCAGAAAGTATCAAATCTTATTGGAATAATCACACTAATAAAACTGTAAGATGGACACAAACTATTCTTTAAGTGTCAGAATGAAAAAAAATAACAAAAATTCATTTAATTTATTCATTTCTATGAGTTACTACTTCTCCCTTATCTCACCTTCATCTTGTCTGAAATGCATTCATCAATGCTACAATCATACTTCAGTTGGGCTCAATGATCTTAAGGGTCAATTCCGATCTAAAAGATTCTGTAAACATATGGGCTGACACAGACGATTGTGTCCTCACATTGTCATATTTAAATTTTTCTGTGATGCCGTAACAATTGCTGTACAACACACAGTGAAATAATATCATTAAAAATAACTCTTAAGTTTATTAATGTCTTTGTGCTTTCCATCTGATTTGTAAAATAAATTTTATTCATGCTCATTCTGATTAAATGTATTTATGCTATCCTCTGGACAGCCAACTGTTATACTTATTAGGCAAAGATTAATTGAATGAACAGATCAGAATGCACCACTTTTGGTAAAAAGTTCATGGAAAACGCGCAGCTTTTTCCACACAGAAGAGTCTGATTAACAGGATAAATAATAGACTCTCTTCTACAGTGCTGCATATTTGGAAAAACATACTGTTTTCTAAACACTTAATCAACCTTATTTAAGTTTAACAAATACTTCAGAAATCAGATTTACATGTGTAAAGTAAAAGCTGAATCCTGAAAATACTTCCATGCAAGACTTACTTATTCAGATAGACAATACTACCAAAACAAATTGGGCACGTCTGTAAAATTATCCATGTACATAACTCCTTATTAGATCAGATACCCTGCAAATGCAGGAAGGTATCTGCATACTATCTGAAATTATCCTACATAATATTATTTCCAGAAGATCAGTGATTTTCTAGTTGACTCACTGATGCTTTTACAAGCTGTCACACTGATGACTGCAATGGATTCGCAATCGAAAAAAAGGGGAAGATCCTGTCATTCACATGGCATGGTAGCAACCCTCTATTAGAGCACTACACATACATGTATTATTTGTCATCACAGTAAAACTGAAAGCACAATGATAAGCATTAGAAAAAGCAACAATACTAGAGAGCTGTTGCTGGAAGAAGATGATGTCAAGCAGACAGATTAATGAACACTGAAAGTGGGAATCAGTAAAGCCAAATGGCAAGTCCAATAGAGAGTGCACATGACATATTTTGCAAATGAGAGTATTGTAACTGGAAGGGTCAGTTCTTTAATGTAAAATGGAGTGCATAACTATTTCCATGCTCCACTCCTTTTTTAGTTTTATTAGTTCATTAACTAAATAGGATAAAACCCAGCACATAGGGCCAGCATATTTACAAAAATCCTCCTCTCTTCCCAGGGCAGACATCAGCCATTTTTTTTGTGTTTCTGCCCATAACTTATCGCCAAGATAGTAACAGAACTATGTCAGAGTAAAATTTAATTTGGATACCTCAAAAATAACAACTGCAATTTCTACATTGAGACAAGAATTTTAAATGGATTCCAACCCTCACTGAACAACAGTGGCTTAGGGGGGTTAGAGCACTGTATTCCCTTAGGCTCTTCTTAAAATCCCAACCTCCAACCTTATCCATGGGTCAACTTTATTCTGAGCACAGAATAAACAAATATAATTGCTGTAATTTGAAGAGGAGACTTTTTTTTTCTTTCCACATGCAGTGCTCTTAAGCTTGAATACCTGATTGGCAACTCAATGATTTATAGTCTTGGTAAATGTGATAAGAGGTCATGCTTTGCTTCCAGCATTGTCTTAATGAAAATTAAGTCCATCAAACACACAGATATAATTTATAATAATGCTAAAAAATTTGTCAAACAAAATGATGTTCCAACAAAATACTGTATTTCAATTAAATACAAATTTCCCATGGGAAAACATCATCTTCCAAACATACTTGCAGCTTCTGTCCACTGCCTATTCTCAGGGTATTTAAAATTATGTAACTAGAAAATCTAGGCCTAAGAATCCATAGTCCTGCAACAAAAATAAAAGTGAGCCTTCCTAAGAAAAAATATTAATTCTCAGATTTTGTATTTTTATTTTCAATATACTCATAATATATGTGATTTTATATACAATTATAATAAAAACTGAAATGAAAGAATGAAGCCAGAAAAAATATTGACTTATCTTAATTTGTTTTCAGTATTTTCATTTCCAAGATGTTTTGGAAAGATTTATTTCTGTTCCAAGTTATAATCAACTTCTAATTCAGTATTTGCTACAGAATGGGAAATAAATGCTAGCTATAGGTAAAACATAATTTCACATAATTTTCAGTTCTCATCCCCATTAAAGGTGAAACGGAAAAGAGCCTCCTGTTTTTGAAATGAAATCTATTTATCTTTTCTACAGAAGAACACATTTTATAAAGTTTAAAGATATTGTTCAGAAAGACATCTTGGGCTGTGCTGATTCACCAGAACAGACTATACTCTCTAAAAGCTGTGTTTCCATTCCTCCCCAAACAATAAGTATCTTTACTGAAGATTCAGCTGACACAGAGCACCCACCAGTTTCTGAATACTTGCTGACCTTTTCCAACACAATGTAGAGTGGAATCAACAGAAAAAACAAAAACAGGGTAACCCTTTTTGTAAGCCTGACATTTATATGAACTATGCTGGCTAACACTTGCAAGTGTTAAGTGTCCTTTAACATTTGTCACATTGCTATAAATTGGCTTTAATGTATGAATAATTTTCAAACCAACTAGCTTTATCTATGGAAATAATTTACTTCAGCCTCAGACTCGCATTTAAAACTTGAATCCTTGATCTCTCATTCTCTGGGACTGTGAGTCTAGCATGCTTGTCAAAGTCCCCGGCACCCCATATAGTGCTGTGTGGAGGTAGCTATAGAGTACTTGAGATCAGATTAAAAGCTTTTTCCAGCCTTGCAGTGTTCACAGGAAATCAGGTCAATCATTGTTGCATCTACTGTTTTGTTAGAAGTGATGGATTCTGGAAACTGGTCCCCTATATTTTCTTATATGGGGGAAACACAGGCTTGGGAATCTGCCTGCAAATACCATAAGATGAATATTTTCCAAAGTACAACTGGAAACACACTTCTGATGCGTGCTGGCTGCATGAGTCCTGTTATACTTCCAAACCTGAGCAAACAGGTTCTACACAGTTTTGCCCACACTGCCTGTTACAAAAAGTGGGAGCAACCTCCAGCTAAACACATCTGAAATACGTCTGAAAGAAGGGAAGTTACACAAACAGTCTAGCTATCCACAGATTAGACCAGAGGAGTAAGTCGAAAATACTTGCTCACAATATCCTGTTAATTAGAATCTAGTTTATGCCATTTGATTAGAAGAAAAATAGCATTAATGCAGAGAGTGTTTAGTACTAATTATGTTGCAATTGTTTTTTTCTAAATTTTGAACAGTAAAAACATTCTGTTTCAAATATATTCCTAGCCTTGTCTAATGTAAATGGATTTTGGATAAGCTGGAGTAGTACAAAATCTTGTTGAATACAGCCATAACAAAGATACTCTGCTTACAATAATTTAGCTCAAGCTAGAAGTTGTTTTCTATTTTTCCATTCAAATTACCCTGAAAAGATTCACAGGCATGTGCTGCAATTTACACACTAAGTCATATGAGGAAAACATCAAAAGAAACTTAAAATCTACTAGAGAAGAATCTATGAAATCTCCTGCTCTTTCTTTAAACATGTTTGGTTTGAAAACAAGGAGACAAACAACAATCTTTAACAAAAACAAATTTTTATATAAGCAGAGGGATGAGGAAAAGGAACTCTAAAATAAAACAGCAGAGTTGCAAGAAAAAGGGAATAATTTTTATAGTGAAATTTGATTTTTTTTTTATATTTTGCCAATTCAAGGAATAAATTGTCTGGAAACTGCGGAACTCACAGCATATTTTCATTTTCCTTTCACTTTACTATGTAGATTATCCAGTATTTATATTAAACAAACAATATTAAGGGTGAGAGTACTGGAATGGATAATCCTACAAGAAATGGCAAGAGTCATGCTGGTTTAGGGTCTCAGACAATAATTCTGTCTTTTTAATCTCTCTTTTCTTCCTATTTTTTCAGTACTAAGACTATGACCTTGGTTGAATTACTGTTTGTGTCTCTTAGTGTAGTTTTACAACTCTTATATAGGCAATCTGCGATTCAACAGGAAACTTCCCTCTATGGTTTATCACTATTGAAATAACTGAAGCCTGTGCTGTGTTAGTTGGATGCTACACATAACAGGACAATAACTCATTAGTAGCATACCTCAATATTAGCAATATTTCTGTATTTCAAAATCTCTTTTATATGTGTTTTTTCTTCTTACTTCATAATTTGAAACTGTAAGGTATGTTTTAGGCAAACAACTCCTACTAAAGGTATAGCAAAGCAGTGCTGTGTAAGAAGAAATCACCTTTTAGAGAGTTTTTCTTGTTACTTCTATAAAAATAAAACTTTTTTTTTATTAAACATACTGTAATATATAAAGGAAAAGTTTTGGGAGTTTTGTTTGGTTTTGGGGTTTTTTTTCAGGAAATTCAGTAGATGGAGAAAAGGAAAAGTGAGAAAATAACTGTATCTGGATCCAGTCTTGGAAAGTCTGAGATGCGAGGAAACTGATGTCAGATAGCGGTAGAGCTGACAATTTGCAGAAGTGCAGAGGAAGAGTACTGTTTTGTTACTTTAACCTAACATACTGCGGGAGAGTATGCAGTTTGAATTTTCCATGCAATGCACAATCAGGTCTTTGGCAACAGTTGTTGCTGGTTGCTTTGAGGATCCAGGATAATTGCAGCATTCTCAGAAGAGGGACTACAGAATATTATCATATTTTCAACCAAATAATAAGTGATATATCTACTTCAAGCTACTTTATAGCTGCACATGAACACAAAGAAGGACACACTGGTGAAAACAAAAATGGGAAGATAAAGAATGTTGGTGTAAACAGGGTCAGCTTATCGGGATGTTACTGAAGTCAAAGACTGACCATCATACCCCTCACTTCATGACAGTGAAAACATATGAAGAATCAAATGTGTACAGGTAACTAAATCACTATTCTTTTTTTTTAAGGAGGTGTAAGAAGTATTCAAGTGAAAACATTAAGAGTATACTAGAGATAGCAATCTATCATTTTTCTATGATCATTTCTTATATCAAACTACACAAACATTCCCATGCAGTAATAAATCATCTGATCTACATAACTGGTTTGTAATTTTCCTTCTCTTACCACATGAATGGAAACATGAAAAACAAAAAAGCATACATAAGTAGACATAATGTTGTGGATTTTGTTATTATGTGTGGTTTTGTTGGTTTGGGTGTTTTTTTTCCTAAGCATCCCAGTAACTGTGTCTAACCACTTTAAATCTCTATAGGATCTTTTTTATTTTTCTGTCCATGTAACAACTGGACAAACAGGATGGGCAAACGGGGGATAGTACATCAACCAGGATGTGGCACAACCATTTGTGTGGCAGTTTGCATGGAAGGCCACAAAGTAAGGATGTTGAAGATCTGCAAGCCTGCCCAGGGAGCGATAATATCTACCTAGCATAAAGCCATGGCCTCGTTATGCTCTGCGCCCACCATGACTGATGCAACTTGCTAGACTGAGATTTGATGCGAACATGCAGCCACCCAAGTGTCAGGCTGCAGGATGTGCCCTACTCTTAAGCTAGTACCAGATGTTATTGGCAGACAGGATACATGATACAGAGGATCCTCTTTGCCTGGCAGAACGTGGTGATTTAAGAGACAGGGTTCAATAGAAACAAGTTCCTGCTCAGTGCAGCAAGCAAGTCTCCCCATGTTTCCAGATCTCCTTGCATAATTGGTACTAGGGTCTGCAAGTGGAAACAAAAAATGACAAAGATGATGGCTCATTGAAGGTGTCACTGAGGTTAAGTTGGACTGTGCCCTGCATCAAAACTGCTTCCATAAAGAAAAAAAAAGATGAGTTATTGTCATAGGAGACTCCGTTCTCTGGGATAAGAAGGCCCAATATTTCAACCGGACACATTTCTTGTGAAAGTCTGCTTCTTCTCTGGGGCCTGGGATAAAGATGTGAAAACTTCCTACCCTGGTACAGGCCTTGGATTGCTACCGACTATTGTTTGTTTCAGATTAGCAATAACAAAGTAGGAACAAGAAATTCAAGGGCAATTAAGAGAGACCTCAGGTTCTTGGGATGACTGGTTAAGGGATTAGGAACACAACTAGTGTTCTCCTCTGTTCTTGAGAGAAGAAAAAAAATTCACAGGCAAGGTCATTGGGCAAAGGAACAGGCTGCCCAGGGAGATGGTTGAGTTGCCATCTCTGGAGGTATTTAAAAGATGAGTAGATGAGGTGCTGAGGGGCATGGTTTAGTGATTGATAGGAATGGTTGGACTCGATCATCCTGGAGGTCTTTTCCAATCTAGTGATTCCGTGATTCTGATTCTGTGTATATTCAAAGCTAATTTAGAACATAAATGTTAAAGGCTACATATTTTACACAACTAATAATGATCATTATTGTGTAGGAACTGCCATGAACAGGAAGTGTTTTGTCCATGAGGGAAATTAGCAAATTCCAGTTATAAAGATTGAAAGTGGCCTTATTTGTGAATCTGCAAATTCTCTCAACCCAGAGATCTCTAATTTCCTAAATGATAGATACTCTTTTTAGTTGTAACAAATCACTCACTCCACTGTTACTGAAATTATTCAATTCATCATATAAGCAGCATAAATTTGTGACAGATTGGCTCCATTTGAGGAATTCCCCAAATCATACCGATTGTAGGTTGTCAAGCTTTTTCATATGCCACCTGGCCATCCTGGCCTGTCTTTTTAATTTAAATAATACCCATTAAAGATATATTCATGCTTTCTATAACAAAGCAATAGGTATATGACAAGACATGCTGTCCCATAGTGTTCCAAATCAAATGTTCTCACTTTCAAAAAGCAGAGATCTAGTCAGAGTTTCTTCTGTATTAAGCCTGCTAAGTGCTGAGCTCTGCCAGAAAATTCAAACTGAATAGTCACAGAGTTAAGCAGAAGACAAAAACTTGTTTATTAAAAACAACATGCAGAGACATATCGATCCCTTACCACATCTGGTGAGACTAGCCCTTTCTTCTTCTTCCTCTAAGAAGGCCAGGATTTTCCTTTCAAGAGTGGTAGATTCTGCATATACTTGGAATGGGGATTGTCTTTCTCATGCATGTTTTGTATCACTTTACATTTATCTTTTTTGATTTGGTAGTTCATGACACTCTCTTCACTACCAGTCTGCAAAAATGGAAATTATTTCAACAAAATGAAAGGCATTTAAAAAACCAGGCCTATTTTACGTCTCAGACTACTTTTCTGCACAAATAACTTTGGTATTGTGGCTTTGAAATACTTCATGCCTCAGGGCTGCTGTTGTCTGAAGTATTTTCTCATACAATCAAGTTTATATTCTCAACAGAAAAGTCCCATTGGACTGGGATACTTAGTATTTTGAACTTTAAGTAATTGTACTACTTCTTTAAGCATATCCAAGAAGTATATTCCTCTTAAAAACATTTCTGTTGATTGCATTTAAGTACTCTTCTTATTCAGTATTGTAAAGCATATACTTCTACTTCTGTCACTGTTCATCAAATGTTACATCACTTCTTCAATATTATTATATCTATTGGAAAATATCATTCCACCTGCATCACAGCTGCAAGGAATCTGAAGCCCAGTTAACAAATGTTTTATTTCAGATATAAACTATTAAGTTTACACTGATTTCAATGACACATCTCAAAGCTAATACTAATATTATGCAGATCAACTCTGAAGTTGCAGTGAACTGTTAAAATATCACTATGATTTGCACAGCAAAAAGCAGTACCATGAATTTCCTTGTGACAAGCATTGTGCCGGTTGTTCTAGGTTAACAGATGCAGATGAATTAACCAATTTCACCAAACTCCTCCTTTGCTCTTGCTTCTTACTCATGGTGCAGTGTAGCTGCAGTTCCCAAAATGTTCTTCAATACAATCACCTCACAAACAAACCCCATAACTAAATTCTGCATTTCCTGCACACGACACTAGGCAAAACCAATATATACTGAACTCAGCTGAGTTACGCACCTTACTGCTGCATTCAAAGAATCTTAGAACTCAGCAGGGAGCAAGCCAATTATTTCCAAAGAAACCTTGTGTGTTGTATAAACTATGAAGTTAAATACACTGCAAATACAAATCTATATCTTTTCTCTAGAGGTTGAGCCTCAGACACTATCCTCATATGACATTAATATTTCTGTCCTTAAAGGCCTTGCCAGTATCTTCAGGAAAAAAGGAAGAAACAAAGATCTAATAATAACATCAACTTTTTTTAAAGTCAAAAACATTTGTGTTATGGGGGGAAGAAAAATAAGCCTTCCTATACATCATAAAGGAAAATGAAACCTTTTCCAAATCATCTTAAAGACAAAGGCTATAACCAACTGAATGGAAATCTAGTTACTCCTTCACATGAGAATAAACTCAAATGAAAATACTGGACATTTTTTCTGCTCCAGTCCCAAAAGTAGTTTTTTGGTGGGTTTTCAGTATCTGCACATCTTGTTAGCTCTCTGTTATAATCCTTTACCATATGCTAGATACTTTAAGTATTCAGTACACAAACAAAGAGATACTACACTCAGTTAAACTTTCCAACCTATGAACAGGCTTGTAAGGACATTTTGAACACCTGAAAGGTTTTGTAAAGAAAAGTACAAAACAATCAAAAAATATTATAAGATAATAAAGGCAAGCTTAAATCAATACCTTGTAGTTAAGGTACGAAACAACTTCTCCAGCTGCAGAGTTTTTTAAACTATAGCTACTTCAGATTAATCAGTTGGAGTAGAATCTTCAAAAAAGTGAGAATATGACTGCAGAGGATCACCAGACAAAAGGTTTGCATAACCCATTTTACAACTCATATACCAGATGTGACCAATTGCCCCCTTAGCATAAAAGATGGATGCTTTACCCTTCAGCTGTAATTCTCTGAATATTGTCACTCTTGCTCTATGTTGAACTAAACTTTTCCTGAAGAAGAACATTATAGCAGGAAGGGAATAAAAATATAACAATTTGCTTTTTATTTTGGCACACAGTACTCCTGTCTGTCAGTAAGACCTTCATCAGAGTCTCAAAGCTTCCACAATATGAGCAATTAAGGAAAGTTTTAACCATGATTCAATTTTGCCCATTCAACTCATAAGAAGTTTGTATAGGAAAGTGTGCCTTCAATACAGTGGATACCTGATCTTTTCA
Source organism: Phaenicophaeus curvirostris (assembly GCF_032191515.1). NCBI lineage: Eukaryota > Metazoa > Chordata > Aves > Cuculiformes > Cuculidae > Phaenicophaeus > Phaenicophaeus curvirostris. The sequence continues at coordinate 27,180,670 of NC_091394.1, read as the reverse complement.
AAGCACCCCAAAAAATGGATGAGATTACTGCTGTAAATGTGTGGAATGTTCACAGGTTGAATATCAATAAATATTTCTCTGGTTCTCTCTAATTTACGTAAATCCTTTAACAATACCAAGAAAAGTAACATCTTGTAGACTAAGCCAAGCAGATGCCTAATCAGCACACAGAACATGAGTTTAAAGACTCCTTGCCGGTAGTATCATCATCTCTTCAGACATCACTAAGATCTATGAAAAAGCCAAGGAAACATTTCTTAATCTTATTGTAGTCTTAATCTTACTGTAGTCTTAATCTTACTGTCAGGGAGAAACAGTTAGCAGGCAAAGCAGGCAGACTATGAAGTTGTTAGATGCTTACATTAAAGACAATCTGACTGAGATACATAGGGGTAGGATGACTGTTAAAAAGAATTTAACACAGAATCTTCTTTAGAAATGGTCAAGGAAGGTTAAATTAAAAGACAATATAATTAATTCAACAGTACATATAAAATGTAGTGCATTATTAAGCGAGAAATTAAGTACAAGATCCAAATGTTACCTATACACAACAGCTGTCCATGTATCTTATTTGGCTGAGACACAACCAAGAGTCAGAATTTTCTTCTAGCTACCTGCCTAGAAATGACTGAAACGTATTACTGCACAGAATATTAAAGTATATCAAGAATAACGTCTTGCCTATTATGAACAGAAGATGAGGTAAACAATGAACACTGTTAAATCACTCTTTAGTTCTCCTGTATTACTCTGCATGCACACTCATAAAAATATAGACCATGCCTATACAGATAACTGCTAGTGTTTGTGAAGAATTTCTGTAGAAAATAAGCTCTTCCTTTGTGGAAGTACTGAAGAAATTGTAGTAATTTCAGTTAGATTACGTTATAAAACCCCATCTGCACACATACAAAGGACTGTGGAGAGACAACAGTAGTGTGGAGAAAGCCCAAGTAATTTCTCACTTTGGCTGCTTTCAAGCCCATCAGAAGAGTCATCAGCCCATCAAAAGCTCATAGCCACAAGGTGAAAAGAGCACAGATGCACAGTGGCAGGCAGGAAGCCAATAGAGTATCATAGAATCATAGAATAGTTTGGGTTGGAAAAGACCTTAAAGATCACCTACTTCCAACTCCCGTGCCATGGGCAGGGACATGTCCCACTAGATCACCTTACCCAAGGCCCCATCCAACCTGGCCTTGAACACTTCCAGGGATGGGGCATCCACAATTTCCTTGGGCAACCTGTTCCAGTGCCTCACAACTCTCATGGTGAAGAAATTCTTCCTAATGTCTAGTCTAAATCTGCCCATCTCCAATTTATACCCATTCCCCCTCATCTGGTCACCACAAGCCTTTATGAATAGTCCCTCTCCAGCTTTCTTGTAGGCCCCTTTCTGGTACTGGAAGGTGGCTATAAGATCTCTTCTGAGCCTTCTGTTCTCCAGGCTGAACAAGCCCAGCTGTCTTTGCTTGTCCTCATATGGAAGGTGCTCCTGCCCTGTGATCATCTTTGTAGCCCTGTTCCAACAGTTCCATATCCTCCTTACATTGAGGATTCCAGAACTGGACACAACACCCCAGATGAGTTCTCACAAGAGAAGAATAGTGGGGCAGAATCACCTCCCTCGACCTGCTAGCCAAGCTTCTTTTGGTGCAGCCTAAGATACAGTTGTCCTACTGGGCTGTGAGCACACATTGCCAGTTCACATCAAGCTTCCCATCAACCAGCACCTCCAAGTCCTTCTCTGCAGGGCAGGTCTCAATCACATCATCCCCCATCACGTACTGAAATTTTGGATTGCCCCATACCAAGTTTTGAACCTTACACTTGGCCTTATTGAACCTCACACTTGGCCTTGTTGAACCTCATAAGGTTCTCACAGGCCCACTTCTCCAGCTTATACAGTTCCTTCTGGATGACATCCCACGCTTCCGGTGTGACAACGCATCACTTTGCTTGGTCATCTGCAAACTTGCTGAGGGTGCACTCAATCTCCCTGTAAATGACATTGATGAAGATATTAAACAACACCTGTCCCAGTATGGACCCCTAAGGGACACCGCTTGTCATGGATCTCCATCTGGATATTGAGCCATTGACCATTACTCTCTGAATATGACCATCCAACCAGTTTCTTATCCACCAAACAGTCCAGCCATCAAATCCATATCTCTCCAATTTAGCGAGAAGGATGTTGTGGGGGAAAGTGTCAAAGGCTTTGCAGAAGTCCAGATGGATCACATCTGTTGGTTTTCCCATGTCCACTGCTGTGGTCACCTCATCATAGAAAGCCACTAAGTTGGTCATATAGGATTTGTCCTTGGTGAAGCCATGCTGGCTGCGTTTAATCACCTCCCCATCCTCCAAGTGCTTTAGCATAGCTTCTAGGAGGATCTGTTCCATGATATTCTCATTCACAGAGGTCTGAGAGGTAGTAGTTCTCAGGGTAATCTCTTCTACCCTTTTTAGGTAAAGATGATTCACATAATATATATTATCTAAATCTTGATTTAAAATTTCTTTAAAATATTAATCACAGTGAGCACTGCCAGATGACATTTGTAGATGTTTATTACCTTTTAGGATAGGAAACTTAACAAAAAGTTACCTTTATAGCTCAAAATAAGTCATTTCATAGGAAAAAATAAAACCTATCCTGTGGAACAAGGACCATGTGATGCTAGCACTGACCACCTATCTTCACATAACTTGCTGAATTTATCAGTAAATTCATAGAATCACAGAATCATTGAAGCTGGAAAGTTTTTCTGGAAAATGCCTAATCCAGCCCCTTATCTCAAGACGGGTAGTTAGAACAGGTTGCTTAGCACTGTGTTCAGACAGCTTCAAGTATCTTCAAGGATGGAAAATCCACAATCTCTCTAGGCAGTCTGTTTTAGGGACTGAAGACCCTCATAGTAAAAGGGCTTTTTCTTATGCTTAAAAGGAATTTCTCATATTTCAGTTTGTGCCCACTGCCTCTTGTCTTTCAACTGTGCACCACTGAGAAGAGGACATCCCTGTGATTGTTACTTTCTCCCATCACATATTTAAAGAAATAGAAAAGATTCCTCTAAACCTTCTCCTCTGTAGGCTAGACAGTCTCAGGTGTCTCAGTCTCTCTTCATGTGACAGACACTCAAGTCCTTTTACGATCTTTGTGATTCTCCACTACACCTAATCCAATAAATTCATGCTACTCTTTGTAGTGGGAGACCCAGAACCATACATAGCACTCCAGATGTTTCTCACCGGTGCTGAGAAGAAAGATTACCTCCCATGACCTGCTAGCACTACTTTTCCTAAGGCAGCACAGGATGTCATTAGGCTTCTTCACTGCAAGTCCAAATTGTTGTCTTTTAGTCAACCTGATGACATTAGGACACTTAGGTCCTATTCTGCAAACCTATTTTCTTGCTGGTTTGTCCTCAGCCCACAGGTCTTTCACATGTGCATAACCCTTTGCTAATGGGTCCTGATGACCCATTTCTCCAGTCTGTTGAACTCACGATGGCAGAACAACCAGCTACTGTGTCAAACACTCTTCCAAGTTTCAAATCATTTACAAGCTTGCTGAGGATGTACTGCCTATGTTATTCATGAATAAGTGGCCTCGCTATCGACCTTTTGGGTAGTACATGACTGGATTCTATCTGGACTTCACAATACTGTTCACAACCTGCAGTCAGTTTTAATTTTTCCTCACTGTCCACTTGCCTAACTGTACTTCATCAGCTTGTCAATGAGGATGTTGTGAGGGACAGTTTTACTAAAGATAAATGACATTTGGTTTTCTCTCCTTTTTCACTAAAAACTTAATTTTCTTGTAGAAGGCAAGTAATGCAGTGAAGAAATATAGTGAAGAAATACTGAAAAGAGTACTGTGTCCAGTTCTGGAATCCTCAACATAAGAACGATATGGAGCTGTTGCAACAAGTCCAGAGGAGGGCTACAAAGATGATCCAGGGGCTGGAGCACCTCCCCTATGAGGACAGGCTGAGAGAGTTGGGGTTGTTCAGCCTGGAGAAGGGAAGGCTCCAAGGAGACCTTATAGCAGCCTTCCAGTACATGAAAGGGGCCTACAAGAAAGCTGCAGAGGGACTGTTTACAAAGGCCTGTAGTGATAGGACGAGGGGGAATGCTTATAAAATGGAGAGAGGTAGATTTAGACTAGACATAAGGAAGTATTCATTTACCATGAGAGCAGTGAGGCACTGGAACAGATTTCCCAGGGAGGTTGTGAATGCCCCCTCCCTGGAAGTGCTCAAGGCCAGCTTGGACGGGTCCTTGGGAAGCCTGATCTAGTGGGACATGTCCCTGCCCATGGCAGGGGTGTTGGAACAAAATGATCTTTAAGGTCCCTTCCAACCCAAACTATTCTATGATTCTATATGATTCGATGATTCTATGATTCTATGATAAGAGGACAATTAATGCCATGTGACAACTGCTTATATTGGAAAAAGTAGAAGAAAAATAAAGAGTGATACAAAACACATCCTGATTTGAAATTTAGAGAAGTTTGTGAGAGTGTTCTCGTTTTGGCAAGGATAGAACTAATTATCTTTTTAGTAACTTGTATAGTGTTGTGGTTTGGATTTAGTATGAGAATAATGTTTATAAAACACTGATCTTTTAGTAGTTGCTAAGCAGTCCTTAAGCTAAGTCAAGGAATTTTCAGCTGCTCATGCCCTGACAGTAAGGGCTGGAGAGGCACAAGAAGCTGGGATAGGTACAGCCAAAACAGCTGAACCAAACTGGTCAAAGATATATTCCAACCCATATGATGTCATGCTCATTATACAAACTGGAGGATGTTTGCTGTGGGGAGGTCACTATCTGGGATTTGGCTGGGCTTCAATCAACGGCTGGTGAGAAATTGTGTCTCATTAGCATCACCTGTTTTTATTGGGTAGTATTTCTACCTCTCATTTTTGTTTTTCCCTTCCCTATTATTACTACTACTACTACTACTACTACTACTACGATTACTACTGTTACTATTAATGCTGTGGGGGAAAGTGAGCAAGCAGCTGCATGGCGCTTAGTTGCTGACTAAAGTTAAACCACAACATGGAGAAATACAAAACTATCAATAAATGTTTGAAAGGTAAGAAGCAACTAAAACCAAATATGGATGAATTAATGCCAAATGATATTAAATCTTTTGTGTGATAGGGTTAAAAGATCATTTTAAAAAGAATAACTAGTAGAATGCATATATCATGATTTTAAGCAGGGATTTTGATACCACCTCATGTAACATTATCATATGAAAATTAAGAAAACGTAATATAGATAGAACAATTATCCTTGATGGCCTGTAGCTTCCTCTTGTAATGTAGGGACTGACAGTAATTCCTCAAGGGATCTATCTTGAGTCTGATTATGTGTAGTGTTTCTATTAATAATTGAGCTGGTGAAATAAACACTCTACACATTAAATTTGCAGTTTGTGAAAAATGTTGTGACGGTTTGCAAACATGCTGAAGATCAAGATCAGAATTCATAATCATCTAACCCCATTTTTAACCCTGAAAAATGGTCTGAGAGGAAAGCAAAGAGTATGAGTCGATCGTCTTCGATAACAAGACAATTGTCTTGTCAATAAAGAGAAGACAAGGCATAACATCTAACTAGAAACAATCCCCTAACCAAATATAGGATGAGAATAGGAGCTTTTCAGAAAGATATTTGTATTTATAGTGGATCATAAAACTAAATATTACACAAGTACATCATGATGCTACAAGAAAAATAAACTGCATGCTAAGGTGTATAAACAGAAATCCTGCCTGTAACACACACAATCACTCTATTTACTTTTCTCAGCACTGATAAGGCACCAACTGGAGTTCAGTGTTGAGCTTTGTGCATGAATTGCCAAGAAGGATGTGAACTGAGGAGATCAACATGAACTTTTGGAAAGAAGAATGAATTATGTTTACTTTGCCAAAAGTAAACAGAATCACCAGGAAAAATAGAAAAATAGAATCACCAGGTTGGAAGAGACCCACTGGATCATCAAGTTCAACCATTCCTATCAAACACTAAACCATGCCCCTCAGCACGTCGTCCATCCATCCCTTAAAAACCTCCAGGGGAGGTGACTCAACCACCTCCCTGGGCAGCCTGTTCCAGTGCCCAATGACCCTTTCCTAAAGTCCAGCCTAACCTCCCCTGGCGGAGATTGAGGCCATTCCCTCTTGTCCTGTCCCCCGTCACTTGGGAGAAGAGGCCAGCACCCTCCTCTCTACAACCTCCTTTCAGGTAGTTATAGAGAGCAAGAAGGTCTCCCCTCAGCCTCCTCTTCTCCAGGCTAAACAACCCCAGCTCTCTCAGCCGCTCCTCGTAAGACCTGTTCTCCAGCACCCTCACCAGCTTTGTTGCTCTTCTCTGGACTCGCTCCAGAGCCTCAACATCCTTCTTGTGGTGAGGGGCCCAGAAATGAACACAGGATTCGAGGAGCGGTCTCACCAGTGCCGAGTACAGAGGGAGAATAACCTCCCTGGACCTGCTGGTCACACCGTTTCTGATACAAGCCAAGATGCCATTGGCCTTCTTGGCCACCTGGGCACACTGCTGGCTCATGTTCAGTCGGCTGTCAACCAACACCCCCAGGTCCCTCTCCTCCAGGCAGCTTTCTAGACAGACTTCTCCTAGTCTATAGCACTGCATAGGGTTGTTGTGCCCCAAGTGCAGGACCTGGCATTTGGCCTTGTTAAGCCTCATCCCATTGGACTCTGCCCAGCAGTCCAGCCTGTTCAGATCCCTTTGCAGAGCCTCCCTACCCTCCAGCAGATCGACACTTCCACCCAGCTTAGTGTCGTCCGCAAACTTGCTAAGGGTGCACTCGATGCCTTCATCCAGGTCATTGATAAAGACATTGAACAGGGCTGGACCCAGCACTGAGCCCTGGGGAACCTCACTTGTCACTGGCCTCCAGCTGGATTTCACACCATTTCCCACCACTCTCTGGGCCCGGCCATCCAACCAGTTTTCCACCCAGGAGAGTGTGCGCCTGTCCAGCCCAGAGGCTGACAGTTTCCCAAGCAGAATGCTGTGAGAAACTGTGTCAAAGGCTTTGCTGAAGTCCAGGAAGACCACATCCACAGCCTTTCCCTCAACCAGCAGCCGAGTCACTTTGTCACAGAAGGCGATCAGGTTAGTCTGGCAAGACCTGCCTTTTGTGAACCCGTATTGACTGGGCCTGATCACCTGGTTCTCTTGCATGTGCTTCATGATAGCACTCAAGATCACCTGCTCCATGACTTTCCCTGGCACTGAGGTCAGACTGACAGGCCTGTAGTTTCCTGGGTCCTCCCTGCGGCCCTTCTTGTAGATGGGCACAACATCAGCCAGCCTCCAGTCCAGTGGGACTTCCCCAGTCTTCCAGGACTGTTGGAAGATGATGGAAAGGGGTTTGGCCAGCACATCCGCCAGCTCCTTCAATACCCTTGGATGAATCCCATCCGGCCCCATAGACTTGTGCGCGTCTAGTCGGGCTAGCAAAGCTCTGACCACCTCCTCTTGGATCATGGGAGCCTCATTTTGCTCCTCTGGCTCCTGGGTTTGTAAACAGATGGAACAAATTTCCTTACAATTAAAGACTGAGGCAAAGAAGGCATCAAGTACCTCAGCCTTTTCTTCATCCCCTGTCACTGTTGTTCCTTCTGCACCCAATAGGGACTGTATGGTCTCCCTAGTCTTCCTTTTATTGTTTATATATTTATAGAAAGATTTTTTGTTATCTTTCACAGACTTTGCCAATCTGATTTCTAGTTGAGCCTTAGCCCTTCTGATTTTTTCTCTACACAATCTCACTTCCCTCCTGTAGTCCACCCAAGAGGCCTGTCCCCTCTTCCAGAGCCCATAAACATTTCTCTTCTTCTTGATATCACTCAAGATCTCTCTGTGCAATGAAGCTGTTTTTTTCCCCTGCTGGCTTTTTTTCCGGAACATGGGGATGGCTTTCTCCTGAGCTGCTAGGATTTCCTTTTTGAAGAGCTCCCAGCCCTCATGGGCTCCCTTGCCCTTGAGTACTGTCTCCCATGAGACTTTGCCAACCAGCCTTCTGAAGAGATCAAAGTCTGCCCTCTGGAAATTTAATGCTACTGTCTTACTAACCACTCTCTTCACTTCACCCAGAACAGAAAACCCTATCATCTCATGATCGCTTTGTCCTAGGCATCCACCTACTGCCACATCCCCCACAAGGCCTTCTCAGTTCACAAACAGCAGGTCCAGGAGGGTACCCTCCCTTGTTGGTTCATTCACCAGCTGTGCAAGGAAATTGTCTTCCACGCACTCCAGGAACCTCCTAGACTGCTTCCTTTCTGCTCTATTGTACTTCCAGCAGATATCAGGAAGATTGAAGTTTCCCACAAGAATGAGAGGCATTGATCTAGAGATTAACCCCAGCTGTTTATTGAAGAGCTCATCAGCTGCTTCTCCTTGGTCTGTAACAGACTCCCATCACAAAATCTACCTTCTGGTGGGCTCCTCTTATTTTAACCCACAGGCACTCAATCTCCTCATCGCCACAATCCATCTCAACAGTGTCCAAGTCCTGCCTTACAAAGAGGGCTACCCCGCCTCCTCTCCTACCCTTCCTATCCCGCCTGAAGAGTTTGTACCCCACCATAGCTGTACTCCAGTTATATGAGTTGTCCCACCACATTTCCATGATGGCAACGACATCATAGGCTCCTTGCTTTACGACAGCTTCCAGCTCTTCCTTCTTATTCCCCATGCTGCATGCATTGGTGTAAATGCACTTCAGCTGAGCTGCTGAGCCTTCAGCCCTCTTAGAGGGAACAGAGTTCATTCCCAACTGCCTGGTAACTGGAGTAGCTAGCTCCAGAGTGCCTGTATCTCCCTTAGCACCCTCAGGTGTGTTCTCCCCCACTTTCTTTGTGGTGAGGTACTGGTGGTCCACACCAGCACACTCTCTCTGAATCACCATTGCCCCACATCGAGGCTCGCTCCTGTCTAGCCTGGGCTCAACCCCCTCCCCCTTCACATCTAGTTTAAAGCTCGATTTATGAGCTTAGCTAGGTTTTTAGCAAGGGCTTTAGTCCACCTAGGAGACACACATGTCCCATCCTTAGCAAGAAAGCCTGGGGGTGTGTGAGCCACCCCATGATCAAAGAAGCCAAAGCCCCTCTCCTCACACCAGGCTCGGAGCCAGGCATTAATTGAATTCTTCTTCCTGACTTCCCGCTCCTCTCTATTTAGCCTTGGGATGGAGCAGAATACTATTTGTGCCCCAGAGCCCTCCATCATTTTCCCAATGGCCCTGAAGTCATTCTTGATGGTTTTGGTCTTTTTGTTTACTAGATCATCGTTACCAGTTTGAACTATCAGAGGATAGTAGTCTGTCTCGTGGACCAGGGAAGGAAGTTTTCTAGCTACCTCTTTCATTGATGCCCCCGGTAAGCAGCGGACCTCTCTGTGGAGCAGGTCCGGTCTGCAAATGGGTCCCTCCGTTCCTTTTAGGAGGGAGTCCCCGACAACAATCACCCTCCTCTTCTTTTTAATGGAGGATGTTTTTATCTTTTTCTGAGGATGGCACAGCCTAGGGAAGGATTCTAGGCTGTGGGAGCCATCATCCTCATCCTTAGGGTTTGATTCCACCTGCAGCACCTGGTACTTGTTCACCAGGGGGATCTGGGGTTTTGGTGTCTGGGTGAGGGGAGCAGGTTTCTTTCATCAGGCAGGAACTTGCTGCCATTCCCCATCTCTTGTTCCCCCAACCTTGCAGTTTGCAGGTGGATGGTGTTTGGACACAAAAAAAAAAAGAAAGATCAGAATGGCTGTTACTACAGCTTTCAAATATGCAAAACCCCCTGTCACATTGAAGCAAGACCAATCTTTCCTCCATACCTATTATTATGGACAGAAAGTAATGAACTGAAACTACAGTAGAGAAGAATCAAGTTAGACTTTAGCAAAATTAACTGTGTGACAGCTGGCCTGTTAATATGGTGAATCTCTATATTCGAAGGTTTTAAAAAATGAATCATGTAGGATTGGCCCATATTCTCTTCAAGATCATTTTGTGAAGATCGTGAAGTGTCAGTTGAGAGGAACAGTGGAATATGAAGCAAGAAGAATGGGATGGTTCTGATAAACAGAAGAAAGAATCAGGACATAAGAACAGTCACAGGGCCTTAGATTTAGGGGATATTAGGAGGACCCTTAGTTACAAGGTAGAAGTTCACCATCTGGAAATGAGTAAAAAGGTCATTGTATGCTTAGTAATCTTACAAGGATCTTCTGTTACCATTTTCTGCTTAGAAGAAAAATGTCCTGCAATATATAAAAGATATTTCTAGCAAAGTGAAAGTACTATAAATGCCATTGTGAAAGGCATTTGTGGTGGAACATTCATCTACTGAACTCTAAGTGGTATCTCTCAATCATCCTTAATATAAGAATTATTTAATTTTCACTTTGACATAGAAATAGAGGAACTACAAAGATAATCAGATGAATGGAAAGCTTTTGTTACCACATGGTCTAAAAGTAGTATTTACATCCAGTATTTACCAGACTAATAGCTGAGAGCCATAAATTGGGTATCATAGAACAATAGAATGGTTTGGCTTGGAAGGGACCTTAAATATCACCTAGTTGTAACTCCCCTGCCACGGACAGGATTACCTTCCACTAGATTGGGTTGCTCGAAGGAAACAAGAAAAGAATTAAAATATTTATCTAGTACTCACTCATGAACAGAGATTAGATCATCAGGAGATTTTTGTGTCATAAGTTTCATAAAGAAGTTTTATCAAACAGGTTCATGATAACACTAAAAAACTGCTGCAACTTTGAAGCAAACATCCCCTCTGAATGGCTTCTGAGTACAATTTTAAGTGCTTCTGGCAGGCAATGGTTCAGAATCATATTTTTTTACTAAAATCACAAGATATTTTACAGCCATACATAGATATGTGTAATTCATACTTCCTGTACAAAAGATCTACTCAAGGATGTACATGCACAAAAAAATTTAAAAAAGCAGACCTTCTTCACAATAAAGTAGACACACACACTTTTCTGGTTTTACTCACCATGACTATTGGCAGGTCTCATTAGATTCCTACGGCTTTAGCCACAGCCTGGTTAACCAAGCAGTGGTGTTAACTAAGCAGACATGTCCTTTCCAACTTTCCCTTTCTTTGTTTGTTGGACCTGTGCTAACACTGGGTAATTACTTATTAATTTAGTAATTACAAGTTCCACCCATTTCCTCCCTAATTCCTCCTTCACTCACAAGCACTCTTCAAATTCATTTTTGATACAATTGTCTTAAAATAATTTCTGTCTTTCTGCGAAAAAGCTTCCATGAAAATGGTAGAGAAGTAACACAGATTATTTAGAGAAAAATAACTGATTACTGAGCTTCAATGTGACAGCAATGGCTCACTAACTCCCATTCCTTCTCCGCTTTTAACAAATGGGAAGGATAACATGGTACTTTTTTTCCCATTACCTGACTGGCAGGTTCCCATTGTTGATTTCTAATCCATCCAACAGGAAGGTAACTTGGAAACTTTAGTCTCTTTTTCTTTATGATTATTACTAATTCACTTTGCTGTAGTTTCAGAAACACTTTAGAACTCTTCTTACAAATCAGTTCAAGCCATCTTTCTGTCAACATGGACAATTAGATTATTTTTAAATATAAGCATATTACATATGCAGTCTTCATTATTTCTGAATATTTCTTCCAGCAATCTGAGGAATATCTGGAAGTAGAGCTCTACATTTTAAATGGGCTTAATCTGAATAAATATGAATGTAATATTTTAAGATTTCATACTGTACCTCAAATATTCTCTGTTACTCAGAGAAAATATTTTTTTACTTTCACACCCTCATTATGAATAATGTAAAAAGCCAATTAATAGGAAATGTTCTGGATTATGAATTAGGTCTAAATTAAAAATGTAAAAATACAGAAAAACAATGAATGTTTGTTTTAAATTCCCCTTCATGATAGGTAACCATATTTAACTACATCCACTATCCATATTTGATCTATATCTTTATCCATTCTTATGGCTAATGAGGAACAAATTACTTATTACTCATGAATGACACTAACTACCCACTCTTACGCAAAAGAAGAATATTACAATTTACATTTAAATGAGATTTGAAATGTTAATGAACAGAGCCAGTATTCTAATTATCCATACAAATTCATTAAATTAAGGTGAACTTTAGTAGATGAATTACTTCAGAATCATACTCTGTTTGCTCAGCAGTGTCAGTGAAGAAAAGTCCGGCATTTGTAGGATAATTACCAATAACTTGGGGTCAAGAATGAGCAAATAGTGCCACTCTTTATTTCATATCATCTGATAAGAAGGAGGTGGTTAATATTGATCTTACACTTACAAAAAAAAAAAACCTTAACGAAACACCTCAAAGATATTTGATATTTTCTTTAAGTTTATGTAGAATCTTAAATTTAAAGTGGTTTTCTTCCCAGAGTCAGTTGGGCCAAAATGGACCTGCAATCTTGGCCTCTTTGCCTGTTTTGTCTTTTCTTTTTTTTTTAACATAACTTCTGCTTAAATATTTGAGAGCAAGTTGGTAAAGGAATTCTTTGCACATGAGCTGAAGATGATTTATTTTCCATTTTTAAAGCCAAATAAACACTTTTTCTCTTTTCTGATCAGTCTACTGATTTTACTGAAGTCCTAGATCTGTGTCAGGACAAACCACGTAACAGCATTAAGTTTTTCTGACCAAAACCGGAGAAGTAAGTTAGTATGTATCAACGCCAAATAAGTGGAAGTTTAATTGGGACTAAGATAAGGCATGAAGCTGGTACCAAGCATATCACAATAAACATTATTAAAACCACCAGATGTTCATAGCTTGACACACAGGATGATAAGGCCAGGCTGGGAAAAAACACCTGGGAATATGTGAACTGGAGATATGGCCAAAAACAATCAAGAAAATGTGGAATAGACAAAACCAAAACCATCCTGTTTGTGTGGTCAGAAAACCAAGGAACTGTGTAAAGATCTGCCTGAATGAGAGAAGCCAGTACTAAGAGAAACAGTAGAAGTACTTTCTTAATTTGACTCCTGTATGCCATGCTGATTAAAAAGATTAAGCTTAAGGGAATTTGCAAAGTTTGTGTCTCCTTCATCACGGAATTGGCATTGTGTTCAGAAATACCTTTCAGCTCAAAAAAATTGTCTCTGAGTTTTTAATTTTTCATCTAATTTATTTTAACTCTTCTACATATTGGTAGGTTCCAGATATCCTTAAGGGACTGAGGAATCAATGAAATAACTCTTAAGCAAAGCTCCTAAGACAACAATCTATGTCATAATAAAAATTCTAATATTTTGCTCCATATTTTTTATAACCAGTACTTTATTTCTCATTTTATGTGAAAAAGTGTAGCTCTCCAGAGGCATGTAATTGACATAACTCAGTAAACAGAGTAGTAGATTGTAGTAGAATGACATCTCAAACTTAGTATAAGAGTTCAAAAGATTTATCTTAATTTTCAGTTGTGTAGCCACACAAAGTTGGTGAACGAGATAGCAAAGTATAAACAGATTTAATCCTTGGATTATGAAAACATTCCTGAAAAAACTCATTATTGTATTATTAAATTGTATTTTTTGGTATTTTTTAATTACATGAAAGGTCCATGCATTAATCGCTTTCTGTTCCAATACTGCGGTGCTTTTCACAACTTTCACGTTTCCTTCTGGCAATATCCACAGGTGTTTTCATGCTGTTCTTGCACTCACTTCAAGGTCTGCTCAGAAATTCCATTTCTTTTGGTTGTTGCAGCTCTTGGTCATTTGCAGCATACTCTTTGTTTCGAACTCAGCAGCAATTGCTGATGCCTGGAAATATTTTTTGCACTGAGGAAAATCCTTAAGAAATGATCCACTGAGTGAATATTGTGTAGATTTTAATTCCCATCTGAATCTACTTTTTAATTATTATTACTATTACTATCACTATCTTCTCTTAATAGTGAGTTAAAAAAAATTAAGATAAGATGATAAGAAGCTCTCAAGATTCATTTTTAAGGTTAAAAGTTCAGCAGTCTCCAGGTAGACTAGGTCAATACCAATTCCACTCACAGCATCCAGCAAATGAGCTTTATGAGAGGGTAGCAGAGCTGCTCATGATTAAAAATTAGAATAACACTTGCAGGTTAACTGTTAATTATTCACAACATTTGACTAGCATGTTTTGCACTGAGTATAGACAGATGGGGCCTATCTACCCATGCAAAGACAGAACGGCATGTTGGCAGAGGAATTTCAAACAAGTCAAGATTTTGGGGGTATTATTTAATTGACTTTCTCTTCTAAGCAGAAATTCCACATTACCTGCAGTTCACAAAATTAACATAAAAATGGAAAATCCCTCTCCACCTCTTTATGTTTTGTGTAACCAACACTCACTGAGAAAAAGTTTGTATTACTCTGTATTATAATGCAAACCATCAGCTACCCATAACAGGGTAGATAAAAGGACAGATCTTTTGCACCATAGCTCACCTGGTCAGTAATAATAATTTCATTTAAGTATTGATTATCTAGGTGAAAAGCTTTCACAAAAATCCAGAAACCTAGCAAAACCCACCAATTTGGGATTAAAAGCTAAACTGTTACAATGGTCAGGAATATCTTGAAAATGAATACTCAAAATCAAGTTTTTAAATAAGCAGAACTCAAAAAGGTAGGCATTCATCTCTGTGTTGGACTAAAAACAACTACTGTACAACTAAATAGAAAAAGCTGAAATGTCTTCCATGTAGTATTTTGGTATGTAGTTTCAAAGTAAAATGCAAAACCAGCAAACTAGCCAAAGGCCAGCTCCTGTTTTCAATGCAAATCTAATGCAATACCTTTTAAAGGAACACTTATTTGTTGCTGCAGTTCAGATGAAGTTCAGATGAAAATCCTGTTGCAGCAGCAGTTTCCAACTATGCATATGTAACTTTTTGTATGTTGTGACTAGAGTAAAACCCATTATCGCCCTTGTTGTATGTGCTTTTTTCCTCTCTTAATTTCACTGTTAGCCCTTCTTTGTAGCTCCACTTTTCTTCATCTCCTTGTACCGTTGGTGTTTAAGTAACAACCACTTTGGTCTTAGACAGGAAAAAATAAGCCAAGTTGTGCCTGTGTCTCACCTTTAAACTACCTCTGAAAGTTCACTGCCAGTGAAATAATGTTTTCTGGTTGGGCTGTATTCTAGTTTTAGACCATCATCATAGCAAATTTCCCATATATAATTTGAGTATTACATTGTTTATTCAAACTCTTCAAGGTTCTCTCCTTTTCCCAAACTTATCTGAATTATGTAAGAAGGCAGCACTAACCATAAACCAGAATTTTCTTACACTGTAAAAAAGCTATGAAGTGTATTTTGAAATATCTAACACATTTCTTGAGTTCCAGGATATTGTTTAAACACAGTAGGTGCTATTATTTCCAACATGCATTTGAATAGTAGACCTGATTTATGCAAAAATAGAATTTGACATGCATGGGGGATCTGGTTTTTGTATTTCATCAAGTTACACTTTATACACAATCACAGTAATCACACGTTGGAGATCATGTTGCTAAATGCTGGTGGAGCCCAGGTATCACCTTTACATCCAAAATACCTTTGTAAGATATTTGGAAAAGATAACTCATCTCCTAAACTTCCTTATTTATGCATACTACTACAGTTTAAATATTCTTTTTTAAGAAGCCAAAAAAGTATCTGTCTGCTCTGAAGTCTCACATAAAACTGGAACTACTCAGTTGAAACAAGCCACTAAAAATCTTTCCAGCCAACAAGATGAAATGAAACTTTTAAGTCTCCCTCAGTGTCAAGAAAAAATTCTACATGCTTCAAAATGGCAATGTTTCACATGAGTAACCTGGTGACAGAAAGTAAATCCACACCATAGTCATTCATTCTTGTCATCTCCCTATAGATCAAGAATACTCTCATTTTGTGGCTTTCTCATGATTAGTTGCAAAATTGGATATAGGAAGTTTCATCTCATTTGTATGAAAGGTTTCTGGCTTAACTTCATCCAAATATTGTCCAAAGGAAAAGTCAGAGCTTAGGTTGAACTTCTGTATACAAAAGAACAATCTCATAAAATATTAGAGCCAGTGCCTGTTCTGTACAGAAAGAGTATTTTAACTATTGATTGCATTTTACCTGTGCTAATTCTGTGAAGGAAGTGCAGAACATAGTTAAACATCTTCTGTAACACGGCTTTGGGCTTTACAAAGTATGATCTGCTGAATGATTCATACAGCTCCTAGGTGGACAAAAGCATGAACTACTTTGTATACATATTCTTATTTTAAAAAGCTCTTTAAATTGTGTATGATGGCTAATAAAAATCAGCATTATCCAGTGCTCTTCTAACCTTAGTCCTGTGGAAAGTGTGTCCTTTTTATCTAAATACTACATGCCTGATAATAGTCCCAATGCATGGGCTGGAATATGACTTTTTCCACTGAAGCAGTTGTGACGTGATGTTCTGCTTAGAATGTATCAAACATTTTCAGCTTGGCTTGTTTAGAATGTCCTAAACATTCTCCACATGGAATGTCCTGTGGTTTGGTTTCTGTGACAATGGGAACTGCACAAAATCCTGGAACTGAGTTCCTGAAAATCAGCAAATCAGAGTAGAGAAGTTGTGCTTGACCAATTTGTAAATTCCATGCCTAATATCTTGGGCACACAAAAGACACTCATGACCCCACAGAGACCCCTGCAAAGCATGTGCAGAGAGAAGTCATGTATCCTCTCCCCTTTAACGCTAATGAGGGGGAAAGGGCATGAAGCAGTGTTACATAAACGATGTCTCCATGGATGACTGGTTGCACGCAAACAACACCTTAAGGACCTTTACAATAGACAGACATCTCAGGGAATCATTGCTGGATCCATGGTTGATGACGTTTATCCCTCTCTTTCTCTCTTACACACTCTCTTTTTCTTCTTTCCTTTATTTCCCTCTTTTGCCTCTTCACCTCTGCAAATAACGTTTCCAAATAACCACAGCCATAGTCTAGGACAATATACATGTCAAATAAAATCAGTTGTTGAAAAGTATCACTTGTGCCATTTCACCTTAACTCAAACCAATTGGGATTTACAAACCTTTTAGGACCTTTTAAAGGGACCTAATAGAAGTTTATCTACTACTTCTATGTGCCAGAACTATTTGTATTTACAAGTCCTTGCATAAAATATAATTGTTAATGACAGAGGAACAGTAGACTCTAATGATAAAAATCCGATCATTTCAGTTGTCCTGCGTGTGGCTGATATGGAGTTAATTTTCATCATAGCAACCCATATGGTTCTGTGCTTTGGACCTGTGACTAAATCAGCCTTGCTTACATAGTGGTGTTTTGGCTATTGCTGAAAAGTTCTTGCACAGCATCAAGGCTTTTTCTCTTTCCCACTTGGCCCCCTCAGTGATTAGGCCATGGGTGGTCAAGAGGTTGGGTTGGGACACGGGTGGGACAACTGACTGATATTGACCCATAGATCAAGAAAAAGAGGAAGAGAGGACAATGTTGTTACTATGTCTTCCCAAGCAAGCTTCACAAATGCTAGAGGCAGTGGCTGAATATCTGCCTGCTGATAGGAAGCAGTGAGTGAATTCCTCCTTTGCTTTGCTTACGTGCACGGCTTTTGCTTCACCCACTAAAACATCTTTAACTCGAATCATGAGACTTCTTGGTATTCTCTACTCTCTCCTTATCCCACAGGAGAGTGGAGGAAGCAAGAGGCTGGGGGAGTTTGGCTGCTAGCTGTTGTAAACCCACTATAAGGCAAATAACCTTGAAAGTGCATATAAACAAAACTCATTTCACAAGCTTACAAAGTTGTGTATTATCTTATCCAGAGATATCTGGATATTTGCTTATGTAAATTCATCCCAGAAGCCTTTTTTGAATAGAAAATTCCTCTAACTTACAAGAGCCTGTGGGCTTTACTCAAAATGCCTGTGGGCCCCACAGGAAGCTTGGAGCAATCTGGAAGCACTGGACTGCTGAGCTACAGACATATTCCCCCACAGACTCTTAAAACTAGCGTTTATCAAACTGCCAGCCCTGTGATAGACGCTAGGGACTTCTGAAGGAAACAGCAGTAGACCTGATGCAGCCCTTCACTGCTCTGGGCTGCAAAATCTTTTTTTGCCTGGCAGTATTCTTTCAGAAAACCCATGAAATCCGTTAAATGTAATTAATTCACATGATGTGAGAAAGCAACACTGTAGCTGTGTGATAATAAGAGAAGCAAAATGGGTTAAAGCAGCATGCCTCAACAAGCAGTGGACAGCAGAAGAAACTGGGGCACAAAAAATCCCCCCGATTCTAAAGCACTCACAATTACTCATTTAATATGAAAAGCTTTTTTTTCACTTGACCATAGTTTCTGACACAGAGATTCATGTCTAGTGAATATCTGAGAATTAGAAACTCACTGAAATGAATGCTCAGATCAGTGGAATTTAAGCTAAAACATCCCAATATTATCTAAACCTAGTTTTGAGTCTAACGTTCACTCAAAAATTACAGTAAATATCATACTGGCCAGTTAAATCAGTTCCTCGGACTCAGATAACTGGAATAAAATCGATAAAATCTATCAAATAGCCAAATCAAACTTCAGTAGCTATTTACAAAGAACTATTAGCTATAATCAGATGTACATGTGCATATAAAGTGATAGATGTGCACCCATGCAAGAAATGTAGAACTCTTGAACATGCACAAAGGCTGCATTTTTTGAAGAGCTCCATCAAATATCTGCACTATTGATAATTATCCATTGTCAGAGGCTGATGTAATACAGTACATCCCCTTTTAAACTACAGAACTGATCAGATATTAAGGCCACATCTCCAAGGTACTAATTATCAGTATCAACAGCTGTCACATTTATATAATCTTTCAGAAATACAGAATTCTTTCCATAAGAACTTGGAAGCTGTTCAAAAATTTTGAAATAAACAATCACTCTGCTGTCAGTTAAATTACACCAATACTGTTCTTCTGTTCAACACTATATGCAAAACTTCTATTATAAACACTAAAGCACTGAAATAAATTTAAAAGATCTTGAATTTCAGGAGCATCTGGCCATTCCTTATCTTGTGTGAATTAGAATGTTGTAGAGCTGCTGCTTAATTTATCAAATGTGTCAATCACCAACTTAAATCAGATAATTTTGTCTTTCAACACATCTACGCATTGAAAAGCTATGTTGCTCTGTTTCACTCATTAACTTTTACTTTTTTCATTTCACTCCTCAAATACATTTCAGTTTTCCTGTCATTATAATATGACATTACCTACAGGAATGTAAATATTTTTGTTTGAGCTGTAAATGGTAATAGGAACTTGAATTACAACTACCTAAGTGAGTGACCTGGTGCAGAATTCGCTGGAGTGTATTTGCAGATGAGTTATGGGTGCTGCCTCCAGCAAACTACATATTCCTCCTGCCTAGCTGCCAGAGCCAGGCCAGATGAACCCAGAGGCATCTCTTTTCCAGGCCAATCAATGCAGCTGATGCTTTCTTGCTTAGCACAGTTTAAACAAGAGGAAGGCTACGTGTGTATCCTAGGCATACATACACAGAGGACACTAGCACAGGTGGCTGCACAGGATGCTGCCTTTAACCCACACATAACATCACTAAAATTCACATAAAACCTAAGTACAGGCAGCCAAATCCTCCTTCCTCTTCCTGGTTATCAAGACTGAAGCTCGCTAGAGAAAACACATACCCTTGCTCTATATATTCATGAGCATACTCACATTCACATGTCCTCAAACACCAACATGGGCCCTCTACCACTCTAACAGCCTTGATTCTGGGCTCTTATCCACTATCAACATAATTTACTGGTTACAAAGGACAGGGAGGTTCTCTTTAAAACTGCTCTTGGAGTTTCTTAATGACATTAATTAGTGACTGGAGATCTTTTACCTTAGAGAAGGAATAATATAGAAAATGCCAACCGGATTTGTGTCTCTGCATTTTTCTTATAGATTTCTCCATTTCTTATTACTCTTCTGGGCACTAGAAAGGTCCTTGATGTGATTGCTTTAGTGAAGCAAATGATGTCACATATCACATAGCCTTACTGAAAATAGACTAAATGTTTATAGTGCTATGTAGACAAATAGTTAATGCTGGTACAAGCTGCTATCTTTACTGCTTTTGGCTATATCAGCAATACAACACACCCATCCTGTTAATAAAAGAAATCAGGTAAAAGGAACATTAAATTAGAATATCTGGAATCTTCTTGTTTCATTTGACACTCAGGTATGTTAGAGGAAAAAGAAAGCTGGAAATGTCAACAGTGCAAACTGATATCTATTAACAGAAGGATTTTTGTGGTCCCAGCATCGAAGAAGAGGAATACTGCTCTTGATAGACCCAGATTCCTTCAGATTGTGCCACAGTCAAGTCTGTTAACTTTCATCTATGTTGAACTACAACAGCTCTCCTGTATAAATTCTGGACTACAAGTAGCAATATATGAAACCTTTGTGTCAGCATAGAAGCAGGGACATAGCAAATGCAGGTGGTTAATTGGAGAAGAAAGCAGAAGCACTTCATGCATCACATGCCACTAAATGATAGCAAAAGTCAATTCTTTTTGAGTGGAAAACAGCAAACAAATCTCTTGTGAGCTTATACTTGGATTAATTAATGTCAATAGAAGTGGAGAATGGTCAAAGGAGGATGAATGAGTTCCTTGTGTGTATCAAATCATTTTTTTCACAGCCATGCTGCTACGGCAGAACAAGTGGCCAGAAGTTACCACATTTTAAGGTATTATATACAGGCATTTCTCTCAGCTGCTTTGGTCATTTTTCTCTCACATCCTTTTTCCTGCTGAAGACAATTCAGTGTCCAAAACAGGAAAGATAATAAAGACTAACTTCTAATTAGACTTACTCTTGTATAGAATGCAGGTACATAAATTATACTACCACCATGATCAAAGCTACACTGAGTCTGTACATAACTGCTGTATAAAGAAATGAACAAAACCGTGGCTACACAGCATATGCTACTTGTACATCATAGCATAGTAAAGTACAGGTACAAAACATGTGGGAGAGTGAGAGGGGCTCAGGTTGCTGGAGTTACATTATCTGTCTTCTCACGACAGAAGAAAGGTCTAAAAGTTCAGGATACGAATCTTGATGCTGTATGTTCTACACTGGGACTGATTCTGTTTTCAAACAAATTTTAAACTGGTGTAATTACATTAACTTCAGTGTAAATATAGTAACTACCATAAAGATAATAAAGGATAATCAGTCCCCATGTTTGCAAAAGCATACTGTAGATCTAATACATTTGGTAGAACTAACTCATCTGCAAAGGTCATAAGTGTCCTATGTATATGCAACACATACTGTATTACATTTGTTATCTAGTTGTAGAAAAAGGTCATTTTGCCTATGACAATTCATGTTCTCACAGAAAGAGTGCATAAATCATATCCATGTGCTTTTGTTGCACTCGCCAAAATTTAAATTTATATCTTTCTAATGATTTTATATATAGTGCCTTATTGAGACAGAATGGGTAACCTGAATTTACAGGCAGTTGTAAGTCAACAGTGAATGTGAGTGACATACAACACATTTAGCCTTCTGACTTACTCCACAGCTGAACAGGCATGGCACTACTTTGCTATGATTACCAATTCAGAATGTATTCATAACTTGCAGATGTTTTCCTCTTGGTTGCTTGGCAATTAAAGGATGGTGATACAGCTGAATTTTGCACCTGGACAGCAAAATGACCAATCCAGTTTTGAAAACTTTTGACTGACAAAAATTGTCCCTTACTGCAAGTGATCATTTTGAAACTAACACTAGACCTGTATGTCAAAGATAGTGAATTAATCTAGAATTACTGGTTAATGCAACTGGATACCATTTAATTTCCAAATACTATGAGAGTATATAGAAGATACAGCAAGAAGAAAAGAAGATAACATTCTTCACTGCTGCTGCTAATTTTGGTAAATTTGGTCTTATGTTCAGTTTCAGGTGTATTATTAGCTTTTTCTCTTCAACAATGTAATAGCTAAATAAGCTTGCATCCATTGTGGGAAAAAAATAGCATACAGCTTGTTAGCTGAAAGCTATTTCTTGATACATGCCTTCAAAAAATAGCAAACAAGACCAATAGCTCTTGATTCATAGTGATTATGAAAATACAACAGAAAACTACTTGTGAGGAAAAAGCCTTAGGAAGTTAAAGAAACAAAAATTAAGATTAACTGTTTGCAAAAGAATTAAAAAAGCACCAACATTTCAAACTATTGTGCTAATCAGCTTATATATACAACTAGCAAGGATTTCTATGTACAAATCTCTCAGCAATCACATGCACTACTTAGCCAAGTCATTCTATATGGTAATAAGGAGAGAATAAAAAAGTTAACACCATAATTTCTGATATATCAATCACAGAGTTCTGTGCTGCACTGACTGCTGGACTGTAAGATCTTAAGATGCTACTCTGAGCTATAGTTTCTGCCATGTTATGAAATACTTTGAGATCCAAGACCAAAATTGGCTCCTTACCCTCTCTCTCTCTCTCTTCTGCAAACCAAAACAAGCAGTCTTCGTTTTGTTTAATTCAAGTGCCTAACATATTGATAGTAAGAGAACTGCTCTCTAGTATTTCAGAACAAAAGATCTGAATGTATATTTTAAGATCTAATAAGGTTTGATTGAATTAGTGTCTTTTAGAAAGTAATTTAATGCATATATATTTCAATATGTATATTGAAAATATATGTTGCAAACATAGCTCAATTCCTTCATATCAGAGAAAAAAACATTAGTGAGAGGCAAGCTTTAAAGAACATGGATAGTTGTTTCTTTACAAAATAGTATGAAGCACAGTTAAAGAAAAAGCAACAGTCTAACTGTCAGCATTGAGGCAACTAAACACTATCTGGCATGTACTCTCACTTTAAGATGACTGCTTTATTATGCCAGGGTGCAAAAAAACCACATCACTAACACTTTCTGTATCCAATCACTGTGAACTCATTTGTTATTCATTGAAACACCCATCAAGGATCAAAAAATAGATTCATTTGTTATTCATGATGCTCCCATATGCACTTCTGCAGGTCTTGCACTGTATTTTAGCATTTAAATGACAGATTGTGCAGTTGGAAGTAGCATTATGTATTAACACTTTGAATACCACCTTGTACCCTAGACCAGAAATACATACAATTATGTGTTTAACTATGAACATTGAGTTTATCTGAGCTGAATGGAATGGAATTAGACATGTATTTAATGTCAGGTATATAATTAGCATGAATAATGGGATGGGGTAGGGGGATAAGGGGAGCAGCAAAACAGAACACACATTATTCTATTCAGAGTACATGGGGACAAGTGTTTTTACTGGTGCACTTCACTGATTTGGGATGCGAGAAACCACCTGCAATCCTAGGGTAGAAAGCACTGAAAAGGGAGAAAAAGGCACAGGAAACAACAAGGTAGCTGTAAGTACATAATGTTTACCCAGAAATGTGGAGTTTGGGTTTGCTGTTTTTTTAACCCAGAAATTAGTAACAGACATTTGTAAGATAAAACATTATGATAACCATATTACATACAATGTTATACTTTCTGAGGAATACAGCATGTTTTGGAGAACTTGTAGGAATTTTTTAAAAGGGATAACACGAAACTGCTTAGATAATGGATTTTTAGAGAAATGGAATCATAATCTAGGACTATCTTTGCAGCATAAACAATAGTGTAAAACAAAGGTATTCTGAGGAAGCAAGGACAAGAAAGCAAGTACATAGCATAACCCGGGAGTTCATTTTGCCTTGTCACTCTGAGCTTTTCTACACTGCAACATGACCTCTTACAGGACTGCAAGAAACTGAAAAAAAAAATACTTTTAATATGTCCCTAATCAGAATGGCAGAATCCCCAAGTCATTCAATAGTGCAGTAAGTCACTGTAAAGATCACAAAATCCACACAGAGGATCAACTGACTTTACAAAATTTGTCACATTCCTGAATGTCTGATGTGTGTATGATATGATCTTAAAAATGAAGATAAGAGCAAAGTATCTTTTTTTACTGCTTTTTAGCAGTTGCTACAAGAAAAGTCTAGCAAAAATCTTAAATGATAAGCACCTTGCAACATTTTTAGACCTTACTTAAAAGCAAACCCCTAGTAACTCATTTACATGAGAATACTTATACTAAAAAATATTGAAAGCATAAACATTAGTTATTCATATTTAAAAACACTCCAAATTTATTATGTCACAGACTATTTTTTTCAGTAGTTTGCCACTGACTTGAAACTTTCATGTCTTTTGCACAATGCCAAGTTTTCAATGACTTGATTTAACAGTTTTAAATGACAAGAATGTAAAATTTTAAAATATATATTCCTACATGGATGCTGAATTTTTATCTTTTTTGAATTTGAATGAAATGAGATACTAAATCTTTGAGTAAAATATTTATTCATATCAGAAACAGACAAAAGAGACTAGCTCATGCATAAAACAGTACAAAGCAACCATATTATGCAAAGAAAAGAAGGTATTTTATTTCTTGGTTTTTTTCACATTTTATAGGTGATTATTATGCATAAAACAGAAAGGATGAACAAAATAAATATTAGATCTTCCTTCAAAGGTGTTCTGACTTTTTTTTATGCTTCACCATAGTCCATTTTAAACATGTCTTACCTAAGAATATTTACTATGCTATGTAAGTCTAAACATTAAGTTAAATAAGTTTTATTTTATAAATGGAGGGCAGAACTTGGTGTAGTGGGAAAAATACTATTTATCCTTTAGATAAATAAAAAATAATCTACTGTATCAACCTTTATTTTAAAAACATTATTTTAAAAAGGAGAGGATGAGAAAATTGACTGAAAACTGATCAGTACAGTATTTTATTCCATATGTGTTATCCTCAGTAAAAAATGAGAAAGAATGAGGGCCAAGTCCTCTTCTCCAATGGCCAGCATCGGTTAAGGATCTCATCCATCCTTCTGTTCCCTGGTCCCAATCTGTACATTCTTGAATCCAGTTCCTGAATCCAGATCCCATATCTGTGTCCAGGCAGGGATCTTTTCCCATGACTGTCCTGCGTTGTCAGTGGTGATGTACAGTCACTGGCAGGGGTTTCAATTTTGTACATATTTTTAAATTTTATTACTTTCTTATCAATATTATTTTACTTTTTTGTTTCATTATATCTATTTTAGTTCTAGTTTCCAACTCACAGGTCTCTCTCCCTCATTTCCTTTTCCACTTTTCTTGGAGGTGAGTGGGAATATTAGGTCAAGAACTGCTGGCATTTACCTGCCAACCAAACCAGGAGTGGGGGTAAACCATGACAAAATATTTCTGTGACCATTTACTTCCTTATCACTAATTTTGGTCAGGTTTATCTTGAAGGTTCAATCCACCTGGATTTTGAAACATTAATTGAAATATTTTGTTTGAGTCTCAAATAGGACATTGAATAGACTGTGAAAAGAAATCTTTATTCTTAAACAATGACTAAATGCATGGCTATGAGATCCTTGCAGCAAAGATGTGTATTCAAGTAAAAAAATATGATGTAACCATTTCTAATCAATTATACCATTATACTGAAGCTTTAAAAAAATCCATTGAGACACAATTTTTTTATTTGAATTTGTAATTGAAATAGTTATTTTACTAGCTAACTAGCATCTTCAACATTGCAAAAACATTTTACATCTTTACATTGCCAATATCTACTTAATAAAGGAAACTTTGCACAATGCAACACCTAACAGAAGAGCATATTAATAACACAGCAAATAACAGATGTCTTAAATTTTTATTTGATCTGAGAACTCTGAAGGAAGTGGGGAAGGCAAGTGAGAAAACTTGATAATAAATTTGTTTCAAACTCAAGTATGCAGTAGCTGGGTATAGATTGAGTTACAGCAACTACTAGTTTGGGCACTTAATCATGTGGGTTTTTTTAGGATTCTGCTATTTAGCAGCTGCAGCTGAATGCCACCAAGTCTGAAAGACGTGATTATAATGCTAGCAGAGCAATGTGCAAATTTCTGTTCATATACATATACACACAAAATTTTTAAGCAAAATGTTAGAGAAATGTTGTACCATTAAATTCTATTTGTGTAAGGTCTAGAAATGCATTACTTTGGAGGAACAGATCAACTGAAATTGTTTATTCTTAAGAGGAGAATGAATGAGTCCTGGAGGAATGAGGATAATGACAGGCCACCTGCAGACATTTCCAATGAAGTATCTTATGGCTTGTCTCCATTTTTCCTTCTGAACTTTGTAATAAAGTGGGTAAATTCAAAGAAATTTTAGAGACCTCACACCTAAATATGAAGCTTTAACAGTTATATTTATGAATTTATTTTTTTTAATCTAACTGCCACCATGGAGATAGAAAGTTCCAGTAGGAGAGGGAGAGGAAGAAAAAAGTGAAGGAGCTCCCTTGTTCCCTGAGACATACTGGAAGCCTTCAGATACAGTGCTTACAGCTGTACATGGAAGAGCTTCCGTAGACATTCCTGTGCATCCAACATAGCCACAGCTAAGTTTGTTTGACTGGACCAAGATGAAATGAGCATATGGACAAAAAGCTTTTAATTCTCAGTCTCCCTGTTAAACATCCTGCACTCTAAGAAATTATGACAAAGCTACTGATAGGGACGTTCGTGAATCTACTCCCATTCTTCCTCCAGGTATGAAATAAGGGAAATCATGGTTAATGGATGACAGTTAACACACTGGAATTCCACAGCACATAATCACAAATGATATCAATTTTAATAAAAAAGATTAAGCACTCAAGCGTAAACTGTTACAACTAGATAGTAATGATTCAGAATGTATGCACTAGAATGTGGACTTTACATTAAGCAGCGTTCCCTACCCTTGGGCAGCGCAAAGAAGCTATAGTGTCCTTAAGTAAAAGATCTAATAAAATTAATAATTAACAAATCTGACTCTTTGAATGACTTTTGCAATCTCCTAAAGACCAGGAGAAATATGCAAATTCAAAGCTGGAGGAGTACCAGGATATGGTAAGACCAAATAAAGGACAGTTCCTTTCTAGCAACTGGCATTTGAGAGATAAAATACACCTACTTTAACTGCTGGTGCACCATCTGCCTCTTTATCCAGTCTAGTTATTTAAAAACTGAAAACTACATCTTTTCCAGTACTTCCTTTTTTCATGCTTACTCTGTCTTGCTGTATTTCTGGGTTTGGAAATCACTATGATATTTAAAATTGAAAACATAAGCACAGAACAGGGGTACATTTTCCTTTCTGTACTGCAGCAGTGAAATTTCACTTGATTCTAGAATGGGGCATAACAGAAAAAATAGAGGGAAATAGAGGTGGGGGGAAAGTGTCTCCTGAAGAACCTTTCCCTTTGGCAAACCATTGTCAGGGCTCCAGGCATTCCCCCTTTCTTGCTGCATCTGCACAATAAATTACCTACATTATCACTGAAAAAAATACATATTCTGAAACTCAAGTCTGACCAAAATATTAGCTCCGAATGCTGAAGAATGCAGTTTCATTAGGGAAGTGTTCCATTGCTACTACTGTAGTAAAAAATGTTAATAAATGGATTTCTTACTAAGCTGACTTGTTATTAAGATTGCCTTCGGCCAGTGAAGTTGGTCTCTGCTGGTACTCCACACCTATCAGCGTCTACACATCTGTGAATATGCTGTCTATGACAGAAAGCCCTTGAAGAAAACTTCCTGGTCTGCTTATGTTTTCTGCAATGCTTCAGCCCATCCTGTTCAGTCTGTGACAGACACAGGGCAAGTAATCAGGAGTACAGTGATGTGAGATGGAAGGAAGAAAGCCTGCCCAGTGAGAAACAAAAAGACTAAAAATGATAATGGAAGGAAAGAGTCATTAGAGTCACTGAAAGGAACCTCACAAGTGTCTCTGAAAGCCTCATTTCTATGTTTAGATGTTTCTTTGAGTCCCTCAGGAGGCAAATGCCAACAAAATACAAAAGCAATACTTATTTTCATCCCTTTAAATATACAGGCACATGCAACTTCTGCCCTATGACTTCAAACAAACTTTGGGACTGACTTCAAAGTTGTGTCTGACATTCTCTGTTGTTTCTCCTTTCAACTAACAGCATCAAAATCTTCCCCTCTGATGAAAAATCCATGTGATCAAATACTTACTTAGATTCAAAATGCCACTACTGAATAACCGATGAATTCCAGCTATACCATTCCCTGGAATTATTTTCTCCATGCTGCATAGCATTCTTGAATCCTAGTAACTACACAGTCCATCAAAGTCTCTGCAAGACAGAGATAATCCAATGCAGAATGACACAAAGCCTGGTATGCACAGTGCCTGGTGAACAGCAACAGGAGCTGTTATTCTGAAAGCACACTACTGCATGCCAAGAATAAGTACATGCACAATTAGAGAACACACATACAATTTTTAGCAATGAGACTTCAAATTGGAAACTTTTAACGCTTTTGCATTTTATAACTTAAAGGTTACTGTAGGCCTCCATGAATTGCTGCTGCTATACAGACCAAGAATATCACAATGTAAATATTTTCAAAAGCACTGTAAGTAACTGAAGGTGATATACCCTCTTTGCAGAATTGGCTTGTGTGTTTCTGAAATTGTCAGTCCGTAACCTTGGGATATAAAAATTTCAATTCCCTCTTAACATTTGTATTTGGTGGAGGGTTATTCCAGAATATATTTGCTCAAACAACTGGGAATCTTCCCATTACTGAATTCAGGGTAAAATAATGCCCACTTATTTGTGGTCAGCATTCCCATTTAGGTCAATAGTTCTTTTCTTTCCAGTAGTTATGTCTGCTGTATTTGAAAATTTCACTTACATCTTTTCTAGCCTTTAGTTTATTTGGGTAAACAAGTTAAGTATTTTCAGTCCAAGGTCATTTGCTGGCTCATCATTCTTCTGACAGTTTCTTCTGTACTTGCAGCTGTTCCAGCTTTACTTTGTCCTTCCTCTTCTCTCTCCTCTTAAAAATAATGTTTCAGGTTTTGTTTCATCAAGTTGTTCCTTTTAAAAAAGACGTAAAATAGTTCTTCTAATACATCAAAGGGACTGCATTTTGTCCTTTTGCAGATACATCACAACAGCAGTTTATTGTTGCATGAGCCTACTAAGAGCTTTCTGAAGTCACTCATTTCCAGATTAAGAAGTCTCAGTGGAAAAAAATGAATGACAAGAGGAATAAGAGCAGTGAAAAGAAAACAAAAGACTAATTACACACATCCAGAATCTAATAACAAAACATTCTCTCTGTAATATATCAGACTGCCTTTGTGTCCTCCAACTTCATTTTGTCAGCAGATTATCCTGAAAACATTTCCCTACTATTAATGTAAAGGTCATTAATGGAAACATTTAAGAAAATTACTCCCAGTGCTAACCGTTGAGAAACACTGATGTTTTCTCTTTACTTGATATTTCTTCTTTCAGTGTGAATAGTCGCATTAGCCAATTCTCTATCCTTCTTCTTAATAATCTCCATTGCTTCCTGAAACTTCTGATTTAAGACACAAACATGAATAATGATCTATTGAAGGCTGAATAAAAGAGGTCTACCTTATTTTGTCCTGGGGAAGAAGAAAAAAAAAAAGCCCTGTACTATGCTGTATCACATTTACCTCCAAAGATTTTCTTTTTCCCCTTCTTTTCTAAGTCTTGTGATTGCAGCAGTAGCACACAAGCTACATGGAAGAAAAAGACAACTCAGCTGAAAAGCAAAAGTGACCAGATCCAAACTGGCAGTGAAGAGAAGAACAAAGGCTAAGGATAGAGGAAGAATAAATGACAGTGTTACTCGGCTGTCAGCGCTATACTGGAACACATGAGGTACTGGTCTTTCAACGAACAATCCTTTCTGCTCTGATCAGAACATTTTCAGGAGAAAATGACTGGGGCTAGTGAACAACTGGGTCTCACCTCTATTAAAAAAAAATAAAATTCAAGGTGCAATCAGGATAGGTACTTGAAGATGGCTGCTTTCTGCTGTAAGAGGAGGATGTGATGCCTATGGGCTTAGTCAGCTTTGGGAAGGAAAGTTAGAGTTGTTGTCAGTGATGGAGCAATGATGGTGCTTCAATAGGTTATTCAGTTCGGATAGTTAGGAAAATGAGCACCAAGGGCTACATCATGTACAGTTCCTGCCTGTAGCTAGGAGATGACCAGGAAGAGTGTGCACGCATATGTACACGTTCATCCATCCAGGCTACAAGACTGAAGGGCAAGCTGCAGGGTATGCTCACCCCATGGCATGGAAATAGCGGCTAGCTAACCAAGGAGCAGAGATCTGTGTTTGGGATCTAGAAGTTCCAAAGCTGATCTTACAGATGTCATTTTGTTTCTTTCAATGTTTATTTATCCTAGTTATGTAAGGAAATGCTGCATGTGTGCACACGCTGCGAGTGCATGACGGTCAGGAAAAGAATAAGTAGCATGCTTAGTTTCTGAAACAGATGACCAAATTGGTTAGAATGACTACAAATTGACAGATGCTGCCACACAGACATGTGACACACAGTGACAAAAGGCTGTCACACAGTGAACAAAACGCTAGAAAACAGGTCTAATCTTTAGAGAAAACAGAAAATCTGAGCACCAATAAAGTAATTCCAATGGCCCAAAGTAAATGAACCTTAACCCTGTTTTGACTTTATTTCTCTTTTTAAGTTACCGGAGCCTGAAGTGTCCACAGCAGAAACCTATTCATTTAGCTTACAGATCTACTACTAGAAGGAATTACATCCAAGTAATTATATTAAAGTACTATTAACATTAGAGTCATCCTCTCCAGAATCAAGAATACTCAGAATCTTGAAACAAGGTACTGTGAGAAGTCTGCTGTAAGGCAAACAAATACGTATTAAATCTTTCTCTCTAATACTCCTATAAATAAACATCTATAAGATTGTGCAGGTATTGTTACACTGGTATTTCTTAGCATAAATGTTTGTTTGGGAACTTTAAACATTCTTAAGACATAAAAGTTTACTTTTATATTCCTTGTAGAAAAAGCCCTCAAAAACACAATTACAGATCATAGTAAGCAATCTAAATATAGCTGCATGAATCGAACAATGCAGTGAACCCTCCTGTACAGAACATCTATCAAAGAAAAATGATAACAACTCATTTCTAGTACAGTTAGAATGCTACTTTCCCTGGCATTTATTTTGATATATTGCTATTTCCCCCATTCCCATAACCACTGTAGTATTCTAATCTTCTTAAAATAATATTCTTACTTTTAAAATAGAATTTGTATTTCCTAAACAATATACAGGTTAGATTTCAAATTTCTGTTTCAAATGTTCAGTTAATTCAAGTGCAAGCTATAAAAGCCACTTATCATCCAAACTGACTACCAAAAAGTGGAGGAAAAAGTAAATTAATTTTAACCTTTTAAAGTTTTAACAGAAGAAGTAGATATTCACATCAGATTAAAGCTACCATTCTTTACAAGTTTTTCTTCTTGCTGTCCTTGGCATACAAATGGAATTATGGCAAAATGAAAAGTGTAACAAGCTTAACTTCAAACTAAAAAAAAAAAAAAAAATTGCTGTTGCTTATCTGAACTCAGACTTTGATGAATAACTCAGGAAAAAACATCTGGAAAATAAAGCTTCTATTTTATATTAAATCCTTATGGATAAATGATAGGCACTCTTCAAAGGTAGCAGAGATTTGGTAAGGCTTCCTCTGGATTACCCTAAGCTTCTAAGATTTACCTGAACTTTTGAAGGTCCAGTGGCTCATACTCCTTCACTATTCCTACTTGGCACACTTTGCTGTAGAATGCACAAGATATGGGTCTGTAGAACTATGCCAGTCCTCCTTGTGGGCTGGCAATCAGTTTTCCTCAGTTTGGCAGCTATAACAGAAATCTCAGATCTCAGCATATTCTAATTTCCCTTGGTAGTAGGAGGGGAAGGAAACTCAATGTATTCCAAAGGCAACTAAGTATAATAGCTGCATCCCACCTTTACTGTCTGCCTTTCATGCTATACATGTTAAGCATGAAGGATACACCTGTCACAATAAATGTTTCTCAAAGAAGTGAACAAAAATTTAGAACAGTGCTCAAATAGACGAGTGTCCAGGTTTTTGCTTACCACAGTTGGAGCATTAACACTGGATGACAGTCAGCAACTGAAAACATGTCAAAAGGTGATAATAATTATGAGATAAATGTCTGGTCAGATGATACATCAAGTAGAAGTATATTTCTCAGATTGGTGATATAACAAAGAGGAGGGAGAGATCTGCAGACTAGAATCCCACCAGCACAAAAATATGGAAGTGTCTTTTTCCTCTTCATGTTATTTGAAGCCTCTACATGCCATTTCTCTACTTCTTCCTCATCACAAACAGCCAGACATGCATCCTGGACCACAAAACCGTATCTGCACTTCGCACAGTCTGAGCAACTGGTAGAATCAGGAGTCATAGAATCATAGAATCATAGAATCATAGAATAACCGGGTTGGAAGAGACCCACTGGATCATCGAGTCCAACCATTCCTATCAAACACTAAACCATGCCCCTTAGCACCTCATCCACCCGTCCCTTAAACACCTCCAGGGAAGGTGAATCAACCACCTCCCTGGGCAGCCTGTTCCAGTGCCCAATGACCCTTTCTGTGAAGAATTTTTTCCTAATGTCCAGCCTAAATCTCCCCTGGCAGAGCTTGAGGCCATTCCCTCTTGTCCTGTCCCCCGTCACTTGGGAGAAGAGCCCAGCACCCTCCTCTCTACAACCCCCTTTCAGGTAGTTATAGAGAGCAATGAGTCACACAAATGTGTAAGATACAAGAGTCAATCACTGAAATTGTCTTACATTTTAGAAGTTTCAAGAATTTTTCCATTAGTGTAAAGGAGATCAGTGGAATTCAAAGTAGATCAAACATAAAATAACTGCTGAAGCCTCATCTCAGATTATTCTACCTGGTTATTTTCTCTGCAACTTCATGAGTTTAAGACATGACTCAGTCTAAACCAACTGTAAAAATGAGTAAAGATAATACTTCACACTTGATGGAAAATTCCCTGAGCAGCTCTAATATTAAACAATGTAAAACATAACAAAACCAAAACAGTCAATGAACTTCATTATATAATATTTAAGTTGTGGTGGCTGTATGCCTTTTTAAAATAAAAATGTTGCTAGCCAGATTCCAAGTAAATCAGAACATGCTGATTGTTCCAACAAAAGAACTAGATATAGATGTTTTACATTCTGTAAATACTTGAAACAGGTAACTAAAATATTTAGAGAGAGACTGATCTGGCAATATTACAGTACAGAGAGTTCTGAAATGTGACATTTTGCATTTGTGTCCAGATAATCCTTTGGCTAACCATCACAAGTATTATGAACTTTAATATAAATAGCTTAGGAGCTGAAACTACACGATGTTTTCAAATTCCTTCAAGTTCAATTATGCTCTACCTTAATGCAAGCTACTATACTTAACCACAACTCCTCTTGAGTGGAACTTCTATGAGTGTTTTCCTAGACAAGCGCTTACCAATGTTTCCAATCTTAATATGTGTTACCGGAAACACACATGCTGTTAGTCATAGAATCATAGAATAACCAGGTTGGAAGAGACCCACCGGATCATCGAGTCCAACCATTCCTATCAAACACTAAACCATGCCCCTTAGCACCTTGTCCACCTGTACATTAAACACCTCCAGGGAAGGTGAATCAACCACCTCCCTGGGTAGCCTGTTCCAGTTCCCAATGACCTTTTCTGTGATATCACACTGATATCCTTCCATAAAGGGTCTGAAATGTAACTATGACAAGAAAACAGAATATTCTTCCCCAAGGGTGAAGCAAACAATAAAAATCAGCTCATAGTAGAGTGCATAAAGAATGTATTAACAATTGTATACAAATGAAGTTCTGTGATGATCTGGAGCAGGTTAGATCTAAATCAAACTGCAGCTCTTCAGGATAAGATTAAAGAAGCCTAAGATAGTGGATCTTTCCTCAGGTTTTGTATCATTATTCACATGTTACATCTGCAATTTCGTCAGCACCTGAGCCAAACATATTGTGAGGCTTCAAGGCCTGTGGCACTTTTCCCACGTACTATTTCTTTGAGAGATCTTTTCCCCTTTGAGCAATGTCCTGAGCTGTTGGCTAGGGACTGGGGAGAAGGAGACTGATAGAGGAGACATAGAATCATAGACTCAATGATTTGGGTTGGAAGGGACTTTAACGATCATCCAGTTCCAACCCTTTTGCCACGGGAAAGAGCACCTCGCACTAGACCAGGTTGCTGAAGGCCCCATCCAAACTTGCCTTGTACACTTTCAGGGAGGGGGCATCCACAACTTCCCTGGGCAACCTGTTTCAGTGTCCCATCACTCTCATCATGAAGAATTTCTTCCTAATAGTTAATCTAAATCTTCCCCCTTCCAATTTAAAGCCATTCCCCTTCATCCTATCTCTATATGCCCTTGTAAAAAGTCTTTCCCCATCTTTCATGTACATCCTCTTCAGGTACTGGAAGGCCACTATGTCTCCCCAGATCCTTCTCCAGGATGAAAACTGGACATAATACTCCACATGAGATCTTATGAGAACAAAGCAGAGGAGTAAAATCACCTCTCTTAACCTGCTGGCCATGCTTCTTTTTATGTAGCCCAGGATATGGTTGGCTTTCTGGGCTGCAATTGTGCATTGCCAGCTCACGTCAAGCTTCTCATCAACCAGCACCCCCAGTCCTTCTCTGCAGGGCTGCTTTCAATCACATCAACCCCCATCCTGTATTGAAACTGTGGATTGCCCTGACCCAAGTGTACAACCTTGCACTTGGCCTTGAGGTACACACAGGCCTACTTCTCCAACCTGTCCAGGCCCTCTGGATGACATACCATCCTTCCGGTACGACAACTGCACCATTCAGCTTGGTGTCATCTGCAGACTTGCTGAGGGTGCACTCAATCTCACTGTCAATATCATTCATGAAGATATTAAACAGCACCAGTTCTGGTACACACCCCTGAGGGACACCACTTGTCACAGATCTTCACCTGGACTTCGAGCCATTGACCAGTACTCTCTGAATAACACCATCCAAACAGTTTCTTATCCACCAAACAGCCCAGCCATCACATCCATATCTCTCCAATTTAGAGAGAAGGATGTTGTGGGGTACCACGTCAAATACTTTACAGAAGTCTAGATAGATCACATCTGCTGATTTTCCCGTGTCCACTGCTGTGGTTACCCCATCATAGAAAGCCACTAGGTTGGTCAGACAGGACTTGTCCTTCATGAAACCATGCTTGTTGCCACTAATCACCTCCTTGTCTTCCATGTACTTTAGCATATCTTCTAGGAGGATCTGTTTCATGATCTTCTGAGGCACCGAGGTGAGGCTGACAACGGGTACTTTTCAGGGTCATCTTTTCTACCCTTTTTTAAAAATGAGCACAACATTAGCCTTCTTCCAGTCACTAGGAACTTCTCCTGATTGCTGTGACTTTTCAAATATCATGGAGAGTGGCTTGGCAACCACATTGGCCAGTTCTGGAGTCTGGGATGCATCTCATCGGGTCCCATAGACTTACATATGTTCAGGTTTCTCAGGTGGTCACGAACCTAATCAGAAGGAAGGAGAGAGAAATCTTCTATATCAGACAAGGTTTCTCTTTTTATTTCCTCTATTCCCTATATCTTTTCCCCCCCTTTTCTTTACCTAAACTCCAGGTTTGACAGATGCAACACTAGAATAGAAACCTGTCTTCAGGACAGTTGACAAATAACTTCTTAGATCAGTACTGTCGCTGATTAGTTCCCTGAAGATTGTGTTGATGACATCTTCACAATAAAAGGGAAAAAACAATCCCTTCATCTCAATGCTAAGGAATCATATTTTCCATAAACTACTTTCCGTGGCAAGCAAAAAAATTTCTAAATCAAACATTTAACAAGAGGGCTCCTGATCCTTTGTTACATTCACAAAATTAAAAGCTTAGATTAAAGGATAGCAAAATCACAGATGCTAGCCACTGGAACTTCTTGTGGAGCCAGCAAGGCTATTAGCTGACACTAATATCACATAAGGTCAATGGGCATCTAAGATTTAACTATTAGTTTTAAAAAACCTCATTCTTTGCTGTTTACTTAAGGAAAAACAAAGTAAGAGAAACTTTGCAATTTACTGTCATGTAATTAATTACTTCATAGGAGTACAATTAGCTGCCTGTTGATCTAGTAACATTATTTAAATTCCATCAATAAGCAGAGACACTGGATTGAAAATCTGAGATTCTAATGGAATATGTACTTTCAGTCAAGAGTTATAACCTGTGAGCAGCAGCTGGCAAACCAATAATCTTCAACAGCACAGAAAATAAATTCAGCCAAGGAGGGCAATTGGCCAACCATGAAATTGTGCACTTAAGCGGACTTCACACTGACAACAGAAATGCCAGATGAAATTTATATAGGCCTGCTAGTATCACACCTGCTGAGTCCTGTTCTCCAGAATCTTCTTACCTCAATTCCATTTGTAATGACAGCAGAACGCTAAGCATTTGCTGTATTAATGTCAGTTTTCAGTGTCATATGGATCAAATTCTTGTTCTCTGAAGTTTAAACAGCAGAAATGATTCACTTTATTCCAAATTTTTAAAAGGGAGGTTGCAGCTAAGATTATATGTGAACATTAGAGACAAAATAACTACCTCAGGGACTATTGTACCTTGACAATTTTTTGGGGATTTGTGAAAAAACAGAGTATAATATAAAATGCGTGTTACAGAACCATAGAACCATAGATTCATAGAATAGTTTTGGTTGGAAGGGACCTTAATGATCATCTAAAAGTTCCTCAGGTGGTCACAAACCTGATCCTCCTCTACAGTGGGAGGGACTTCAACCCCCTTGTCACCACCTTGTGTCCATTGACCCAGGTGGAGTTAGGAGAGTGGTTGTCAGTGAAGACTGAGGAAAAAACGTTGTTGAGTACCTCAGCCTCTCCTCATCTGTTGATATGAGGTCACCATTCCCAACCATCATTAGTGGTATGCTTTCTTTAACCTTCCTTTTCTGACTGATGTACCTGTAGATGCCCTTCTTGTTAGTCTTCACTTCCCTTGCCAAGTTCAGCTCCAGCTGCACCTTGGCCTTCCTGACCCCATCCCTACACAACCAGGCAGTGTCCCTACACATATCCCAGGTTACCTGTCCCTGCTTGCACCACCTGTGGAGCTCCCTCTTGCTCTTCATTTTGACCAGCAGGTCTGAACTCAGACAGGCTGGCCCTTCCCTTCCTGATTTCCTACATCTGGGGACTGAGTACTATTATGCTTCACAGAAAGCATTCTTAAGCATTTGCCACCTCTGTTCTGCTCCCTTATCCCTGAGAACTGTCTTCCACAGGGTCCTACTGACTAAGTCCTTCATGAGCTAGCAGTCTGCTTTCCTGAAATTGAGGGTCCTGACTACACTCCTTGCTTGCCCCATATGTTGTGCAAGGTTACACCATGAGAGAAAATTGATTTTATAAAACCAAAAAAGTATTCATATGTACTGTATATTAAAGAATTTGTATAAGTAGCAGATACTACTTTGAAGATATGAATGCAAGTTGGCTTTAGAAGAGGATTTGATTCTTTTTCCTTTAAGAAAAATGATGACTGATAGCATTGGATTTATTTGTAATGTCCATTTTTACATTTGCTTGGAAAGAAGGAAGCTTTCATATGACTACTGGAAAAAATGCTGAACTTGTATCTACATCATTAATCTGAAATAACACCACAAATATTCTCAACGGTCCACAAATTACTGTTTATTCTATCTGTTTATAATAGTCAATTTCCACAAGATATAGAATGCTATATCCAATCCTAAGAAAAAATTTTGCAATACAAATCTAATGTATATGAAGATCCAAGTTAAAATCTAAGTTCTAGACAGAAAAGGGAAGTAAAGGAACTAGTAAGTAACTCCTTAGGTTTTCATCATGATCAAAAGCAGCTTGGGTCACATTCCAGGATTAAATAGTCCTCCCAGAATTATTCCATATCCTCCTGTATACTGGGCAGGTAGATAAGCAGACAAAATTGCCCCCAGTGGGTTTCTCAGTTCAGTAAACAAAGTTTTTATTTAGATTTTCAGTTTAATAAATAGAAATCATTATAATGAACTTCCGTCTTTTTCAGTCTTGCACATGGCCCGGAAAATCCAAGCCTACTGGCTGAAATACCATTACCTCAGCAGAGTCTGTACGCAGCCTGTACTTTTCCTGTAAATTCCTTGCTGTTGACTGCAGGTAGCTATCTCTTTCAGTGTGACAGCTTGGTTCCCTGATCAAACAGCTGTTAAATCTAGTTAATTTTCTCAGCAGTTTTTGCTATATTGCCAGGTGAATTAAGTGTGGGGAGTAATGTGAAGCCTTCTCTTTCTAGGTACCAGTTGATTTGCAGGGAAGATAAGATTAAATTCCATATGGGCTGCATGGTAATCCATCCCATGAATAGTCTGAGTGCCCCTTGCAGCACTCTTGCCTCCTTAAACAGCTAAAGGCAGGGGGAGTCACTGTGACCTCACTTCAAGGATGCTACTAAGCAGCAATTTCTGCTAGCCTAAAAATGTTTTTCTGTATAAAAATCTTCATAAATTTCAATAAACCTATTACCCATATGTCAACACCAGCAGAACAGTATATAAAATTGTGTTAAATTGGCTCCTAGCACATTCTTAGTAGTGTAGACAGGAGCTAGCTGGCACAGCAAGAGCTAGATGGCAAATAGAAAGTTATTTTCAAGAAGGAATGTCATTACCGTTGCATTACCCTCTGCAGCTGATCACAATACTGATTTTTTTTATGGCCTCACTGTAACAGCAAAAACAATTTTCAATGACATTTTATACCAATCTAAGATAAGAGGAGGAAAATGTTAATAACCTATCTATATCAGGCCTGCCAGTTATACTGTTATTTTTAATAGTTTCCATTTACACTTTCATGTAAATAGGACGCTGCACGCAGCAAAATGATATTGACATAAATGAGGTAGTCATCCAGGCAGCAAGTAGCCATTATCATTAGTATTATTACTCACTAATAGAACTCGCAGTCTAAAAATACGAAGACTATCTTATATTCTTTTAATTCTTCCATCTCCCCAGAAACTTCAGTACAGGGTCTATTTCTCATCTTTCTTGGCACAGTCTGGACCAGTCTATATCCGTCAGAACAACTCTTTAACTTTATTAAGTAAGAAAATGGGCTGTTATGTTCCCAAGGGATCAATAATTCACACCACAGTTTTCCATTCATTAACATGTGTTCACACCATCAAAATGTTACTACTTGAAAAAAAAAACAACGACAAAAAAACCCAAAAACAAACCCCTAGAAACTGCATAGCCCAAAGTATCTCTAATTTCAAGTAAAATGTTAGAAAGACTGAAGTTTGCAAAAGTCTTTGGAGAGTTTCTTTCTCCCATTGATTCTAATATTTTCATCCATAAAAAATCCAAGCACTCTCTCTTAGTTTAGCACAAGTTTACTAAGTTCAGATAATGATATTTTTTACATTTTAGGTATTGATGTTTAAAAAAGAACTGGAATACTAAATATGAAAAGAATAAGCAGATATGGTAATTTGCATTTAATATTTTTCTATGTTTGTTTTTTATAAATCTGACCAAACCAGCTTTTGACTTCTGGAACAACATACCCCTGACAGTATTCTCACTATTTCACAAAAGAATTCCTGAAATTTCATTATATAAAATGTTTATTATAGGATGACAATGCCTTCAGAATAGCTAACTTCCTGAAACATAACACCTTTATTTACTTCATTGAAAATGGGTCTTACATTGAACTCTCACAACCATTAGCATACTTAATTATCTGTGTCCCTTGAGTAGTTCAGCATGCAAAGTTTTCAAAGTTTAAAATTGAAATTTTTAGAGATATGCTTCAAAAATATTAAGTTCTATACAATGCTAAGCACTCAGAGAAAAAAAAATGTTTTGTCTCCAACCTGATGCCTAAATTTAAAGGATATTTGTTATCCTTGTTCTAAAAAGGATAAACAGAGAAACAAAACCACCTGATTGCACAGAAGTGTAAAATCAAATTAAACCTCTAGTCTCAGATTAACAAGATAAAAGGAGAAAAAATTATGCAGGAAAGGGAATTAATAGCTGTTTATATACCTGAACCAAGTTGTGTGAAGATCACCTACAGCCATTCCTTGAGCAATTAGAATATTCCACATTCACTGATTTAATACTGCCCAGTCTGCATACCAAATAAAGAAGATACTCCATTCCAAAACAATTATGTGAATATGCAGTTAAAAACTTCTAGTATTTTTTTAAAAAGTTAAGGATATAGAAGTTAATCTTATTGAATATTTATGTGAATTCCCTTTGAAACTGTATATAAACTTCCAATATTTTAGGAAATAAAGCTTTCTGAGTATTTTTCGAAACACAGCATCTTCTGTACACCAAATATCACAGAGGATGGTGAAAAAAATTTTGACACAAATCCTTAAGATGACTGAATTGTCAAATGAGCTTGTGAAGCTAAATCTTGATGCTTGGATGCATTAGGAAGAGTGCATGGATTCCTGAACATAGTGCTTCTATAATGCAGATTTAAGAACTGCCAAGTACCTTCAGAAAACCTTTACCTCTAACCAGTTAAAGTAGCAGCAAAATGTAAATACATTTGAAGAAAAGCTAAAACAGAGTATAGTTAAGGTTTGAAGAAGAAGAAAAATGATTGAAAAATCAGATTTACTATACTTTTTCTAAGATCAGTGTCCCTTTCCGCTGCTTTTATCACTTCCACAGACACATAATGAATCCACAAGGCCATGGATTTAGTCTCTGTGTATGTATTTAGCTTTTGTATTGCATTTCCTCTCCTACCCATAAGGTGTTCTTATTTGTTATGTTTTATGTCTTAGAAGGTCTTAGAAATCCCATTCAAACTCATAACTCCCTAAAGATTATCCACTTTTTTCTTAATGTGCAAGTCAGTTTTAACACTTCCTATATTACATTATTAACTCTCACCATGTTCTCAGAAATACAAACATCTTATTGGCATTTCAAACACCGTGCCCTACACTTGATTAAACGATTAGTAAATCAGCCTCTCATTGCAAGGGATTGAGAGGGGAAGGTGACAATTGTATTTCACTGATGTGATCAGGCAGTGATTAAATTTCAGTTTGAAACCTTCTGAATGCATCTGATTGCTACCAATTGTTCTGGTATACTATTTCCAGCTACAGCAGGGAATGGTTCTTCTGAATTAAAGACAGGGCATCTTCAACATTCATCCAGCGTATGTCCTTGTTAGTGTCTGGGAAGTCTTTCTGACCCCATGCAGACCAGTATCTGAATCCTTGAGGCATATGATTTGATTTTCTTTACCATCTTCTCTACACAGAGTTACGTGTTAACATTGTGGAATTAAAATGGAGGTTAATGTTCCGCTGCTGGTGTGTAAGCATAAAGGGGAGTCACGAAGTGAAAGTAAAATGAGTTTATACATCATACTGAGAAAGATTATGCATCCTTAATCACCTTGAACAGCACTTCACTGGAAAAAAAACACATGAAATTCAAATTTGTTACAGAGTAGAGCCATAATTTTCTCTATAAGAGCACAAGAATGTTCTTTGTACAGCATGACAAATGTCCTTGTATATTATGATGGGCTAAAGCAAGTCAATTTTCTGTTCTCTAAATATCATTGGGAAGAGGCATGTTTTCTAGAAACTTTAATGAAACTACATAGTATTTTGCCCTAATGCTTTTCCCCAAGCCACCATGCTGAATGAATCTCAAATGCTTCATTCTGTAAAATCTGCAGAAAGAAATTCTATTAACTTCGTGAGATTTAACCTTGCTGTTGATATAACTAAGTTTATACCCCATTCAGCCTGACTTTAACAGGAGGTCAATTTCATTAGCAGAAATAGGAAGAGCAACCATAAATAGCTGACGCTATCTCCATTGGGACACACTAGTTGCATCGCAACTTGCAGCACCAATCTTTCTGAATTCTACCTAAGGAACAAAGATAAGACATTGCTATCTGGCATCTATACCAGTATATTATTAAGGCCTATGTAATCTGCCCAAATTTTATCACTTGCTTTCAAATTTTGAATGTTAGATGCAGTGAAAGATGTTTCAGACTGTTAAATTTGCTGACATAAGCCACAAACTGTATTTGTAAAAGTAAAGAATATGCCAGAAACAAGACTGTGGAAAGTGGAAGAACTATGATATGAGAGAAAAAAGTAGTAAAAAGACAAAAAGAGAAATGTTGCATTTTGAATTCTATGAAATTATCATGCCTTCAGTATATTTAACAAAAAAACCCCTCATGAACAGTAAAAATGTCACTTACTACCAATTTAATCTAGTTCAAATAAAACCAAAACGAAAACCATTTGATGGGAGTTCTCTGTGATGACAAGGATATTAATAAAAAAGCAAGAAATTACTATCTTG
The DNA here is from genome assembly GCF_032191515.1 of Phaenicophaeus curvirostris. Taxonomy (NCBI): domain Eukaryota; kingdom Metazoa; phylum Chordata; class Aves; order Cuculiformes; family Cuculidae; genus Phaenicophaeus; species Phaenicophaeus curvirostris. Next base: position 27,137,976 of record NC_091394.1, on the reverse strand, counting down.
AAGTAGCCAAAGGGATATTTTGAAAAAAACACCTAGTCAGATCCTTTCATTTAGGGAAATAACTAGTGGGAAATGCTTGCACTAAACAAAACTAACGGCACAAGAAGAAGCAGAGTTGAGATTAAATGTTCAGATTCATGATGGCCATTTTTCTTCTCAGTATGCTTGAACCTTGCAGTTGCCTACAGTTTTAGCTTCTCACAGTACTTGCCAGAAAAGCATGTGAATGTTTTGAGATTACAAGCTTCTGAACTGTTTAAATTCTCAAGTATGCATGAAGCTGCCTGTACTTCCACATCAACTGCATTGTCTCACATTCTTAAAAAAAAAAAAAAAAATTAATTTTACCAGATGGAGGCAGATTACATTCCGGATTTCTGTCAGTGAATGAGTCTATAATCTGGGAACTACAGACTGCAACATATTGGAAGGGGTCTTAAACAGATTTTGTCATTCAGCATTACAACGATTATTCCAATATGAGAGAGATTTTCCTGTCTTCACTCCTGATCTCTAGTACTGAATCAAACTGGTACATTTTTCCACTTGCTCTTATATTTCTTATCTTGATTCTTATCACATCATTTTCTTTTCAGCTCTCGTAGCAGAGAGGAGTTCAGTGTGGAAGACCTTTTATGAAATAAAATTACAGTGCAAACCCCAGAACAGAAGAGAGTCTAACCTCTTATTGTAAGAAGTTACAACATATAATAAACTGTCCTTTTCCCAGGTATAAGCACTCATCTCTGATGTGGGAACATGAAAGAATAAAAAGAATAAAAAGGAAGACCATAAAGAAAGTAAATCTTGCATCATGAAAACAGTCTACAATTACCAAAAAAAACCTAACTAATATCAGGAATGTATTCAGGAAAGTAAAGCTCAGCGGAAGAAAAATAGGTGTATAATGTGATGGGGAAACAAGAGAGGCTCCTCTGAGGAGATTGGCAACAAAGCAAGACCAAGGAAAATCTGTTTGCTGCCAATGAAGATAAGAGATTTAGTAATGAAAGAACAAACCAAACAGGCTTTAGTACTGAATTTCCACTTGGCTTAGCCTTTAAAGATGAAGTCTCCTCTCAATATTCTTGTTACTCTACTTAACATCAGTCTCAGAGTCAGGAAGAGTGAAGTATTACTCACCAGAAAAAGTCAAGGAGTAGAGAAAGACAATCTCTTCATCAGACTGCAAATACCAAGCTCATAGAACTGCATGGGACTCAATTGTATTGAGAAGCAACATTGTTCTGAGGCTTGTATCATCTCTGGCTTTTTGGCCCTACTACTACTGCTGCTACAAAAGGCAGTTTATCTTCAAAAGGCGAAGGAGAAGCAATGAACACTAAGAGCCAAGTCCAAAGATTTCCTGTGTGAGGCAAAAGCATATACGTAGTACCTCTTGAGCATGTTTGCAACTGCCTACTGGTAGCACATTACCATTAGTATTGATGATTGCCAGAAAGCATTATCATAATACAGAAATAAAGTACTGCAGAAATCAGTGGTCACCAGTGACAACACAGCCTTTGTTTCTGGAAAACAATCCTAATATAAACCCAAAGTGTTTTCTCAACACTTCCTTGCAGTCGGGGCATTGAGAGAGCTGCAGTACTGAAAGCTGTCTAACAACAGAAGTGTTATGCATGCACATGATATTAACAGAAAGTTGGAGATTTTCGAAAAAGTGGAATAAATACCACAGGGAAACAAGAATACTTACACCTCACAACCTCAATATAAAACTTCCAGAAATTTTGGAAGTACTAGGGGTGGAGCAAAGATGCAGACTCTTGATCACTTACAAATTCAATATTTCTTTTATCTTTTAGAGGAGCTCCCATATCTGAAGTTCTCAAACATCTAAATGACTGACTTGCTTACTAAAACTAGAGTCCATCTATTGATTTTCATATAAGGAATGTAATATACATAATTTAGTTAATACACAAAATACTGCTTTAGAGAATGGAACCATGCTGCACCTTAAGATACTTCAGGGCTGCATCAATGAGGGAGTACGCTTATCTTAAGTGAGACGGGCTGGTGAGCAGAATAAAATGCCAAAAATAGAAAGCATCAATACAGAAATTGTAAACAAACAGAAAGGGCTTTGAAAAAATATGCAAATAAAAACCTGCTGGTTTAACGCAGACTCAGGAAAAATAAAAGCTTTTTAGAGAAAGTAATGAACTCGACACCCATCCATATGAATCCAATCATCCACACAGTGTTAAAGATCACATTAATGTGGTATATACGTATTCAATTTTTATAAAGATTTGGTTCTTAAATACTGCATTGACATCATTCATAAAGTGTCATTATTGTGAATTGGGTAGTTATTTCTACAAGTTTTGAAACATTTCTCAGAAGCTTACATATCTTTGATTGCTATGTGACCTGACCATGTGAAATGGGAAATATCATGTAGAATGGTTGTCTTCGAACAGAAAATTTTTAAGAATTGAAATAAAAAAATATCAGTCTTGCATATCACTGAAGGGATTTTAAGATACATCTGTGTTTGACATTGAGTGCAGTATTTAGGAGCTTGATTCCATTTCATTTCATTCAGACAATTACAGAAATTTCATTTAACTATTACAATTAAAAAAAATGTATATTTTCTGTATGATAATCCATTCATGTTTTTTACCCAGTGATATTGTGGACTGTATCAACTTATGTCAGGTAGCAATTTCACACTTTTGACAATTCTGCTTGATTAATTAGGAAACAAGCACAACATATTTTGCCTAAGTATAATTGTGAATAATTTGAATGAAGATCAAAAAATGAATAGTCATGCAAAACAGATAATTCACAAGAAGATACAAAGACGCTTTTTTCTTAATAAAACTAGTAGAGTAGAAGAAAGCAGTGAATATTGCTTGCTTAAACTTCATCAAGTCTTTCAAAGCAGTGTTCCACAGCTGCTTCATAGCCACAACATAGAAATAAAGACTGGATGGATGGGATACAAAGCAGAGGAAAAGTTTGCTGGACCAACAGCCAATGACTTAGTCAAAATGACAATCAGGCTTTCCTCAGGGTCAATACTGGGACATATATGGTTTAATTCCTGCATCAGTGCCCCAGCCAAAAGGATGATATAAGCTCTCACTCCCTTTGCAGGCAGCATCAAATCAGGGGATCAGTCAGCAGACTGCAGGGCAGAATGGTTCTTCAGAAGAAATGTGGATACACCATAGTAGACATAGTATGTGTTACTTCTTATTTATTTTGCCTTTCAGGAATGAATGTCTCTTTCTCCCCTTTGAAGAGACATGCCAGCTAAAGGCTTAGAGTTCAGAAGACATATCAAGGTGCCTGGAGTATCAGCCACAAGGACAGGCTAAGGCTCTTGGGTTCACTTAGCTTCAATACAGAAGCTGAAGAGGAAAACCAGTTGCAGACCTCTACATTGACATGAGTATAGTGTTGGGAGTGCAAAAGAGGTTTACACAGAAGACAGAGCTTAGGTCTTCCAAACACGAAAACAGCAGAAGGAAAAAGAAAAAAAGAAAACAAAAAAAAAGAAAATTAAAAAAAAAGAAGGAAAAGAGCAGAAGAAAGAAAAGAGGAGAGAAGAAAGAGGAAAGATGAAAGAAAAAAAAAGACAAAAATAAGTCAAAAATAAGAAGAGACAGACAACATAAATTGAAGCAAAGTAAATTCCAATTATATACATAGAGGGGAAAAAAAAACAAAACCAAAAAAACCACAAAACAGCAGATCCCCTAGAAGAATGATTGAACATTTGGTCAGGAGTGCAGAGTTATTGTGGAATTTCCATTCCTGATGATACTCAAAAATCTGACTGGACATTGCCACTGTTTAAGTTGGTTCCAAGTTCACAGTTGGTCCTATTTGGAAGTGGCTGGACCACCAGAGATCCCTTCAAAACTAACTTAATCTTGAATCCTATGATTATTTTCTAGTTTGCATAGCTTATCCCTGCACTGTTCCAAGTACCAGTGATGGATCTCTTCCTGAGACTTATCTATTAGTTCTGCTTTTATTCCAACCACAGTCTGTATAGAGCTGGGTGATTTTTGACTAGTTCCTGACTTAAATTCTGTTCTAGCACATGTTTATGTAGGAAAAAAAGTATTTAAAACCTAAATTTTATTCATAGTTTTGGAAAATCAGAATGAGCAAACTGAAATAAAATCACAAGCTAAATGTTACAGAGAATATTAAAAAACACATGAATTGTGAACGTGTGGAAAGCAAATATGAAAACCTTTAGACCAGCTGTTAACTAGCATTTGAAAACCAAATGAAGAAAATGTGGAAAATAATATACCAGATGGAGGAAATATGTATACCCAGGGAATAACAGTTTCTTTATCTGCCATTGTAGTTTACTTTCAGACAGGCATTTATTGCCACTGAAGAAAGCTGCTTTACTCTATGTAACACATTGAATGATGTACTGTTCTTTGTATCTTGGTCATTTTTTTTTCCGTCATTGTAGGAAGGATAAATGTATTGATAGAAGAAAACACTAGAGACATCTTTATTTAGAATATAAAATATCTGCTTATGACCAATTACTTTATGTAGTACTTAATCATAAGTTTATATAGGGGTCCTTATAAATGAAACTAAGAATTTATACATATAGCTTCTGTTTAAAATGAATAATTTCCTGCATTTAGGATATTTTAGATGTGCATAATTATACAGAAAATTATTTAATTGGCAAATATTTAGGATATGTCAGGCAGCTTTTCTAGTACATGCTTAAATACAAAATTAATATGCTGAAAATGGTGCAAACAACATATTTCACTGAAACTTGACAGAAAAAGGTGTACCAATATGAAATATGCTAAAAGACTGATAGGAAATAAAGATGTTTCAAATTGATGATTAACACCACAACAGAAAGACATTTTGGTTTTAGTTTTCTAAGAATGCCTAGGAATTTGACAAAGATATATTACCCCACACACAGAAAATACTTTTCTAAATATAAAAGCTTCAGTTGCTGAAAATCCATCTAGCTCATGAAGTCATTTACAATACATTAGAATACTGGCTGATTTTTATGTGCACTAAGTGCTTCAGACTGACCTTTTTCAGCACTAAGTTTACCAAAAGCTAGCAAGAATTCCAACACAAAAAACCCCCACAACATTGTGTCATTAACTTTTGTTATTTAACAAATTAAGAAAATCGGCTTCAAAATTATTTCCTTCTGATTTGACACACAGCTGGACACGATGCTGCCAACATTCAAAGCAATTCTGCAGATCTTTTCCTGAAAGACTGTTGAGGATCTCCATTGTTTTTGCTTTCATATCTTCTACAGACAAAAAAAATAGGTTCCTTTGAGCACCGTCTTGATCTTTGGCATCTCTTCACTATAATACCCAGTCAATAACTGAAAAGTTTCTGCCATGGGTTTCTTCAGTTCCCAAGAAACTTAATGTTAACTCGCTCTTCATTCCTGCACACCAACATTTTCCGACGGAGGCTAAGAAAACATCAATATTTGTACACATATCCACTTGTACTGAGTGAAGCGACTGAGTTGAGCCTTGTCTCACTGTGACAGTTTAGAACATGTTCTATAACCACCTCTTTTTCTCTCCCCTCCCACTCTCAATTTTTTTTGTGTGTTGGACCTCGTACTCTAATAAATGTTACTCATGTGCATATATTGTTTAATCCTATGTAAATCTCAAGACTCATTTATTTGTTATTTGTCTTGTATTGTTTTCAGTGGGATAAACTTCATGATAAAATCTACAGAAAACAGAGTGTGATGCAGACATCAAATACTAATCTACTTTCAGCATTTTGTTAAATCAAGAATGAATTTCTTTTGCTGTCAGTATAGGTTTTAGTGTTGCAGTGAGATGAAATTAGTACCCAATCTATAGGGATAAAAGGATGTTTTTCCTTGTTTTATGTTATGACTGTAAGTACTTTACATAATCACTGCAGCAAACTGTGAAAGAGAGAGAAAAGGAATAAATCCTGCCGACAGCACAGAGGGTAAAGTCATTGCTGTGAATTTTCAACTGTGCTGCACTATGTTGTTTATTGCAAACTACACAAACAGATGATGTTCAGTTCAGATTCAGGCATAAAATAAAAGCCTTCTAAGTCCAGCTGTCTTAACACTGAGAAAAAAAAAGTTTGAATTTTAAAGTTTTTAAAATTTTTAATTTAACATTTTAAGATCATTTTAGTTCTAATATAAATTTGATTTAATTTCTCACCCCCTAAGGAACTTTCTTTTCCTGTTTTCTATAAACCAACCAGATGTTTGAAACTTGTGGAACAAGAGCTATTTATACACTCCAGTTCTCAATCTCCAACACTTTTGATAGGAAACTCAGCATTATTACTTGAGAATAAAATAGTCAATTACTCATATAAAAAAAAAAACAAAATTGCTGAAAGAAAGGTAGCTGAAAATCAGGCAAAGTCATTTCTTCTCTCCTCAAGGAGCAGAGTGAATATCCTTGCTTAACGTATAATGAAGAAAGGCTTGCTTGCCTGAGCTACCTCTAACACAGTTCAACAAAAGCCAGTACAGCAATAACACGAAGCTATAAGAAGCAGAGCTTTCCAAAGTACTCTAAAAATCACAGCAACTCTGCCAGTAGTGCCAAAGTCACATACAACTAGCATAACAATCAGATCAGCATGAGACCTTCTGTGTACCATAGCTGCAGCAGGACCCAGGGAGCAAAAATTGTTTTACACCAACTTTAAAAAACGTATAGGCAGAGAGCAGCAGCTTGAACTGAGCCTGGTTTTGTTCCTAGATTCAGAACTATCTGTGATTTGGAAACAAGCATCCCTGTTAGGAATTATTAGAGCTGTATTTGTACTTTACTTCAGCCAACAGGTAAAGTCCAACTTCACCAGGCAGGAAGATGAACTTTAGTGGAGCCTAGGCTTTATCTTGGTCTGACAATTTGGATAAAAAATACATACCAATTGTTCAACAGCTACGCAAAATTAGTCTTAGCAAGGGAGAAAGGGGAGAAAATGTAGCTGTGACCGCATCATATTTTGAACATGATCTCTGTCCCCCTAGGACTACCTTCTCTTTAAAACTTGCTTCAGAGTCATGCAATTGGACATTAAATCTATCCTGAGCTACACATGCTTAATACAAGCTTCCAGGCACTACAGAGAGGAAATCTTGGATCTGTGGTACCCTTCAATATGAAAACAAGGGCTCACCTATAGCAGTGTGCATGACTGATGTGGACCACTGACCACATTTTCCATCACAAGATGCTTGGTTTAATGTCAGTCAGCAAATATATGACAACACATCAGCTATGCTCCTTCTGGAATGTCTTGATGTTATATTTTGCAGAATAGTGTGGGAGTTATAATCAACCATACAGGGGCATCTGGCCTGCTATAACATAGGTAGAAAGCCTAAAGGTCATTGTACTGCTCTATTTCTTATCTCTGGCCACAAAGATCAGTCTAAACAGTCTGTATTACCAGCTGCTATTAAGTCCTCTGCAAGCATCAGGCTTTCTCTGCATTGGGCAGGAGAACTAGAAGAAGAGGGAAAGTGGATGTATATAAGAATACAGAAACTATTCCTTACGCGTGCTTGATATAAATAGGTTTTTGTACTGATCATTCTCTTGGGATTTATCTGTACCCCTGTGAAAAGTTTCTGACCCACTGAGCACCCTGCTTATATTCCTCTGATAAAACAATACCCAGAAGTCTCACTATTTACTTTCATCACAAGGAACAATTCTTGTGAAAATCTAATCATAAAGCAGTACAAAGGAGGCTGTGCTATTACCTTTTGGAAACATCAGAGGATATGGGCCAGAGAGGTCAGTGTAATGCCAACTGTGCCCCACTGTTCCACCACCTTTCTTCTGGCAAGACAGTAAAAAAAACCAAAAAACAAAAACCAAAACCTGAACAAATTAAAAAAAATGATATCCCCCCACCTTCAAATTCTTCACATTCCACTTATTCCCAAAAAAGAAAGAAGAAAAAAAAAAAGAAGAAAAAAGAAGACTTTAATACTATAGAGTTTAATGGATCACAGCTTCAGGTTAGAGGGCCTCAAGAGGTCCCTACTCCAACCTCCTACCCAAAGCAGGGTGAGCTCTGAGGGCTTTATTCAGTCTAGCCTTCTTAACCTTAAAGGCTGGAGACGGCAAAGCCTTTCCTACTCCTTGACTGTGCTCAGGGTAAAAATGTCTTTATAGACATTTTTATACAGACATATATCGTGGTCTCCCACCTTCTCTGCCCCATGAGTCTTCATAGGGACCATCACTGGGTTTTGTAGTGTCCCTGACCCAGCAAGCATACCTTGAACACATCTGCTAAAGCCCTTCAGGACAGATAGACAAAGAAGTGCCAGATTTCTGAAGAGAAATTTGCCTAAATTAAATATTCAGCTGCTCTGAAATAAGAGTTTACAATCACTTCAGCACGGGTTAGCACTGCTACTTTTCCAAAGTGCAGGAAACTCTGAAGCTACATGATAATGCACACATTCTCAAGGGCATGATTTTTGGTTTAAACATTGAGTTCTATTCAAAAAGAAACAGAAAACAGCAACAAACCCTACATATACTTGCCGTAGTCATTTGTTAAAACTACCTACTCATACACATATTCACATACCTACTTTTCCCAGCATATTCCTTTAGGCACTTCATAAATATTAATTTACAGATTACTCAAAAGACACAGATCTTTTTCCCTTTTTTGATAGAAAGAGAGGACAGAAAGAACACCTATTCCCAACTTCACACAGAGAATTTTCATCAGAGTAAGAAACTGAACCTATATGCTTCACTTTCTCAGGCAGTCTCAAGTGCAACATCTTATTTTCTCTCCAGACCACTCTACTGCACAGTTGGCATCATCTTTTGGAGATCTGAGATTAAATGTTGACAAAGAGATAGGGTCAGGAAAGTGATGCTCAATTGCCAAACCCACAGGGAGATCAGAGGCTATCCTCTCCAACAAACAAATGGTTACAATGCAATATGGATTCCAATTACCTTTCCTAGGTAACAGAAATTTCTTCTAGAAAAACAAATCTACTGTCTAGAATGAAACACTCACAAATAAAGTTTAAAATAAGTTCATCTGATAACTCCCAGATATGCAAGCCATCTGGGTTCCTTTTGTTGTTGGTATTTGTTTGTGGATCCTGCAGGTTTTTTGCAGTTGGACAGGAAGGTAAAACTTCGAAAAATAAACAACTTCTCAACAGCAGTGAAATACTTGATCAGCTGCTGCATACTAAAAAAATCTTATTCTGTGCTAAGTCTTTCTGCTGATATAAAGAAATTAGCCTGGATATATTATTACAGAGGTTTGGCTTGCTTTTGTTTTTTTTTTAATGAGTTTTGCATATGGAGTTTTACTGTTGTTGTTCCTAAACTTTTATACAAAAAATTATAACTAGCCATTGAAATAAAAATGGACAACTGATATAACACTGCTAGCTAACAGTCATTACTACATTGTTTTGCTTTCAAAGTTGTTCTGCACACTCACATAGAAAGCCTTGAAGCTAGCAAAATGGCACCATATTGTTTCAGCAATTCTCACCCTTACAAGGAGGTTCCAGAAGGCTCTTCAGAACTGATACAGCTGCTGGTTTGAGTGCTTAGCATATGACTTAGGGAGGGAACATGCTTTTCTTGACTTAACCTAAGCATCTTCTACCACAAGGAGGAAGATGGGATGAGCTGGTACGTCACGCCGCGGGGAGTGACCTGGAGAGTACCGTGAACAGGAGCAGGGCGGGTTAGAAAAACAGGGCAGTCCGAGCAGGCGGGGTGAGCAGGGAGAGCAAACAGAGGGGCTGGAGGTCAGCCAGAAAGGACCGAGGACCATGGTGGCCACCTGTCAGAAAATTAAGGCTGCTGCAGGTGCTGCTCCAGCCAGGACTGATGCAGCCACCCAGAGGGAGCCTCAGTGGGCACATGCAGCGACGCAGACACTGGGCTGCAGGGAACGTCCCCCTCCCACACTAACTCAGAGCAGTACTGACTCCACTTGTGGAAGCTGTGCTAGGGTGGGGAAACTCCTTCACTTTGTGTCAGAGCTAAGGGAGGAAGTTGACCAGGCTAAAGAACATTAGGGAGTGTGAGAGGGAGACAGACCATTGGAGCAATACCCTGTGCCCCTTCTCACAAACCAAGCAGACAGCCAGAGCAAGCACAGTTGAGAACTCCCTATCCACTAAACATAAGACTGAGGAGAAAAAAGAGGTGGGAATGGCAGCAAGTTCCTGCCTGGCGCAGAGAGCGTGCTGTCTTCATTCAGATGACAAACTCCCAGGTTCCCTTGTGGAATAGACACGAAGCACTGCATGTGGAATCAAACTCCATAGAGGAGGAGGATGGCTCCTGCAGCCTATAAACATTCCCTAGACTGTGGCATGCTCAAATGACCATCCAAACAACCGCTGAGAAAAAGAAGAGTGATGGTCTTGGGGGATTCCCTTCTGAAGGGAACAGAGGGCCCGATCTGCAGACCTGACCCACTGCACAGGGAGGTCTGCTGTCTTTCCCAGGGCTTCTATAAAAGACTTCATAAGAAAGCTTCCCTCCCTGGTAAAGCCTACAGATTATTACCCTCTGTTAGCGTTCCAAGCAGGCAAAAATGATATACAGAAGAGGAAGTTGAGGGCAATAAAGAGGGACTTCAGGGCTCAGGGGGAAATGGTGAAGGGCTCTGGGGCACAAGTAGTGTTTACCTCCACCATTCCGACAACAAGAAATAAATAGGAAGACAGCAAGAAAAACCAGTCAATTAATACCTGCCTCCAAACTTGGTATAAGGAGAAAAACTTTGGGTTCTTTGATCATGGACTTGCGTATACACCTCCAGTCTTCCTTACCAGGGATGGGGCACGCTTGTCTCCCAGGGGTACAAAATTCCTGAGCAAATATCTGCAAGGGCTCATTATTACAGCTTTAAACTAGATGTGAAGGGGGAGGGAAATGAAGCCAGGCTAGACAGGAGTGAACCCGAAAATGGCACTCCAGTTCTTGAGAGATGGTGTATTGGCTAGGACCTCCAGTATATCAGCCCAGAGCAAGTGTGGGTGAGTACATCTCATGATGGAAAAGATATAATTGGCACTGAGGGGTTAGATAATCCAAGGACCAGTCTATTCCCTTCATGAGAGCTAAGGGATTAACAGCCCAACTGAAGTGCACCTACACCAATGCACGCAGCATGGGCAATAAACAGGAGGAACTGGAAACTATTGTAGGGCAAGGAGACTTTGATGTAGTTGCTATCACGGAAATGTGGTGAGATGACTTGTATAACTGGAGTGCTGCTATGGTGGGGTATAAACTCCTCAGGTGAGACAGCAAAGGTAGGAGAGGTGGTGGGGTAGCCCTCTGCATTAGAGAGTCCTTTGATCCTATCGAGCTCAATTATGGTGATGACAGAATTGAGTGTCTGCGGGTAAAAATCAGAGGAGCCCACAAGAAGGCAGATGTTATATTGAGAGGCTGTCATAGACCACCTAGCCAAGAAGAAGCTGACAAGCTCTTCTACAACCGACTGGGAGAAGTCTCAAGATTGCTAGCTCTTGTTTTTGTGGGAAACTTTAATCTACCAGGTGTCTGCTGGAAGAGAGAAAATAGTCTAGGAGGTTTCTGGAGTGTGTGGAAGACAACTTCCTCAAATAACTGGTGAAGGAGCCAGCAAGGGAAGGTGCCCTCCTGGACCTGCTGTTTGTGAACAGAGAAGGCCTTGTGGGGGATGTGATGGTTGGAGGATGACTGGGGCAAAGCGATCATGAGACACCAAACACTGATTCAATTCATAGAAGCCTGCATTTGGTATTATCCTAGTTGCCTTTCAGATAGAGAATGTAATTTTATGAGTAAGTCTTGCAAGCTGGGAATTGAAGTATCTGTGCAATCTACTCTTACTTACATAGTTTGCTCAAAGACAAAGATAACATCAGTAAAACATTAATCTGCTATAAAACTATGCCTGCTCTAGATTATAAAGTGAGTTTGAAAGAATAAAATCAAAATAACATGGGTGGGCTGGATTCCAGGTGCCTACCAAAGCCACTCTATCCGTTCACCTCCTCATCTGGACAGGGGAGAAAAAAGTAATAAGAGACTTGTTGGTTGAGACAAGGACAGGTAGAGGGAGAGATCATTGAGCAATTACCATCACAGGCAAAAGAGATTTGATTGGGGAAAATTAATTTACTACCAACCAAATCAGAGTAGGATAATGAGAAAATAAAAACAAATCTTAAAACAGTTTTCCTCCCACCTCTCCCTTCTTTCCAGGTTTATCTTTACTCCTGATTTTCTCTCCCTCCTCCCCTCCAGCAACACAGGGAGACAGAGAATGGGGGTTGCGGTCAGGTATTGTCTCCCCAACTCCTTCTGCCTCAGGAGGAACTCCTCACACTCTTCCCCTGTTTCAGCATAGGGTCCTATGCACTGCAGACTGTCCTCCACAAACTTCTCCAACCTGAGTCCTCCCCATGGGCTGCTGTTCTTTTTTAACTGGTCCAGCATGAGTTCTTTCCATGGGGTGCAGTCCTTTGGGAACAGACTGCTCCAGCATGGATCTCCCATAGATTCACAAGTTCTGCCAGCAAGCCTGTTCCAGTGTGATCTCTTCCCTCCACAGGTTCACAGGTCCTAACAGGAGACTGGTCCACAGGGTCACAGCTTCCTTCTTGTTCCAGTGTGGGGTCCTTAGTGGATTGTTGGTGCATATCTACTCCACTGTGGACCACCATAAGCTGCAGAGGGGCAGCCTTCCTCATCATGGTCATCACCTTGAGCTGCATGGAAATCTCTGCTCCGGCAGCTGGAGAACCTCCTTCCCGTCCTTTACTGACCTTGTTGTCTGCAGAGTTGCTTCTTTCACATCTCTCTGCTGTTGTTCTTCCACATTTCCGCCCCCCGCACCCCTTTTTAAATGTTATCACAAAGCTGTTATCACTGTTGCTGATTAGCTTGACCTTGACCAGCAGTGGGTCCGTCTAACTATCCTGGAGCTGGCTGATACTGACTTTATGTCATATAAGGGAAACCTCTAGCAGCTTGTCACAGAATCCACTCCTGTAAACAAAACCTTACCAGGCAGCCCAATACCTATTTTGTCCCAGATGTGGACCAAAAATGAAGCTTTGATAGAAAAGATACTGTTGACCTATTATTAATGTTAATATTACAGCATAGCTAAGCTTATCGTTCCTAGCCACCTAACTCCTGAATGTCCTAAGTAAATCTGAGACATGAGAAAAACTACTAGGATTTTCCACAGATGAAAGGTCAGAAGTAATAGTCTGACTCAAAGTAGGCAATAAACACCATACATATCATATGATACAGTCATATCCAATTATATTAAGATATTTTGTTAAGAATAAGAGAGTTTACCTGTCTTCTTTCAGAGATGTATGTATTAAAGGAACCCCCCAACTTCTCATGAAAATAGATTTAGAGATCAGATAAATTCAGCTATCTATACTAGCATGTTAATTCTCCGCTAACCCAGTAGGGTTTTTTTCCCACTTAGAGTCTATTTTTTTCCACTTACCTTTATTTTTTCATTCAGCAGTCACATAATCAATTGCACACTTTTCACACAATTTCCACACTAATTTGTTATATCATTTTTGTATCTCATCCTCTATTCGTTGTACTGAGTGGTTAGATTAACGGACTCTTCTCAACTGATTTGATAAATGCCCATTCTTTTATGGAGCCAATTCCTTCTACTTTTGTTGTTCTCAGCTAATATCTGAGGATCAGCAAAATTACTTGCTACTTCAGTCCAGATAAGTCACATTTTTATGTACCCAGAAAGTGTTTTAAATCTTCTGAACTCTCTAAAACCTCCAGGTTGCTTTATTCTAGAGAATAATATCAGTATAACTCCAGAAAGCATAGACCACAAAACTTCAGGACAGCAACAGTGGCTTTAAGTTTTCTGGATATTTTTGTGAATGATACATGAGCATATACATTCATAAATATACCTCTACATTTATCCACATACCTCCGTAAAAATATTTTCATTTGGGGAACATGGCAATTTCTGATGAAGAGCTGTTTCAGTGTTTGAGGGTTTTTTTAAGCAGTTTTTTTTTATATTTTTGTGATTCAGACACTCATTCTCCCCCGAGTCCCTCCCCACTGTTCACTTGGTCTGCATCAATATTCATCTCTCTGTCCAATAATAATATTAGTTCCCTAAAGGCCTATAATAGTTAGGGTCTCTCTATATCACCATTAAAACAGATAACTGGTTTTGCCATTAAAAGCCTCTTAGCCTTCTGTGCTGTTACAGGGAAGTTTACGGTCCAGTTCCTAACAGGGAATCATCTCCGATGGAGCCCTAGAGAAGAAATTTGGGGTTCTGCTAAGACAGTCTTGACACTAATGCTTTGAAGTAGAAAGTTAGGTGAACTAAGTCCTCCAAGGGAAGTTAATTTACCTATAACTTTACTTTAAATTTCTACTGAAGAAGTACATTAAGAAGAAATCTTCGCTTGAATAAGTTCAATCTGAAAGCTCAATAGAGACATATTCACAGTTGTAGCTAGACAAATCAAACCAGGAGGCTTTTGGTAAAAGCTGCACTAATTAAGTAAGAAAAAAAAGCTCCAGAAATTTCTCTGACCTAGAAAAATTTCAAGCCAGTGGTGGAGCAAACTGAAGCACATTTTATATTAATACACTTCAACAAAGAAAAGCTCACTGTTTAACAGACCTGATTTTGTAAAAGCAATTCTCTATCATTTCTTCATTCTTTTCCTCTGTTTCTTTTTCAGCTTCTCCCTTTCCAAGTGTTTTTTCATCTCACCCACTTTGCTTCCCTTTTCTTTCTCATTTCCTGTTTTCTACCTCCACTGCAATTCTCCTCCTGCATGAGGTCTTTCTTATGTTAATTAACTCAATGAGACCAGCTATCTTGCTGTAACTATACAGATCTAGGATAACCATTTAAGGGCTAAAATAAGCACAAATATGACAAAAGATAACAAGTCCTTCACACACCGCTAACTAAAAAAGCATTCTCAGAACTTCAGTGTCTGAGATGCTTATGCTTACATTCAAACCTATGAACTCAAACTGCAGCAACATGGCTGGAGGTAGGGAATATTGACCACTGGTAACCTCTCCACTCATTTGTACTTCTTTTCTGTCATTGGCTTTGGCCAAGCCTTAGTTCCTTTTACTTCTGGACCTCCTATGTAGCTCCAGCTCTCTTAAAATTAATTAAAATAAAACAAATTTTGGAATTAAGCTCTTGAAATAATACTATAAAAATATTTTCAAGTAAAAATTAATGTCAGTGCTATATCAGAAAATCACAGAGGTGGATTTTTAAATATAATAAGTGTGAACCATGAGGAAATCGTCTCTCTCTACTATTCAGACATGGACTAAGCATATGATTTTATATAGATACCAAAAGTACATTTTTGGTAAATTTTGTTGTTGCTGTTACAAGATTACAGAACAAGCAATCATTTTGCATATTTCCACCCTTTAAAATACTGTTTTTATGACTGTTACATACCTATTCAGTACAGATTAATGAAGCTACTGTATAACATGAAATAGACTTCATCAAAAAAATGTCTGACCCATAAGAGCCAAGAACAATAGAAGTCTGGTTTTCAGAGTATCATAGAATCATAGAATGACCTGAGTTGGAAGGGACCTGGGAGGATCATCTGGTCCAACATAAGACATAGGACATATGTCCTGCAGAGGACAACCCCAAAATTCATACTATGTGTCTGAGAGCATTGTCCAAAGGTTTCTTGAATATTGACGGGTTTGGCACCATGACTACTTCCCTAGGTAGTCTGCTCTAGTGCTCCATTACTCTCTGTGTGAAGAACCTTTTCCTAATATTCAATCTGAACCTTCTCTGACACATCTTCCTGCCATTCCCTCGGGTCCTATCATTGGTCACCAGAGAGAAGAGATAAGTGCCTGCTCCTCCTCCTTCTGCTGTGAGGAAGCAATAAACTGCAATGAGGTCTCCCCTCATTCTCCTCTTCTGCAGTCTGAACAGACCAAGTAACTTCAGCAGTTCCTCACATGACTTCCCTTCTAAACCCTTCACCAACTTTGTGGCCCTCCTCTGAGCACTCTTCAGTAGTGTGATATCCTTTTTATACTGTGGCATCCAAAACTACACATAGTACTTGAAGTGAGGCCACACCAATGCAGAATAGGGTGGGACAATCACCTCCCTCAACCAGTTAGCAATGCTGTTCTTGATGCATCTCAGGACACAGTTGGACCTCTTGGTTGTCAGAGCACACTGCTGGCTCTTGTTCAACTTGCCGTTGACTAGAACCTCCAGATCTATTTTCACATGGCTGCTGTCCAGTACCTTGTTCCCCAGTCTATATGTATATCCAGGGTTGATGTGTTCCAAGTGCAAAATCCAGCACTTGCCCTTATTAAATTTCATGCAGCTGGTGATTGCCCAGATCTCCAATTTGTCCATATGCCTCTGCAGGGCCTTTTGGCCCTCAAGAGTGTCAATAATTCCCCCTAATTTTGTATCATCAGCAAACATGGTTAGTAAAACTTTAAGCCCTGCGTCCAGGTCATTTATGAAGATATTAAAGAGTACTGGCCCTAAGCTGAATCCCTGCTGACCCCACAAGTGACTGGTCACCAGCCTAATGTAACCCTATTTATTATAACTCTTCAAGCCTGACCCACTAGCCAATTGTTCACCCATTGCATCCAGCTGTATGCTGGAAATTTTTTTTAGGAGGGTACTGTGAGAGTCAGTATCAAAGGCCTTACTGAAACACAAAAATATTACATCAAGTGGTTTCCCTTGTTCAGCTAGATGGGTAACTTTGTCATAGAAAGAAATTCATTACAAAACAGTTAAGTACATGATGCATGAAGGGTATGACTTCTAGTCTCCTAAAACTTGCAGATTAAATTAGCTCTACATAAATTAATCTAATTTAGACAATGTGATATAAAGAACATCAGAGTGAAAAAAAAATCATTAGTAGCATATATAAATTATTACATAAATATTTAGACAGATTTTTGAAGAAGCTAAGGGCAGCAAAAAAGTCATTATAGTTACTACCATCACTGTCTATTATGATGACATTTTAATTAATAATAGTTATTTCAAATCTATCTTGAATACAGAAATGAAAGATTCATTCTCGTTAAAATCTGAAGTCCACTTCATACACTCAGATCTTTTGGATTACATTGCTAACATAATAATTCTAATTAATTTAACATTTATCTACTTAATCCACCTTCCCAAATGTCATGTCCCAATTTCCAAAGGCAATGGTGCTTCAACCTACTGCAGATGTATGCTGAAAAGATCAGAAAATAGCATTAGTTAGTCCAGAACCCACCGCAGAAAAATTACATGGTATCACAAAAGGGCAGAAAGTCACAAGAGCAAGAGAGAAGGATTCTTGAAATCTGAGTCAAACACTGGTTTCTAACTTAAATTAACTCACTTCTGAGAACACATTTCATCTTTTACTATGAAATGGCCTCTTCTCCCAAGTGACAGGGGACAGGACTAGAGGGAATGGCCTCAAGCTCCACCAGGGGAGGTTCAGTCTGAACATTACGAAGAAATTTTTCATGGAAAGGGTTATTGGGCACTGGAACAGGCTGCCCAGGGAGGTGGTTGGATCACCTTCCCTGGAGGTGTTTAAGGGACGGGTGGACGAGGTGCTAAGGGGCATGGTTTAGTATTTGGCAGGAATGGTTGGACTCGATGATCCGGTGGGTCTTTTCCAACCTGGTGATTCTATGATTCTATGAAATATCACCATTAATATAAGCCCTCAAAGCATGACAACGTAAGAAGGGACAGAAACCTCAAGAGGTCAGTTTTAAGGGTGTCTAGAAACTTGGCTGAAATCAGAAAAACTGCAAAGGATAACCAAGGTTAACATCTGCAGGTGTTTGGAACAGCTATTTTATTAGAAGATTTCATTCTTTCCTCTAGTAAGAATACTTTCATGTCAATTACGTTATCGTTTTTACCCACAGAAGTTTTGTTTTCTACTTATATAACGTGATTTATTACAAGTTACCCTTCTAATGAAGCTTTCTGAGATATTAACTCTAAGATAGGAGTGGTTGTGTTATTTATAGTTTTACGTGATTGTTTCTGCAGTTTGTATAGGTACTACCAAACCAAACATTTACTTGCAACTTGTCTCAGTGTAGCTGCAACAGAAGGGAAGGATTGTTCACTTGCTTAGAAAGAGAGCAAGAACAAAATTTTAATATATGAAAAGGATATTGCTCTGGGTCAGCTGAATGGACCTTTACCAAAAGTGACATCCACCCAGTAGAACAATTCGGAGAGCTTAACTGACAGTTTTTCTACTCCTGCAATGACTTTCAGTGCTGGTAGCATCTTCTTCAGAGCTCCTGTAACAGCTACTGCTTTTCACTGTTCTGAATTCAGCAGTCTAAATTTAACTTTTAGAGTTGCTTATTTGTACAGCAAGTTTTGTTTGGAAAAGTTGGATTTGTTTCACACACAATTACTAAATCTGGTAGGGCAAACAATGATTTTTATTTATAACATGCAATAAATCTGCTGTTTTTTCAAAAGCTGTTTCCAAAGGGGTGGCAGGAATTTTCTCTGAAAGACAGAAACACCTAAAGAAGACTGGATCACCAGTTCACTGGATTGACCAAAAAGGCTGTTTTAGATCGAAGTAAAGTAAGTGGCAAATACGAGTTCAGGAAGAGGTTCCTTTCCTCTATGGGAACCTTTGATACTAATATTCTAGTATTGCTTTAGCACACTGAGCAGAATAGGTTAATAGATTGAAGATAGATTGAAGAATTTGTTCTGTGGTTGTGGTTGTTTTTTTGTTTGTTTGGTTTTTTTTTAAAGGTTTAGCAGTCTTATGTCACATTCAACAGTATCTCATAGTCCATTCATTTAGCTAACCCTTGAGGCCAGGGCCAAGTCTTTTGCCTGCTTAGCTTAGTAGCACGTGTGCACACATAAGTGCCTTCAACTCTGTAAGCTACTTTCAATCAGCTTCCAAGGGGAAAGCTTGGAACACCAACACCTTATGAATTAGCAAGGCAGCCTTCTTCCACTCCTGCAAGTTCCTTCACCTCTGCTGAACATCTAGGACTCTCCTAAGAACAGTTACTCATACCCTTGATGGATGTAAATTACAGTGGATTGCTGCAGTGACTGCTGAGAGGTTGGAAAAGCTTTGTTACTTGAGTACAGAGAAGCATAAACATTTGGAAACATGGTATTGCAAAGAGAAACAGTTGATAGGGTACTGCTGTTTTGGTCTTGGGATTTCTCTGCAAGTTACTACTCTGTTACAGAATTAGCCATCTGATCCTAGTAACAAGCCACAGTGGAAAAGCTTTGTGTTTTTGTAAAGGTCGTGCTGCAGTATGCTAACAGTAGGCTGAAACCTCAAGACAATGAATATGTTTGAAGATCCTTTTATACTGCCAAAACAGCATATGGAGACTTTAACGCAAGTGAAAGTTGCATTATTTTCTGATTAATATTGCTGCCAAAATCACAAGTCTCTGGTCTGGCATAGAAATATAGCAATCAGTGCATTTGTGTCCTAAAACTAAATTTATTAGACAGGAAAAAAATACAAGAAGGAGAGCCTTAATTAGGAAAAGCAGCATGAAACTCAAGACCCAAAAAGACAGCAAAGTCTACTGTGTCAGGGCTTGCAAAGAGCTACTGTTGCCAAGCATGAC
This sequence comes from Phaenicophaeus curvirostris, assembly GCF_032191515.1. NCBI lineage: Eukaryota > Metazoa > Chordata > Aves > Cuculiformes > Cuculidae > Phaenicophaeus > Phaenicophaeus curvirostris. The sequence continues at coordinate 27,118,210 of NC_091394.1, read as the reverse complement.
CCACATTATGTTCTATAAAATATTACATCTGTTGTCTTCTCCAAAAGTAAACATCCATTAGTAGATTAGTAAAGTCTGTCTCCATTAAAGCTCAGTGAGGTCACCTTATGCAGTATATGGAATTTATTAGTTTGGGCTGGAGTCCAGATAAGTCAAGTGCAGGACAGCCAAAAGACGGAGTATCTGTTGATGGTGCTCGTGGAATCTTTACATGAAACTGAAACCAACACAGGAACTCAACTTCAATCCATCCAAATGAAATCATAGTTTACTCACTTAAACAGCAAACTCTTGAGGAACTAATCAGCCAGCAAGCAGCATAAATTGGAGTAAGTCATACCTAGTTGCAGATAGACCCATTATTCTAATATCTGCCAAGAGTATTTGCAATTCTTAATCCATTCCCAGATGGATAAAGCTCTATGAATCAGTCCTCTAAAATCGAATGACAGACAGGACCAATGGATTCTTGTGGAAGGCTGTAATAAAACCAGGGTATTAGCAACCCAGAAGAGTTTCAGAGTATCAAAAATATTGTGGACCTCCTCATCAAGAGAAACAGCTTCCTATTTATCAGCTGTGACTTTACAGATACAGAGATTTCCTGCCAGGAATGCAAGAAAATACAAACAAAAGCCTCCATACAGCTGTTCTTAGAGCGCTTCTCTTGTAAAAGTGGTTCTAAAAGCCATTAAGTTTGAAATAGGGATGAGATATGGATACACAAGACACTGATACCCCCATTTGGAACATGAATAAGGAACAAAAATTAGTACATCACAAAATTCTTTTGAACTTTGAATCTGACCTTTTATGTAAAACTTTAACTGAAAGAAGTTTTAATATAACCAGTTATAAACTTCAGAACCCAAAAGTTATAAAGAAAGTGCCAAGTGGTCTGTACTACAGCAGCAGCAAACACTGCTATAATACAGTGTTTCCTGTGATTCAGAAAGAAGTCTAATTTCTTTTTCTTAATTCCATTCTACTTTGACCACTTAAAGCTTACTTACTAGAGACAACATAGGCAGATACATTAAAAAAATTAACCAATTAAATAGAATCATTTTATCTCTTTAACTCTTTTTCACTCTAACTGCCTTTTTGTGAATCGACAGTTTTCACTTTCTCAATGAAGCTTTTTATATTGTCTTAAGCTCTGCTTAAAGTCAGTAATATTTCTTGAGGTCAAGAAAGAGAGGACTGCTCTTTTAAGTACCAAGAATACCAATCAGAGAAGTGAGGTGAGTTGGACTCTAATTTTTTTTTCCAGAATTAAAACAGAAGGTAAGAAATCAGAGAAGGTTAGCATCAGTAATTAAGTCATCATGGTAGACATTATTTCAAAGGTAGTTTTGTTTTGAAAGCACATCCTTGCAGTCTATCTTGCTAGCACTTTGAAAAAAACCAAGAAGGCAGATTCAACTCAGACTGTAAATTCCTGCAGAGTGGTGTTTTGCCAAACTATTCCTTGGTCTTCACCAGAATTACTCCGATTTTCAGCCTGCATGGGAATAAACAAGAGTGCTCAAGCACAAAACAGAAGCCCTGGAGGTGGTTTCCAAGGAGGAAACATGACGCCTCTGCTCTGTCTTACTAAGGAGGAGATAACAAATCTGCAACTTAGCTCAACATGAAAATGTCAAATGACACGGATGGCAGCACAGCAAAAGGTCTTCCTCAGACATGGGAGCCACCAAGGAGACTAGAGAATACATAGGCCTGCAGCAGAACAGAGTGGGTAGTCCAATGGTGAAGGACACAAAGGCCAAGCTGGGAACTCAGGGCCTTCCTTGCCTCAGTCATCATGGACCAGCTCTCTCAACTCCATACCGAGTGACTGATTTTGAAGAGGCAAGTTAGGCCCACAACAGAGGAGAACTTTGACATATACTTACTGCCCAGGATGAACCTAAAGATGCCAACAGAGCTGGCTGATGTCATGTCTGAAATGCTTACCCATTCACAACAACGACATCCTCAGTGACTGAAAACTAGCACCTTGCCCATCTTCAGAAAGGAGAAGGAATTATAACCAGCAAACTAAAGGCCAGTAAGATGCACCTCAGTCCCCAGGAGGAAAATGAAGCAAAGCCTCCTGGCAAACCTCTTCCAGGCACACAAATGATAAGGAGGAAATGGGAAACAGCCAGCACAGACTTAACAAACATAAAACCTGTCCCTGCCTACCTTTTCTGCCATCTACATTAACAGGTCTGATGCTGTGTTTTTTGCCTTAACTTCAGCAAGGCTTTCAAAGCAGTGTTTCACAAAAGCTTCATAGCCACTTCATAGAAATACAGATTGTTGGGCTACAAAGCAGACAAAAGTCTTGCTGGACCAACATCCAATGCTTCAGTGAAAATGACAGTAAAGTTTTCCTTAGGGTCAATAATGGGGCAGTTACGGTCTAATTTCTGTGTTGGTTACTTAGCCAAAGGTATGATATGAGCCCTCATTAGGTTTAGAAATTATATCAAATCAGGGAGGGCAGTCTATAGATTGAACAGCAGAGCTGCTCTTGAGAAGGGATTCAAGCTGGAGAAATAGACCAAGAAGAACCTCACGAGGCTCAAAAGCAAAGACCTGCACCTGGGATCAGAATAATCCCATGCATTATTATATACTGGAGACAAATGAAGTAGAAGGGGGCAAGAGGAAATGACAAAGGTCACAAGCAGCAACAATTATGTTTTTGAGGCATTCCAATTAGGCACGATCTACAGCATTGGCTCAAACATACTCAGAGGATCTGTTCATGCAAGACAGCTGCTGAGTCTGCAGAGCTGTCTGTGCTGTAAGTTTGACATGAAGCCCTATGGCAAGGAACTGGCTTTTGAACTCCTATTTATTATAACACATTAGATGATGTAGGTCAGGATTTAAGTCCTACGTGATTTGAATGAAGCACTAGACAAATTTCTCTCGGTCCTCAGTCTCAACAGAAGAGCAGGGAAGGGGGTGTGGTGGAGAGTGCAGAGGAAAGTAATAAGGTAAAAAGGGTTATGGTCAAGATAAAGATAGGGAGATCACTTGCCAATTACCATGACAGAAACCAGAAATGACCTGAGGAAAATTAATCTAATAGATTGATGATTAAAAGAGGTTTGAATGATGAGAATAAAAGGCAAGAACTAAAACACCATACCCACCCCCTCCTTCTTCACAGGCTCAACTTTGCTCCTTCATTAGTGATTCCTCTACCTCCTCCACTCCCTAAGTGGTGCAGGGTGATGGGGAATTAAGGGCTTTGTTCAGTCCATAACAGCTCCTCTCTGCCTATCCCTCCTTAAACCTTTGTGCTGCTCCAATACGGGACCTTCTCATGGGCTGCAGTCTTTCAGGATAAATTTGCTCGAGTGTGGGCTCTCCACAGGTTGCTCTTCCTTCAGGGAATATCCACTGGTTCCAGTATGCGGTTCTCCATTGTCTGCAGTGTATATACTTTATAAGGTCTATCTTATACATTTATGAAAATAGCTTGTTTAAAACTTATTTTCGTTGTGAAGATTTAGCTAATGGTGCAAGTATACCAATTCTGTGGTCAGGAAACTTGTGACTATTAGGTTTGTTTTCCTTGAATGAAATTTAGAAATCTGACAGCCTTGTGTATTCAGACTCTCTGTGGAAGTTCGAAATAAGACTAAGACAGATGATTGATTCCGGATTAAATATACTTACATCAGTAGAACATAACATAAAAAGGATTGCTTATGTAAAATTCTTTGTTTCAAAATCCGTAATAAAGACCTGCTAAAATACCAACAAAAAGTTCAGAAAAAACAGAGTGCTATCTTTGAATGGAATAGGACTATTTTCTTCATTGCTCAATGGCATGTAAATTCATAATAAAACTCCTGTAAAAATACTGATTTATGCAAGGGCACAGTGCACCTACAGGAAAAATATATGATTAAATTTACTGAACAAGAACACTTTCTGCTTATTAAATGTGAAAACATTGATTCAAACCAAGTTTTGTACACACAATGCAGCAGTGGTACAAATTTCATGAAGGAAGTAAACAGGTAGCGAATTTGTTTGACACCACATACTGAGGTCAATGACATATCAAAGAAGGCCTTATCTCTTAGACACTACTGAACTTTTCAGAATCTGGACAAATGTTCTGTCTCAGCACATGCTTCACTATGGTAGGATCATTACATGGGCTTACATACTTTAAATTTGCCAAGACAATATATTCAGAATAAAAAAGGATTCAAAACTTCTCTTTGACCTGAAAACCCAAGGTAAAGCTTACTTAAAAAGATAAAGAAATCTATCTGAAATTAATCTGACATGACAAACTTGAACTAGATTTTTTATGGGTAACTAAGACATGAAATCAGAACCATAAATGGGATAATTTTTTAAACAGAATCAACTAATGTGGTTTTACCATGTAGTGTCTTATTTAGGAACAGGACTGAATAAGACTTCAGTGGTGTATTTAGTCAAAGTGAGTCATGAAGTAGTGTCACAGCAATGCAACAGAAAATTCATAGAGGAGTTTGTGCTTGTAGGTTTTTGTGGTTATTTTTTCCAACCAATTTTGGTTAACAGCATTCTCATCATCAAAACAAAAAAGGAATTGTAGGAATTATACAAGTTTTTTATTCCATACTTGGAGGAAGTCTACAATTAGTAGATCTGACTCACTGACACAGCCAACCTGAAAGCTAGATGATAGAAGAAAAGAATTAATTTAAAAATGGGAAGTCAGGTGAATTCATAAATATTTCTTTCTTTAGCATTAAGAGATCAAATTACTCAGAAGGCAGACCCAAATCCATAAGTAGTACTTAAAAATATGATTTTGTATAATCTTCTACATAAAAGCAGTAAAAGCATCCTATTTATAACAGGTCATTAATAGAATAATTTCACAAAGTAAAGAAAAAATGAGCTAGAACAAAACCACCACCTTTAGTTACAGTCCCAGGAGACTTTTTGATGTTTCACTTTGGAATTGTGTTGAGAAATCAGCTTCTCTACTGTAATGAGATGGTAGTTAAATGCTTATGTGTATAGTTTGTTTTGAGGCTCACCTTCCTCCCTACATGCAATATACCTCACTCTGCAATACCCTTCTAGAAGTACTGGAAAAAAACAGACAATACTCAAATCACTATTAGGAAATATCTCTCTAAATCACTCTCCTTCTGCACTAGATGATCAAGAAATAAGAAATTATTTAGCAGTGACAGAGAATTCTAATCTCAGGCCAGTGTACTGGGTCTGACTCGAATGGAGTTAGTTTTTTAGAAGTGGTATCTGCCAGATGATGGGATGTAGTGGATAAGCTCCTTAATTTGCTTTGCTTGTACACACAGCTTTACTTCACCTATTAAACTGCCACTATCTCAACCTCTGATTTTTTTGCTTTTGCCCTTCCAATTCTCTCCCCTATTCCACTGACAAGGAGAGAGCAAGCAACTGGGTAGCGCCTTAGCTGTTGAGCAGAGTCGACTCACCACATGCCAAACAAATCATTCTCTGGATGATCCTCTCTAGAGAGGTAGCTAAATTAAGATCTCAGCGAGACAAATATCAAATCACATGTATTAGCTGTTGGCAAGACCCAAGACTTCAAATTACAGTTATCTATTTTCTCTCTTTGAAAGAACAGTGCACTCATTCAAATCTACAGCAGTCCCACTCAGCTTGACAAACCCTCAAGCAACATTGCATTTCTGGAGGGCTACAGCACAAGCAGGTTTCAATTTCTCTAGAAAACATTAAAAGCAAAGAAAAAGTGTAAATGATGGTAGGCTAAACGGAAAATTCCAAGTAAGGCCTTGAAGAGTATGAATGAAGTTTGTGTTATTCTAACCACTTAACATCTCACAGGTTCTTGCATAGCCCAAATTGGCCATACCAAAGCCTTTCAAAAAGCATGGCTTTGCCACAATTGTGAGTAAAGGCTCCAAAAGTTATTCTTCTTCTGTATGTTGACTGAACAATGTTTGTACTCTACTAAGTAATAAGACACTATATTTCATAGAATCATAGAATCATAGAATCACCAGGTTGGAAGAGACCCACCGGATCATTGAGTCCAACTATTCTTATCAAACACTAAACCATGCCCCTTAGCACCTCGTCCACCCGTGCCTTAAACAACTTTGCTTTCTTTGCTGTCTCACGTGTTTCCACATAAATGATGTGGTTTTATTCACACTTTCCTTAAAATCACCTAAAAACATTTTAATGCTAAAAAAACTCCAACAAATGACTAAGGGTTAGGAGTTGTTCTGCCAGTTACATATTTCACTAGCACTTTGGAAATTGTGATCTTAATAAAAAATGACAGCAACATACTTTGATTAGATGAAGGTTTCTGTGTTTCTATTATTTCCATTTTATTTTACCAATATCTATGCAGATTAAATATAAAATATTAAATGAAAGACAGAGACTTTCTCCTTCACTTAGAGTTATTGATCAAGAAGTTATGACTGTGTGTACACACCCAGGAGTTAGAGGAGCAGAACAAAGCTCCCATGATTCTATAGGAGGTGGTTAGAGATTTACTTGTCCTGCTAGGCACCCACAAGTCTATGGGGCTGCATGGGATTCATCCAAGAGTATTGAGGAAGCTGGCATATGTGCTTGCCAAACCCCTTTCCATCATCTTCCAACAGTCCTGGAAGACTGGGGAAGTTCCACTGGACTGGAGGCTGGCTGATGTTGTGCCCATCTACAAGAAGGGTCGCAGGGAGGACCCAGGAAACTACAGGCCTGTCAGTCTGACCTCAGTGCCGGCAAAAGACATGAAACAGGTGATCTTGAGTGCTATCATGAAGCACATGCAAGAGAACCGGGTGATCAGACCCAGTCAACATGGGTTCACAAAAGGCAGGTCTTGCCAGACTAACCTGATCGCCTTCTATGACAAAGTGACTCAGCTGCTGGATGAGGGAAAGGCTGTGGCTGTGGTCTTCCTGGACTTTAGCAAAGCCTTTGACACAGTTTCTCACAGCATTCTGCTTGAGAAACTGTCAGCCTCTGGCCTGGACAGGCGCACACTCTCCTGGGTGGAAAACTGGTTGGATGGCCGGGCCCAGAGAGTGGTGGTAAATGGTGTGAAATCCAGCTGGAGGCCAGTGACAAGTGGGGTTCCCCAGGGCTCAGTGCTGGGTCCAGCCCTGTTCAATGTCTTTATCAATGACCTGGATGAAGGCATTGAGTGCACCCTTAGCAAGTCTGTGGATGACACTAAGCTGAGTGGAAGTGTTGGTCTGCTGGAGGGTAGGGAGGCTCTGCAAAGGGATCTGAACAGGCTGGACCGCTGGGCAGAGACCAATGGCATGAGGTTTAACAAGGCCAAATGCCGCATCCTGCACTTGGGGCACAGGACTATTTTTTTCTAACTTTAAAATCAGTTGTTTCAATAGTCTGTGTTCCCCTCATCATCATATTCTATAAAAGCACCAAACACACACAGATGCAAACTTAGCAGATTTGAAGGTGCCGCTCTTTAGTCTTGCTCCCAGAGTCAAATTCTAATATCCTTCATTGAAGAAGTGCTATTTTACTTTATGACGGCTCCACTGGCTCATTGGAAGTACTAATGGACCTCATAGAAAATACAAAAACTTCTTAATCTGGAAAAGGAAAATAAAGTGCATAGAACTCTGTGAAATTGTGAGGGAGGAAACTCAAGGAACAAACATAAAGCAATACAGCTTACCTGCCCACTGTTTGGATCTAGCTAAAGCAGAAACATTCAGTGAAACACTCAGCAAAAAAAGGAGACAGTCTAAGATAGGCATCTCTAAGCAGAAAGATATGATTTTAACTTCTAAGAGCATTATAATTTAGTCCAGAATTAGAAAGATGTGTTTTGTCATCCAGCTTACAAGAAAGTACATTTGAATGTACGCATCATAGCAAGAAGTATTAAAAAAATGCAGAGAATGAGAGCATTAGGATAATTTCACTGCAAGAGTTTTGAAAAACTGATAATGCATCCCATGCCGTGATACAGCTTTCTGACTCTTTTGGAAACATGATTGGTCTTTTGAGAATAGGTAGTTGCTTTTCACTAATCACATCCTGCAGTTATTCTCTGTGCAATATGCAAACCAGAACTGTAAAAAGCTTTTCACACCTTTTGCTTCTGTAGCTTTTTGGAATGTACGCTGTACTATCTACAGCAACCAGCTGTGCTCACATTAGATATCCTCAGTTAAGCAGGATCAGATTTTGGCAGTGCTATTATTAGATGTAAGTATTTGTTTATTTCCTTAATGTCAGTTATGCCCTGTTGGGACTGCCAATGACACACAGTGATTTATGAGGTAGATTTAATAGACAAGCTTATGTCAGTGACAAATATTCAGTCAAGATGTGAGAAAGCACATTTACTTATTTTTCAAAATGTTAGTGTTAATTTCAGGAAAAGGGGAATCTTAGGTTTTAGACATTTGAGCCCCCAACTGACTTTCAGATTAGCTGTGGGTGTGGAATAATTATTAAAGAGCAGTCTCCAGATTCCACCAAGCAATTCCACATTTAAAATAAAAGGACTAAATCCTACCTCTTGTCCAATGAGGTTAAGTATTTCAGCTTACTGACTCAGAACATGACATAAAAATACTTCTTCCCTTTGTACTCATGAGACCAAAGTGCTAGCTGCAACATTAGTTTTGCCTTCACAAAGCTTAGTCATATAGATAGTTGGACCTACAGCTGAAGTTAACCAAGAAACAAGCATAAAAGTCCACTGTTCCATAATATACTGGAATAAGCCTGGTGATCTGGATAGGAGTAAGAACAAGCGAATCAGACAAATCTCTGTAAACTGGTAATATAGTATTACATTCCATCTCAAACACTTGTAGTCTTCGCTTCAGAGATGAGTAGTATTATTAAGACAGCACTGAAAGAACCATCATTTGCCCTCAGATAAATCCATAATAGGAAACTTGGCAGAGGTGGGGAAAGAGAAAATAAGACTGCTTGATCTTGGAGCCGACTGAGTGCGTTAACAGTACTGAAACTTGTCTTTTTGCCATAAAACCATAGCTTGCTCATTGGGAAAGGATTCTCATTGCACTAAAAGCAGCTGGAAAAGGACATTTTAATCATCAAACATTAAAGATTTGTCAAGCATATTATGGCTGCATTCAATACTCTCTGACCACCAACTTAAGTTAGGAAAAATTTCAGGATCTGAGTTTTTTTCCCTGAAGTCAGCAGTACACACTCCAGGATTCACTTAGTCCATATATTTTAGCATTAAATTAAATATATATATACACACACACACATATCTTTATATATCCTGATACTAAGGCAAAGCCCATCTATCAAAGGAAAAAACAAACGAACAACAAAAAAAAAAAACAACCCAGCAACCTGAAAGTTTTTATTACACCATTTAAAAAAAAATCTTAATTATTATTCAAGAGACAGATATGGTAGAAGCAATGGAGGGTGACACACTCATTAGACACTGCTGAGAGTTCAGGCTCTTTTCCAAAGTGTTTTGCTGGGAATGCGTATACCTCTCAGTCTCACCACAGTATAGACCTTGGTTACAGCAAGCAAATTCTGAATCAGCGAGACAGAAGAGAATTACATGAGTAATTCTTATCAACAATCTGTGCCAAATTTATTCTCCCTCTGTTTGAAAAAAACCCAAACACTAAAAGAATAAACAAAAAACCAAAACCAAATCAAAACCAACATAAGACTGAACAAACACTACGTGCCATGAACTGTGGCAGGACCATGGTTCTCCAGTTGGACAAATGTGGTTGTCTTGATAAGCTTCTTAACTCCCATTAAAAATTACCAAAGCCAATAAGACTCTAGTAAGAAAAAAAGACTAAACAATATTCTCTAAGATACGATCAAAAAATAAGTGGTCAGTAATGGAAGGCACTATAAAGAACTCAAAAATTCCAATGTTACATCTAAGTCCATGTTGTGTTTTCCACTCAATTTAAAGAAAAAATATTAAATACTTAAGAGATCATACTTTCACCCTCCATAAAACAGAGCAAATTTTTTTCTTACTCTGTTTACATTTATAGACTTACAGAAAAGGGAAAAGTCTAAAGAATTCTATTTGTGGGAAATTGTCTGTTTCATAAAATATCATCTGCACTAGATATTTATTCAATCCTTTTATAAGAAGAGATTTGGCAGATGAATACTATGTATGACAGACTTATTTCACACCATCTGTTATCTGTAGCAAATCAGAAAGCATTTCTGCATTGCTTTTTGTGCAGGACTGTGGGTACAATTCAGAAAACTTAAAAAAAAATATTTGCTACTCATTGCAGGAGAAACAGAGGCAATGGTCATTAAGTTCTGGGGTGTCAACCCCTTCAGGGCTCCTGCTCAACGGTACACTAGCTCACAGTAAGTCAGAAACTTTAAAGTTTACAGAATAGGGAAATAAAAACTTATTTCTCTTTCTAATCTTTACGGCTTTGATAAAACCCAATTGTCTTTAATGTGAGCTTCATTCACACAGAAAGAAAACTAATCTCAAGGGAGGCATTGGTTTAACTTCAGTCAGCCATATTGAATAGTTTCTTCAAATATTAACTTCTGTTGTCAACTGTTAGTATGAACATTCATTAAAACTAAAATTTTAGTTGATTGTATGGATACCTTACCTGGACTGGAGTTCACTTGAGAAGTGAATTTGAGGGAGGATATAACTAAATCTATAAAACATAAAAACTGAAAAAAAATAGATTAATATTATATTAATATATCTGAAGATAACAATGATCTACTTGATCAGTTTCATGCCCCAGGAATTTCTTTCACTAATCATGAACACAAGTTTGAGGTGTAGAAATTACTTCAAAACATTTATTATTACACTTGCATTCTTGCCATAGCACAAAACTACTACACACCCAGAAGTACTCTCACTTTAAAGGAGCTAGAACATATGAGTGATTCTGTTCTTGCAGAAGTTAGGGCAAGCACATAACCTTTCCTGAAGCAAAAGTTGTAATTAAGCAAGGAAATGAAAAATCTCAAAATTACTTACCACACACATTTGGCCTCATCTGGCCAAATTAGTCTGGAATATGAAAGTTTTATACTGTGAAATTCAGTTTTTTAAATTGACTGAAATATTTGAGAATTTTTAGAAGCATAAGGAATAAGAAGGCATTAGGTAGAAAGAAAGAGCACTGATTCAAGTTTCCTGTCTTTTTTGTTATAAGCATTATAACTAAAACCCTTCTATAGCTCATAGTATTATATTACTATCTCTCACGACAAGCCAGCATCAGGACATTTCCTGTCATTCAATGCACATTTATTCATTATCTATGTAATTCACTTACATTTAATAACTGTTGTAATCCATACTTCCCCTCCCATATTTCTAGTTACCCATTACTACTACTCATTGCTGTTACTATCTGTTTTATGAGTGGAAATGTTGTAATAATATAAATATAATATAAATATAATATTAATAATATAAATTTGTGCATCTGAATGTATCTCCTCCCAGGAGGTGTGTGTATGCATATAACCAAGCACAGATAAACATGAAGTGAAAACACACAGCACTCAAAATGAATGGCACAAACGCTTGACCTGTACAGATCAAGATGGATGCTGCTAGTTGACTCACTCTCTAGACATACATTTATATATAAGTAGATATATATATATAGATGACCTTAGAAAGTAAATTTATATTGCAGCTAGGCTCAGGTCCTCTGGCCTCCTACTTGCTAGTACTTTGTTGTAGAAACCCACTTGCTCTTGTTACTCAGACTTCTTCTTGTTACATACACACCTCTCTCAACCCACAATAGTTGGCCCAAACCTGTGGTCTTCACAGAAGCTGACTGTCAGACAATCTGCCCCAGAAGGTGACAGGACTACCTGGCTAATAAGATAGTCAGACCATTGGTCTCTCTGCTGTCTGGCCCCTAAATCTGTCATCTTTCTAGTGCCTTGCTGCCAAACTCAGCAACTAATTCAGCTTGAAATTAGCTGGTGAAGTACACATGCATGCAGCACAGAAGTTCCCTTGGGAAACATTCACACTCTTTCCAGTTACTGGCATTTAGACTTCAACACACAAACATAAACAATAGATAGTAGTCTTGCTGAGAGAAAAAGCAGGAACAGCATTTAACATGCAGATATGACAGACTGGTGATCAGACGCAGTGCTTAGGCAAGCCAACCTATTAAGTTCAGTGTCTGTTTACACTGAACTCCTTTCTCCCTCTTGCCCTGCCTTCTCCTGTCTCTCCATTCTCCCATGCCTATTTCTCCAATTCTTCCCGATTCCTCTCTTTCTCCAACTCTGGTCCTTCTCTAAAAATCTTACATTTTGTCTCTCACAGTTCCATGATCCCCTTAAAACTTTCTGCAATATTTATTGCAAAAACCCCATACCGCCTGCCTTCTGCATCCCATCATGAGTCCCATACCCCTCCTGGCAGTTAAATACCCTTCAATCTTCATGGTATTCTAGGATCAATTCCCCTCCCTTACCGTGTGACCCAACTTAGTGGGTTTCATTTCCAGGACCACAGGCTAGTTCTCCTCAGAGCACTCTACAAGTAGAAGAGTAAAGGTGTTCCACTTATGCTCATAAAAATATGGCATTCCTCCACTTATTGTTTATTTGCATATTTGGTGATTAGCCTTTAAACATATTACCTGTTACTAGCTTTTATCCATCTAGAAATCAAGTTTATTAAACTGAGCTCTTCTTTCTAAGACTGACAGGAAATTAATAATTTTACATTTCCTTCCCCTTCCATAAGTTCTTTTTATATATCCTGGCCCTTCTAAGTGAGAGTTTGAAGGCAAAACACCAGCTGTATCTACCCCTAAAGCTTGACAATAATGTCATGAGGAACTTAGAATGAATTCTTTAGAAGCCATAAAATGAAACTTATTTCATAGCAATTCAGAGAACTCTCAAGAACACTACACTGAACAGAAGCAGATTTTCCAACCCCACACCCCCACCTCCCCAACCCCGCTAAAGCAGGTTCACCTAGAGAGTATTACACAGTAACACAGTGCATTACACAGAACGTTACACAGTAAACATTACAAAGCCAGTTTCCCACATCTCCAGAGGAGATTCCACAAACTCTCCAGGCAGCCTGTTCCAGTTCTCCATCACTCTCACAGTAAAGTTTTTCCTCATATTAAGGTGGAACTTTCTGTGTTCCAGTTTGTGCCTGTTGCCCCTTATCCAAACACTGGATATCACAGAAGAAAGTTTGGCCCCATCTTCTTGACACTTTTAGATATTGATAAGCATTGATAAGGTGTCTTCTCAGCCTTCTCTTCTCCAGGCTAAACATACTCAGTTCTCTCAGCCTTTCCCCATAAGAGAGAATCTCCAGTCCCCTAATCATCTTTGTGGCTCTTCATTGGACTCTCTCCAGACGTTCCTTGACATTCATGAGCTGAGGAGCCCAGAACCAGGCACTGTACTTCAGATGCAGCCCTACCAGGGCAGGGTAGAGGGGAAGGATAACCTCCTTCCACCTGCCAGCTACACTCTTCTTGATGCACTCTAGGATAGCATTGGCCTTTTAGGACACAAGGGCACATTTCTGGCTCTTGGTTGCCTACCAGGATCCTCAGGTCCTTCTCCAATGAGCTGCTTTCCAGAAGGTCAGCCCCTAATCTGTATTGGTGCATGGGGTTATCTGCCTTACAAAGGGACCCTTCCTGGGTCCTCTTTCTTGCCTTTTTGAATACTGGAGTAATATTAGCTTTTCTCCTGTCCTCAGACAGCTCTTCTGTTCTTCATGACTTTTCGAACATGATGGGGAACAATTTGCCAGTTCCCTCAGCAACTGTGTGTGCATCCTATCATAGCCTTTAACAGAGAGTCACCCACTATGAGGACTCTTCATTTCTTTGCAGTATCCACTGTGGGCTGCTGATACAGTTTCCCCTTGTGGACTATGTTGGTGGATGTCAGTGATTGTTAAAGCTCCATATCTGGTTTTGGTCCTGATGGTAGATTATGGAGTCTGAAATGGAGCCCTGCTTTCTGCAGGTCACCCAGGTACAAGATGCCTCATTCTCTTGAATCAGAATTGCAGGAATGTTGTTCTGAAATCACATGTCTCTCTCAGTTTTGGCTCCCCTAATACTCTGTAGCCTTTTAACTGTTTCCTGCAATTTGGCCACCTGATGCAATAGATCATTGACCTGTACACATCATTTGCAGGTACTTACATTTTCTTCAGGAGAAGCTTCCAGGCATTTGTTGCAACATACGACTTGTACTGAAGTCTCTTTCCTTACCAGTTCTGTCTGAGTGGATATGATAGATATCTCAGGGGTTCTCTCTTTAGGAACATTGGGTTTAGCTCCGAGGTGAATGCCACCATTTTGATGGAGACCTAGAGCACTTACCTGGGCTGTAGACCCACAAGCCGGTTGCAGAGCCCTTCTTGCATGCCTTTCCATGCAAACTGCCATACCACGCCTTGGCTGATGTGCCATTCCCAATTTGCCCACACTGGTACTCTGTAGGGCCATTTAAATCACCTGTGGTTGCTCTTGGCAGTGCCCAAGCCATGTCAGCCTCACTCACGAGAGCCACCAGGTCCTGGTGGGTACCTCTGCTCTTCCAGAGGCTTTTCTCGGTCTAGGAAACCCCCGTCTGCCTCGACTTAGCACTCAGTCTCAGCACTTACTCTTGCCACTGCCACATGCCTTGCTGACCGAGTGAAACACTGTCAACAAATTGTGTGGTACTTCTATAAAACATACATATGAATGATAGCTTAAGAATTTTATTAAATAGACTGTTTTCTCATAAAAAAGAAACCCTCAGGTTCCTTTTGCATGCTTGTTTCTCCTGCAACTTGAAAGGCATCTGGATACTATAGGCTGGCAGTAGATTCTGTCAGATGTAATAGAAAGTCTTATGGAGATTTAAGAAACAGGAATTGCAATTATAAGAGGCTCTCATGCTACAGAGACGTCTATAACTAACGTTGCTTTTGGGGATCTAACACAAAAAAAAATCACAAATATTGCTTCAAGAAGGATTTTTTTTAAAAAAACAACCCACTGTTTCAACTTCATATGATTCTGCCCTACAAATACTATCAATTTTTGTCTATTGCCTTAGTAATACATAATCCTTTTCATATGAGATTTTATATCCAACAGTGTTATGTCTGTTTTTGTTTCATGGCCCAGCTCCATATTTTCATGTGCACACTTTGATTACTTCTCTGGCCTTGACTAGCTTCCAAATTGTACTAAGGATTGCCCTTTTATTATCTGCATATCAAGCCAAGATTACAATACAACTAGACTTCATTTTGATCTAATATATTTTACCCCATTATACTGTAAGAATGAGGGGGGTTTTATTCTCTCTGCATCCAAGCTTTCAAACTCATTTAGTCTCACAGTTCCTCCTGCTCATGTCCCTAAGATGGTCATTTCTCATTAGCAATTTCAGTTTAAAAAAGGTTTTCTCAGTGATTCCAAAGTTCTTGTGTTATTTAAAAGCAAGCAAACAAAACCTGAAGTGCACACACTCACAAGCACAATAACATGAGAATTCAAGCCCACTTCCTCCTTTGTCTAAAGCTAAATAAGAAAAATGAGGGAGGAAGTCAAAGAAGACAAAATCTTAGATGCATATTTAGAAACTTTCTTAGTTTCTTTTTCTCCTTCAGAAAGAGGAAAGATTATCTAACATATCTACTTTAACACAGACAAACACTAGCTTCCATTTGGAGGCATATTTTGGAATTCATAGAATCAAAAATCATAGAATCGTAGAACGGTTTTAGTTGGAAGGGACCTTAAAGAACATCTAATTCCAATCCCCCTGCCATGGGCAGAGACACCTGCCATTAGATCAGGCTGTTCAGGGCCCCATCCAGCCTGGCCTTGAACACTTTCAGGGAGGGGGCATCCGCAACTTCCCTGGACAACCTATTCTAGTGACTCACCACCCTCAGCATGACAAATGGACACTGACCAGACAGATATTAACAATGAATGCTAAGTCACAGGCCAAGAGATGTATAATGAAAATGTTCAAAATCAAGACAGCATTCTCTGCAACAAACCTTGCACAAAACTCCTTGGAACAGCAGAAAAAGATGGAAGGTTATCATTCAGGGGAAAGAAAAGTCAAGAGCTCATCTCTTAAACATACCTCTTATAAGCTGCTTTATCTAACTTACATATTCATATGCTTTACAACATATTAAGTGCCTTTCACCACCAAATAATCAGTTCACCCATAGCCAAATAATTACTATTTGTACCATTATGGTCACATGATTTTAGACATATTTTATTGGAATTCCATAAGTTAACAGTAACTTCATATCAAAATACTACAATATCTTGAATGAAGTATCAAATATTTCCCATTATAGTTAAACAAGATACCATTCTGGAAATATTCCATTAAAAACAAAAAAATAGTAGTATATGCAGGCATTTTTCACAGCTAAAGGCACATTTTTTCCTCAATTCCTGGATACCTGAAAATTGCTTCCAACAATACACAGAACACAGAATACTACTTCCTTCCAACTTTCACCATAATAGGGTATTTTTTTTTTTTTAATATTTTGCTTTTACAGAACCGACATATAGTATTTTAATACCATCTTGTGAAACATTCAGTCCCACTAGCTATGCTGTATATGACTTCTTGATAGTGAAGTCTATGTAAACCCCAATATTCAGTCAAATAGATCAGCATAGATCTTTTAGATCTTGGGTTTGTAATTGACTACAAGGATGATTTACAGCTCGTAGGACAGGGTTTGTAAGTGATAATAGTGCTGTAAAACCAAGGATCAACTTTGTTGCACTTCTGGGGAGTGAACAAGAAGGAAAAACATTACAGACATGAAGTAAAGCAACTTGCTAGCCTGAAGTCCTTACTCACATAGAATTAAATAGAAAACAGCCAATTGCATACTATAAGAAAATAGTGAGGACTGATTCTTCTGGTAGATAGAAAAAAAATCTGGCAAACTCCTGAACGGTAGCCTCATCTCACAATTCCTACAGCTAACAGGACTCACATGACAGTTACCTTTTCCACTGACATCAGTCCTAGCACTCATTTTCCATTGGTATATCTGTGGATTTCATGTTTCTTTTTGTGGATAACTCTTTCTCACAATATTTGCAAGTGAACAATGAGTGAACCTGGATGGTTCTTGTAGCATGATCGTAGAAATTATCTGGCTTTTCTACAGGGTATCTGGTTCAGCTCATGGAGGTAGTTGAATGTAAGAATATCTTCTCGCAAAACTTGTTGTGGGAATGTTGTGTAGATGAAATACAAATTACTGTTTGGAGACCACCAGAATGCCTCTGTACTGTTAAAAGAAGTGAAAATTTTCTGCTTAACAGTAGTGAGGCAAATACCAGTCTCAGACACAGAAGCATAATTTCAGAGAAGAGCATAGTTAATTCTCATTTTTCCTAATGAAAGAAACGGGCTAATAATAAACTGAGTTCTTGAAATAATTATTTTGATATCTTATTTTCCAATTTTTAATCAATTTCCAGAAGTCTTCCCTTTTTAAAGTCAGCTCACAAAAGCCTGAGCAAGATTCAGTGACTGCAGAATGAGGACAGAGTACTTGAATATTCTACTCTTTCCCATTAAAAATTTATTTTTAAAGACTCTCTACTTTCTCTCCTTTTATCACCTTTTAAGCTATCCACTTAGGATCAAGAGCTAAAACTTTGAAGCTGATTCCTAATTATAGGAAACCAAGGCTTTACTTCAGCTGCTAAAGAATCAGACATTTTCCTAAATGTAAAGAAATCTAAGCTCCATAGGCAGAGAAGTTCAGCCCAGTTATTCTGCTACCTAAACATATTGAAAGGCCTCTTATTTAAAGGAATATATTCAAATGCAGACGGCTAAGCATGACAAGGTCTGGAATTTCAATCCTTTATCTCCCTACCATTCCACCAACATCAAACAGAAGTCTGGGCCAATATGAATCATAAAAATTGGCCCTTCACATTCATAAGGTCTGAAACTCAGTTACCTTTTAATCCAAATTTCTAGGCTAAGCTGTACAGTTACTGAAGTGTCAGAAAATAAGCTATGCATTTTATACAGTTATACAACCTGCAGTAAGGTAAAAGATTTCAAGGAAGAACAGTCATTACATTTTAGGAGCCTTGAATTGAAGCAACAATCTCTGAAATATCAAAGATGCCATTTTGTCTGCAAGACTGGATATAAACAGTGTATATTAAGAAGCAATTAATTTTTCCTCAAAAGTAACTTTCAGAAAATTATTTCCAGTCAGAGAAGTCTCCAGTCATGTTAAAGAGGTGGTGAGAAGAAATCAGATTTTGTAAGTGGGTTTATTTTCACTAGGATGAGTGAAATAATTAATTTAGCTTGATTAGAATGTGTACACATTTTTTTAAAAAAGACTGTAGGTATTTGTCAGTATGCAGAAAGAGGCTCAGCCTTACCGACAAGCTCATCTTCCAGTCAAACTTGTTGTTTCAAAGAACTTTAATGCTTGCCCAAGGCCTGGATCCTCAGCCTTGCAGAGACTGCTGGAACTCTTCTAGCTCTCAAATTCTTGCTCCTTGTTTCTTATTGCCTGAGCCACGGAGGCATGAAGAATACTGCTCAGGGAGACTGAGATCAAAAGTGATTATCTAACTCTGAGGACTCAGGTGAAGTGGACAAGGGCCTATGGCAGAATTTCAATCAAATCAAGTCAAAAAGAAAGGCTACTGCAGGAACAGATATATTCTGTCAGTCAACATATGGCTGTGCAGCAGGCTACAAATATGCAATGATCCTCAGAGAGACTACTGAGAAGGAGCAGATGTGATACCTGACAAAAATGGGTCAACAAATGAAAAAGGCAAGATGGGATAGTTTTGATGAATAGAGTTGTGAGATAGATGGATATAAGATTGTTAGGAAAAAAAAGGAAGGAAAATTATTGCATTCTACATAAAGAAAAAAAGTTTTACATGGAGCTCTCCTGTGGAATGATAGACTGAAAAAAGATCCTTGAGAAGTCAAAGAACTGTTTTGAACAGTTAATGAACAGCTGTGGCAGCTTTCCAAAAAGTAGATAGACAAAGCATTATTCAAACAGTTTGAAGATGTTCCAGTCACATGTCTTGGTGTTCACAGGGGACTTGAACCACTTTGATATCTACTGAGAAATCAGAAAGTTTCAAAAGTGTCTTGGGAAGAAAACATGGGATATACCAACATAATAAGGCCTTCTACTAGTAATAAAGAATTTGTTAGGGATGTGATAGTCACTGACAATCTATGTTGTAGTAAACTGCAGACAGAAGAATTAAAGATCTGGAGAAAAGACAGGGAAGCAAGCAGCAGGACAAAGATCCTAGACCTCAGAGGAACAGATTTCAGACTATTCAGTGAACTGCTGGCACAATTTCACAGAGTATTGCCTGGAGGACAGAGGAGCTCCTGATGTCTGATTGATCTTCAAGGGTAGCCTCCTTGAAACAAAAAAGATGAGCAAAGAAAGTGATGCAAGTTTTGGATCAAATGACTGAAGTGCAAGAAAATGAGCAGCCATAGCAGAAAGTATCCATGCTGGATAAAGAACTTCAAATGCAAGAAGAGAGGCTATGTGAAGTGGAAGTAGTGATATATTTATTACAAAGAAAAGCTCTAAGAGGACTTGAAAGGCAAATGCTTTACTGGAGTTAAAACTGGAAGGATAAGTGAGGGACAATGGAAAGGTACCGATGTACACTGCAGCAAAAGGAAAGCCAAGAAAATATTTGGCTCAGTACTCAGTGGGATGTGTAATCAAGTAATAAAGACTGATGAACGTGGCCCTTCCTCTGCCTAGAGGTCTTCAATCTCAAGCTATGGTAGAAGGTATCCTAAGTTTGCCTGCTTGGTAGCAGAGTTTGGAGAGGAAAGGTTTGATCAGAAGAAAAAAGAGTCAAGGACTACTCAAACAAGGTGAACATGGACAGGTCCAAAAGTAGCTAACCAAGTGTTGCAGAGTAATTTGGCTAAAGTCACTATGAGGCGACTCCACCAGCTTGAAAAGACTGTGGTGATGAGGAGAAGCTCTCAGATCTAGGAAAAGCAACTAGAAACAGATTAATCTTCTGTCTGAAAAAGGGCACAGAGAAGGATGTGAGAAACTACAATCACTTAGCCACACCTCCACCCCCAACAAGATCACAGAAGGCATCAAAGCCATTTCTTAAGCACATGAAGAACAAGGAAGAAGCCAGCAAAGATTTACCAAGCATGAATCCTGTATCTGACTAACCTTATTACTTTGTGTTATGACTACCTGGACAAGGGGAAAGCAGCTAGTTACTTTGTATTGCTTACTTTAACTTCAAAAATATTTCAAAATTATCTCTCAAAGTGTTCTTGTAGCCAAACTGAGGAGAAATGGGTTGGAGAGGCAGACTACAAGGTGAGGAGAAAACTGAGATCATCACTTCAGAAAGTGGGAGTTAATATTTCAACATCCATCTAACAGTCCTCTATGAGTGGTGTTCCTCAAGCTTAAGTGCTTGAGGGACAAGTGTCCATCATCAACATCATCTACAACCCAGATGAGAGGTTGAATTACCTCAGTACATTATCATCAAGCTTGCAGGTGAC
Organism: Phaenicophaeus curvirostris; assembly: GCF_032191515.1. NCBI lineage: Eukaryota > Metazoa > Chordata > Aves > Cuculiformes > Cuculidae > Phaenicophaeus > Phaenicophaeus curvirostris. The sequence continues at coordinate 27,097,576 of NC_091394.1, read as the reverse complement.
AACAAAATGGGATGAGCAACGATATGCTGGAAAGCAAAGATACAATTCACAGAAAACTCACTGTGGAAAAATGAGTGAATAGGAACTTCATGAATAAAGGCAAAGTCATCTGTCCAGGAACAGTCTATCCCTATGAATCGATGTAAACTAGCTAGCCAGCAACTCTGGGGAAACAGACAAGCTGACAGCCAAACACAACTCAAACTCATCCTACCAGTAGTGAACATTAACTATGTAGGGCAGAAAGAGCAAAGGCATGAATCGCTCTGTTCAGAGTTTATATGAAGTTATCTATAAAAAGGGTAAAGTTCTGTGCCCAAAGTACAAAGGAAATATTGATAAATTGGGAAGAGTCCAAAGGAGGGCAAAGATAGTCAAGTGATACAGCTAAGTTCATGGAAAGGTAAAGTTCTTTTTTAACTCCCCTATTTATTTAACTGTACAGTAAAGCAATGTTTAAAGGCATCCCTGCTTATCTTGAAAATAGGTGCCATACCTGTCTGTATAGCTAAAATATTTGGTCTATTTCTGAATTCTACTTGAATTGGTTTCTTCTCCACCCCTCCGTATTTTGTCACCACTAGTCAGTTGGAATGACTTCCACCAGCACAGGGAAGTTTGTGCCTCTACTGGGCAACACAGCACTCTGCTTGTACTGTGCTAGTGTTGGGTCACACAGGTGTGTATCCAGACCTCAAAGAGACAGAGAATCTAGCTAGGTGAAATGCCTCTCTCAAAACACAGCTTGAAAGCCTCTAATTTCCCAGTCTTCAGTGACAGGGTCTTAGCAGGCTCCAAGCAGCATGCTTAACAATGTGCAGCTGCTCTAGAAGTTTTCCAACATTCTTTAATTCACTATAATTCCTGGCTACTCTGCCCTTTCTTAGCTTTAAAGTAACTTGGGGTAAACTGTAAAAGCTTTTCTTCCCATACCAAAATAATGTCTTCTTACACCGCTAAGAAATTTGCCTAATTCCACTCCCCAAATAAGCATGTGCCTATTGATAAGAGACTTTGAGTTACTAATAATTCTAATTTTAAGGACTAGCTTCTGTTAGGTCCCTTTAAAAAGTCCTAGAAGGACCAATTGGTTTGAGTTAAGGTGAAACAGCACTAGCACTACTTTTCAACAATTTATATTGTCTTACGCTATGGCAGTCGCTCTTTGGAAATAGATGTTGACATGTAAGGAAATTAAAGGGATAGAAAAGAGAAAGAAAAATGAAAATAGGAGAGAATGAGAGAGAGAAACCCTTCATTCTAGAGGTGCTTCTCTGAGTTTGTCTGTCAGTTGGCGAGCTCCTCAGGATGGTGGGCACACATCTGTTTGGTCACCTGGGAGACAACTTTTATGCAGTGCTGCTTTATGTCCCTTCCTTCTCATTAGCACTGAAAGCAAGAGCAGGTGTGATGAGAGTGAGGTTTCTCTCTGCGCAGACTGTGCAGGGGTCTTTAAGGATCCATGAGTTTCCTTACCCCCAGAATATTATGCATAGAGTTGACAGATCAATCAAGCACAACTTCTCTACTCTGATAAGCTGATTCCTGGGAACTCAGTTCCAGGAATGAAGCCAAACTTTCATTCCACTTTGGGCAGTTCCTATTGCCACAGCAACCAAACCACAGAACGTCTTGTCTGAAGAATGTTTAGGACATTCTAACTGATCCAAGACAAAAATGTTTGAGATACTCTAATTGCACAGTGTGTCATAGCTTCCATTGTGATCAGCATACAGAAGAAGAATTAAGATATAGAGTAAAGATTATAAACAGAACTGGCCCCAATACTGAACCATGACTCTTTGGGCCTGGCCATTGAGACAGTTCTTTAGCCAGTATAGAGTATTCTCGTCCAAGGCACGAGCAGTCTGTTTCTCCAGGAAAATGCTGTGGAAAACAGTGCCAAAGGATTTACTAAATCTAGGTAGAGAACATCCACAGCTCTTCCATCATCCACTAAATGTGTCACCTTGCCATAGAAGAAATAAGGTTAGTCTAGGAGGAACTGTCTTTCACAAACCTATTCTGACTGGGCCTGATCCCCTGGCTGCATGATGGCACTCGAGATGATTTGCTCTACAACCTTTCCTGGCACAAAGGTCAGGCTGACAGGCCCGTAGTTCCCCAGATCCTCTTTCTGGTCCTTCTTGTAGATGGACCAGAGCAGACACATCTGTTAATCTCCAACCAATTGGGACCTTGCCAGTTAGCCAGGACTGCTGATGAATCTTGGCAAGTGGCTTGGAGAGCACTTCCACCAGCTTCCTCAGTGTGCATCAGTGGATCCCATCCACTTTCATAGACCTATGCATGTCTAAGCGGTGTAACAGATTGCTAGACATTTCCCTTTAGATTATAGGGGCTTTATTCTGCTCCTCATCCCTGTATTCAACCTTAAGACGTTGGATTCCTTGAGAACAACTGGTCTTATTAAAGACTCAGGCAAAGAAGGCATTAAGTACCTCAGCCCTTTGCTCATCCTTTGTCACTAAGTTTCCCTCTGCATCCAATAAAGGATGGAGTTTCTTCTTCTTTTTTTTTTTATGATGGTAGCTAGATAAAGTTCTGGCTGGGCTTTGGGTCTTCTAATTTTCCCCGTTCATAACCTCATGACATCCTTGTAGTCCTCCTGAGTGGCCTGTCCCGTCTTCCAAAGTTAATAAATTCTGATAGATGTTACCATTGCTGATTGGTTGATCTTGGTTGATCTTGGAGCTGGATGGGACTAGCTCTATGGGACGTGGGGGGAGCTTTTGACTTCCTCTCACAAAAGCCAACCCTGTAGCCTCCATGCTACAAAAACCTTGCCATGCAAACTCAGTACATGCTTGGAAAGTATTTGGGATGCCAGCCTGTCATCCAAATTTGCATTGAAGCAAGACAACTAGAAACAGAGATGGTCATAGCTAGACAAATAAATGAAGACTTTTGCTTAGCTTCTTGTATGTCTCCCTTCCATTAAGGGATAATTTGAAAATGTCCTCAGAATATCACCAAAGTTTTTCAACACTATCCAGGATCCTTACATCCTTTCAGCCCAAAGTATTCGTCATACTAGCAAGCTTATTCCAGCTGCATAGTCAGTTATCAGTGTCTAGGAAAAAAAGTGTCTTCAGCAGTTGAAATAGCTACTACAAGACATTGCATGACCAAACTTTGAATATGAACATTCTCCTATTTTCTATGACATACTAAAAGAAAAGGTAGTCTTTAATCTGTGAAGTCTTTTTTTAGAAAAAATATAAAATTGAAACATATCCTGACATAAGTTACATTTTCGTCCCTTCCAAATGTGAATATTCTCCCTCTTTTTAAAAGCTGTTCATTGAAGAGGAGACTTGAAAATTTAGACACTGCCTGCAGACAAAAGAAGAGTGATGGTCATAGAATAATATATTGCTAAGAATAGAGGGAAAATAAGGAAACTGGATACATGTGAAAAAAGATAATACTTTCCAACATGGAGGATTGAATTGAAAGAATGCTGATAGAAAACCCTTACCTCTGATCTTCCTTGCTTTCTTAGAGTAGAGTGAAGCAGAAGAGAGTGCTGCATTTATAAGAAAATGAAGAAAATATTTTTTTACCTTTACAAAACTATTTAAATTATTTAGACAGTCAGCAATACTTACTACTCTGAAGAACAGACTATTGAGGGACAAACTATTGTCCACAATACTGGAAGTATATAGAGATGGTAAAATTTTAAATAACATTTTCTGTCATGTTAAATTATTTTCAAGGATATTCTTGCTCTGACTACTTGTTCTGAAGACTTCTTCTCTTGTCCTAGATTTTCAAGCTTATGTGATCTAGATCAAGTTCTGTTATATATTCAAGAACATAGATTTTCAGTTTTAACACCAGTATAATTACAATGACTTTACTTTTCTTCTCTTACATCAGTGACAGGGTGGGAAGGGAGAGGAATCGCACTGGACAAATGCAGTTTACAGGTAAAGTGGTTTAAAGGCAATCAGTCCATTTTAAGTGCTTTCCCAGCTGATGGAATAACTAGAAAAAAAGTGCTCTGACCAATAAGAGAGTCAAATTTCTTAATAGTTTTCAATGTAAAAGCAGAATATGGTTTCATTATTTTCCAGCTAGGAAAAAAATATTTATGCCTGAGAAAAGACATTGCCAAAAGTGCAAAACTCTTTCTGAAGATCATTTGAAAAACATTAAACTTACTTCAAACTCATATTTACTCACATAGTTATGATGCAATTACAGTAGTTCTGCAAAACAAAACAAAAAAAATAACAAGGACAACAAAAATATCTATTGGAGTAAATATTCAATGAATGTAGGATTTCCAAGCTGTCATTCATACAAAAGAAACTTTTCAAGATGTCCACCGTTGATCAGGAGTGAGCTTCCATTTCTGAGAAATAAGACGATTAAGAAAGCAATGGAACACTGAAGATAGCACAGTAACTGATTTTTTTCCTTTAAAGAAATATATTCACAGGCTTCCTCTGTGGTATGGATTTAATATTTTTCATTTAAGACTAAATGTTTTCTTTGTGTTCCCTCCTTCCATTTTTGTTGAATTGTGTTTAGGTATACAGAGCTTTTAATTTTATGGCTCACTAATTGAAGAACATTGATCTGGTACAACAGTGACAGTGACCGAGTCCTCTATCACATTTTTTTAAGTTTTCATTTCACCTGTTTAAATGTGTTGCCTTCTCCCTTCAGTTAAATCAAGACATGCTAAAAAATTTGTCTAAAACTTTGATCAATGGAAGCCTATTTTGGTCTGTAGTATTGCCTCAACACTACTGCAACACTGATAAAGTGTTTCACTTCAATCATTACATGACCACAGCAGAACTATTAGGGGATAGAAGAAGTAGGAAGAAACAGAGGTGTAGGAGAAAATTTGACAATCTACCTGAAGACAAGCTTAAAATCATATGATTGGAATCAATGTTGTCAAAGGTCTTTTCCAACCAAATCATTCTATGATTCTATGAAAATCATCTAGCAGATGTGGAAAGGCATGCCAGAACTCTCACAACCATTGTGAATATGAATAACTTCCACTATCCATTAACTTTTATCATTACAGGGTCAGGGTAGAACATGAGTAGGCAATAAAGGAAGAAGAGAAAATCTTGAAATTAATTAAGTCTGAAAGGGAACAAGTTTAGATAGGGAACAAGGAAAGGGAACCCAGCATAAAATTTCTCTTTCAGTGCACAAGAAACCATTACTGAAAGGGGTATTGTAGTAGATCAATCAGATTACTTGCACAATAGGTCAAGTAACTTAACTCATAATCAACCACTGTTCCTATAGTAAAAAAGGAAGAGACTGAGGCTACCCAGCTCTGAAACTGGTCTCAGTGACTCTGTTCAAAAGGCAGCAAGAACAGCCCATTTTGCATGTTCTTTCCTCTTCTTGGTGTGAGATCTGATCTTCAGTTCTTTTACATGTTAGACTTCAAACATTCCCTGTTTCAGCCGAGTTCAAGGGAATCAGTGCTCTGAACCTATGTAATCACCATAAGGCTAAAAAAACCCACTACTGATTCAAGAAACCTCCAGTTATGGGGTATTTCTAACCTAAATTTCTTCTTTATCCCAGCCTCACCACAAGGAAAGCAAGACCTTTCCTTTGGAAAGGTATTGCAAATAAGTTAGTTTTGAACCAGACATTATCATCACAGAAAACTCTAAAAAAAACCAGAAAAACCTCCATTTTCAAACAAGGTGCAAGTATTGTTCAGAAAGCAGTTTAGGGTCATACTTGAACACAAACCAGTTTGAGAAAGGACTTTATTCTGTGGGCCAAATCAGAAATGCACAGTAAATACAAGAGCAAATGATCACAACACTGTACGCTATTATAATGAACGATCAAAGAACCAAAATTAAGTTTATCATTAATTTTGTTGTCTGAACTGTTATTGCAACATATTGGTAAATTTGAATATCTTTAAGTCAAATTATTTCCTAGTGTAGCTTTTATTATTTTTAGAGAATGTTACACTTATAAATACTAACACAAGTAGAAATTATTTCATCTATTTTAAAGTACATGTTAATATTCTTTTCCCAAACCAATATACTATAAAATAACATGTGTCAATATATTTTCTCAGGGCATTGTGGTATAATTCTCAGTCAGAAGAGATGATACATACAAAACAAATGTTTCATTTCTCCTGGGTGAGAGGTCACTTTCATGGGAAATTCATTTCATAACAATTTCATATGTCTGATACTTAATAATGATCTTTCAGGATCACAGAATGAAATAGGAATCTTCTCAGAAAATGATACTACATTTCTCCTTAAGATTTAGGTCATCTATGTTTTGAGTAACTATGTTTCTGTCAGAATGTCAAGGTGTCCTTAGTGAATTGTAAAGGACACAGTAATAAAACCTTCTAAACTGGGGAATATGTCAATAAGAAATAATTTCAGTAGGACAAAATGGAACATAAATTGAAGGTTCGAAATAGAAACATTAAAATAACTTCTCAAGAAAAGAAAAAGAAAAAGGTAGCAGATGCGTATCACAAATTATCCTGTTTTAACAAGGGAAAACCTGGAGAAAAAAAGGAAAAAAAAAAAAAAGGATTGTATTTGGAATGTCTGAATATCCCTGTCTCCCTGTCTCTCAGGTAGAGAGGGATAAGGTCTTCCCTCAGCTTACTTTTCTTCAGACTAAACAACCCCAATTCTCTCAGCCACTCCTCATAAGGCTTGTTCTCTCGACCCTTCATCAGCTTCATTGCTCTTCAGACACACTCTAGCACCTCAATGTCTTTTTTGTAGTGAGGGTCCTAAACTGAACGCAGTATTCAAGGTGCAGCCTTACCAGAAATGAGTGCAGGGGGGCAATCACTTCCTGAGTCCTGCTGACCACACTATTTCTAGTACAAGCCAGGATGTCCTTGGCCTTTTTGGCCACCTAGGCACACTGCTGGCTTTTGGTCAGCTGGCTTTTGACAAACACCCTCAGGTCCTTCTCTTCCAGGCAGCTTTCCAGCCACTCTTTCCCAAGCCTGTAGCATTGTATAGGGCTGTTGTGACCTAAGTGAAGGACCCAGCACTTGGCCTTGTCGAACCTCGTACAATTGTCTTTGGCCCATTGATCCAGCCTTTCTAGATACCTCTGAAGAGCCTGTCTACTCGCAAGCAGACCAACACTCCTACACAATTTGTCTCAATTCCCTCATCCAGATCATTGATAAAGTTACTGAACAGAACTGGCCCAAATACCAAGCCTGGAGTCCAATTGTGACTGGCCATCGAATGGACTTCACTCCATTCACCACAACATTTTGGGACTGCACATGCAGCCAGTTTTTTACCCAGCAAAGAACATGCCAATCAAAACCGTCAGCAGACAGTTTTTACAGGAGAATATTGTGGAAAATAGTGTAAAAGGCTCTACTAAAGTCCAGGTAAACAACATCCACAGCCTTTCCATAATTTGCTAAGTTGATCAAAGAAATTAATTCATCAGGCTGATCAGTTCCATAGCTTTACACCAGTACATCATTAGTTTTTAGGAATAATTTTTGTTGCTGTCCTCCACATTGTCAATAGAATAGTTCCAATTTATGTTGTACAAAAAAAACCCCTGTTCCATGGCTGCTGTATGACTGAAAAAAAAGGAAGGTCAAGTTTAACAAAATTTTTTGAGATCTGTAGCTGAATAAAAATCCCAAGTCTGAAAAAAGCCTTGAATATTGTTCTGGTTTTAAAGATTACTTTCTGGGAATGTACTTGATGATAACTATATTCATAATTAACTCCTTAAACAAAGCTTATTTCATCAAGCTACTTCTAATCCACAGTTAATTATCACGGAAGTCTCTTAATACAGTACTACTAAAAATGAAATATTCAGAAGTAGAGCTGCACATGTAGGACTTTGGACCAATAAAAGATTTGGTAGTGCATCTGATGCATTGTGAAGAAGTGCCAAATGGAAGGGTCCTACAAGTGAATGGCATGGACCTCTAAGCTGGAAAACAACTCTGCATAATAAAGTTTTACATGAGTGTAAGCTAACGGTAAAACATTCTTTTTTTCAAATTTTACATTTCCATTCCTCTGATAACCTTACGACAGCTGTGCCAAAGGAAATATGCTAGTTACAGATATAAACCTTGCAAGTAAATATGTATTTTTTCAAGTACTATTTTATACCCCTTTTCACTTAAAAGGCATTCATATTTACAAAAAACCTTTTCAAGCCTTATTTGGAAAGTAAAGTTAAGTTCTAAAAGAGCTAAAGCAATATTAATTAGGAAACTAAACACAAACTATCTCCAGTGAATAAGATCTTTATTTAAACAATTACTGCTAACACTAAGAATAATTTCCCTTTTCGGTGTTTCAGATCAACAGAGTTCATTGCCTGCTGAATTTGAGGCAGTAAGTAAGCAAAATGCATGAATTAGGGCATTGTTTTACATGTTTTCAAGCTATATAAGGTAGAACGCTATCAGATAAATTATTTTAAATTACTTCCAGTCTCAACAGCTGCAACATTTTCTAAAAACCATTAGCTACACCCCTAATTAAAAAGAACTCACCTTCTGGTTAAAAGGAGTTCCAAACTATCATCAACTTTGAACACGTGGTTGATCTGAAAACTGTCTTTCTCTATCTCCACAGCCAAGAGGGAGAGGACAATTGCAGCTTTTGAAGTTGACATACGTTCTTCTTCATGTTTGACATCATTTTTTTGCCTTAGTAACCTTCTTCCTCTCACTCTTTTTGGCAGGCGTAGATATAAATAACTCAGCTTTTTCCTCTAGGTAACTACAACATTACAGGGATAGATCTGGAGTGCTCCCTTGAAAAACCTACAATGAATAGTAAGCTGCCTCTATGGAATGGGCTGCTTCCCTGTTTATTGCAGTTCATGTATTTATTTTTCAAGCTGAACTTCAACATATTCTGCTTTTATAGCTCACTTCATTATCTGATCATGCAATGAGTTACTAACTTACCTACAGCTCAAGAATTTAACCTATTTGCAGCTGATTAGGCACTTCTCTAGTACCCTCATTAGCACCAGAGCCCGTACTAAGCTGTAAACCTGTAATGATTACATTTACTACCACCTTAAAATGCTAGAATATCCATTCAAGATGTTTCATTGCTTAATGAGAGAGCATATGCTGCATCCTAAAACCAGAATTCATAGCCTGGATACAGAAAGACACCCAAAGAGTTAAACAGTTGAATCATAGTTGTGCCAGTAATGATTTTGTATGTATCCAACAACTCAGAGAACCCTGAAAACTGTGTCTCAATTACAGCTGCTTTATAGGTCATAGCACTTTTCCCACTCTGAGGTCACAAGGTCTAAACCTATAAAAAGCTGTCTGCTGTGACAGCTTTTAGGAAACTCCATCAAACCTTGTGTTTCATGTATTATCTGTTCCCATATGAGCAGAAGAAAAAAAAAAAGGTATTTTCAGAATTCCTTTGTGACACTTCAGTGAAGAAAGAGAAGTCAGAATTTATAGGCAGACCAAATGTTTTTCATAATGCCATTTTTTGAAACATCTTAGAGTGCATACCCAGTTATTGCTAATTCACCTCTTACAAGCACCAAAATAATGGCTTGTCCAATTTTTTTTTCCTCATGATATATTCCAATTTACCATCACTTGCAGATTCATTTGTATTGTCATTTAGACTTACAGGTTATTATAAAGCTACATTTTGCATGTGGTTGTTTACTTCTTTATTGAAAGGACTCACGAAGTCCTCTCAGATCAAAATTTACACTGGCCTCTGCATCAGTTTTAGAATCAACCCTTCAGAATAATAGGCTGCTATTTTTACTAGCTATATGGTCCTTAGCTTACAAATCTTTAGTCAATTTTTAATTCAATGAATCTGAATGGAAAGTAAAATTGACAAATATTCAAATAAAAATTCTACTTTAAGGAAAAAAAAGACATTTTTCATTGTCCTTTTTACAATTGAAGTGGATATATAGTAACATGTTTCAGGTAGTAAAAAACTGCTTTGAACAACAGATACTGTGGTGGATTGATCTTGGGCAGCTGCTGAACACCCACCCAGACACTCTCTCCTTCCTTCTCCTCAACAGGACAGGGGGAGGAAAGAGGATGAAAGCTCATGGGCCAAGATAAAGACAAGGAGATCCCTTGCCCATACCCATCACAGACAAAACAGACAAGTAAACATATTGCCAATTAAAATAAAGAAATTAAAACATAGTATTCTCTCCCTCTTTCCCCTCTTTCTCTCTTTCCCTCTTTCCCCTCTTTCCCTCTTCCACATTTTTTTTTTCCCTTTCAGGCTCCACTTTACTCTCTCATTCTTAATTCCTTCTCCTCTTGACCCCAGAGCATCACAGGGGTATGGGGAATGAGGGGCTACAGTCAGCCCAGAGCAGCTCCTCTCTGCCACTCCCTCCTCTTCACACTTCTCCCTGCTCCAGTATTCCTGGGGGCCACAGGGAACCCCCTGCCCTGCAGGGTCTCTCCCAGCACCCCACAGCTGCTGTCCTGGGCACCACACCAGGGACAAGAGCCACGAATGTGAAAAAGACAAAAAAGCGTAAGGAAACTAGCTCTTACTAGAAAGAGTTGAGCAGGACATAAGGGTGTACATGGGTGGTAATGAAGCAGAGATGTTAACATAAGTATTCAAGATACCAAGAAAGATCAGAGTTAATCTGAGAGGTAACTGGAAGTGAGTTGCTGCACAGCTGCGCGGTGGGACCAAGAATGATTTTGAGTCAGTGTCAGGAGCCAAAGAGACACAAAAAGCCTCAAGTTCTTTAACTTGTTTAATTAATGGCTTAAAGCAAAGACATCATTGCAGTTCTTTGCATAACAATTAACTAAGTATTAGTTGCAGTGCTTGGGTAAAAATGGTTAAAAATGATTACTCCTTTTCAGACAGTCTGAAAACCTGTTCAGGAACGATGAATTATGTTTTGAAGTTACAGACTAGTCAAGAGAGTAGAATCTAAGATTCGAGTGTTGTGGATATGAACAGGTACTGTTATGGGGATTAATATTTTCTAAAACTATGGACTTAAATGGACTATGTCTTTTTATAGTATATCTACATACTGTTGCTGTCAGGTCTGCACACACTGCACTTCAAAGGGGAAGCTGTGAAGAAACGACAGTACATCTCCACACTGAACTACAGTTTCACCATACAGTAGAAGGTAGAGAGCAAAACCAAAAACAATCGCTTAATTATTCCCATTCCTGCTTTGACTTTAAAATAAAACAGCATTACTAATAGTCTCCTGAGTTTTTACTAATGTAAGTTAGCTCAAGTCACACACTCCACTTCTTTTCTCCAACACTAGGAAAGCTATTTGCATTTCCTGCCTCTTCACAGCTTTTGCTACTGTTAGTTTCTAAATTGAAGTGGAAGAGATTGGAGCTTTATGAAGATTTACAGTTTAATGGTTTAGCAGTCTTTTAAAAGTAGCATAAATAACAGAAATAAAGATCCCTGAAAACAGGAAAAAATCTTCCAAATGAGTTGGTTTTACCATAAGCAGCCAAGAAAATATTTTGAGTGTTCTAGAAGCATATTTCTTCATTCTGATATTACATACTCTAAGACAGTTTAAAAAAATCTAGTTTATGTCCGAAGGCTGCTTCTGGTTTATTTTACTGAAAAGTGTTTCTATCAATACAGCCATGGACTGAGTAAAACACTTATGCAGCTACTTACTAGATCTCTCAGAATGTGTTTTTAAGTATCAAATTCTATTTAGAATCACCAAAGGCAACAAATAATTTTGTAGGATCTTCATGCTTACACTTTTGAGAATGCCTAGTGTCAGAAAAGAGCATAGTCAAATACACTCAGCTGTGCACCTCACGCAGCCCTCCTTTGTCTTGCAGTTCATGTCTTCCTTTCTCTGTCATTAACCACATTACGGACAGCAGTCCCCATTGCAGTCTATGCAAGCCATGTTACTTTTCTCACTTCTGTTTCAAAATATTAACTTGGTAAACATACTATAGGATTGACAGTATGGATGAAGGCAGTAAAAGTGGTGGCAAAACACTGAAGAAGTCTTGAGACTCACGAGACGAAGATCTGTTTCTTGTTGTTTAAAGCTTTACAGGAGAAAAATTGGGGACTATTTTACCCCAATGTTGCAGTCTTTACTTAATTAATCTTTATCTCTGCAACATGTTTTGGTTTAGTTATGTTCCTAAGATTCATAAGTTTGCTGCAAGGTAAGACTCTGTGACAATTGACATTATGCAACTCCACTGAAACTTACTGCGGGAGCTTATAAATTGTGCTCTGAGGAATTCTGAAATTCTGGTTTTATGTACTCTTTCACTAGAATAGCAAATAATATCATTGCCAAATTTTTTTTTTTTTACGGAATAACACAGACCTAGAAAATATAAGTCTCTTCTAGAGAGAAACATTGTCTGAAAAACATGCAGTTAACTTTCAGAAAATGAAGTTACTTCAACAGGACTTGGCTAAAGTTAGAATACAGATTCTACTTTAGATCAGACCAGAACAGGAGCTAAATCAGAGACAGATCTTGTGTCCACATTTCCTAAAGACAGGTCAAATGAGTCTATGCTCCTGTGCCTTACCATGGTTAACTTTTACATTTTAGACTTAGGCTGAGGACTTAGAAATATTAAAGCAACTATTGCCCAAATATTTGCAGGGAAAGCCCAAGAAATAGAAAAAAGTTTAAGATACAGAAGTGTTCTGATTGGTGCCTTGTCTTATGACCAGTGAAGGAAACATATAAAGGAGGCCATGCTTGCATCTTGAACACCTGTGCTAGAGAGGCTCCATCATTCAGGCCATTTCTTTGTCACTGGGAAAAGCCCAGCTTCTCAACTGCATGTTTCTGGAGCATAATGAAGATGATAAGGGTAGGTGGTTTACTTGACTCAGATCTTGCAGCTGTCTAGCCCTGTAATACAGTATTGCCATTGCCAGCAACTGGCCACAGGCTGTGTTCTGAGTTTGCAAGGACTTGGGACTAAGCTTTGTCACAATTGCTGTGTTTGACCTTTTTTTCATCTGCACCATTCTTTCACCTGGCTTATCTGTGACTTTTCTTCTTTTTCATGTCTTTTGCTGATTTGTTTTGCTTCTGTTTGCCTTTATGTTGTACAATTACAGCTTTATGTAGATACTAACAACAAATATTTATTATTTACAATTATCTTGATATACAACTAACAGAAGAACAGAGTATAAAGAAAGGAGTATGGCATGACAGCAGAGGCTTTGACATGTAGAGACAGTATGAGGTGTAGGTAAACTTGGCACTGGGAACTTCAAAACTATCACACAATCTCGTGAGTTAAGGAAATGCACACTGGATCTGGACAAAACTGATTTCTTGTCAGATACCACAAAAGGAAATAGATCACTAGGAACTCTATTTTCAATTCCCCCGAAACATCGCTATAGCTCAGGAAAAAGAGATTAGCATCAAACTAGCGTGTATTCAGTCTTTAGACTAATCTATATATATACAAGTGAAAACAAAATATCTCAGCATCTCTAACTCAGTCTGCTTGTTCACCAGATTCTACTCTTAAAAAAAAGGAATGTTCTTTTTTTTCCCCCTAAAATTATGATTTTTTTACTTCCTCCAGAGGACCTGAGGAAGACTGATTGATTAGTTGAAACGAGCTTGCTAATAACAAGTCTTGAGAAAACACGCTGAAAACATATACACAGTAATGCAGTAACTTTTATCAGACTGTGAAGTGGGGATTTTGTTTGTTTTAAAAAGACCTTACAGTGATGACCAGTATTTGCATGTAATATGGGAGATGGGGTTTTGACAGAAGAAAATAGTTAAGGTGTTCTTGTTTTTATATTAACTAGGTTTGAGGCCAGTGTCAAACAGATTTTTCCCCCAATTTTAAACTTAATCACCACCCTGAAGCATTAAGCAAGGAATGCCTAAAGTTTCTAGTCCTGAATCTCTAGTCTCCAGTATTTTGAAGTTTTCTTATGGTAACTGCCCACTTCTTTAGTGCATTTTGTAGATCTCTCTAAAGCAAGGATGTGACCATCCTAGCAAGTGATCCCACTTCCACAGATTTGACCTCAAGTCCTACATGCACTGCCTCATCCTGTGCTCAGATATCCCACTTCTTCGGTTTCTTACATGTCTCTTAAATATGATAAAATATCAAAATTTGTTCTTGCACAGCCTCTCCTGAGTACATTGCAGTTTTTGTTGTGCTTCTGGCTCATAAGCACTAAGTTTTGACGTAATCGAAATTATCCATATGCAGCTCAGGAAATCTTCAGTCATCCATATGCAGCATGGAATAAGCCCATCCTCCCACAGCTGAGTGTATTCACCCATCTGTGCTGCTAAACAGTTTGTAACACTTCAGCTAAAGAAAATAAAGGACAGTCTGGTGGTAAATGAGGTTAAAAACTGACTTAGATAGGAGGAAGGAAGTTGAAATGACTTTTTTTTTTGGTACACTGTGATGGTACTGCTTGCATTATAGAATTCTAAAAGTGTTCAAAAGACCAGTTCCTAAGACAGCAGTGACTGAAAGAAAAAGCTTTTTGTAATTAATATGTTAAGGTGCAAAACAGTTCTTATTTATCCTTCTTGTTTTGAAAGCAAAATTATTTCATTATTTTCAGGTCTGAGTTATTCCCTCCCTAAGGAAAAATTATAGCTTTTATAGTTCAATGTTTTCTATAATTAAAAAAATTACTTTAGCAAAAATGTTTCAGTTCATATTTCAGCTAAGCTTCACAGCAAGACATATCACTTTATAAGTATGTGAAGAAGTTATTAAAAATGCTTATAATGTAATGGTTTCCTGATAACAGTAAAATATGAATATTATTTTCAAATTCTTTTTGTGCACTTCTTGCAGGCTCTATAATGAACAGAGGGAGGGCACCTTTCCCCTTTACATCAGCAATTAAAGTGTCAGCCCTTCCACTACACTGAACATATTCAATTGCTTTTCTAGTTCCATTCTAGCTGGAACTAAACTGGTTAACAGCCCAGGATTTCCTTAGTGTACAGTGGAGCATCTTGTACATTAGGTTTTCAGAAGAACAGGAAAAAAAAACCCAAAAAAAAAACCAACATGGAAAATTTGAACCAGAAACTAGCATACAATATATTCTCAGATATAGCTGAAGCTGAACTCAATAGGACTGATTCAAGTACAGGGTATGTTGCTGAAGGTACATCAAAGCCAAATGAGGCAAAAGACGGAAATGAAAGTTTCAGTGGGCTTATCATCAGTTTCCTAAAAGTTTTCAGATGAAAAAGTTATAAAATTCATCCAAAGGCATGTTAGAAATTCGTTAATTCAACGTCATTTCATCTCCAATGACCTTGCAGAATTTAGCTGATAAAAGTGGTTTTGTTCTCTGTGTGATGTCTGCATGATTTTGAGGATTACGTTAAAAATCTTAAAAATCAAATCCTTACATATATATTTGGACTATACTGAAATCAATATCAGAAGAATACTTCTGCCAATACTTATTTACGCAATATAGTTTAAGTTCAATTTTTATACAAACTCCATGTAAGCTTAGCTAGTCTGCAACATTATCTGCTTTTAGAATAATAATGAGACTGCTTCTTTTCTTTAGCTGTGAAGCAGTTTTTTGAAAGAAGTATTTGTGAAAACTATATCAAGAAAGATCATAATTAGGTATGTCTATAGTGTATTTCCAGAAAAATACAAAATGCATATAAAAATCCAGCCCTATGACACAAAGGTACGTTGAGTCTTGTTTGCTCTTAGGAATCCTGTGTCTCTTTCAATTTAGTTAACTAGAATTAAGCAAGCTATTATGAAAGCAGTTTACTCTGAAGTGGAATTACTTAAGTTTCATGGGCAATCAGCACCTCTAAAATGGTCTACCGATTTGTTAAGAATCCACCAAAGATTAGGCCCCATGCCGTAATATTGTAGGGCTTTCTAACTCAAAATATTAGAAACTAGGTATTTCATTTTCAGTTTTAGAGACACACAACACTAAGTTCTACTATCTTCAGAATGAAGTTGTCTACAGAATGCAGTCTTTATTTAGGAAGTAGTCAAAAATGCGGAATGAGATAAGATTCAGAAATCTTTAATTGTTGTAGTCATAGCTCTGGGTAAGACTGCTAATTCTGGCTGAGGGTACACTCTTCCCCATCATCCATTTTATTAATGAAGACATTAAAGAGGATTGAACCTAGTATTTACCCTTTGGGATATGCTGTTAGTTACTACTCTCCATGTTTTTGTCCCCTTGGTATGGTTGTTATCTGTAAAGTTGCTTCTCTGACTAGAGTTCATTATCCTTTACTACGTCAGCTGTCCACATTCACAGCTGAAAGTCTGGAACCTGTATATTTATCTGAAATCAGATAATTTATTTCCACTTAAACTCAATCCTATTTATTTCAAAATTATGAAATATTTCCGAATTTCTTTAAAAGTTCACTGAAGTTTAAGAAAAACAAACAGACACACAAAGCATACATACAATACAACACAACTCAACACATTCTTCCTCCCCAACGCCTTCTATTAACTTTAATGAAACTTGGATAAGATTCCATCTGTACACACATGAAGTGGTGAGGTTTTTCATAGGTAAGAATAGCTATACTGCCCATTTTCATAAAAACTAACTAACTTTCTTTCTTTAACTGCTTAGCATCATGTATGTTGTCCTGCCCATCCCACTTCCTCCTAAGCAAATTTTGCCAACTGTTGGGAATGAATATGAGAAAAGAAGCAGTGGCTATTTCATCAGATGCTCCCTACCACCTCCCAACAGTCCATCAGTTTGTAGGACCTGAGGAGAAAAGGAAAAAAATAATGAAACAACAGTCTCTTGCCAGAATTTAAACCTCCTGGCAAAGTAAGGCTAATATATCTGTTCGCCTGTCACCTAATAGTTATCTTATCAATTACTGAGTGCATATACTTTAAGAAGACTTATTGATGTACTAGTGGTCATGATTCTAAAGCTTTTTGACATATCTGGAGTTCTCCTGAAAAATTATAAATTTTAAGAAGGTATCTATCCCCTACAGCTCCTGCTAGATTAGGGCCATTTTAGTCACATTTATATTGACAGAATCCCCTTTGGTGACACCAATCAGCAAGAGGCATGCACGTGGATATCATATGAATAACATAACATGAATTTCATAATGAATTATGCATAATGTGAATTTCAAAACACTGTAAGCTTTCCTTTTTACTGTGACCACTATTAAGTAACAGGATTAGTATACATCATACAAACACTGGCTGAAATTTTGATACAGTTATGAGCAAAATACTCATTTAAGCAAGGTGAAAAACTATAACTATTAATATGTATAATGTATTAATATATAGATATATTGAAATATATCTCATTGAGAACCCTCACAGTATTTTCTGAAATGCAACACAAAGATCAAATGTGCAAGACTTAGATACGTCCTATTAAAACTCTGTATATATTAAACTTTTTATAAGAAGACTCATATTTTCCTTATTCATAGCCTCAAAGGGGTGGTGGGGAAAATTCATTTAATAAGGGAGGCTGAAGAAAGTATTTTCAATAAAAGAGAAAACTGTAGCGTAGTTCTTAAAAGGTATGATGTTAGCAGATACTATATTTTCTTGCTTAACTGTAGAACGTAATTGTAGATAGAAAAGTCATCTCAATGCCTCATTACTTCAATGATTCAGATCTCTTATCCCCACTTTCCATACAGCCCTCACAACAATATCTTGGTGACCCAGATGGATTAACTAATTTTGTGTAAAGTGTTTATTCCCTTCACAACATGGTTTAGGCCAAGATGATCATAATCATTTTTGTTTAAAGATAGAAAGACAGGAGCACAAGAGTGCTAAGAACCAGAGCAACAAAAATACTTGCATGTCATGGACATTTGCAATATTTTCCAGGGATTTTTTTTTTTTCTACTAATTTGTGCAAAAATATTGCTATGGTTAAGCCCTCATCAAGTAATGGTTGGACTCGATGATCCTGTGGGTCTTTTCCAACCTAGTGATTCTGTGATCAAATCTGGCAGGTCTGGATCTTCAGGTAATGTATTCTTTACTTGTACACGCTGAAGTCACTCCATTACTCCAGTAATCAATTGCATAAAGGGATGAGCACTTTTAGACATGAGTTGAATGTATTTGGGAATCTAGGAAGCCACTTTCTAACCTCTATGGCAAATTAGTTCTGAACTATGTGTACTTATATGTGAGAATGTTGTAACATGAACAAAGAATATGATAACATAACATGGACAAAACATATAAAGCCAGGATGGAAGCAGAAGCCACCTTCTTTCCACAGGCCTCCACCCTAGCCCACCCTTTCCATAAGCAAAACCATTGAAGTGTGTTACTTGTCCCTAAAAGAAGGCAACCTTGAACGCTAGGTAGAGATTTAAAGAATAGTAAACAGCGTACATCCTGTGTCCATGGGTGCTGGCATGAAATAACTCAGGTAAAAAAGTGTAAATGCAATTGTAGCCCTCTCATTACAGTAACAGAGAATGACCAGAGAGGAATCACTCCAGGATCATCTTTTACTGCTTAGGATACAAAGCCAGATCAGTACTACTACTTAAATCACAGATTAAATTATAGATAATATTAACAACTGTCAGCTTCTTTCTTGCCCTCACTCCCCTTAAAGATCTTATCTCTAACAGCATTTTGCTATTGCAGACTTAGCAAATATAAGTAATTTTCAAATTTAAAGTGTCTTCCCTCACTTTCCAAATCACCTTTCCCCAAGGCAGTGGCTGACATCACATAACTGTGTCAGCGTGGATTCAGCTGCGGCAGTGTAGACACGTTCATTCCATTTGACTTTTGGGCTAAGACAACTAGGCCTAAAGTTGTGTTAGTACATTCCCTTCCAAAAGGTAGTTCCTGTTGTTGATTTAGCACCTAAGCAATATTTATAACACAGAGGGAAAAAAAAAAAAAAAGGCAAGTATTGAAAAGGATTCAAGCATGAGCTGTTTAAGAAATAACTATTCCAAACAAAGAAAAAGTACAGAAGTGAAAAATTAAAGCATCACAATAATGCAATAATGTGACAATGAACTTGTATGTAAGGTATAATGTGAACAGTACTGTAGGTGAAATATAAACTTAAATGCTTGGTGTTCATGTTGACCACATGTTCCAGGACATAGTGATTACTCTGTGGTATCTCAGCGTAAAGCATTCCTAAAGCCAGAAACGTGACAAAAAGAGATCTGGTTTGATCCCAGCAGATAATACTGATAGAAGACATAATCGTTATTAGAGACAATGCTGGAAATGTTGTGGAGTCTTATGAATAGTGAAATATCACCAGCTCCTGCCATTTGCTGTAATGTGACCAAATCTAGAATAAGATCAATGTAGTAAGAACTGTATCACTAGAGAAAGATTTCAATGTAAAATACAATGATTTATTCATGAAGGTAACCAACCACATGAGGAGCCTTTTGTTGTTAAAGCAACAAAAACCTTCACCATGGATAGCAGATGAAAAGTAGATCTTTGACCTATCAAGTTCTACTTTGATGTGGCAGAAGTATTGAAAGTTTAGTCTTAACTACATTAACAATGTATTAGCACTTCAATGACCAAGGATTTCAAAGTCAGTAAGGGATGATCCGAGAAACTTTTGGAGAGACCATTCTTTCACAGCAGCTTTTACAGTGCCATGAAAAAGTGTCGGTCACAAGGCTTCATCTGCTTTTGATGTTTATTTGAAAGATAGGGTTAGAGGCTGCAAATTACAACAGATATTCATTATGAATGAGACAAGATTTTTGGACTCATGTACCATGAAGACCCATTGCCAGTGACAAATGTAAAATTCAAACCTAAATCTGGTGGTCTTTACAGCCTCGAATGCTGTACAGCAATACTACTGATAACTTTGAGAACAGTCCTGTGTTAGTTTACTATTTACAAAACTGAAGGGTTGGTAAAGACTTAAACTTTCACACTTGTCTATTCACCAGGAATTGAACACAACTGCCCAGCTTGATTCCCAAGTTCCAAAAGACTGCTTAATGAACTGCTTTAGCTTTAATACTAGGCAATATTACTATTTGAATAACTCAATGTTTAAAGCCTTGCTGATTCTAGTCAATGCACCAAAGCATCTATCTCATCTTAGTGATTTGCATTCAAACATTCTTCTTGTGGTTTTGACAAGCACTACCTCACTTTTGCGACTGCTAGACCAAGGAATAATTGTTAATTTTAGGATGATTTATTCAAAATAACAGTCATATGTTTACTTAAAGTGATTGACAAATTGCAGAAATCATCAATGCATGAATTTTTGCAAGAGCTTCAACATGTACATGTGCCTGTGAAGATATTGTTTTTTTCTTGGGACTCAAGAGCTAATAACACAAAGTGGTGTTTAAAGAAATGAATTCACAACTGTTAAAGCTTTGAAAAACAAAGCTCGGGTAGTAGCTCTTGGGCAAATTGTTGTATGATGAATCAGCAGACAGTCTAGAACTTGGATTCACCTACAGTTAAAGGAATGCCAATTAAACCAACTTGCTGAAGAGCAGAAAAGAGAAAATGAGCTTGCAGAAAATAAGAAGGTGTTATAAGAATGTGTGACAAGAATGACTGAAGTTTCTTCTTACTAAACAGAGTAGATCAGTTTGTAACAGAAATCCATCACAATATGAACTGAAGTAAAATTTATGATTAAAAAAAAAAGATGGGTGGGTAAAACAACAACTCCCTCCAAGTGTTTATTAATCTGCCAATACAGCTAACGTGTCTTCTGCTTCAAGTAGAAGTATGCTGATTCACATCTAGAAACAGCAGCAGAGTAGGTGAGACAGAAGAAACATCAGCTGTTGCTAGTGATAACCTAGAGAAGTACTCATCTACCTCTACCAACTCCATCAGATCTGAAGTAGGACTGACCACACTTTACAATGTCAGGAATGTATTCATGCAAATATATTTATTTAAAGATTATTATCTTATTACACTTATTATCACGTAATCTAGATAATACTAGTCATTGTGTCTTTGATTTAAGTATTTTTTCATCAAGGATGTGTGAATATTGCAGGAAGTTGCATAAAGGAAGTTAAGAAATTCCCTTATTTTCCAGTAGATAATCTATAAACTCATATTTCCCAAAAAACAAATTCCCTTAGGGATGCATCTGTCAGCATTAGACACAGACTAGTATATATTGGGCGGAGCTGTAGGAAATATCCTGATGTGTCACGGCATAAGGGCTTTAGCATAGTGACTCTATGGTTGCTAGCTGTATAAAGTTAGGTCACAACCAACAGGACCCAGACGCTAGTAACTATATTCAGACTCATCCAGTTAAGCACTATGTCTTCAGCCTCTATGAGAGCAACTCAGAGGCATATAGTTGCACAAGTGTTTTTCTAGATCAAGGCCCAAAGTTTTGTTCAGAACCATGGGGCCATTTAGTAGAGATGGATTCTTAGATTCCGGTTTAAAACCATGCATTTCTAAACACAGCAATATCACAGCAGATACAGCAGTTGCCATGACGGTAAAGGAGACACAAACTTCATATTTCTCTCTACGTATATTCTTTTAACCAGGATGGTATGCAGAAGTCAAATTAAGAAAGTACACTGGCTTCATTCTTCCAAGCAGATTTATACAGGTCTTTGGTTCCTGAACTAAGAAGACAAACAGGATATTTTGTTTTGTCTATTTCACACTCACACTTTCATTCCCAGGTGGGTTTTCCCAGTCTGACTTTCACACACACTCAAGATTCATTATCCTGTGTGTCTTGTTCAGAACACCTGTTCTTTTAATCATGTTTGTTCTGATATATTTGGTATCAGCTTTGTGCTTTGTCTTAGTCCCAACTAATCTTCCATATACTCGGCATCACTCCGACAGTTGGGAATTCCATTGGATAGAGTTTAGACATCAGGATACATGAATATAGAAAAAAAAAAGAACAGATTAAATACAACACGCACTGGACAGAAATTCTCTATGAAGACCCACAAATAGTCAGTTAGTAATACTGAGTATTTACACAAGTGTTTTATATTCACAAACATCAGCAAATTTAGCTTTTCATGCAAGTATACTACTAAAAGCAGAAACACATTAAACTTGTTTGCGTTCTGTGTTATGACTGCAGCAGCAGTTAAAAGTTTACAACAATTGACTCCATATTTATTCCTCAAATTCAAAAACATTTAATGTTGAGAAAGATTTTTTTGTCAGCTTAGAATCATGCAAACAAAAAAATAAGTAAAAAGAAAGTTAACAGCCTAGCAGAACGGCAGCCCAAACTAGTCCTATATTAGAAAACATAAATATAAAACAAAACTCACTTTATGGCATACTTTCTTAATTGCTGCTACTTTCAAGAAAGTCTTTTGATTCACCACTGAAATTTCTCATCCTTTCTTCAGATCCCAGTCAGCACTCCTTCATCTCACAAATGCCAGATCTACTGCGACGGATTCAGCACACTCCAAGTAAAAAATAAAGTCCCAGGAAAAGCCTGCATTACTCCTTTCCCACATATCTTTAGCAACAAACTTCTCATCAAGTGCATGTTTGTATATCACAGCATTATCTACAACATCTGTCTTAGTCTCAGATAATAACACTCTACTATAAACAGAAGACATATATGATGCCTGATTAAATTGTTCTCAAGGCCTAACACTTTCTGGAAGGAAAAATCTTAAAAAAAAAATCATTTATTCTTACCATATAGTCTGCAACATGAACCAAAACTGTCTTTGTTCTGAACTGAAAAGTTTTATGATGAGATCTAAAAGTTCATTAAACTTATAAGATAATACTTGTAAACAAAACTACCTTGATAGCAGCAAAGAAATGGCTCTATATTCCTTAATTCTTTTGGCTTGGAGAGGAGGAATATAACCAATACAGACAACACATTTATTGGATTACTTAGATGATTTTCAGTGTATTTTACTTCTTCAAGATTACTTAAGTTCTCATTTTATCTTATTTTCTGTTGCTAAAATTTCCTAAAAGTTCCAGATATCCAACCATCCTATGGTACCAAAAGTGGCCCAGTTGTTATCTCCTATGTCTTGAAAGTAAAGGCTTTCCAAGAAGAAAACTACAGTATTTAAAATCTGTGCTAAATTTTGCACATCTAGCAAGCTCATCACTGCTATAAATTTTATAAAATAATATGGATTCAAAGTATACCTATGTGAACTTGTCTTTGTTGTACAGTGGCAACTTGTGGCAACAGCTAAGTTCACTCTTTAATTTCTGACTTGATGCTGAACACATAATAGAAGTCCCTTTCCTGAAGAAGTGTATGATGAAAACAGAATTAATCTAAAATTTCCAAACTGCCTGCAACTAGCAATGTAAAAGAGAACCTGGTTGTGTGATCCTTCCAATACCTTCCAAGACACAGATCTTCCACAAACAGATTTATTAGGACTTGCTAGAGCCCAATCAGACCAACAGTGAGCAGGCAGGTACTGGAAGTACACATAGCTACTCTTTGGGAAATGTGCAGGAGGGAAATAGGAGTGCATCAAATAAAGCATGAGACCAGAGTCAGAAGCTAGGAAGCAGAAATGTACAGTATGCATCAGTAGGCATTAAGAATGATGGATAAATCCGTCCCCCTGAAGTCATGAGTTATCTGCTCAGTTGGAAGTATTCATTGCTGCCAAGAATGGAATTCACTACATCAAGCTAGTAAGTCCCCATGCAAGATAAATAGACAGAAGAAAGGGTTTACCATTCCTTCTATCGTGCCTTTGAGAAAGAAAATAAATTACCTTAGCTTGTATATACAGTGTATTTTGTTTTGTTAATTACTTCACATTAGCACAAGACTGCAGAAGAGTTGACAACTGACTTGGAGTTTCTTGATGTGCAACCCTACTCCTTAGATATAAGGCTATTAATTTTCTGCAGGAGTTTTGTTATTTTAATAAACTAGCTAATAACCACCTCTGGTAATCAATCTCAGAAAACTGATTAAAGTGGAAAAAAAGTGAAGAAGTTATTCATCTTTGACATATGTTACAACCAGCCACTCACTGCTTAACTACATGAACTATCAAAGTCAGTTATGAAGTTCAGCTTGCATAAAGGACAGAAAGAATAGTGGGAATGAAGTTGAAGCAAAAGCTTGTGAATAGAAACAAAAGCCATAATAAGATACATAAGTTGCCATCCATATGATACCTTTACTTCACATGCAATCTGAAGGTACTAGAATGCAGTAGATCTTGGAGCAAGATAGCAAGTTTTAATTATTAGATGCAATTTCACTGAGTGTGATGACAGATATATATTTTTTATGTTCAGTTTCTGATACAGATATGTGATCATATACCATAATATGAAAATGGGAAGTCTGATTGCTTTGTGCCTGTGCTACAAGGTGAATTACTGTTACTACTGTACTGTTACTACAACTGTCTGTTGTAGTTCCTTTACCCACTAGGAAGGTGGGACGTAGAGTAACTTTATTTTTAGATCTTCATATTCTGGAATAGATGTGTCTTTTCCTTAAGAAAATGCAGTGTATTCCATTAAAAAAAAATCCACGTGCATAAACATTTCAGAACACTATTGATTTAAAGTATTTTGGGTTTCATTCATTTTTATTATTAATAAATACTGCCACTGCAAAGTATTAGCCAGCATTAGTATTATAGTGGGAGAAGTTTAATCTTTCTGTCTAAATTTTGGAAGATCTCTTAAGAGCAGCTATCAACTCAGACCCTAGAATCAATTCAGAAACCAAAAAAAAAATGGATAAGAAGATAAAAGTATTAGGATCGACATTTTTTAGTAACAGGAAGTTTGGTTAGTAAAGAAGTCACAAGATCAGCTGCTGGGTTGCCTGAGAAAACTGCAGAAGACAACATGATGGAGCAAAAGACACAAACTTAACTTAGAGTATGTGTTAAATATGGTTGTAAATTATATTCTACTTGCAAAATCACAGGCATGATGTGAACAGCTAGTTCATTATCTAGGGCAGTGTATTGTTTTGTAATAGTGTAACCAACTTAATTTGGGGTATGTGTTAAGTAATACATTATTATCAAACTAGCTATTTGTATCTGCCCTATACTTTCCCAAAGTACAACCTCCAAATTCAATTCCTTTGAACTCTTAACTACTTAAAGTATCTTGTACCCCATGTACTATTGCAAAGATTCCTACAGGAAGGTGCTGCCAGTTCTTGCTCCTCTTTGGCACCAAACACCATCGTAATCACTTTCAAACTATTTGAGTTTTCAGACTAGCACCAGGAAGAATTTGGGGATCTTTCCAGCTTGGTTTTAAAATGCAAATTGCAGGAGCTGAGCTTGCCATCTGGTGCACAGAATTTCTCTGTGCTATTTGGTTCGTTATATTACCAATCAGTGCAACTGAACAGTAAGGAGAAATAGCAGTGTATCACTCAAGCAACATTCATTCCTCATAAGGCCACTTCCACAGATGGTAAAGCAGAACATCATCTTTCCTGTCCCCCTCATCTCCCATGAGATGCTATTTATGTCTTCTTGGTGAGGCTTGTAATCACCTCTATTACCCTCTTGGTATTTTAGAACAATGACCTTAACAACAGTTAATGATTTTTCTGCATGTTTTCCAAAGATGGGCTTACTTGGAAGTCTGTAAATTGTGCATTTTTGGTTTGCAATGACAGAAGAAAGAATCTTGAATTAATACAACATGATCACGCCTATCCCTTGAGAGGAAATAAGAGTTGGCTTTACAGTCAGACATATCTTTCAGAAATGTAAATTGACAACAAACTCCCAACTTTAGAAGCCTTTCTCTTTCAGTTTGGAAATCATTTAAGGAAGAATTCAAATCATTCCCTGAAAGCTCTGCTTAGTTCTTAACAAGCCACTGATAGTCATTTACAAGCCTTTGTTGACTCAAGATCAATAAATAAGAGTAGAAGACATGCAAGAAAAAAGATCACTTAAGAGAAATCTTTCTAAAGCCCTGTATATCTTGGAAGAAATTAATGCATTCAGAAAATGGATATGAACTTTTACTTTATTTCTGCTTTTAGAATCTCCAAAATATCAGTTATCCCTACTGTGAGGAACAGACTGTAAAGGACCCTGTAAGATCCCTTTCTTTTTCTTTTTTTTTTTTTTTAAGGAGAGAACTTCCTGTCACATCATAAATTAAAAAAAAAAAAAATCACGCTGCCTCAGATTTTATCTGTCACAGTAAAAATCGTGAATCTGCTGGAAACTCAAAGTTAAGACCCTAAATGATGCTTCCAGTTCCCCTATGAACTAAAAATCCCCAGAGGATTTCCACAGCTCCCTCTCACCCTGGTAAATAAAATAAGATAGAACATTTCAGTATTTAGGCCAATGAGTGCGAATAATCCAGACAGAGCAGGAACAGGTAATACAAAGAATGTATAAAATGGGTAAAATATTTTAGGGCTTATTTTTGAAAACATAGACTTACAAGATAAACAAAGACCAAATACCACTGAATGTCAAACAGATACGGTTCCTCATTACACTATGCTGGTGTCCAAGCTACACATATGGGACTCTTGACCCCTTAGGAAAGAGTAGGCAGCAAATTAAATTAAAAAGAAAATTATAGGTGAATTGGGTCAAGGGCAGAATGAGCAAGCAGTCCAAAGAGCCTTCAAAATTGCTATAATCACTTTCAGCAACATCAAAAAAATAAGGATTAAACAAAACCAGAGCTGTGGCTTGTAATGTGATTCTAAAAGAGCTATTAAGGTTTGTCAGGATTGCTCTGAATAAAAATAACAGCTATGTTTAGGAGAATAAACAATAACTTTTTTTTTTTAAATTATTTCACCAGTAGAACAAATAGAGTACTAAAATCAGTTCTGAAACTCTTAAGGCTGTGCTTGGACCATAAAGTAGTCAGCACTTTGAGACAGACATGCCTCAGACTTTCTCTGGAGCAAATTCCCCAAAGACTAAAAAGTCCTTAAACTTAAGAAATAACAATCAACCCCTAAGATACACACACACACACACACACACACATAATACTTAGCCTTTTATACAGAGACACACAGGGACACAGAGAAAACAGAAAAAAAACAGACAAACAAACAAGAAATTACTGTAAACTTGCAGCCAAATTGGCCGTGACAGACCAAGGGCAGAGTGGACTGCTGGCTCCTGGACACTCTTCAGGACCTCCCCTCTCTGATAATCTCTCTTCCCTCCAAAAGGTACCAGCTCATGTGCTTGCACTCTGAAAATGAAGATAATACATAGATGTAAGCATTGTGCCCCACATGAATCATTACTACAATAACATTAGCCCTGAGTAACTTCAAAACCTTGTGCATGGCTTAACTTTACTGATGTAAATAGAAACTTTGCTATCCATAAAAGAACAGGTGGCCAAGAAGGCCAATGGCATCTTGGCCTGTATCAGAAATGGTGTGACCAGCAGGTCCAGGGAGGTTATTCTCCCTCTGTACTCGGCACTGGTGAGACGGCTCCTCGAATACTGTGTTCAGTTCTGGGCCCTTCACCACAAGAAGGATGTTGAGGCTCTGGAGCGAGTCCAGAGAAGAGCGACTAAGCTGGTGAGAGGGCTGGAGAACAAGTCTCACGAGGAGCGACTAAGAGAGCTGGGGTTGTTTAGCCTGGAGAAGAAGAGGCTGAGGGGAGACCTCATTGCTCTCTACAACTACCTGAAGGGAGGTTGTGGAGAGGAGGGAGCTGGCCTCTTCTTCCAAGTGACAGGGGACAGGACAAGAGGGAATGGCCTCAAGCTCCACCAGGGAAGGTTCAGGCTCGACATAAGGAAAAAATTCTTCACTGAAAGAGTCATTAGGCAATGGAACGGTCTGACCAGGGAGGTGGTTAACTCGCCTTCCCTGGAAGTGTTTAAAAGACAGGTGGATGAGGTACTGAGGGGCATGGTTTAGAGATTGGTGGGAATGGTTGGACTTGATGATCCGGTGGGTCTCTTCCAACCTGGTGATTCCATGATTCTATGATTTACAAAAATATTTGCAAGATCAAATCTAACAGTAAATAGTGACAAAGGAATTATGAAGATGGGCACATGAAAAAGGGATGTTCATAAGTGAATCACTCTAAGGAGAAAAGAATTCTCAGAAGTTTTTTTCTATGTATGATCTGAGTATTATAGCAAAAAATGCTTTTTTGTTCTAAAGCTTTTATGGTTTTGGCTGTGCTAGAGTTAATTTTCATATTAGTAGTTTATATAGTTCTATGGTTTGGAATTTTTATAAAAATGATGTTGATAACACACTGATGTTTTGGTTGTTATTGAACAGTGCATACACAGGGCTTAGGCCTTTTCTATTTCTTGTTCTAGCCTGCGAGTGAGTAGGCTGGGAGTGCACAAGAAGTTGAGAGGGGACACAGCTAGGACAGCTGATGCCAGCTGACCGAAACAATACTACATACCACATGACATCATGCTCAGCAGTAACAGCAGGGGGGTCATTTTGCTGAGACTGGCATTGCTCACGGACTGGCTAAGCTGACTCATAAAATCCCAGTCACCTGGGATTCTCCTGATATAGTAATTTCTCTTTCTCTCTAATCCTATCCAACTGGAAGAACAAGCCTACACATTTGTGTCTGAGCCTCCATGAATTATTTTCTGAAGATATTCAAACTCCCAGTAATCTTTACTTCACTGCCTATACCATCCTTATTCCACCTGTTGTTTTCTCTTTTTACCCTGCTGTCTCTGAAGTGTATGTATATCCTTGTTCCAAGATGACTGGTCCTGTAACTTTGTACCCTACAAAAAAAAACATTTCTCCAGAAAAAGATGGTTTTACTGAAATCCGAAAGCTGATTAGCCAGTCTTCTTTTCCTATGATTTTTGGGGTGTCAGGACTGGGAATTAGACAATTTAATTGAAGGTCATGAACGATGTTAAGTCTTGTGCTAAAGGAATACATATTGGCATCTATAGTTAGGCATCACAGGTCATCGAGTCCTCATAAGGATCATAGTATAATTTAGGTTGGAAGACACCTCTATATCTTGTATGGTTGAATCTCTTGCATAAAGAGCACTAAATCCAGATTTAGATGTGGTTGCTCAAGGCCTTGTCCAGATAAATTTTGAAAATCTCTAAGGGGAAAGGTTCCACACACTATCTGGGCCTCTCTTCTGGTGCTTCTTATTGTGAAAACATATTTCCTCATGCCCAGTTGTAATTTTGTAACTTCTGGACTTTTGACTTTCTTTCCTTTTGCTCTGTGGAACTGAGAAGTGTCTGGTTCCACCTTTGCAACCCTCTGGGTAGTGAAAGGCTATACTAAGATATACATAGCCTTCTATTTTCCAGGGTAACAAATACAGTATCAGTGAATGCTTTTTTATATCCTGCCCCAGCCCCGTGACCATACTAGTGGTACTCTGCTGAGCCTAGACCAGTTTTTAAATGGTTTTCTTCTACCTACATATGCAAAGCTAGAAACAACACACTGTAGCGTCATGAGCACTAAATGAAGAAATTACAGTCCTTGTCTACGTAGCTATTCACTTATATATGATTAAACTTCTCTGCTGCAAGGCAACATTTCTTATTTATGTTCCATTCATCTCCAGAAACTCTGATCTTCTTTTGCATAGCTGATCCCTGCTATCTGAATCCTCCAACTTCACAGAAATTTTCTGTCCAAGGTACACGTTTTTGCATTTGTGTTTGTAGAAATTTATAGGATCTCTGTGGTCCAGTTCCTTCAGCTTGTTGAAGTCCTGACAAACATATGTCCAAACTAATCTGTGAATACTATTTCAGAGCAGAGTCTGAGAAAATAAGAATCCACCGAAGTGCACGGATAGTTAAATATGATCATTACTCATGCTTAACATACTTGTGGGTATGTCTTAGACATAGTCAATCCCTAATGTAGAAGTAAAAATTGGAAGACAGAGCTTTTCTGAATAGCTTCTAATCTATGTAAAGAAAGAAATCATAGCAGCATTGAGACAGACTGGTGGGCATGGAGCATGTAGAAAGAAGTGAGTTAATGGCTTGTACAACAAGTAGTTGTGAAAGTGGAACAGGATCAAGCCATTGCAATTGCTTTCTAGATATTTTATACACCTGCTTTCAAACTCCTTTTTCTTCTTTGTGGAGGATCTGTGTGGATAAATATGTTAGATTTGGAGGTGCCAACACACTATTGAAAATAATAGAATAAATAGATTACCTGAGACAGTCTTTCAAACAAACTTTTAAAGGAAGAAACATGAAAGGAAATGCAGGGTATTTACAGAAAAGGTTTATATAGGTTTTCCAGAGGAAATGATGTATCTTTGCAATATTTAGCTGTCTGTTACCCAAGGCCTAACTTTAGTACCTGGAGGTTTCTGCCTGTTTTAGAATTTAAATTAACCACAGAACTTAGCCCTTGCTTCTCATATTGGCACTCACTTGCCTTAAAAAATATTCCAAAGCTAAGCTGATTAGGAAAAGAAAAGCTTTTTTCCTCATCCTATCTCACTAAAATTATTTTTTTTTGTTGAAGCAAAGAGAATAATACGGCCTTCCATCTAATCTTTAAAATAGAATTAGAGGTTTGACTTGCCAGCCAGACCTGAAAATTTCTGTGAATTTCTCAGAAAAATGTGTATCTTCTGATAAATGGTAAAAGCTGTGAACAGGGAAAAAAGACATTAGAGTGGCATCTGAGGGAAGATAATTCGTCTAAATGAGCAACCTATCTTGAAGCTAAAATTTACCTGTACTATGTAAAAGTAGAATGGCCACGAGGTTGGATTTCTAAGAGAATTTCCTCTTTCTCCAGATTTTTTCTTTTTTTTTTTTGATGGAGCGTTAAAGTGGTAAGGTGGGAAAAAAATCACATGCAGAATCACCAGGTTGGAAAAGACCTTCAGGATCAATGAGTCCAACCATTCCTGTCAACCACTAAACCATGTCCCTGAGCACCTCATCAACTCATCTTTTAAACACCTCCAGGGATGGCGACTCAACCATGGCCCTGAGCAGAATTAGGGTGCTTAAACACTATATTGTTTAAAACTCCATCACAACTCTGAAACCAGTGCAATAAGACATCCTAGAATACCCACTAGACAAGGAACCATAGCTGCATGGATTTCATGAAATGGCCAATAAAGGAGTTCAGCCTCTATGAATTTATTTCCATTTTATAGATTAAATAAATATCTAGCATGTTATACTTATGAACTGGAATTCAGTTGAGACTTCAGGAAAGCTGACTTCCAGCTCTTCAAGGAATTACTGGTTAGGATCCCCTAGGATGTGGTCCTCCAAGACAAGGAAGTACAACAGAGCTGGAAAATATTCAAGGATGCCTTCCTTAAAGGGCCCATCCTCCCACTGCTCGTTACAGGTTAGCTTGATGTTATCCCCCTCCCCCTTCATATCTAGTTTAAAACTCTATCTACAAGCCCTGCAAGCTCCTGGGCAAAGACCCTGCTCCCTCTCTGAGAAAGGTAGCTCCCATCTGAAGCTTGTAATCCCGGTGCCATGTAGGATATCACATTATGAAAAACCCAAACTTATTTCAGTGACACCATCCATGGAGCCATGGATTAATTGACTGGATCTGCCTGAACTGTGCTATGTCACCATCCGTAACTTGAAGGAGGAAGGAGGAATTCACCTGGGCCCCAGATTCCCTCAGTAGTTGTCCCAAGGCCCTAAAATCTCTTTTAATCCCCCTTGGGGATTGTACTGCTACTTCATCCCCTCCCATATGGAGCAGCAGTAACAGGTAATAGTCTGTAGACCTCACCAGGCTGGGAAGTTTCCTGACCACATCTCTTACCCAGGTCCCTGGGAGGCACCACACTTCTCTGTGAGTGGGGTCTGCTTGACATATTGGACCCTCTGTCCCCTTCATTAGAGAGTCTCCTACAACTACAACTCTCCTATTGGTCCTTGTGGCAGTTACGGCAATACAGCGTATACGTCATTTCGATCTCTGACCCGGCTGTGATGTGGGTGCATCTTCCTGTTTTTTCCTCTGGTCCATCCACCACATTAAGAGCTTCAAATTTGTTGTGGAGTGACACCTTAGGTGGTGTGGGCAAGGAGGGGGTTGATTTTTTGCCCCATCGGTGGATGCACTTCCACTCACCACCTCCTTTTGAGCCCTCACCTATAACCTTGGGAGGGGGAAGATGCCAGATCCTTTTGATCCTGGGTTCTTACCTGTATCTTCTCTTGTGGTTTGGAGCTCAGGGTGTGATCCCACCAGTCTATCTCTAGCTCACTCTCCCTGACGCTCCTCAGCCTATTTCCTCCTCCAGGTCTGCCACCAGGCTGAGGAGGTAGTCCACCTGCTCACAGCCATTGCCCTTGCTACCCTCCATTTCCAACAAAGCTGCTGGCACTCCGTGCAGCTTGAGACCTGGACAGCTGTGTGCTTTCCCAGGAGCTCAGTCTGAATTGACCTGTCCCTTCTGGCAGGTGCAGAGGGTGCAGCCTTTCGCAGGGTGGACTACATGGCTGGACTCCCTCTCACCAACCGAGCTTACCTCTTGAGCACCGGAGGAGCTCTTCAGGGAGCACCATGCCCTCCCTGGGTGCCCTGCCTTTTTGAACTGATCTTGCAAACTGTTTGAGTGTGCCCCTCTGATGAGTACGCTCCTGTTCGTGGCACTCCCTGAAGACCATTTAAATCTCCCACAGCCACTTCCCATGGCGTCAGCCGCCACATATAAGCCTGGGCTTCTGGCAGTCTGGACCCACCCACTGGGCTCTCTCTGGTGTTTCTGGGCTTCCCCCACTCTGTCAAGAGCCCCTCTGCCCCGATCTAGTGCCCCACTGCAGCACTTACTGTGTCTGCCACCGAACCACGTATTTCTCTTAAAGTTTTTGCCTAGGCTTTTCTTTACTCACTTTCAAATGACCAAAAGAATCAGTTGAGGGAGGAGAAACTCAGTAATAATCAGTCTAGCTTTGGTGAAAACAGACTCAATTCATTGAGAGACTCTGGATGTAATGAGATTAGGTAAATATAGTAGTAAATTTCACCAAAGGCCTAGCTTCTTTCTTTAATACCAGGAGAAATCTTGGACAGCAGCTGCTGCCATAGCATTACATTTGCATAAGAAAAGACAAACCTCTAGACATATTACAGCCATATTGTACACCACTAGAAAATAAAAATCCATACTCTCTTACCTTTTTACTTGAGAATAATCTTTCTAAATTTGAACTTTGAAAGATAACAGTGGAGTTTTAATTTCCACAATTTTTAATCTGATTTAACTGTGAACTTTCAGTGAAAGACATATCTCGGCCTTCAGATATGTATGTTCATAATCTGTCCTTGGCAGTTAATCTGGGTTTTATGAACCTATTGAGCAAACTGGATTAGCAAATAGATCCAATCAAAATCTGCTCCTTTCATTTCACGGGTTTGTTTATCATTGCATAACATGAAATTACCTTCATTGGATCAACTTATTCTTCTGTCGTACAAATGTTTAGTGAAATAAAAAGAAGAACATCCATCCCGATTAAACAATACAAGATAATTTCTGTGTGCTTATGCCATTTTTATAGAATTGAAATAAATTAAAAGAGCCCTCTTTTGGGATGAGAGGAGCTTGTCCTACATGTTTATAAAAATATGTTAAAATATTTGTTTCACACTCTTCTAAATGCACTTTTAAGTCACTTGCATGTGCTGTGTACCCTTCTCTTTCTAACAGTAGATTCTCACCAGGCAGTGACTGACTACACCCAATACAGCCTTCCAACATCCAAGATAGCATCTGCTGTCCCCCATCATGCTTTTTGACACATTTAGTAGCTGTGAGCTCAGGTCTCATAGCACAGTTTCCTATAAAATCACCAATAGGATTGCAAGACAAAACCCTCTCAAACTCACAGTTAGCTTTCCACTGACCACAGTGGAGTTTTGATAACTGCCACAGAATTTGCTTTGCGGAGTATTTTCTCTATTTACTGAGTATTCTGAGTACATTTGAAAGAAATTCTGAAGTTCAGCATAGTTTGCCATAAAATCCCAAACCATAATAAAAAAAATTGGGTATCACAGAAATCTTTTGCAATTTAACATTCCATAGATTTTGTGGCCTTCATCTTTTTTTTACTTCCAGAAAGAAAAAGCTAAAAATTTTGTTTATTTTACTTTGCCCTATACCTATCATTTTTCTGGTCTTTCATATTTGCAAGAAAAATCAACCCGAATCTAAACAGGAAAAGTTGATGTCAAATAAAACGCCTTAGTCTTTCACTAAAATTAATTAATATATTAATTTTCTTAATTTGAAAATGAAAACCCCAAACACTTTCAGTTCCTTCTCTTTTTTTCCCCTGTTGAAACTGATAGTAAACTGGGATTTAAATGAGTCACACAGCTCAAGGATTAAGTTATTTCTTGGGAAGCTTTTATGTTTGCTAGGAGACATTAGTTCCCTACTATATGCTAATGCTTCTCTTGTCACTTCTGTGAAAAAAAATCTCTCATCCTCAATCTTCCCAAGACAGTATGCTAATCTGTCTATCATCAGCCCAACATACCACATGCTGCACGCTTGTAAATGCATTTCTGAGCTAGCTACAGCTGTAAATACATATGCATTCATTCAACAGAGAAAAGACCACCTTCTGTATTTTGATACAGTCATTTTTTCTTCAGCCTTTTTTTACCTGTTTTACTTTGTTTTGAAGTTGTTTTTTTTTTGTTTTTAACGGTGAAGTAAATTTTAAAGTTATGTGCAATTACTTTATTTTAGATAAATGTTTAAAAGTATAAATGTATTTAGATGTTCAAACACCTTGATGACTGACTTCTTTAAAAATACTAAAATGGACCAGCAGACTGTGTTGGCAGAGTTTTGTTAATAACTTTATGCAGCTTGGCCATAAATTAAGCAAAACCACACACTAGATAGCAGACTTCGGTTTAACCAGTCGGATGCATATCCTTAAGTGTTTTGGAGAAATAAAAAGCTGAATAACTGCAAGTCAAGAGTTTGGACATTAGCAGAACAAGGGAGCTTGAAAACTGTATAAGACTGAAATAACAGAAAATGCCTTAAACATTTTGATATTTTCCCTGTTTGTTTTTTTGATTGGTTTGTTGGGGTTTTTTTGATTGTTTGTTTGTTTTTGAGAAGTCTGTAATTATTAATTCCCTTTAAGATGAGAAATTTAATAGTTCTGGATGTTAGAATCATAGAACAGTTAGGGTTAGAAGGGACCTTAAAGATCATCTAGTTCCAAACCCCTTGCCATAGGCAGGGACATCCCACTAGATCAGGTTAGCCAAGGCCCCATCCAACCTGCCCTTGAACACCTCCAGGGATGATGCAGGACAAGGTGATATAGTGATAGGTCAAGGGGGAACAGATATAAGCTGGAGGAGGGCAGATTTTGACTAGACATTAGGAGGAATTTCTTCACCAAGACAGTGGTGAGACATTGGAACAGGTTGCCAAAGGAAGCTGTGGGTGCCCCACTATTCTATGATTCTATGATTCTATGGTTCTATGATTCTATGATAATACCTGGATGACTAAGCAACTATCAGCTATCTGTGCTTAGCACATGCTATGGGGACATGGTAATCTGTATCTCAACAAGCAGCAAGTATTTCTTACCAGGATATCAAGAAAGTATACACAGTTCTGCAGCTACTTTGATTGTATTATATCACATACCACTCCATTCTAGTAGCACATAATCCTGGAATGAAAAAGCTTTACAAGAAATAGTCAAGGTTGAACAATTTTTGCACAAATTATGCTGGAATAGCATAACTATGTTTTCTTTATTGAGAGGGTGCTATTTGGATTGTATGCTTTTCATTGCAAAGGTACCTGTATTTTGTCTGGATGCAGTCGCCTGCAACACCTCAATTTCAGATAATCAGTATCAGCAATGCACAGGTCTGCAAGTAAGCTTGTGAAAAAGTACAATTCATTCATTGTCTAATCCTTATACTACAGGAATGTATGATGTATAATGTAGATTTCATGACAGACAAAGTTTAACAGCAAATACCCATTTTGTTTTTAAAGTGATAGTTTGTATTCAGAAATTCAGTTTCATCATACTCATTTACCGCCTTTTAAGGTATTGTGCTCTATTTCTGATTCTTGCAGGCACAACAACTCATTCATTAGATCTTTCCATTCAGTGTCCTCCTATATTTTTTATTCTTTCCTCAGTCCATCCCTCTTACTAGCATATTTTACCCAGTAAAAGGATCCACTTAAACCTCAAACCAAAGCTTAGACAACACAAAACTTATGCAGAGGTTCCTTGTTGCCTTTTGAAATATCTGCTGCACATTGTCAATAAGGAAGTGGAAATTTATTTCAGACTTATCTTATTAATGTTTTTCCATTTTCTTTCTTTAGGCAAATAGATAGATTGTTTTTCATTTTCTTACCATGTAAAATGTAGTCAGTAATTACCAATGATGTTACAATGGAGAAAGTGGAGGATGATTACATTGCAGCTTCCAGTTAACACTGCCAAGCATAGTATGTTCTGCCCCTCATCTTATTTCTGAATGGCAGTGGCATGGCCATAAACCACTTTAAATTAGACATGAGTTAATTCCTATGTCAAAATATCTATCTGAACAAACATGAAAGTTGACAGTCTACTGTTTTGGAACTAGGGATTATGCAAAACAAGTTTCAGAAGCCGTGCTTTATATCTACATATATATATATGTAGATATAAATGTATTTATAAGCATTTGCAAAAGATTGCAAAACTTTTTAACGTTTATTAAATTCTTCCCAAGCTTAAAATTTGCACAAGGACCATATATTAAAAACAAAAACAAAACCCAAACCAAACTAAACCAAACCAAAACTAACCAAACCAAACCAAAACAAATGTTGTATGTATGAAAAGCAATAAAATCCTTTTTCTGTTACAGAAGGAGTAATAAAGGAACACTGTTTGGGAACAATAGGTACCTTTCCTGCTGTAAGTATGTGTTTATTTACGTATCTAATCAACTAGATAACAAAACTGATTTTCTGATAGCAAGTTCTGAAATTTTCATAAACTAAATAAACACATAGTATGTTTATGATATCAGAGTTCTAATTTAGACCTTTCTCATTTGGGAAGAGTCCAGTTTCCTGGGTTAGATGGTTCCATGATGTTCTCCAGTAAAAGAAACAATTGTCTCACACAGAGTAAGGAACATATTTCAGAGAGCTGGGAGCAAAGAAACCTCCTGTTTTTTTTTTTCCTTATTATTTCTTTATTAGTAGTAGTAAGTTATTTCCCATTTCCATTTAATTATGCTTACTCTATCTCATGAAATAAGAAGCAGTAACAGCACTTGAAGTCAGACCTTCTGGTTATTTCTTGTGGACTGTGTCACATTAACTGGATAGGATGCTGGAAAATGTGGAAGATAATAATCTGAATTTGCTTAAATTTGACACAAGTGAGATAAAGTCAGTGAGAAAATTATTCTGTAGTTCCCACTGAAGTGAAAAGGAAAACAATGACAACGAAAATAAGTTTGTCTCTGAAATTCCCTCTGCAATCCATGTAATAGTATTAAAAGTGACAGAATGTTTACTCTATTATCATTATTTTCCATACAATTTGTTTATACTGTGCATTTGTCAGCATCCTGCATGCAGTCAGTCTTTCCTTCACAGCCTTCCCTGTTATGAAATTACATATTTACTCAATGAAAATTATTCCATCAGAAAATAAATTATTCTAATATGTTAGTTTTATTCTGATTTCAAGTCAAATGAGAAGATGATTGTTTTTCAGAGGTTTTTACAAAAATTTGTTATTCTCACTAGCTTTATATATTTGATAGATTGTAATAAATTTTTGTGAAGCATGTATTTTTGAGCCACTTTTTTTTTTCTTCTTCACTGGAACAAATTCTCTTTTTTATTCCATTCAACCTTTGCATATTATGTCAGATTGTGAATTCTCTTTTGTGAATTTGGCTTTCTCATATCAATAAGCATCAAATATGTATTTAATGTACTGCAATAAATAGTCTTGAACTCAGTACTGGAATCTTTATACAAATGTTTCTAGCAGGCGACTGCCTTAGAATAAATTTATTTGTTGCCAGTGAGCTAAAATCTCAAGCCTAGTGTCTTCAGTTATTGATCTTGTGCATGGGAGAGAAGGGCAGAACATTTTCATTTTTGTTACTCAGATGAATAGCACTCATTACCATTTAGAGAACTCTTCTAGGAGTTCCTTCTGGATGTAAACCAATATAATGTAGAAGTCATTAATATCATCAGCGTGACGTCAGCGTTTGTAAGAACTGTCCTTTAGAAAAGTGAGGCATATTATAGTGTGAACAGAGTAGTTTCCTGGTTGGGGCAAAATTTCACTAAGTTATGGACATCCGTTTCGACTGAAAATATGACTCCCAGTGTATTAAAAAACACAGGAGTAGCATTTCACTGGCAAAATTTACAAAATGTTTGCCATAACTTTTTGTGAAATAAAGTTTTCATCCTCACTACTTGTACTAAGCTCACAGCTGACCTAACAGAACTGAGTACTGGAGCGTTATTAAAGACAGAGCTGGAAATCCAGCCCTGCAGTTTCCTGATCCTCGTAGATGTAGCTGAGTGTAGCAATGCAGGTAAATAGCTTTCCATATGTAGATCTACTACAAAATTTCTTCACATTTGGGGATAAAAGGATTAGGAGGGGGCAGCCTTAAAATTACTGACATATTCAGTTTGTAGGCATGGAGAAAGGACATACATTTTCAATAATAATTTGACATGTTACTGCTCTGTGCTGCTTTCAGAGAAATTTGAAGTAGAAGTAAACCTAAAATAAAGAATTTATTTTATTCCAGTCAAAATGATAGTGCATAACCAAGAGAGATTTTAGTTAGATATTATTGTGAATTATGAAATATTCAATACTTCTTCAAAGTTGCACGTGGCTTAGAAAATATTATTAAATAAATTATTCATCCTCTTCCTAACTGCATATTTGATACAACTTACATACTTAGATGCATTTCTAATTCACATTGTCATTATTAATATTAATTTAGTTCTAGCCGAGAATGTAAAATTTTGTATTATAAAGGTGGTAGTGAGATTTTTATAGACATTTGCCTTTATACGAATGCAAATCACTGCTTTATACAAGCCATGCTTTTGTTTTCTATTTTTGTTGTCCCTTCTTTAAATACTGGGTAAAAACAGAAAATATAACATTTCTTACATATAAAGTAATAAAAAATGTGGATATTCATTTATATCAATGAAAATTGGGGTTGAGGAATCAACCAAAAAACAATCAACCTATTGATTTAAATATTGCTTGCCAGGATACAATTAAGTTAATCTAACTTTATTATTTACAAGTTAGATATTGCTTAACATGGCCTCCTACTCTTCCTATTTTGTAGATGAAGAAAAAACTGCTACAGAGTCATTCTTTCCATTCTGATCTAGTTGTTAGGATTTCTCCTCTGTACGTAATCAACTCCGTCTCTAGGATTAATAATAATCAGCTTCAATTTAGACATCTAACACAAACTGGTGAGTTGAATTCCTTATCTTGTGTTTGTGTTATATCTGAAGGCTTTTCTTCAGTTTTGGTACTGTCAAGTTTAAACAGAAAGGACAGCTAAAACAGCATTTTCTTCTCTTACATCCACCAGTTGTAGGGAACACTAATGGTTAAAGGTACCAACAAGTGCTATCAATAGGAGAAAATAAAAGTTTTCAGCTTTTAACCCTGCAGCAAGAAATAAATGAATAAAGTGAATTTTCATGGACACTACAGATGTTCTTAAAACCAAGTGTAAGAAATATCATCAAATGTGGTATTTAAAGCTGGAGGAACTGTGGCACCAGTCACTGTAATCAAAGGAGCAGCTAGGAATTCATGCCTCCATTCATCAAGGCCTCTTTTCAAACTCATCAATGTGAGGAATCTCAATACAAATTGAGATCAGGAAGGTCTAGAAATCAACAGCTGCTTCAAAATAGGTAAACAACGTTCAATAAAGAAAGACCAGCAGTTTCCCAAAGCTCACAGTGAAGTAGCTCAAATTTGAGGATGATTCTTTACAACTTTTCTACACAGAATCTTATGTCTGACTTTCTGAGTGAAAGCTTTATGGTATTTCATGTACTTATAATGACAGAACAAATCTCTTCAGTTTTCGTTGAATCACTGGAGAATCTGAGTGGATAAAATAAATCTTATCTTCAGAAGACACAGCAACGGGAAAACTCAAGAAAAACAACTGAATTAAAAAAAATTAAGAAAAATGTCATTAATTATGTCTTTCAGCTAAATGAAAAGCACTGATGAGAAATACTGCCTTAATGTCATGCCTACTTATATTTTTTTACTAGCTTAAGAGAGAACAGGCAAGGCAACATTCTCTTTTCATTACAGATGGAAGAATTTGAATTTATAGTGATGGAGTAATTCATAATTTTAGTAATATATCATCATTCCTAATGAAAGACTGATTTTCCCGTTTCCCTTTCAAAGCAGCTTGTGTATTTTTAAAAACATTTCTCTTTTTTGTTACTACTAAAACTGAAGCATTGCTTTTCTACTGACAGAGTCCCACCACCATTCTAGAGAAATTTTGTGACTGGTTTTTATGTCCCAAATTCCTGCAGTGAAATGACTGGGTTTTGGTACAGTTTCAAGGCTACTGTTAGTTTACGTAGGAATGGGTTAAACAAATACATACTGCTAAAGAAAAAATGAAAGTGTCCCAAACTGTTGTTTGCCACAATGATAAGTTCTTCTTAAACAGATTCCTGCCCGCTCCCTCCCTCTCTGACTTCCCCTGCTATGATTTACACTACCAATACTATAGCTTAGCATAGTTGGATATAACAGTACATTAGACAAGTACAGTTTCAACATGAACAAAATATTAGGTTCAGAGCCTGACATCTGAAATAGGTGTGGATTTGAACCCTGCATCTTTGCCTCCCTAGAAAAACAGTTATGAATTTCTATAATGCTCTTCCTTTAAGGATATCAATTACAATGTGATTCTGCTGCGAGCATTTGCCTATACGTTTGCTCTTATGAAGCAGAGAAGAAAACTGGGAATTCAGAAGATCTGCGAGAAACCAGAATTTCCATGGGATGCTAACCCGATGCAATGTCGGCCAGAGGTGTGCCACATTGCAATTGCCTTTCAGTCTCTCACTTGGAAGAATCTTTTGACAAAAATCAGCTTCATTATATCCTTTTTTTAAAGTCAGGGATTTATCCAACAGAGAAATATTTGCTTTTATAGTGTGCATTTTCTAAACTGGCACACAGTCAAGATAGCCAAAGGATGTCACAGCTGTGAATAGCCTGCCTGACTTTGCATTCATAGCTGACACTATAAATTCAGCAACTTAAAAATGGGACAGAGAATCCACACAGACTCCAGGTAAAAGAAGCAGCAAACCCTTTCTGAGGGTCGCTGCTCCCCAGGGATTTCTCTCATGCTGTTTTCACACCTCCGTTTGAAAGCCCTGATCATAAACTGTTTCCTAGCACCAGTCTAAAACACAGTAATCCAGGAAAATACCAGCAGGAATAACTGGAGCTTTATACAAAGCTTGAAGAGGTTGTATTATCAAACACGAATATAAGGCTTGAGCTCTTTCAGGAAACACTGCCTTGTATGAACAGTGAGAAATTCAGAAACTGTTTGCCTAGATTGGCTGAAAAACAGCTAGGACTTCAGAAAGCAAGCTGTCTTTCTGAATAAAAAAATTTGCCTTTAATGGAAACAGTTGTGCTAAGTAGATAAACTCTTTCCAGTAAATCAATAGTATTTCTTCTTTTTTTTTTCGCATCATTCTGTGCCTCCATTCTCTTTGGAAATGAGTTATATCAAGAATCAAACAGTATAGAGGTTTACTGATAATCCAATTAAGGTATATTTGGTGTTCATGATATAATACAATACAGAGCAATATAATTTAGTAAAAGTCGGCACATTCAGGTGATTTCATGTGTGTTTTTGCTGCTGCATATACAATTTCCAGAGGCAGTGACAACTGCTTTCTTGTCTACATCAGAAGAGACAATAGAGAAATTTGTTTTGGAAATACGCTGGACATGCTGTAAAGGGTATGCAGCTGTTCATCTTTCTCATTAATATTTTTATGTACTTCTTTAAAAAGCCTGTTGCTGGGAACAATAAAAGAGGAAAGTGCCTTCTTATCCAGTCACCTGGATTTTCCTGCAGCTTGAGATTGCAGAAAATCTAGCTCCAGAGTTAAAAAAAAGATTTTTTTGGTGTATTGATGTACTCATTTCAAGGAAGAGACACAAGAAGGCCTGCTTCAAAGCTCTGACCAGTGCAGGGCAATCTCAAGCAGAGAAGAGTTGGCATCTTATTGCATCTCAAGTCAGTTAATATTATTTCTATACATGCCATAAAATGAAGAATACCAGTTAAATTAGTACACTGGTTCAGGAGCATATCAGCAGCACATGTAAAAGTAGAATTTACCCTGTGTTAAAAAAAAAAAAAAAAGCAAAATCACAATTATTTTCTCGCTAAACTTCTAATGAGAAAAAAA
This sequence comes from Phaenicophaeus curvirostris, assembly GCF_032191515.1. Classification (NCBI taxonomy): domain Eukaryota; kingdom Metazoa; phylum Chordata; class Aves; order Cuculiformes; family Cuculidae; genus Phaenicophaeus; species Phaenicophaeus curvirostris. The sequence goes on along the minus strand of NC_091394.1, from coordinate 27,054,982 downwards.
TAACAAAAAGATTATTCAATTTCAGTGCTGTCTGAAATGAGCTGTGGAATGTAAATTAAAAACATTCAACCTTTTTATTCATCCATGGTTTCTATCTTCTATAATTAAAAAAAATATTTTTTTAGGATTGCTGTGATTAAGACAGAGTATTAATGTTTTAGTTCTTACTAGTTCTTAGTTTCTTCTTCTTCAGGGACATGAATTCTCGCATAAAACATTGAGAACCCCAGTTTCTTGTGGCTACGAGGAGCAAAGAGGAGAGGAGAGGAGAAAAAGGGAGAGGTAGATGGAGAGGGAAAGGGAGAGGGAAAGGAAATACTTTATTTCACAGGTTTAATGTTTAGAAGTTTAAGAAATCAGCAATCAATCTGCACTGTACTGGGGTTCCTAAAGTGTCTGAATACCTGCTGCTTAGCATATAAAAGAAATACTCAATATGTTACTGAAGTTATTGATAACATTAGAGAAAAATATGTCGACTATTGAAAAGAAATTTTTAGAAAAGATTTAAGGTTGAGGTTTAGAAACTGGCATCTCAGAGGAGAGGCCAGTCATTCTCAGAAGCAAACCAGGATTTAGAGGCTAATGGTGGCCAAGAGAGGCAGTTCTCCTGAGAGCAGGCAGAGGGAGAGAGAAAAGATTGCTCAAAGAAAAAAAGTCCAGGGAATATAAAATAAGGGTCCAGAGAAAGAGGATGAAAAAAGTCTTTGAAGCTGATGTTGCAAAAGCAAATCAAAGTTAGGTCTTTTAAATATAACTGTTGTCCCTGACTTGCAGGTAAATCTTCATTTTATTCTCTCCACTAACATAAAGAAAAATATTCTATTAATGTAAAAGTCCAAATTCCAGTCAAGTCTGATAAAACATAGTACTGTCTAACAATACTGCAGCAGAGGGGTAAATGCTTGGGGAATGCTTTAGTGAAGGAATTCAGAAAAATTAATGCCTTTCTTTCAAAGTTCTTTTCATTTTGACTTGATTTATTTCACTTTATTAAATGATACCTTTAGCTGTAGATTAATCTCATTTGCAGAAATATTTAACAGGTAGCTGAGTGCGAAAATTGATTTCAATGTTTGCACTGAGTGACTTGGAATGCAGAGCTTGTATTTCTGGACTTGTGAGTATGGAAGGAGCTGGAAGGCAAAGCACTTTCAGTTTACATACAAAACGTGAAGCCTTCAATATACTATAGAGCACTTGAAAGTTCAGCATCTGGAAGGCATCCAAATTATCTGAATTATACATTTAAAAATTTTATTAGAGGAAGAGGGACAAAGAGACAGCAGAGTAGGAAAGAAAGGATGAAAGGGTTTCATGGAGAATCCTGAAGGTTGCCAACATGAGCCCTGGCTTGAATCCAGACTAAGAAAGGCCAGAGACCAAAAAGGTATAGAGTCTATCTTTAACCTATTTTGAGATTATGTGAAAAAAGTAATTTGGATATAAAATAAAATACAAATACCTGCAGACCTTTGACCAGGATTCTGTTTAGTGACTTTCATCATAAGGAATGACTGCCCCTTCACCCAAGTATCATACCCTGGGATCCTCAGCACCTTCGAAAACAAAATCAGCCCTGCATATTGGCCGTCCTGGAGTAGCCGGCACTGGCAGTAGTCAGGGTCATCTTCCGTCCAATCTGTTGCATTCCTGCACTTTCTGGTTTTCCTTCTAGAAGAGAGAGGGAGGTGGCGAAAAGCTCCAACTTCACACTAACCTTTGGACAGCTGCAGTCTGCACTTTTTCCGTGTCTCCCTACAGGGTACACGTTCTCCTTTGTTGGACTCTATTCTCTCTTCATCCCATCCAGCTGTCTCCCAAAGTTCCTTGATGATTTTCTGGGATCCTGATGACCTACAATTCCCTGGATTCTGTTTCCTGAGGGAGGGCAGGAAAAGCCCAGAGGAATAAGATGCATCACATTGGAATAGACAACATCTCTCTTGGGAGACACATAACAGGGGCCTTATTGCAAGACCACATAGTCTTCCTCCTTTCTCCTTCACCTTTACAGCAGGGCTCAACTCCCAAAACACTGAAAGAACAACCATACGTTTGACCCCGGCCTTCACCACTGTGCAAACCACATGCCTGACCACTTCATCTTTCAGATGGAGTTTACTCATTGAGAATGTCTCTGACTCTTTGAAAGTGCTAGCTAAAGATAAACCTAGATATTTGTTTCAGTTTAAAAACATTTCACAAGAAATCTAAAAACCTAGCAAGCATACATTTGTGTCATCTGTTCAGGTATCCCCTACTTCCATAGGCAGACAAAATTTAATGAATTAGAGAAAAAAAATATTTATCTGTCCAGATCTGAATCAAACAAAAATACAAACAAAACTGTCTTTCTGACTTTTTCACAGAAGAGTAATCCTCCAAAGGGGAGTTTTAATTGCCCATATGTTAACAATAAATACTGCCTTGAATTTTTAGTGAGGTGCTTCATTCTCTGTTTCACTGTGAGCTAGGGACTAAGAAAGTTGTTTTTTTTTTCTCCCTCCCACCCGCTCTCTGAATCTCAATGTCTCTGTGAATAGACTCTGAGTATGTTATCCACATCTAGGGGCTGTGAAAAAGAATTCTATTATGAAGGTTAATAAGTATTCTTTGCTTAAGTCAATACAGGTCTAGAAGATGGGAAAAGGAAGCCCAGTTGAAAGGGAGCATTCATGAACATTCACAAAAGATGTTATTGTCTCCATTGTGATATTCATGCAAACTACTCAGTGGCTAAACTTGTCATTGAAATTCCTTTAATTCTCTGTTTGGACCAGTTCTCCCTTAATGCTGTCATCCATATTTTCCTTAGAATTTATTATATATTCTGTGGGAACTCATGCAATGCCATTTAAGACTGGCTTCACTAGTGACTTGATACATGCCTAAAAGGACACTGTTTCTTAGATGCAGAAATGAGACTTTAAGGAGGCAACACAAACACAGTACATAATAGGGCAATATTAGGTTACATTTCCAAATGGAAAAAAAAATCAGAGAATAATTATTTGGATAAGCCTGGAAGAAGCGAAGAGAGAAGGGAGATAAGTGGGACAAACATTCATAATTGTGACACAAAATCAGAGCTACTGTGACAGGAGTGCAGAGATCAACATCAGGTCCTAACTCCTGAATAAGACACAGCTCTATTCTTGAGATTTTCATATCATTTTTACAGAGTTGTTGTGCATTCCCCATTGGAAGGGTCAATGAAATACTGCCTACTAGAAGCCTGGAAACTTCCTGAAACTTTTTCATTCTTTCCACTGACAGAAAAAAGGACAGAACAATAGTAAGCATGAGAGTAGAGACACAGCCACAGTATCTCCCACTGCCAGAGCACTTCCACCATCATCCTTCCCCTTACCTCCATAGGAGCTGTATAGGCTTCTGCATTTATCAAAGGACTCATGTATTATCACATTGTCATAGCTATTAGAATGGGATATGACTAGCACTTCAGATCTATGGAGAAAATAGCTTTGAGAAAAGGAGTCAATTAAGATCCAAAATGCTTGGTTGATGCCTCTTTTGTGCTGATGGACAGAATGACTTCTGCTTAAAAAAAGTTTTGTGATAAGGTGTGAGCACTCTGACAGTTTTTATTTGCTTCTCTGCCCCCCATGCATGTGCACATGTACATAGGCATGTCCTGTGCGCTGCTCCTGGCCACTCCAATTGTTTATACCAAGTGATTCCACAGTTCATGGCTTATGCTTACTTTATTCATCCATATAGATATGAAGTTAATAAAAGTTCCTCCAGCATATCCTGTGTCTTGTAAGGACTTTACTTGCTTTTTGCTGGAAAACATTATGTATGGCATTGTCTTTGGAGGCTACTGGTTTTTCTGTTTTCCACTTTCAAGGTCTACATAAGCTGACGCTGGAGTGAATGTTTTTTATCTCCTTGTCTTACATAATTTGCAAGGTTTTGAAGTGTGTTTTACACTGCAGGGTTCTTTTTTTTCCTCCTTGAATTCTCTTTTAATTTAATATATTTGCCCTTTTTGTTTCCTCTTTTTCAATTTTCTCATGCCTTTCTCATAATTTTCTTTCTAATTATTTCTAAAATGTCATCAGTTGCCTTCTAAAATTAATTGGTCTCCCACTGTTTTACTGCTTTCCTATTCTACATTTACAAGATTCTTGTTTCCACTTTCTCACTTTGCTTTGTCCTGTGGGATGAGTAGCTTGTTTTTTATGGAACATTTTCTTCAAGGCTTTGGGCTCTTTTGCTAAATTTGTGTTATGACAATGTTGAGCTCAATTGGCTCAATTATCATTATGACTTTTCTGAAGAGCAGTGCATGCTGAATGTGCCTCCTGTTGTTGATTGTAAAGCGTAACAACAGTTCTAGGAGCCTGGACTTTAATGAGACCAGAGAACTCCCGTTTCATAGCAGTCAGAAGTCAGATGCCTTTTCTCAAAGGTTCAGAATCTGTGTAGGTTTATTTTAATTTAAATGTGTAGGCTTACCTATGAAGAATTCTAAGACAACCTAGTAATTTTTTTTTTCTGAATATATAGGGGCTAACTTCTTCAGCAAACTGTCCGTTATCACCAGAATATAAAGCTTCGTTCTACCTATTGCACTTCTCTATGAGCTCATATGCCTGCAAGTGTTCAGGAAGTGGCATATTTGCACTGATACAGTCTAAATTTAAAAGCAAACCGTATGTTATACAATGCACAAAAATTAGAGAAACAGTAATGAGGCAACTGTATAATTAGGGAGGTAATATAGGTGAGATGGGAAGGTGATTCTCAGATATCAGCACTGTTTAAACTCCTTTATTAGTCTGTTTACATACATATTTATTTTCTAAGTTTAGTCCTTATAGAATCATAGAATCATAGAATAACCAGATTGGAAGAGACCCACCGGATCATCGAGTCCAACCATTCAACCTTCTCCATGTCCGTTTTGTGGATACTTATTTTTATATGGATGCTATAGGGTAAAATGATTGTATAGGTTGTATATAGCAGACAGGTTTGTACAAACAGCCAGGTGTAGCTGAGAAGTCTATAAATGCTACAAAACATACAGAATCTAATCTTCTGTTTCAGTGCTTTTATCTGTTTCTATATGTGAGCATATATGTGAGCATATGTAAGAGCCTTCATATGGCTGAGGTCTGAACATTTTCTAGTTTTGGCTATGTTGAAATTACAAGAATGTACAGAGAGTTTACCAGTTCTCAGTTCAGCTGTATGAATTTCAAAACAAAAGTAGACATACCACTCCCCGATTACAGGCTGTTAACAGTGCAAGTACCGGCCACAAGGGGTCTGCAGAGTGCACCAACCCTGTCTCCTGTCAAAGTGGCCATGATATCCCACTGTGCAGCATGAAAATCCTGCAGTGCAGCATACGCCTGTGGCGTTCACATCCCTTAGTATGGCATGTGTGGGTCAGTGCTTCTGGGCTCAGCACACCTACAGATGATTCAAAAGTGATTTCTCTGTACTGTTTTGTCTGCTGTAAATGTATATTCACTGCCTTGAAGTTTTCATATAAACAGAAAATCAGCTTCTATAGAAGTTAGACTGACCTTATTACTGTTACATGAAGTACACTTAATAAACATTGTTTCCTGATGTTTTGTGGAGTGTTAAAAACAGCCATAATTACTGATTGCAAAATCTAATTTTATGCTTGAATTAAGCTATTGCACAACATATTTTTTTTCATTCACAAGGCAGTCATTTTAATTATTTGCAAATTCATACACTGACATTTGTAATGTACCTTTACAAAAGTTTCTAGCAATGATGTCAGAAAAAGTAACTTATAACAATTTGTTACCAGATGGCACAACCTTTCATAGTACACATTATAGTAATACAGGCATTTAAAATCTGAACTTGGTTATATCGGTGTCAGACAATCTTTTTACACAGGTATTCCAAAATCTTTTCAGTAACATTTGACCCAAATATCCATTTCTACGCTTGTTTTATTACTTAAAAATTTAACATTGGCTCATTTTTTCTTGGAAATTTGAGTTCATTATATTTAATTGATAAGATAAAGTTTGAAAGATATTTAGGTTCTCTCATGTATTATGCATACATATATATCAGTTATTGTAGTAATTAGCAGCAAACTGGAAATACACAGTTTGAGGGCTCCTATAACATTAAAGGAAATAGAGTGTTATTGCTTACCAACAGCAAATATGGCAATAAATGATGAATATATCTTTGCTTCTTGATATGAACTTGATAATGCATATTTGGAGCCTAAAGCTGACAGATAAAAACTTATCAATGGTTTAAAGAACAGAGGTCACAGATCTTCACTCTGAGAAAAATACATGTTAGAGATATGAGTACTAGAGAATATAGATATAGTATGTTGTGACAGATAGAAGACCTCAGAAGGACAGAAATGCCAAAAAATATTATATTATCATGCAAGGTATATTATGGACACATAGATACTTTTGAAGTTATTAATGCATATTTGTGCTGCTGTGATCATATCTGGTGGTAATTAATGCAAATCTTAGCTAGAAATCTTGTGATAGCTTTACCTCTGGAAAAAAAGAACTACTTATTCCTATAGGCCTGACCTGGTAAAGGATATAAATAGACAACTACCATCTCAGATCTCAGGATGACTTCACACTATTCCAGAACTGTCATGAAGAGTTTAATGAAACAGACTGACAGAACTGCGCATGCACATCAGGACCTGATTGGGATAATGGAATAAACCATATCTAATTTATCCTATCAGGTTTTGTGAGACAAAAGAAGCCTGCACCAGTGTAACTGTAGTATAGGTCATAAACCTGCTGAGTGCAATCACATTGAGTTACAAACAGATTAAGGTCCAAATCAGTGGTCAGAAAGGAAATGAATATAATGTCTCACTTGAAAAAGATTACCAGAAGCTTGACATTCAATATTTCATCTGAGAAAGCCTGAATGATCAGCAATATCATTAATCTGATGGCACAAAGATATTATTATATTGCGTAAAACAACAAATCTGCATCAAATAATGAGAGAATTGTAGGAAGATTATTTGGCTACTACAAAAATATTTTTTCCATAATGCATTTCTATTTGAGTGTAATTCTGTGAAATTATTGTACTTAGGGTCAGATATTTTGCTACAAAATTGAAATTAGATCTTCTTTATGCAATTTGCAAAGTCAGATCCTTGGTATTAGTTTTCACCAACTGCCAGACAGAATTAGCACATTCTGACAAATGAAACAAACAAATAGAGTACTCGGAGTTCTGTAACTCAGAATACTTTAAAAGAAACTATGGAGAAACCACAGGGTTTGCTGCATCAATTAACTGGTACATTTGCATGCCTTTTTAGGTTTTTTGGGTTTTTTTTTTAAATTTACCTTCCCCCCCACTCCCTATTTTGAGTGCAAAAAGCAAATGAACACTCCTTGCAGGAGGAGTGAGTTCATGACAGTCACAAACAACTGGAAGTGAGAATGATAATGAGCTAATTTGTGTGGAAATGAATTCATTAATGTTAATGTTTTGCTGACTCCAAACTGATGTAAGAACTTAACAAAATTCAAAACTGAAGATGGAGGAGAAGTTCATGAATTTTTAGAAGTGCCGAGTGAAGAAACAAACATATCTCTTCCTCATTCCTATTCCAAATTCAATGATCTAACCTGTGCTCTGATAATCCTGTCCCAGAATATACTGTGGGGAGTATTAGTTGTACAGAAGATCTCACAGTTGCATTTTAGAACTTCCCACTAGGTGGAAAAGAAAATTTTTCTAATTTGTAATTCTTTCCAAGTAAAACACTTTTTGTACTTCCAAGTGAATATGCTTTCCAATCTGAAGAAAACAGGGTTTCTTTTGTAAAAAAATCTCAAGAACAATTCTGCAAGATATTGATTCTCGTATAATACTTCATATATGTTCATTAATATCTCCTTAGGCAAATAATGTTTTTACCAAGACCATTTCCTGATAGGGTTAATCAATATCACAAGTAATTTCTACACTCAATCGACATATTTCAAATTTACCAAAATTCATTCCTTAAAATAAACCCACAAAAAAACAGGGAATATCTGAGGTCTGCAACAGAGGTAATACATGAAGTCTTGTTATCTCAGAGGAATGTTGAGAGTTTTATCACTATAAGCTGCAAAAAGTTTAGAAAACTTCAGCTGTAAAGCATATTGGAAGAGCAGGGGTTCACAAGGTATGTGCAGCTAAGATAAATATCTCAACTCAGAAAGACTAGTCTAGAAATCTTGTTCTTGTATGCTTAAATAAGGAAGTGCAGAACTTCCTCACATGAAGGTACAACTATTTTATGAAGATGACAATTTTTTTTTAAGAATTATAAAGAAATAAAAATTATATTAACATTTATTATTATATTACCATGATCAATTGTATTACTTATTATTACAATTATTACAGTTGTATTTCTTTGCTACTGAGCTACATGTCTAGCAAGAAACTCAAACTAATTTAACAAAAATATATCTTTTTCCATTTATTTCTTACCAAAAATTAAGATTTATAGTAATAATTTTCTTAATGTGACAGCTATACAGTGATACTACTCTTTATAGAATATACTCAAAATTATTTATTTTTCCTGCTTTTTTTTTTTTTTTTACATTATATTGAAACACCTTGAGTTGATCAAAATGCTTTGGCTTCATTTTAAAATTAGGATATGCAGGAACATGATCACCTCCCATCCTGATACCTAGTATTGTGTCACAGTCCTTTATGCCTTGCTTAAAAATATCACAAGTTATTTTTCTTTTCAGTTGAGTTTAGTAATTCCAGAATTTTCATCTTGTTGATGATTTGAATGAAGATCAAACAGCATAGTTAGAGGACGTAAATGGTATTGAAATAACAATGCATAATTTCATGTATTTTGCCTGTGATTTCTGCGGGCTAGAATTTAATGTTTGGTACAATGCTGAAGTGTTGTGCTGCTGAAAAGTCACTCCAGAAAACATTTTGATCCTGGGGCATTAGCTCAGAGATAACTCAGGTAATTTTAAGCAAATATGGCCATAAACTGGATAAAGTAGTGCATCCAAGGCTCCATAAAACTGTTGTTTTCATTACCAAAACAAGTTAATTTTCATCCCATGTAGGTACATCTATGTGTGTTTATTTGCATAGTTATCCCTCTTCTTCCTCCTCACTTTAGAATTTTAACCAAATGACAACTACATTTGCACTAATCAACACTACACATTGAGGCCATGAACTCTTCCCAAGATCCCCGTTTTTAAGTGACAGCAGATCCAACAAGAAGCAGACTGCAAATCACATTGACTGCAGTGGTGACTTACAGAAAATCCTTGCCTCTGGACCTCAAAAAACTTTTTCCTGGCACTTGGGTTTCCCTGTCATATGACAGAAGATGACCAGAAGGAAAAGATCTAGTTAGAAGTGTGTTGCTGCGGACAGAACAGTAAGCATTGTGTGCATCCTATTCTCTGCCTAACTCTTTTTTTCAAGAAGAGGGAGTTTTTGGAAACAGCAACAATATGATAATTTTGCAGAAGAAAATGTCTCCCAGAGCAGAAAGCTGCAAAGTCACTTGCATGCAGAAAGCAGTTCACTCACTGTTTTCACTAAAGAGTTCTCTTTGTATTTCTATCTGTCGATACAAGATGAATATCTGACCACACACTTTATTCACTCAGCAACAGTCAGGTAATGATCAGTAGTTTTAGTTATTTCTGCAAGTGTTATTTATATGCTATCTGCCATTCAGCCTTTGCAGAACAGAGTGTGTAAGAAAAGGTTAGATATAAATTCCAGGAGCCTATGAATTCTACTGCACTTCAATGGAGATTCACCTGCACAAAGAGAATTTGGTCTACAGAAGCATATTTTGCACTGATGGAACATGTTATAATATGAAATGTTATTTCAGTGATTATTTTCTCCTTTGTGCAGAGAAATATGTTTCTGATAAGCTTCAAAACCACATCTTGCAGAGCAGATATAAGAGTTAGTGCAGGTGGATAAAAGCACAATAATCTTGTTAGGAGTTATATCATCGATGGAATGTTTTCAAGTATTTAAGGCCTTTATTTATAATCTTCATAAATACCTGAGCAGATGATTCAACTTTGAAAAGCTTAAATGTGCTGACAAAACAAAACTGAATAGAGTGAGAAAAGTATAACCAAGAGTTAAGCAGTTCCCACTCTAGAAGGTAAAAAAATTGGACTAGTATGTCCACCAGCTGTCAAATGCCATATTAAAATAGTATTGAGAAATCTGCAGAAGGAAAAAGAAAACTGTTATTTGCTTAAGAGAAAATAATTGGGATAAGGTTAAAGCAGAAGCACTATGTGCTATTCATGAACATTCTGCTCTTTAACTTCCTTATAAACACTGAAGCATTGATGCAACTTAAGCTCTTATTCTGAGAACACTGATAAAGATTTTCACTGTTGGAAAGCAAGAGTTATTTGAATGAAAACTTTTTCTAAAGTTAAAACCCTGGAGTTTATAAAAAGTGTTATAATACTGTTAATACTGTTAAACTCAAAACAATACGTAAACCAGAAAGTTATTTTGCTTTTTGTTTCCCTGTTCCCCACACTACACACTCCCCAACAGAGTTGCTGGAGAATCAAATTCACTGTTACAGGAAAGATTCTCAGGTATGTGTGTGTATGACTCTGCCTCAGGCTCCAGCCTCCTACTGATGCTGCACAGAGAAGTATTCAAGGAAACCAGTGAAGTTTTAGTTCAACTATCTGCCTAGAGACATTTTCAGGTTATATTCAAAAGCTTGTTGTACGACAAAGGGAGAATGAAATGCATGTCAGCATGATGCAGGTGTACCAGAACTTTGTTTCTTGAATTGGGATGGGAAAGAGGATAAAAACATTTTTTTCCAACATACAAGAGTTGGAACAGCTGAAACAGCTTTGTGTCTATACCTTTTATCTGCCAGGAAAGGACAATCATCTGTCTGTCTGACAGAGTAAAGCATTATCAAAAGAAAAATCCACAGGGAAAAAAACCCTCAGATTTACTAAGTGAGTAATTATTTTTATCTTAAACCATTTCTCTATCTATATTTTAAACCATTTGAATATTCTTTCTCTTTTAAATACTTTTTATCTTTATGGACCAAATGTAAAAATATGTAACTGAATTACTCATTAACATAAAAAAGTAAATAGATCACATAGATCTGGTGTTTTCAGAAACAGGAAAAAATTTAGATATTGAAAATAGGGGAAAATGACATACCACGTAGCCTTCTCAAACTGCTCTAACTCCAGTGATTTGATGGGAAAAGAAAATGCCACTCTTTACTGAAACATTCAGTTAAACAATTTTGTTTCCAATTAGAAAAAGGACTCATCATGCTCTCTTTGTCAAAGCAGTCATTGTCTTGTATCTAATTAACTTAAACTTGGCATATATAGTTCTTGAAAGACAACCCTTAACATATTTTGAATATATGGATGATAATGGACAATCACACTGCCTCTCTAAGGATTTTCCTACATAGAGAACATCATTTGCAGCCATCTAGGCAGTAAATTTACAGCACAGTTGTCACTTCTTATTAACTTCACCTGCGAACACTCAGTGCTTCCTTCCCATGGGGTATTTATGCCGTACTTTGCAAGTGCAGTAAGCAGCCTCATGAAAAATAACACTTGAACTAGGTAACAACATTTTTCAGACAGGCAGGCAAAATTGAGTATTGAGAGCACCATAAACTTATGTTCTTATTTATATTAATTAATTTTTGCTAACATGTCTGTATAGGCAAACCTTAATATTTCAAATCAAAGAAATACACAAAATATTTTATGGGGATCACAGATTTCACTTCATTGATCACATTCTGTATACAAGGTTCATCTTCCTTCCCCCACAATCTAAACAGAATAAAGTCTATTTCAAAGTTTCTCTAAAAATATCGTGTTCCTCTTTCTTACTAATACACAAGCATTTCAGTCTGCTTTTCCAGATAAAACCTTATTGCGACAAGCCAGGAAGCAGGCAAAGAGTTGATGTAAATGGTAAGCACAGAGAAACCACTCCAAAATGAGAGGTGAAGGGTTTCTCAAAATGTGACTCTTTCCAAAATGCTTTTTATTCCCAAACTCTTCTGAGTCTCAAATCTTAACTGAAACAATCAGAGCTGAAGAAACCTATCCTGTGGACACAAAGCCTTCAACAATATAAAACAACATTACTTCAAATATGTAATGGAAGAAGTGTCCTTGGAGAGAGTATGCCTGCAAACTAGAAGAAGAGGTATAGACTGCAGTGGGCAGTATACCAACCTAGGCAATAGCTCTCTGGGGTGGAAGGCTGATGAGACAGCCTCGGCAGCTAAAAAGCATTAGGACTGATGCAATCCAGTGAATAAGAAAAAACAGTGCCATACAGATAAGGAAAAGAAAATTAATATCACAGAATGATACAAAATATACACAGCTCCTTGACTATGATGTGGGGTTTAAGTAAGATCACATTAAATGTAATAAGAAAGAGTAAATATTCAAAACCAAAAGGGAATTAACTCATTATAATAGAAATTTTTGTGTTAAGTTCTGAGAAGACATTTGTATGGAGGCTTGATGTCTTTCCAAATGAGTTCTCTGCATAAACAGGTGTAGTGGAGGAGGTTTCAGGTCCACATCCAGACCCTTTTTCATTGTGCTAGTTGCTATTATAAAAATTAGTTTAATTTGTAAAAAGTTACTCCATATAATCTTATTTTATCTTGATCTAAATAAAGTTAAATTGCTGTCCATTCACCCCTTTGGAACTAGGGTATTTCTGACTTTTAGCTGCAGAAAAGCCCACTGCATCTTTTTCTTACACCCACATTTCTCAAATTATTATAATGTATTTTTTCTCCTGTTCTAACAAGTACTACCCCCCGTCTATTCATAGAATCATAGAATCATAGAATCGTCATAGAATCACCAGGTTGGAAGACACCCACCGGATCATTGAGTCCAACCATTCATATCAAACAATTAGAATCAAACAATCAAGCCTCTGTGTGTTTCCAGACTTAAGGAAAGCATGGAGTAAGTATGGGTACAGAAAAAGACTTATCTGTTATTTAGAGGTCTGTTAAGTCTGTTTTAAAGTTTAAGGATAAATCAATATGCGGACTGCTTTATTTCTTGAGAAAGGATCATTCTTTATCTGATCAGTAACTGTTTATGTGAAGTGAAATTGTCAGTGATTTAGTATTTTTGTTACTTTTGTTAGTGTTTCCTAACCTAATGCAATAATCTAATTCCTAACCTAATGCATTTGCGGATTACCAAGCCAACTCATTCACCTGTGGACCCGTTTCAGGCTCTTCCCAAATACAGACAGATGCCCTGCAGCCTTTCTGTGTTCTGGTGACACATGGCACAGCTAGAACTGCAAGAAAGGACCAGAGCTACTGCACACATCCAAATCAACAGCAGTGTATGCATATTCCTGACAGAAAGGTCAAACTACAAGGGGAGATTCAGTAGTATGACAGCCTGAAAGACTCGGTCTTAGAAGGTCTTACAATAAAGTATGTAATAATGATTCTGACTGCCTTTTAAATAGAAATCTTACAATTGTAATTGTTGGGTTGATTCTTCTTCTAGTTCATGTCACTGGACTCTACACGCCAAGCAGCAGCTGAGCTACTCTCCTTGTCTTTGTGTTTCAAGAGACATACTTCTATATATTTTATTTTAAATTAAAATAATATATTTTTCTAGTTGAATTTTTGTTTACATTAGCTTATCTGTCCAATTCTAGATAAAACCAGTAAAATGCAGCCACTGCACTCTCGCAGGGAGAGCTCAAGAGAATTTACATGTATTTCCCATTACTGTCGACTTCTGTTATGTATAGAAGATACAGTAATCTTGAAGGCATAAAAAAGCAGAAAATTGCAGCAGTAATACATGCAATTTGAAAGAGACCCAGTAAAAGTAAGGGAGCTTCCTTATAGTTCATATTCCTTGCTTTGAAAGTATTTGTGTATTGGTATGAAAAGCTGTCATTTGTCTTTGCAGATCAGTTATTTTATGATCTTTTAAAACCTTCTAGTATTTTTCATTTTAGCATTCAGAATCTGACAAGCCACATTTGTTCCTGAGTTTATAAGTAGGAACTTATATTTTAGTAAAAAATGAACCATCTTCCCCTTTAAAAAATTATTATTTACATTACTTAGGCTTGGTTGTGCCATTTAAAAGACTAATTAGATTTTAAATGCAGTAGCAGAAATGTATTCCATTGAGAGGAACAACATTAATATAAATCACAACAATTACTGACATTACAGGAAGTTGATTTCCTCTCTTATGCTTGAGTCCAGGTACAGTAATGTCAATACCAAGACTTAGTAGAAATACCTTTTGTAGCAGTCACAGATATGCCACTCCTAGGATTATATATGTTGAATAAAATTTATATATTTACCTGCGTGGAGTACGATAAATATGAAACTTTGCTTTAAAATCAACAAAAAAAACAAGCCCAGAAATGAAATGAAACAAATAAGTTCCCACAAGATAAACAACATGTTTATCAACAACAACTGTTGATAAACAACATGTCAAGAATTTAGATTTCTCAATCTGGTCAATTGACTGAGCTTGGTGATCTTTTTTCTTCCACTTCTGGTGATTTCTATAGCACAACTAGAAGTAGCGTTTTCTGTAAAAATTCCACTTTTCTACCGGGATGTGCATGATTTGGACAAGGGTTCAAAAAGCATTCTTACAGATGTATTACTGTATGGGTAAGTTATTTAAAAATGGATTTCATTTTAATGCTGTAAAGGAAACATGGCAAATGCTGACCTTCTGGTTATTTCAGATTCTTTTAAAAGTTGGCTACAGAATGAAATTTCTTTCTGCAAGAAAATTGTGAAATTTTATTTTATAAAATGCCCTAGAATTTTTACCTAATGTTGAATGAAAATTTCTTTAAAATATGGATTTAAAACATGATCTAATTATATATTTGGCTCAATACTGTTAAAAGCATAACCAAAATGCTGAAATTAGGAAAATCTAAGAGGAAAGATCCACTGTTGTATTTGTTTCAAATGTTAGCTATTCTTCATAGGATATTTCCAAGTTTTTGATCTCTTTTTGATTCTAAGTCTCAGTTCGGTCTATATTGCTGAACTATATTGAACCAAAAAGAGTAGACACAAGATTTTCTACAAACTGCAGAGGTTGCTGAAATGTCAGCATGTGTCCTCAGAGAAGAGCTCCAGGTCATCTATTTCACATGTAACTGGTCATCAGCCGACTGCATATTTTAGACAACTGTCAGTTATGGTTTCTGGTGAGAAATTTTCAGTCTTTTCTAACAAGTTTTCTTAACTTGTTCTCATATTACATTCTTGATAGTGCACAGAATAATGCCTGCCATGTCCCCCAAATTCAATTCTGTATAGAAACGCAAGAATAAGGTGGAGGGGAGGGGAGAAATCAACACGTAGTTGTAACTAACTCTACAGACCTTCCTTCCTTCCTCCCTTCAGGAGCAATCAGATGTTTGAACTTTATCACAATGGCCACTGATCAAACACCAGCAGGCTCCTTAGGTGATAGTTAAGGATTAAATAGATAAATTTATTAAGATATTTCTTGTGGATTTTGATGCCTAAGACTGCCATTCTTCAAGATCTCTTCTGGAGATCCACAGTCCTCAGAGATTATACTCCCATTTGAACTCAGTTTTTCTTTGAAATCTTTCCCTTAGCCTTGGCAGAATCAGTGTGTGTGGCAATACGGATCTATTCAGGCTCCTGTTGATTATTCAGTCTTCCCTTTTTTGATATAAAAAATAGTAAACTTTTCACCGTTGCTAAAACTTTATTTCAAAGGACAAACCTGTACAAACAGAAAGACTCATATTTGAACCTAATAGACTGAAACCTGTTCCTTTCACAAATACCATACTTATTCTGTATTTTATAAACTGCCAGCAGGACAATGATTTTAATGGAAGCTATGAAATTAAAATTCTACATATTGAGAAAACACTTGAGTCTTCAAATAACGTTAATGAGTTGCACTACTATGAGACACTAAGAATCACTTTTCCTCTACTTAAATGAACCATGAGGTTCCTAGGAACTTTTGAGACTTTGATCTCATGATATTTTGTATCTCTGAGTCATGATTTACTTCTTGAAATCATTTGCTGCTATTATTAAATCTTTTTAAATTTTGCTCTGAGAAGGTGCCACTATCAAGAATAAAATATAGGCTAGAATTTTCATTTAATTCCAAGAAAAAAATGTAAATGCAAAGTATCCTTTTCTTCTACCATGTGTTCTACTACTGGAAATAACATAAACAAGACCAAAAGCTTCTGCAAAGCTAATCTCAGGTTGTTTTAATATTTCTTTAGCAAAAAAATGTGACTGATAATATGTGATTTCCAGAAAAAAAAAACCCTATCCATAACTAATTTGGTTTAATTTGTGAAACTTTACAGTCAGGTTCCAGATTGAATCACAGCCATAATGTGTTCCTTCATTTTTTGTTGAACTTCATTACCAAAGGATAAAGAGGAAAAAAACACCCACTCGCTAATGAAAAATATTTTATATGGTTATGGTAGAGCTCAGTTAAATTTATGAGCAAGTTTACACCAGGAAGAAGGGGTCAGAAGGTGGTAGCTTCCAGACACTCTGTTGTGACCAACTGTTGTGTTTGCACTCAGAATCATATGAGGTAGTAGAGACTATTAATCTGGATTCTCCTCACAATATAAAAATGATAGCCTTTCTTAGCCTTAACAATATTGAAAACACTGATTTACAGTTTCTTCAAACACTGTTTTCTGTAAATCACGAAATGTATTATTTTAAGCATTGCTAAGGGTTACATATTTCTGTATCTGAATTCACCTGAACAAATTTTATATGCATTAAAATAACAATTGTAAAAGTTGTTATTTCTCGTTATTAAAAGTGTTACGCCAATATAAGTTAGTGTTAAAAAAATGAAATAATGGTTTGATCTTCTTTTAGCTTCTCTGATTTGAAAATTAATCCTACAAGTTTTCACACTTGTATTTCTAATAACTAAAGAAATATTACTTAATGTGTATGACCTCTATTATACCTCTTGAGATAAGAGCAGTCTTTTGTAAAATATGAGGATCGGCAAGGAGATGACATGAACATCATTATAACCAGGATTTTTCCCTTATCTTTGTAGATTTAAACTACCTACATTTGAAATGATAGAATGAAGTAATTTATAAATGATGTGTCTTGTAAATCATTTAACATCTGAAGAATTTAAGGAGAAATGAAATTTGAATGTTGTCGGTGTATTTTGTAGAGACCATTATATCAATAGGACTCAGTTTATTAGAACCACTAGATTTTTCATCAGTTCCTAACCTACTCTAAGCCATCAGAAATTTAAATTTTATCTCAGTGTTTCCCTTAATAATTTGCTATGATTAATCTTTATTTAAACCTTGCAAATGAGATTAAAGCTTCAATTTAACTGAATAAATGCAATAGAACTAATTGAACCTTGACTACGATTTTGCTAAAAGTGTTTCCATGAAACACAGAATAGTCACAATAAAATTCTTCATCATTACTTAAGCAGTTACTATGACTGAGTGACAACATGAAGTCAATTTTTTGCATCAGTAAGTCAACTAACAAATAGAAATGTGCAATGTATTTCCTGCAACATGAGTTTTACAGAAACACCTGCTTAAGTAATTTTATGCTGATTCATTCGGTAAAACAAAAATACAGATTAAAGACTAGCAGGCTCTCATTTACTTTAATATTTGCTGCCTTTTATTCCTCTGGAAAACAATATGTGAAAACAGTAACATGAATTTATTCTTCCGCCTGAACAATGGCCAAGTAGATTTCTTAGTGTGACATAATTAATTAACAAGTAAAGGATTAGAATGACAAGACTTGGCTCCAAGCACACTTTACCTTTTCGTTTTTAAATCCTTGAAGTACCTGTACATAACTATGCTATTGATGTCTGAACTATAGCTTGTGAAATAATGAAAGCTTCAAAGAAATTAATTACAGCTTCCCATTCAGAAGCTAGCAAGAAAGAGTTAATTAGTATCTCTTCTCTCAAGACAGGAATTTGTAAGAATGCCTATGAAATTATGCAAAATTAATTGAATTGTGGTATGCTATGCATAAGATCTGCTTTATTGAAATGGTGTTAATTTTGGCATTAAGACAGAATCCTTCTTAAAAGGGTTTTAAAACTCTTTTTTTTTTTTTTCAGGGAAAACCATCTGGGAAACTGATTTCTACAGAAAAGATATTTCTTTTTATAAAAGAAAAGGCCAGTTTTATAAAATCTGAAAACCTAAAAGAAGTGTAGTAGCTGCATAGTACAAGAGGTGAAAGCTGTACAGAGAACCTTGGCTGTCTGAAACACAAGTACAATGGTTTCCATGGGGCACTGTGTTAGCCAGTCATGTTACACATTTCTACTGTGCAAAGTACACTACAGACCCAGTCTCAAACTTGTCCTCTCTATTTTCCTTGAACCATAACCAGGAAGAATGATTCCAGTCATAATTTTCAGGTGAGAAACTGAGTCAGAGAGGAATTGATTTCTCAGGCATCATAGAAGCCTGTGCAGTCCTTGGAACTGAATCTTGCCTAATTCATCAGTAATCCCAAAACCAGAGTAAGTTATATTGTATAACAAGTTCTGAGTGTTCTATAAATACCAACCTTTTGGACATTTTTACATGGAGGATGAGACTTCCAGGTTCTTGCATTATGTGCCCAATTTCAGCACTAATGAGCTTTGTAAAGATGGACAAATATTTTTTTTTCTCTTTGTCTCATATTCTTTTACCATAAAACACAGGTTAATGATTCTTACTTGTCTTTGTGATGTCCTTTCAGAACTATATAGTATAACTGCTAATAATTCCTGATTGTTAAATTAAAGTAATCCAAGACTAGCTTTAAAATCACAGATTTCAGAATGAAAACGGTCTTCTGGGTTGCTGGAGTTTCTTTTTTGGTAATCCCTTGCTGTACTAATAAATCACATATTTTACTGACTTGTATTTATTTGCAATACAACATCACATAGCTCATCTATTGCTAGCAGAATCTAGTTCAAGAACTCTTAAAAGCTTATGTGACTGGATCATCATAGGATATATAGCATTCGTTCCAAAACAATATAATAAAAAGAAAGGGGTCTTCCTTAGCTGTGAGAGTGGCGGGGAAGTATTGATCAACTAGTCAGTCACCAGTGTGACACAGATCAGTGTTATCCAAGGTTGTAATGAATTATGTATTATTGGTAGAGATAGGAAAATACCGACAGGGTGTTCTTTAAAATTTAGGAAAATACAGGCCTGTCAGTCTGACCTCAGTGCCAGGGAAAGTCATGGAACAGGTGATCTTGCGTGCTGTCATTAACCACATGTAAGATAACTTGGTGATCAGGCCCAGTCAACACGGGTTCATGAAGGCAGGTCTTGCCAAACTAACCTGATTGCCTTCTATGACAAAGTGACCCCCTACTGGACAAGGGAAAGGCTGTGGATGTAACCTTCTTGGACTTCAGTAAAGCCTTTGACACAGTTTCTTATAGCATTTTGCTTAGGAAACTGTCAGCCTCTGGCCTGGACAGGCGCACACTCTCCTGGGTGGAAAACTGGTTGGATGTCTGGACACAAAGCGTGTCAGGCAGCAGTGTGCCCAGGTAGCCAAGAAGGCCAATGTCATCTTGGCTTGCATGAGAAATGGCGTGGCCAGCAGGTCCAGGGTGGTTATTCTCCCCTTGTACTTGGCACTGGTGAGAATGCACCTCGAATACTGTGTTCAGTTCTGGGCCCCCACTACAAGAAGGATGTTGAAGCTCTGGAGGGAGTCCAGAGAAGAGCAACAAAGCTGGTGAAGGGTCTGGAGAACAAGCCTTACGAGGAGCAGCTGAGGGAACTGGAGTTTTGTTTAGCCTGGAGAAGAGGAGGCTGAGTGGAGACCTTATTGCTCTCTACAACCACTTGAAAGGAGTTTGCAGAGAGGAGAGTGCTGGCCTCTTCTCCCAAGTGATAGGGGACAGAACAAGGGGAAATGGCCTCAAGCTGCACCAGGGGAGGTTCAGGCTGGACATCAGGAATTTTTCACAGAAACGGTCATTGGTCACTGGCAGAGGCTAGCCAGGGAGGTGGTTGAGTCACCATCCCTGGAGTTATTTAAAAGACAGGTAGATGAGGTGCTGAGGGACATGGTTTAGTGGTTGATAGGAATGGTTGGACTCATTGATCCAAGAGGTCTTTTCAAACCTAGTGATTCTGTGATTCTGTAAACAGTTATTTCAGATAGACATGGTTCCCAGGGTTCCCACAATTTAGCTACTGCATAGTGAGACGTAGAACAGAATAGAAACAATTGAATCAAATCAAATAGAATCAGCTATTTCAGTTGGAAGGTACCGAGAATGGTCATCTAGTCCAACTGCTTGAACAATACAGGGCTGACCAAATACAAGCATGTTGTTAAGGGCATTGTCCAAATGCTAATGACAGGCTTGGGAAATACACTACCTCTCTAGGAAGCCTATTCCATTGTTTGACCACCCTCTCAGCAAAGAAATATAATTTCTAACCTCTGTGAGGTAAAATTCATGATATATTTTTGTGCTCTGTGGCATAGGACTTGTTCCACTTTCTGATATCATCTAGTAGTTTTATTAGACAAATATCCTGTCGTTGCAGGAACTCAGTATAGAGGCAACATATGAGGTATTTTGTCTCTCCTTTCTACAGTCCATTAGAGTTATGAATATTGATCTTTTACTGCATGTCATATGTTTGTAGCAAAAGGTGATTTTGGTCTATATTCTGCAGACCCTTCTAATCTAGACTTCTACTACAGGCAGTTAGTGAATTTTGGATGGTATGGTACTATCTGGTTCTGTATTCCTAGTTGTGCTAAACTAACCTAGTAAATTCCTTGAAAAATATCCAAACTTGCTCAAGATTATAGCTATCTGCAAGTGTGTCACTCTAGAAATAAAATCACCGTGGTTTTTTCCCATCTGACACAATGCTAATAATAGTAAACAAAAAAAGCACAATGTTTTCTGATGCATATATATATATTTTTTTTAAATCATTTTAAAACGTTAGAATAGGAACAAATGCAACACACTGAATTACTGTAGTTACTCAGCTGAGTTGCTACACTTTTTAGCAATTTTGCTTCCTCTTGTGAGGCTCATCTGTCCTGGATCACTGTTTTGTAGTGACAAAGTTAAATTGCTTTTCCTCACAAAGACAACAAAACCAGCTTTTTCTCCTCTAGGCAAGTAAAGAAATTGAACTCAGGTCTTATATAAATGTATCTCATGTGTTTAATTATTTCAGAAATGCATAATGGAAGAAGCTATTGAAAATAGCATTTTGGGAAGGGAGGATCATGACTGTATGATAGGAGATACCTGACAGAATTCTTGGAACCTCCCACAGGCTAAGCTGATGTCTTCCTGATGTCTTCAGAGGCAGATGATCCATCACCTCCTCAGCAGGAGATGTGGGAAATAAGAAACTATATGAGGGGAAAAGATCAGTAGTAACAATAATAACAGGAATAACACCAGTAAAAAAACCCAATAATAGTGACTATTTGCAAGTCAGGGATAATGTGTTCTATCTCAGTCTTGCTGAGTTTGCAAGCCTTGCAAGGCTGTATTTTGACACATGCCGAGATTCAAAGCATTCAGCATAGAAAGAATATGGAAAGAGTACCTAATGTGGTTTCCTTAAGACTTTTTCACAGGTCTCAGTGGCAAATTGGATTTATATGCTGATTTAAAAAAAACCCCAACCAAATAAAAAACAAACAAACAAATAAAAAACCTAAAAAAGTAAACCCCAAGCAAAATAGAAATCAAAACTTAAAAAAACAATGTTAATGGTACAGAGGTGAAGGTGAATAATTTTTTTATCCATCTCCGACAGTTCTTATTCTCAGTTTCTTCAAAAATCCTGTGGCCTCACCACAATACTTTTGCAGAAGGAAGAGATTTGCATTTTATTTTACGGTCTGATTTTGGCACAGCATTATTAGCTCTAAAGAATCCACTCTGCCTTTATCTTCTGTGCTAATATATCATAAAGCAGTAGCACAGCAACCTGATGAGAGTTATACATTCCCATCTGCCTGAGAATACAAGAAATTGGAATTCATGTCAAAAAAACAAGAAGAGGAAGAGCAAATTCTGTCTTTCCTGAATAGTTTCAAGGATGCCTCCAGGAAATATGTTTCTTAGTGTTTCTCAGTTCATTTACTTGTGTTCTGTTACTACCTTGTGGATAATAAAAGAGCCATAAAGAAGCCGACTTAAAATTACTATTTGAAGTTATATTTCCCTTGCTTGGCTGATGAAATTGCTTACCAGCTTATCCAGAGTGCTATGGTATATTGACATTTGCAGGCATTTCAGCAATTACCAACAGTTTTACTCACACTGAACTGCTCCTTCCAGTGAAGTGAAAATGACCTGAAATTCAGGGATTATTTTTTCAAGGTTTACAGCTTGGGCCAGGGGCCCAATGTTACTTTGCAGATGTACAATCATGTGATAATTTCCTTTGGTATTTGAAGAAGTTAAGTTTCATGCTAATTACAGACCAAAGGCAAAACTAAACCCATACCCACTAACAGTCAGTAACAGTGTCAGGGAGGATTTGCTTTTGATAATAAAATTTGTTTATGTATGTGTCATAGAATTAAAAGAAACTTCATACATACTCTAGCCCGACATCTGGACCAAGACGTATATGAATTATTTCAAGTAAACTGGCTATAAAACCTTGAGATGGTGAAGATCGCAAAATGTAAAGGAAACCTAACCCAGAGCTTACCATACATATCGAACCTGAAAGAAACAGTGGCAATTCACAAAGTCTTGGAGAACCACACAGCAAGCAGTGGGCAGGAAATACATGGTAGAGCACATAAACTGCAGAAATGACACGAAGAACCTCATATATTCAGCATTATTTGACAAAGAGTGATAAACAATAGTCTTTCACTTTAATTTAAGAAACATAAATTTTTGGTTACCACAGACTGTTCTGTAGTTCTGTAGAATTTATACTTCTCTTTGGAACCACAAGGCAAGAGGTCATTAAAAATTTGAAAAGTTAAAAGACATCTTTTTTTTTTTTTCATTGGACATTTCAGAAGAAATATTCAGTAACTGTAATTCACAGGTGGCTGCTTTGGCTGCTTTTGTAGTAGGATTTCAAACATATTACTTCCAATAACTAGAATCTGCAATGAGAAGGAGAGTCTGAGAGACCAAAAAAAGATTGCGAAGAAAGAAAAATTGATAATGAAAGGACTCCATGCATGAGACGTGCTACTGACAAATGTACCGGTTAAGCCCTGTTCAGAAAACTAGATGAAATGTTGGAAGAATATTGCTGCCAACCTCAAGCACTCTTGTGGAAAGGATGACTAGCCAGACATAACCCTCAGCACTCTTCTTTAAATGTCTGTATAACACATCCAATCTCTGAGAAAATCCTCATAAAACTGAATGAGAGAAATATGAGAGAACAGATGTTGCTACTGAGCCTTCTGCACAGCCTACGTACGTAGCTGACATCAGCAAAAGTTTGCTTGTATGAAAGAAACAAGAAGTTATTTGATTTGGCTCTGAGGCTTGCTGAACTTCAATGTATAGTCTTAGACAAACATTTCTTCAGAAACAAACCTCACAATTGTAAGGAAAGGAGAGGCCCAAAGGCTAATAAAAGCTGCATAAACATAATATATCAGGTAAATAACTCATCAAGACAAAAGGTAAATAACCTGGATAAGTAACAAAGTTGCTACATTTTCTAGTACAATTAAATATCTTTCTTTTAATTCATAATGTAGATGCACTTTAGATAAGCAGCTGGAAGATATAAGGATGGCAATGAGAAAAATGTTTTCCTTATGGCAGTAAAGTTCCATTGTCAGCACTGAAGAAAGTGATTTTTGTATGGTTGTGTCATTATTCTGAGAATCCAACTAAATCATCTTACACCAGGTGTCATTCTGCAGCAGCTGGGCTGTCTTAAGTAACTGTGTTACCTAGCCTTACACTTTCCTGACATATAGGTGTGCTCCACTGTAGACAGTGGAAAACTACTTGAAACATTTTACTATTAATTCTCTTTAAAATAGCACCAGACATTTTCAAGAGGTCAAATTAAAATTATGTCCTTAATCAAATTACTCCTGATGTTAACATCTGTTCAGAAGTAAAGATTTGCATTACTCATATTCATCCCCTCCAAATGCACCTGTTTTGACAGTTCTTGGGGGCTTAGACTTTTGTACAGCAGTAATCAGTTCTATTTTTACTTGATATCCCTTCTAAAGCAAATGTCCTGTGATTGATTCATAGCAAAGTAAGCCTATTAAAGTGCCAAAGGTTGAGAAATGAGAAATACTGGTACACTTATCAAAATGTTTTTAGTTGAAACATGTTGTGTTATAATTTAAAAAGAGATTAATTGAAAAGTATTATTTATAGTGACTGTATTCAGATAGCCTGATTGTAATTTAACTTGCTTGTATTTGGTGTTTTCAGGATGGGTTTATGGGAAACTGATTAATAAGCACAGCTGTCCTGGTAGAACCATATAGTTTCTTTTAAAAATCATTATTGTATTTATATTTGGTACCATGACTATTGAGAGTTATTAGGAAAAGAATCTAATGCATCTATGATTAAAATAAAATTGATAGGACATTTTTATGTAGTGCACATGGACATTATTTTTAGCTTAGTGGTTTATGGAATTGTGTCAGTGTTGGCTGATATAACAAAGTGGAAAGTAGTTCTGAACATTCAGTGATAGAATAGTTCTCTGTTATAGAATTGCCTATCTGGTTTCCTTTATAGGGCAGACTAGAAAACCACTGATATTTACTGTGATTTTCTGTCTTTGTGATAATATTTGCTATAAGGGATTTTTTTTCGATTTTTTTTCAGGAATTTAGTTTGTGAGTGATAAATACAGAATATAAAGTGTCAGATCAGCCTTAACCTTTCTTGCAGATAAAAGATTTATTGCTATGAAAAGTTTGGAGAAATTGACTGCTGAATTTATACAGAGAGGCTTGCATACTCTTGGCTTTCGTCTTGTTAACACCTGCTCTGTAATCATATTTTTTTCTTTTTTTTTTTTTAAATCAACAGTATAGAATCATAGAATCATAGAATAACCAGGTTGGAAGAGACCCACCAGATCACTGAGCCCAACCATTCCTATCAAACACTAAACCATGCCCCTTAGCACCTTGTCCACCTGTGCCTTAAACACCTCCAGGGAAGGTGAATCAACCACCTCCCTGGGCAGCCTGTTCCAGTGCCCAATGAACCTTTCTGTGAAACTTTTTTTCCTAATGTCCAGCCTAAATCTCCCCTGGTGGAGCTTGAGGCCATTCCCTCTTGTCCTGTCCCCCGTCACTTGGGAGAAGAGGCCAGCACCCTCCTCTCTACAACCTCCTTTCAGGTAGTTATAGAGCACAATGAGGTCTCCCCTCAGCCTCCTCTTCTCCAGGCTAAACAACCCCAGCTCTCTCAGCCGTTCCTTATAAGGCCTGTTCTCCAGCCCCTTCACCAGCTTTGTTGCTCTTCTCTGGACTTGTTCCAGAGCCTCAACATCCTTCTTGTGGTGAGGGGATGCCGAGGGATATGCCAAGTTACAGATACTCAGATACTCAGAGAGGTAACCAATATTCTTTAAGTAATAATGGTCATTTATTCATATTTTCTTATAATTATGAATGGTCATGTGTTAGCTATTTCTAATTGTTGTACTTTCCCCAGCTTTATAAAACCACCCAATTAAATACATAACACCTTGCTCCCCACTGCACATCCCAAACCAGTTTTTGTAAATACAAAGAAAAGCAACATTGAATAAAATATCAAAATAAAATCTACAGGGGATAATGAATTAGATTCAATATATTATTGATTCCTTAGCTGCCTTAATCCTGTGAAAACTGGTTGTTAAGAAAAAAATGTTATTTTTAAACATCATGCTGGGTTTTTTTCAGATATTGTGTTCCAACATGCCAGGAACAATTTCAGTCATATACCTTGTATTGTGATAATACAGAAAACTTGATTAATTTATTCTATTTTTTGCTGGATTGAAATTCTCCTCCAACTGAAATCAATAACAAAACTGGTTTTGGTTTACAGAAGAGTCAAGAGTACTTGGATCTGATACAAGGAATGCAGGGACTATCTTTCCTCTGAACTATCATTATACTCCAACATGATGTTAAGCAGCCCAAACCTGTTTCAGAAACTCTCTTTCACATTAGCTGTCTGTTCAAGATCTTAACCATTAAATAGCCTCTAGTGGGTTCATAATGATGCGTTATTACCACTATGGGCAGGTGAAACTAGAATTCAGGCAGCTGCATTCCTGTTCTCAGCTGCTGCTTAGTGATTGTTTACAAGCCATGCTGAAAATATCAGCAAATACAACTACCCTTATTTTAGTCAACTGCCAATGTATGTAGTCTATTTAACAAATACATAGGCAAGAAAGATTCTGCTTTGTAGAATAAGAATAGTAACTTGAATTAATGTATAATTTCAGAGCTACTGCCTGCATGACGTAAATGCTGACCGGCAAGAAACAAGCTTTGGCTTCTACTTCTAACTTTTAAAAAAGCACATATTTTTCCCTTATTAAACCCAGATTGTAAGATTTCAGAAAGGAGTTGTAGGACACAAATATTATCCTGTCAAAATATATAATGGAGCCCATAACATTGACGTTGTTTTGCTCTTCCTTGAATTCTTAAGGTCCCTAATGATAGCCCTTGGGAACAGAATCTACAGGTACTTTCAGTATTGCTAACGAGAGACCATTTGGTAACTCCAATTTTATCTGTGTCTGTCGAGAAGATCTGTGGCAATCTTCCAGGAAGCAATGCAGACTTTCAAATTCCATTAAGAGCACAGGTCACTGTTTTCTCAAAAAAAAAAAATAAAAAAAAATCTCGATATCTGCATTGCAAAAAAAACCTAAAAAAAAGGGGGGGGAGGGTGGGAAGGATAGAAATAAATACTGTAGTTCATGCATAGCTTCTTCTCCTAAAGATTTTTCAGAAACATTCTGTAAATTTATCTTGAAACCAAATACATAGTAACAGTTCATTGCTAGTCTTTGTTATCACCATCTGTGGTTCACACAGCAGTCAAAACATGAGTCAGTGAGTAAAATTGATTTTCTCTCTTACCTCTGAGTTACCTTTGTGGGTTCCATCGTATTATGGGAACAACCCAAGAAAATATGTTCTGAAGTAGACAAATAGAAATTCATTTATATTTTGTAATCAAAACAGCAAGTGAGAAATCAGTTGAAGTAAACACAGTAATATCAGAACATATATGCCTGAAAAAATGAGACTACACTCTACTTCCCCCCACCAAAAAAAGTAAGTGAAATTGTTATCAGCAGTAACTGTAATGGTTTCTTTGAACAAGAAAAAGTCTGAAAACAAAAACTATCCAGACCTGTTATTCTGAGGTCACCGATGATAGCAAAATTTGCCACTGGATTTAAAGTTTCAGTTTGCTCGGAGAGATTCAAGAGGCCTATGATGGTTAGTGTCAGTGAATAAAGGACAATTCCACTCAATAGTATATCGATTATGCATATATATAGTCATTCGGATGTATGATTTCTCCTGAAAACTGAGAAAATCTCTAAAAAGCATTGACTTAGAAAACCAAAATTAAATAGACTAAAGAATGGAAACCAAGTTCTGTAATACCAACAAACAGCATTTTGACCAGATTTCAACAGAATACAGCCAAATGGAGTGGTAAAATATTGAGAAAAAATATTTAGAAACTAGCCCAGAGCAGTCTTTAAAAAGATGAGATTAAAAGTTTAGTGGGTTTAGTGATCTGTCTAGATGTAATAGGCTTACAGGGATTTGGGGTTGCAAGAAGTTCTGATTGAGTTACAATATAATACAGATAATGTCTTTTATATAGATAAAGAAGTTTTCATTAAGAAAATTAATTTTGTAAGGTAGTCATCATAAGAAGAATGGAATATTAATCATGTGGTTGATAAGGGCACCCGTGCCTTAGCACACACAAGAAAACTGGGTGATCAGACCCAGTCAGCATGGGTTTATTCAAACTTCCACGTTTTGTTCCAAAATAGATTCAGCAAAAACAAATTGCTGAGATGATAAAAAAATGATGGAGCATGAAACAGGAAGGCATGCATAGCAAGTGATTTGTGTTTACTTGGGCCAAGCCTTTGTCATCAAACACAAAGTATTCACCCAGCAAAGAAGCCACACAAAGCACAGTTACAGAAGTAATGAGTGCACACAGAAGAGCTTTGGGAGGAGGAGGTACTTGGATGCTTTGTCCCAGAAATCTTTCTCAGAATTTTTGCTATGGCATCCAAGTAACTATCCAGTTGCTCCTTATTTGATGAGGCTGAAAACAGAATTAACAGATGTGTTGAATATGTAAACAATGAAGAACTTTCTTTGACTTCTAAGTCATTGACTAATTTAGACAAAGATTAAGCTTTTCACTTCTAAGAATTTTTTAGAGATAAGCCCCCCAACACACTTCAAAACCCTCTTAAACTGACGATTGTTAAATTTCTTAATTTTGCAACTAAATTAATATCAATAACTAAAAGGCAATCTCGAAGTCACTAAAAAAATCTTGCCTATAAAGTTATTTTCTCTACAGATTTATCTACAGAAATTTACTGTAGAAATTTCCTTGCAGACAAACTCTTGTATGGGCAATAATTCAATTTATGAGAAGCTGAGACAAAAATTCAACAAAGCAGCCATCCCCACTAAGCTGTCCTACTCATCAGTCCTCAGCGGCTTCACTGTGCTTCTTACTACTGTGTGACCGTTGAGCATCAGAAAAAGTATACATAAAAATAACAATGGTCTAATGACTGATATAGTACCCTGTGATGTCTTGACCAATCTAGGATAAAGTTTCTTGACTGCATTTTTTTATTAAAAAGTTCAAGAGCACACCTTCTTCTATTTAGTAAGGTCTCAAAAATATTAGGAAAAAATGTCATTTGGAAAATCTGGTTTGGATTTATGCAACATGAATATCTTGAAATATATCATACTTACCTGGCATCTATTTCTGAAAAAAAAAAAAAAAAGTAGTTCTGAAAAAGTTGGAGACTTCTGAAAAAGTTCTGAAAGGATACTTCATTAAGAATTTATGAACAATTCAGTACAATCTATGAATGAATACTAGTAAAATAAAAACAACCTTCAAATCAATAAAAACTCCTAGCAATGACTAGTCGTCACTCAACATGTATCTTAGGCAAAGAAAATAAAATTGTGTTGATAGAAGTTCAGAGAAGGAAAAATAGGTGATGGAACATGATTTTGAAAAAAATCTCTGTTTAAAGCACATAAATATCTGAACGATTATTTCCTGGAATCTTTCTTCCAGATAGAAAGATATTACTCTAAACCCCTCTTATGGGGAAACACATAATTTTAACTGATATGTATTCCCGAGTAAGTCATCCCTATCACATGACAGAATTGTGATATATGATCAGGAAATGAAGGTTGACCAGAAAAACTGAAGAAACAGAAACATGCATTTTAAAATGGTTGCAATTACAAGCTGCAAAAAAGTATTCAAATTCCCTCTTTACATATATATTCTAGCTAAAACTATTTATGTGAATACAGTGAGAGTAAATTAAATTTCAGGTTTGTATGTGGATAGTAAATCCTTCAGTAGCCTAATATCTCAGGAATGATGTGTTGTTTTAGGTACAGCAATGAAAGGAAACAGTTTGAAGTGTTAAGTGTTGTGAGAGATGTTTTATGAGTACGTTCACGTCGTATTTACACTGGATACGGCCATTAATTCCTGTCCAAACCTTAAGTGTTACTTCACAGCTAATAAACATGGATGGATGAAATTATCCTGCTGCGTGGGATACAATTAAATTTGTTAAGCTGTTCTAGATGCTTAGGGGTGAAATGTCATAGAAAATTATCACAGTATTGTGTGAGCATCAATCCTTTCTATTCCATAAGCTATCCATAATAACACCATCTTATGATCAGACAATGACAATATATTAGACTGAAGCATCATGATGGTTTTTACCTCAGAAGAGGATGAAATCAAACCTCTTTTCAAGAGTGCTGATGGTTTTCAAGCTGTAGTTTGGTTTGATGGCAAAATAATAGCATGCTATTTTGAATTATGGTAAAAAGAAAGAAAAATAAACCCATGGTGTCCAGATATGGGAAGAAGATACAAAATTATATTTTGTATGTTGGATAGAATATTCTAGATTTCCATTCAAATAGTCATCATACCGATAGGTATCAGTAGGACTACAGGCAGGAAATGGAGGGGGGGGGATTTTCCCTCCCTCCCCTCCCCCACTTAATATAGTCCTGAGTATATCTAAAGACTGCATCCAGTTTTGAGGGCCCTCCCTGAGAAAAGCATTGACAAACTAGAACAAGTTCAGCAGAAAAAACCCAAACTGGCTGAGTCTGGAGCACTTGCCCTGTTAGGAGATGCTGAGGGACTGGGCCTTACTCAGGCTGGAGATGAGATGATGCTGAGTGGACCTGCCAGCAGGTTGACAGTGCGCAAGGCAGGGTTACTGAGATAACAAAACTGGAGGGGAGGGGAGAATGTTTTCCCCTGCTTTCTCTGAAAGTGTGGTGTTAGATCCACCCAACCATTTCGACTGACTCAGCCTAAATCGATTTAAAATGCAGGTTTAAGGAACAGCTATCCCTGAATGCCAGCTGCTGGGGGAGGTATCAGTCCATCCACATCTGTTCAATCTAGCCTACTGTAGCTATCAACCTTATCACTTTTGATACAATATTCAGACAAATGCATGTCTTTTACATTTTACATCATTTCAATAAACACTTGTACAATGTTCTCTCTGTATACCATATTCACCGTGTCGCTTTACTCACAGAATTGGAGTGTAGTCTAGTTGGATGGAAATTAAACACTGCCTTGGCATGTGACTGTTCACTTAACAGTTTTTTTGTTCTCCCTCCTCTCCAAGTAAATTTATATCTACTGTATCTACATCATTATTCTTGTATGTATACTCCTTTCAGAATTTGATGGATATTTCTGCTTGGAAGACAGGCAAATGTTCTTTGCAAATGTACCTGTTAATCTGAATTATTTGTGTTGTGTCAAGGGAAATTATCCCACAGTTTGATCAAGTCAAGTTCGTTAGGGACTTTTGTCTTTTTTCTTCCCTTCTGTCACACTGAGACATTTAGATAATTTTTTTTTCACCTATTTAATCATTTCTGGGGTAGAAAATGTACTCTGAGAGAGCGTCTTAGAGAGCCTGGCAAAAGATGCTTTACACAGACCAACCTATTTTTCAGGTTAACCAAACTGTGGATCTTTATTGCTTTTTTTGTTGTGAAAAAGGTCTCGTAAGAGTAAGGAAGTTGCTCTTTTCAAGGCATGGTCCAAACGTGTTCTTATCACTCAGCCATATTATGCCACTATAACAATGGTATTCAGTTGTTCTTTCCCTAAAAATAAATGCTTGGTATCATATTAGAATTCATTTCTAAAATAGGAAATATGACAGATTACAAAATTACCATAACTATAGTGAAGTTTTAAATAGCATGTCAGAAAAAGTTCTTTTGGTCTGTTTTGTTGTTATTATAATTATTGGTAGCAGTCTGGGTTTGGTTTTGGCTGTTTGATTATATAAAGGCATGAAATGCACTTGATGATATCCAGCAGTTTAAGTATACGGGTTTGTATACTCAACATTTTTGCAAGAAGTATTTAAACTTTAAAATAGCATTTCTTAACAATAATAGTTTTCCTTTAAAATAGTGACACTTCAGTATTATTTAGCCTATACGACCATGCTGTCAAATTGTTATATATTTTAAGATTTTTAAACTTTTCTATTTGCCAGTCTAGAAAAACCTTTAAGCACAAATCCTAAATGGAGCTGCTAGCACTTAAATTCATTGCTGAATTTTGGGTAGAAATAAAATACTAATTTCATTTAAATGAGTAATGCTCTGGAGACTGACATCAGCTGGACCTGGATTTTAATGATAATCCCCTACTTCTTTCTTCCACCAACCTCAAATAAAGCAGATTATTGCTTCCTTCATTAATTAATAAAAGCTTTTCATGTGTTTATTGATGCAAAGATTGGCTTGTAAAAAGAATCACTGTCACTTGAAAGGATATCAGTTATGCTATCCAGTCAGTAACAAGCCCTGACAGTTGCAGTAATAATTGATGATATTGAAACCCTATTTAAACTGTTCCTTGATCCAAATATTTCAAGAGATCTGATTATAATTTTTAGTTGGCAAGCTACTGATTTTGTAGGAACCTAGAAAACATGCTATTTTTCTGCAAGGCTCTGATTTACCCAGCTGCTAAACAGGATGGTAGGACTGAAATTATTATAAGCTCCATATATCTGCCTGTGAGGGTATGATAGCATTGCCATTCCAGAGATCTTTGTGAGGGGATATTGAGAGCAAGTCAGAAGCTAGGTTGGAGGTAGAGTTTTGGGGCAGTAGTTTTGGTTTCTGAGTTTGTTTTACTTTTTTTAGGGGTGGGTTTCTGATTATTAAAGACTAGATTACACATCCAAGTAAATGGGGGCAAATGTATATCCTCAGAGTTCCAAATTGTTTGCCTCGGCTTTCAAAACACACCCTGAGATACCTTTGTCCCAGTCCAATAAAGCATGTAAGCATACAATTTCCTCTCTGCCAGTGCTGGCAGGACTCGTAGATGACACAGTTTGATTTGCTGCAGCAGCACAAGATTATTAAACATCCTGAAGGAGCCACACCATGAGCTTTTCCCACCGGATCTTCTATTAATAAGATTCACATAGTAATCATGTCTTCTAGACTTAAAATAGTTAATATAATTCATCCCATGATAATTAGTACAGGTTACTACTACATTTAATAAACCACATTCCCAAATCAAGAACTATTTTTTAGACTTCATTCCAACACATTTGAAAATAAACTCCTCAGGTAAAAAATGGCAATAAGTAATTAAATTAAATTCAAAATTACTATTTAGACAATACAGTTATGCTTGTTCCTTACCATGTATAAAATTGCATGCATAGTTAGTAATTTATGAATCAGTAACTAACCATGACTAGGAAATGATAAGGAGACAGGAAAGTTCAAATGTTATATATAAGCTTTTAATATTTTAGATGACAATAGAAAAAAAGAAGTTCTGTAAAACAACAGAAAAACTGCTCCTCTGTAGAGGATTTGGTTTTAAGCACTTCCATAGAGAAAAATATCAGTGATACAAAAATGCAACTTTTTTTTTTTTGTTTTCAGGGATTTTCTTTGCAGTGCTAAATTCTGAAAGAAGACTTACACACAGAATTATTTCTTGGTTAAATGTTTTCTGCCCTAGAGTTCACTGGCAGAAAAATGTGGGAGTATGATTGATCAATAGCTAAATGGATGGTAAAGCACTTGCTGTAAATTAGAGGAGTACATCCCATCTGTATCTTTGGTACTACTGAATTTGTAGGTTTGGTACCTATGTAGCCTATTTCTTTTCTTAATTTCAGATCATTATTTTAAAAACAAACCAAAACAAAACAGGAAAAAAAGCAGTGGACTTCGCACAAACCAATAGCTATTAATGTTGTCTCTTTTCCAGGGAAGGATGTACATATCCTATTATCCAGGATTTCTCATACTTTATGACACATACTTTATGACACAGACTACCTCTCCTGATGTGTATAGTCTTAAGCCTTTGGAAGCAGTAGGTCACCTTTTTTCAGGTTAGAGGAAAGTTTTTTTCCAAAGCACTCCCAGCCCATCAAACTTAAAGTGGGGTGGGTTTTGGTTTTCACTGGTATGAGGGAAAATGAATGAACAACAAAATAACTTATCTCTGAAAAAGCCATGAAAAGAGGCTTAGAATTAGGAAGAAATGGTGTCAGGGTGCAGGAAGGGCTCCCTGCTACATAAGGGACAGGGAACTGTGAGCAAAGGGACTAGGGCAGCCAACACCCTCTCCAACAGGCACTGTTTCTCAGGGCCTGATCATGTTGAGCCGAGCTGGGTCCTGTAATGGGGTCTGTCAACAGCCCCAGGCAGGGCAAGTTATGCAAGTCACCAGTGTCAGGGTGCGTCCAGCAGCAGGAAATGGGGACAGAGACAGTGCTGAGGACAGGGCTAAAACCGTGCACCTGTGGTCCATCATTGGTTTCCAGTCTCTGAGTTTGTGGTAAAGACTAATAACCCTGGGGGTGTGTGCTGAAATGGGATCCTGGGCCATGGGCAGGACTGGAGGAAGGGCCGAGAGAAGGCTGAGCAGGGTCAGTGACCACGGGGCACTGACAAGTGTAGTCAATCATGCATAATAAAACAATTCTGTGGGATTGTAATAAGTTACAGTTTCAACAGTAAATCTCTAATTCTAGATGAAAGAAATGCTAGCAAGCATATTTAAAACACGAGGGGAGAGAGTATAAAATTCTAGCAAAGCAAAAAGTGACAATAATCTTACATGGATTAAGAAAAGAGTTTTCTAATAACATACAAAGCACTACTTTTCAAATTTGTCTGTTTGTACATTACTGTCATTGTTATTCTATCTCAGTTTGCAATTACTTTTATCTTATATTTTAAAACACTAGTGAGTTTGTATACTTGGTTCAAATAACAAGACTATAAAACTAGCAATACATTTGTCAGAATGGCTTGCAGGTGCAGTTTATTTTTCTCTACAGAGTTTGCTGAAATAAACTTATGAGTAGATGACATAAGTTGGAAATTTTCTGAAGACCATTTTCATACAAGTATCCTGAAACTACAAGTTTCTAGGGCTGAAAATGCCACACATACTTTCTCACAGCAGTCTATTAATGCATCTTCCTGTTCCAGAAAGCCAGGAAACACAGAAATGTATGAAATAAAACTTATTATTTTTCAAGTGTTAGCCACACATTTCAGATAGTAATAGTAACCTTTTGGTTTTAAGTGAAGCTGCAGGAGATACTGCAGGAGATACTGCAGGAGATACTGCAGGAGATACTGAAGTGCTGATACCACTTGAATGATTGGAGACATGTAAAAGAAAAAAAGAACAATAAAAATTTATTTATAAGCACTAATATAAGACAAAGTTAATAATTAAGAATACATAAATGCAATAACTTAATTTTATTTTAATAAAAATGCACATTTTTATAGTGTAAAAAATGTTTAAGAATAAAAAAATAAACAATTTACCATGAAGAATAATGTCCAGCTATACTATTAATTTTTCCAAAACAGCAGGGGTAAAGAAAATAATGCAATACATAT
Organism: Phaenicophaeus curvirostris; assembly: GCF_032191515.1. Taxonomy (NCBI): domain Eukaryota; kingdom Metazoa; phylum Chordata; class Aves; order Cuculiformes; family Cuculidae; genus Phaenicophaeus; species Phaenicophaeus curvirostris. Next base: position 27,019,542 of record NC_091394.1, on the reverse strand, counting down.
TTCAGGTTTAACATTTAGATTCTCACACATGGCGGGGGGAAAAGCCATGCATTTTCTAAAAACATTGAAAAATGTATATTCCTGATTCTTAATTAAGCATTCTTGCAAACCAATACTTATAAAAATGCCTTTGGATTAATTAGTTTTACAAAAGACTCCTGTATATATATTCTTACTAACTTCAATCCTTAAGTGAAATGTCAGCTTTTTTCATTGTTATCTGATGAGAGAACACGTATGTAGAGATACAGCACTTTCTCTTTGTGGAATTCAGTTCAAAACTGCCTTAGTATTTTCATGAAAACCATTAGGCTTCAGGCACAAGTTGAGCGCTAACACTCTATAATGTCAGTTTATAATTGTCTAAACTGGCTACTCATTTTCTGGTCTACCTGAGTCATGGACATATGGGAACAAATGAGAAGAAAAAGAAGTGCTAAGTCACTGTTGCCATCTCTCCAGGCAGATTTCCCTAGCAATAGACACAGATGCTTTATAAGACTCAAGCATTTGTCTGTGATATCACAGTGTTTAAACTCCTGTCCCTCTGCAGCCAAACTGAATGTCATTCATTCTGTGAACTGTGAAAAACAGAATTATGTAAACATGAGCTATATCCATAATCTGGCCGACTTGATTCCATCTTCATAACTTGCTATTAAAACAAACTTGACAGTCTTACCTTTTAACTTGAAAATCTTATTTCAGTACATTCGCAGGTTTTTCAGAACTGTGTGCTAAGAGGAACCTTAGAGAGATGACATTAAGCAGCCTCAGGTAAGCTCACTCTATGGGGAGCTGTGGGTTCCAAGGCAGTTCTTTAGGTTTTCATAGACTGCTTCCTTGCTGTGCCTAATGGAGGATGAATTCTTCCTCCCTCTCTTCAGAGAATGTCAAGTATGCAAAAATCCCAGATTAGAGAAACCTTTAATATGCAAGGAAATCAGCTATCATGTTTTTTGTTTTGCCTGGCAGACTTCCTGTTGATGTGCTTGAGGTAAGAATGGTTTTTATCCACCCCTGCTTTGCTAATATTAGGCAAATATATATCTCAGCTTTGTATATCATCCAAATAATATCAGAACTGCAAAACATCTTGATTTAATAAGGGCAACTGCCTTACACTAGCTATTCCCTGTCATGTTCCAAAATTGAGCAATGTTCATAACAATCTTTCATGTTCAGATTATCCAGAAAAGACTCATAGTATGTATTTAACATTTGAGTTATTTTAATATCTATTTCTCAATCTAAACCTAAAAATTAACCTATAATTCCATCCATATCATTCTTATCTAGTTGGTAAGTGTAGTTTTTCTCCTGCAGTATCTAGCCCCTTCCTCCTTCAAAGCCTTGGTTCCAATGTGGCAAGGACAGTTGAATTTTTCTTTAGTATTAAGAATATTATTAAAATTAAATGGAAAGTCAAAAGCTTTAGACTTCTCCTAAGGTAGGATGACAAGTCAATGAATACATGGCTAGCTTGGACATATATTATTTTAGGGAAATTTCTAAATAGTCTTTCATCTCTAATACTTAAAACACTTTACTCCTGGTCTTATCTTTGTCTCTAGAATCCATTATTGACATATAGCTTTTCAAAGTAACTAAAAAATATTTTATGATGTTTCCTGAAGACTATATATTTCACAGGCAGCTCTACTTTTCAGTTACTTTAAAGCTTTGTTTTACAGTTCTTAAAATTCTGAGAATGTAATTCTGTGCAATTAAAATAGAATATTTCAGCTCTTGCAAGAAGAAATGAGAGTGAACTAAAAAGAAAAACATAAATACTCTTTCATATTTGTGCATACTGTCAGAAGCTCAAGCAAGTTTTCACTTCTAAAAATTTATTTTTATGTGGCGCATTTGGATTCTAACCATATAAGTGTAGAATGATACAAGTTTCTAATTCTTAAACTGTTTGGCAAATTGTTATTTAAAGATAAAAAATGAAAGGCTGTTAATGTTAAATATGGTATTTCTGACTATGAAATATAGAAAGAGCTCCACATCTTCCTGATGGTTCATTGCATGTCAATGAACACAGTTATTTTCGTTAATGACAAACAGCATATGCTATCCATCTAGAGAAGCATGTTATGCAGTCTGCCAGTTTCTGCTCTCTCTGCTATATACTTTCTGCACCTGAATGTGATTATCAATAATAATTCTAAGAATCTGCAAAAAGTACTGATGACTAGATAGGATGGATATATCTGACGCATAAAGAAAGAACATGTGAAAACCAGTATTTCTGCCATGGCTTCCAAGCATAAAAAATGTATAAATCTCTAATCAAGTATTTGAAATCTCCCCTAAACCTATTCAAACTTCTACTGCTGTTATATTTGAAATTGTATCAGATGTTTTCTTCATTGCTAGTTTTGCAGTGCAAGTTTAGAGATTAGTGATTTTTAGTCTGATGGGTAATTTAAATAAACTGAAGAAAATAAATTACTTTGGGCCAAAACAAAATGTTGTTATCAGAAGTGTTTTTAAAAAATTTAAAGTCCTTCCTATATGCCATCTGTATTTCTGAAATGAACCTCAAGAAATCTCTAAATTCTTATAACTAGCTAAATTTAACCAAGATATCATTATTATTATTGAATCCTCTCATTATCTTCTCATTTAATTTTCTTAATTTCCTTTTTTTTTCACCATGAGAAATGGTGTGGCCAGCAGGACTAGGGAAGTGACTGTCCTCAGGTACTCAGCACTGGTGAGGCTGCACTTTGAATACTGTTGGGTTTAGTGTCCCTCACACCAAGAAGGATGTTGAGGTTCTGGAGCATGCCCAGAGACAGGCAATGAAGCTGTTGAAGAGTCTGGAACACATGTCTTATAAGTAGCGCCTGAAGGAACTGGGATTATTTAGTCTGGAGAAAAGGAAGCTGAGGAAAGACTTTATTGCCCTCTACAACTACTTAAAAGAGGATTGTAGTGAGGTGGGTGTTGGTCTGTTCTCCCAAATAACAAGTGATAGGATGAGAGGAAATGGCCTCAAGTTGCATCAGGGGAGATTTATATTCTATGTTAGGAAAAAATTCTTTACTGAAAGAGCGATAAAACATTGGAACAGGCTGTCCCGGGAAATAGTGGGTCATCATCCCTGGAGGTGTTAAAAAAAAAAAACCATATAGATTTGGCACTTCGTGACATGGTTTAGCAGGCTTGGTGGTGTTGGGCTGACAATTGGACTTGATGATCTCGGTCTTTTCCAAGCTTAATGATTCTATTATTCTATTATATGATTCAGTCATACCTATTTTATTGCCATGTGCCTTAGACCTAAGGAATGGCTATGCAGGAATCTCCAGTCCTGATTTTATTTTAAAGGACAGGATTTATGAACAAACCTTATTTCCTGGAACTAACCAAGAGTTGTGTTGCTCTGTGAAGTTCTATGAAGATGGAAGAGAAGATATTCATATCTGAAAAGTGTTTTTCCATGTAGTTGTGTATATTGGAAAGAATAGGTGAAGGGTGAAATGCAGTTTAATGCTTTGTGCTGCTTTGGGCTGTGAAAGAGCTAAATTCTTCATAATAGCTAGTATGCAGGTAAATTTTAGATTTATGCTGAAAACACTGTTAATAATGCAGTAATGTTTTAGTTACTACTGAGCAGTGCTTATACAGAGTCAATGCCTTTTCTCCTCCTCATACCACTCTGCCACTGAGTAGGCTGGGGGTGCACAAGGAACTGGTTTGGGGTCAGCAATTGTTTCAATTTTCATTACTTGTCTTTTCTTGGGTTTCATTTTCTCTCTCCTTTTCTTTTTTTTTCTTTCCACTGTTGCTATTGCTGTTGCTATTACTATTACTATACAATAATAACTATTATGGTGATTATTATTTTTGTTATTACTATAATTATTTTTCATTTTGTTGTTATTTTATGAATTAGTAAACTGTTTTTATCTCAAGAGGTGAATTTTCCACACTTCCACATTTCCCATTCTCTCCCTCATGCCTGGTGAGGCAGAGTGGCTGTATGTTGCTTAGTTGCTGGCTGGCATTAAATCGTAACACTTTATTAAATATAAAATTAATGCATTTGCATAATTAAAAATAATTGAGTTATGCAAATCTGAAATGTTGTACTTTGCTTTGACTCCTGTTGCTAATAAAATCAGAAGCTGTTCCACATAGATTTTGAATTTTAGGCAAACCACTTTTTACTTCTGAAAATTCTTTGATTGGATAGCTCTAGATCAGTTTCATTCCTAAACTGAAATATTGAATTTTGCTGTCTTTTTACATTAGTGAGTGATTGCACACCCAGGTTTTATCACTTCTTCTGATATTCTGATCAATGTGAGGGAGAGAATTAATCAGAATTACACTTTTCTAGGGATTGTAATTTGCAAGGACATTGAATGCTTCATGCAATAAGTACTTCTTGCAAAGTGCAACTTCTTCATTAGATGTTACATTACAGTTTAGATTTATGAAAAAATTCATTGGGATACATTTCTGCAAGTCCACTGTAAAGGATAATAAAGATCTAAGTTCTTTCACTTTTAACCAAAGCAACCCAGTGATATGCATTGTACTAATGGGAAAAGACACAACCGTGAAGCCTGATAATAAAGAAAAGAAAATTATTCTGGTTAGTGTACCTTTAGCATGGTTTCAAGAATCACCATTTCTTACACTCTATTTTAAGTATTCGTGCTGTTTTCGTAACAGTAAATCATCTTTTGTCAAAATATAAATGAAGGTAGTAAGAGACAGTTCTTTTTTCTTCAGGGTAATAAGTGTTGTAGAAGTTACACTGTTGCCACATCTGATTGCAGCAATACAATCAGTCTTTCAAGAGTGTATATAATCTCCACATTTCAGAGAGACCCTTGAGTTTCAGTCCCACTTTCCATTTTTCTGTTGCTTTCCACCTGTCTGTCTATGATGCTTCCCAGAACAGCTATCTTTCCACCAGCTGAGCACGCTTCCAGCCACCTCCGGCAGCTTGGAGGTGCTCTGCTGCCCTATGCCCTTGCAAATGCCTAAACACAGCATCCTGTACTTCCCACTATGCCTCCTGCTGCACTCTGTTGGAAAAAGAGATACCAACAACTTTGTCTTATGGGCTTACCTCTAATGCTTAGTTGTGAAAAGAAGTTTAATGAAGGTGTAATTTTATGACTTACCTTTTCATTAAAAGTCGCCCTTTGATACGTAATGATACTTTGTTCACTGGGCAACCGTGGATCATCAATTATCTATCTAATAAACAATCTGTTAATGCTCAATAATGGTAGATCATCCAACATCTCTGAGTTTATAAAAGTTTAAGTACATAAACTCTCTAATAACACATAGTTCAAGGTGTTAACAGCTGTGAGTGAAAGACTAGTTTAAGAGAGGCTCAGCTAACTGACAAGGACATGGAAGACTACAACACATGGCACAAGAAACAGCTGGACATGACAGAAAACAGTGTCAGAATCTGAAAAAAGTTACAGCTGGTGCCATGAGGGATGGATAGTTGTCAAAGATGGTTAAGGGGGAGTCATGGGAGAAGTGACCGAAACTCACATATAGTTAGAGGGGAGCACTAGGAGCACTCTTTGAGAGCAAAGCCTTGCAAAGCCAGTGCCAAAAAGGGCTGAGATTCCTATCATAAATTACGAGTTTTTGTACAATTGCAACAAAACTGGGAACAGTGAAAAAAAGATTAAATAGAGCAGATTGCTTGACCAGGTGGAGATTGGGGTGAGAAAGAATGGTACAACAGTGATGAAAATTAGGATCAGAAAATAAGAAAAAAAAATAACAAGGCATGCAAGGCACATGCTGGTCCTGCCTGGGGACACTTGTTGGTAGCCTTGAGCACAACCACTGTCACTGTAGCAGGACAAGAAACAGACCTGTTTTTCTGACCACACCACAAGTGCCAGACCTGCTTCCATGATCATGAGGACCACAGAGGGTGGAGCAGGTGTTTTCTCAGGAAATCAAGGGCAACACATGGATTGGTGACTCAACATCGTGGTATCATCATATCAGTGACTGCTGCAGATCTGGTGTCTTCAGCAACAGCCCATCACTTCATAACACAAAGCAGTGATCCCTGCACAAATGTATCAATGATATTAAGGCATAAAACTTTCTACTAGCTCTTGACAGAGAACAAATAAGGCAGGAAACAAAACATATTTGAGAAAAGCAATGGATATGAACTAGCTAGTTCCTCAAATGCAATCTGCTGACATGAGCTAACTCCATCACAGAAGTCAAATGCTGAGATAAATAACGTGGGCCAGGACACCACTAATTTATATGTCAGTGCTACTAGTAGAGTAACATCAAAACTCCTCAAATAGTTCAGGATAGGGTAGTTTGAAACTGCTGTTACATAGAACAGTTCCATGCTCTTCCTGACCCAATCAGACCAGGACTAAGAAAATAGGAGCATTTTTTTTTCCTTCATATATGTAATTCTGATATAAAATAGCCTAAAATGCTCCCAGAACCACTGGTTGCTTCTGCATTATTTCTAGACAACAGACCAGGCAAAGGCTTAAGTAGAAGTTTTATGTCACCAGATACATGATGCCTATATATTTAGGGTAATGTGTTACCACTCCATTATGAAAGCAACTGGAGATTTGAGGGAGGGCATTGTGGTTTTGGTGAGAACTTTTTGAGCAACAAACTTTGAATTTCTTCATTATAGCCCCTCAATCTACTCAGATCTCTGAAAAGATATTAAAGCACAGATCTGTATGTTTTCAACACATATACATGTAGTGAAGCGTACATCCAGATCTTTTTTGGAGTGGGGAGCTTCGTACTTGCTAGGTGAATCTATTCAAAGCATAACTGAAAGAATTACTTCCTATAGCTGAAGGTATAACATTCCTTTCTGTGCCCTTCCCCAGTAGCTTACCAGCACAGTATATGTTTAAATTATTAAAAATTTATATCAAACTTTTTGTTACATCTCCTCTAGGAAGATTATTAAGGTCTGTTGTAATTTTTCAGGGTGACAAATACAAAAGTTGGGCAATATTGTCTTGCTATTTTGAATGGGTTATACATGCCTGTTAATTTAATGATTTTGTCTCTGAGATGTCTGGATTTTTTTTTATTATCTATTTTTTTCCAACTTAAAACAACACAAGAAGAGAGAACTCATAAAAATTGCTTAGGGGCTGTGTATCCATAAAGATATTACAACACATTTACAGGAACAGAGTTTCTATCTGCTGACCCTGAAAGGAAACTTGATTAAGATATGAGGCATTCAAGCACACATCCTATACTGTATTTGTTAAAGAATCAGAAAGCTTTATATTGATCCATTTGCTCACTGCTACCCTGCTCTTGAGGTATGCACTACAGTAAGAATCAAATGTCATTTATTAGAGCAAATCATGTGTGCATATGTCTGTATCTGTACACAAATTGACACATGCAAAGTAATAGGGAGATTAACTATAGGAGTCTTAGCTGAAGAATAATATTTTTTCCTGAAACTTCATGATTTTAAAGCAATACTAGTGAATGCCATTAAGCCAAGGTCACTACACAAATCTTTAGATATGAGTAACCATGAAAAATTAGCACATGAAACTCAAACACTTTTGAGACCCTAATGCAATTGTGTCATGTAGAAGCTGCTTGGAGAATAAGGAAATCAAAAGATAGGACCAGAGACACAAAATAATTAAACAAAAAATAGGTTATTTTAAATAAATAAAATTAATTAAATATTATTTAATTAAATTATTTAATTAAATAGGTTATAAAAATAGGTTATTAATTAAATAGGTTATAAAAAATAGGTTATTTAATTAAATAGGTTATAATCTTGCTGTTTTGCAAGTATTTTGTTTTATTTATTTTTAGTAATGGGGCATTTACCCTATTTGTGATCTGTTAATTTGCAAACAGAATTGAAAACCCACATCACAGAATGGTGTGCTCTAAATTAAAAGCTTTTATATATTGCATAAGTGGATTCAGAAGTGAGATATACCCGCATTTATCCTGTCTCATGGTGTTCCTTCTGCATCTGGTTGTTTGTAGCTACAGTCTCTATGATTTCTTTTGCTATCCAAATACTTATTTGTGCTTGTGAGAAATAACCACTGGTTGGTGGGGATAGCAGTTGGTCCAGGAAGATAGAGCATAATTGCTCCAGTTTGCCAGCTGGAGAGGCAGAGAACCAAGGGAGCCAACAGTTTGTCAAAAGCAGACAGAAATAAAAAAATGTCCAAAAGAAGTTGAAAGAGAATGAAGTGGCAGGGAAAATGCTGCTGCTCCAGATCCTGACAAGCCTTGTGGTTTGTATTTGTTGCTAAAGTTCTGTGCTGTAAGAAACTGTATTGTCACATCTCTGAAAAGTACTGTAATTTATAAGCTAACCTTGCAGCACAAGCCAGTCCTGTGACAGCTTAACAGACATCACTGTCAGGGGAATTATTTAGTCTAGTAAAACATGGTGTATCAAGGAAAAATGGAACTTAGATTGGGATATATCATATGCTATTGTTCCATTTAATATCCTAAATAGTCTCAGTCTTCTGGTGCTTTCTTACCCTCCATGTATTAGTGAACTTTTATCAGCCATTATTTCTATGCATCTTTAACTCTTCTAATCTTTTCTCCTAGATGATCCCTCCGCCTCCCTAACTGTTTTTAAGTCTTTTCTCTGAAATCCCTTCAGTATTTTCTGGCAACGAGGTGCCCTACATTTAATGCAGCATTCTGAATATAGTCACACTGCAGCTGTACAGAAAAATAATATTCTTTGTAGCAAGACACCTGTAAGAAATTAGTACCAAATTGCTATTTTTGCTCCAATAGCTATTTTTGCTCCAGTATCCCATTGCCTATTCAATGTTAGCTTGCAGCAACTGTGTCCGTGACACTTCTTTATTCATTATTGCTTCCTACATTGCTGAAGTGTTAGTCCTGCAAAGACCCACATGGTGCTCAGCATGGAGTATGGAAGTGCTGCACTCCATTACTACAGGAGGAAAACTGCTCTAGGGTGGGCAAGCTGTGAAGGCAGTGACTTACCAAGGCTGGAGCTTTGTTTCTTTCTCCCATTTGGGAACTACCCAGGAATGATGGAGCAAGTTGTTCTGTTTTAACAATCTTTTCCAGGTGTTTCTGGGTCATCAGTCATTTGTTGCCATAGTGCATATCTGACCATAACTAGCATCTTAGAGTTGCTGCACCTGTTATCAGGTAACGTTACACAGTATATGGTCCCCTGCTGTAGCTTCCTTTGCAAATACTTCTCCTCAGATTCCTTTATCCTAGCAGGAAAGTGAACATCCTACAAAAGAAAACACTTTTCCTGGATACTTGCCACCAGAAAACACCAGTAAAACACCCATTTCTTCTCCTGCTAACCTTTCCATTGTTTGCCCTTGGCACCAATTCCACAACAGTTCATTCCAGACCATCAGAAAAAATATAAAATTGTCCTTTGTGGAAGAACTTTACACCATGAGGAATGCTTACACGTCAGTTTCAATATTTTTGGTAGCTGTCAGTACTTTCAGTTACTGAGAATTTGTGGGTTTTTTGGTTTCTGTGAGCAATAGTAAAATAGATGCCTGCGATACCCTCTGTTACAGTATTCTACTGCCTTTCAGTCAGCTTCTGATATGAAGATACCCTAGATCTGCTCTAAATCTGATTCTTACTAATTAATTAAACTCCTTAAAAAGCCTTAGTAAGGCATACAATTATGCATTCATACTTTTTGTTCTTTTTGCCAATGAAATGTAGATTTGACTGCTTCTGAGAGCACCTAGACCTTAGCACCAGTCCTAATTAATCATTCAAAAGTATTGTTCTTCATACTTTGCCTCTTTATATGAAACTACAGATACACTATTGAGATGCTGCAGTGAATGTGCAGAAAAAGCTGAGTAACCGCCACTGAAGCAAAAGTGTAGCATTTTCTTCAGATATTCACGTCAGTTTCTACAACTCATCCACATGATTCCACTTGGAAAAAAAAAGCAAACCAGAATATTCAAGCATATATAATACACTTAATTCTCTTCCCATTGCACTAGTGAAACCTTATACATGATACATACTCTTGGACATCACAAAAAACTTTTTTTTTTTTAAAAAAAAGCAGTAAATTCCATTAATGTAAGCAAATAGGCAGACTACATTGTCTACACGTTTATACTTTCTTCCCATATTATCTCTAAATTGACACTCAGAAAAAGAATAAACTTTGCATATATAAACTCCTAAATCCTAACTGAGCCTTTCCTTGCTGAATCCCTTCCTGCTCCTGGAAGATATCATCACTCAGTGTCTAAAGCGTCACAAAAATAGGTTTCTTAAGAGAATTTCCCCTGCTTTCACTGGCAGATAGGTAAACTTTCCCACATTTTAAGAATTTAAATGAATGTTCAATATATTGACGACTTGTCCTGAGACAAAACTAGTCTAGAAATAAAGCCCTAAACCCAGAGATTGTTGAAGGATATGTGTCTTTCTTCCATCCTTTCTAAACCTCTGTTTGGTTACATCATTGTTTCCCTAAGATTCAGTCAGCATCATTAGAACAAATGTCTTATTCTGGTGGGGATCCTAAGCAAATATTCCAGCATTGCATTCACACCATTTTTTAAGTCTGATTCTGACCATACAATCTTCTCTTTGTAAAAATACTATAACATTGGTTAAGGGATTGTTCGGTTCTCAATAAAATCCTTGTCCTTTCATGTGTCTTTAAAAATAAATTAGGTCTAGCCATGGTTGAGGAGGTAGTCAATTGTCAGATACTAAATGCCTATCCCAAGGACATTGTGTGTGTGAAATTGAAGCTGGCTGGGCAACTTGCTCACACAAAATGTACTTCTGTGGTTGTTTAGTTCTTTTGGCTAACATTCACTTTCCTGCTGATTTATGTACTCAGTGATGATATCTACCTCCATTTTTCAATTGGACTCCAAGTGCACCCTGGCCTACTTGGGTGAAAAGCTGGAAGTATTTTGAAAATTTAATTTGTTGGAAGCCTTCCTGTCTTGCCAGTGACAAAATAATTAATTCACAGGTTTGTATTCTCCCTTGTATCCAGCTTTGCTGCAAATAAAAAATTAATCTAGAGACATCCCTCCTGCAAAACTGATTTTAATCAAAAAGTGATTTGTGGCTGCATGTAAGCAGTGTCAGGTAGGGAACGGATTTACAGTGATCATCCTGTTCCACATACAGGGAACATCAGCTTCATGTGCTGATCCACAGCAGGCAAGCATTGCTGCACACAGCTGCTCTTCTGTGAAGAACACACTTCAAATGTGCTCTGTGATTGCCTTTATTCTGATTCTAGGGTCATTGCTGGAACCCTTCTGGGTGGAAACTGGAGAAAAAAGGAACAAGACCACAAGCGTAGTCTTGGCAGGCTTTTGGGTTGGTTTTTTTTGCCTTTTTTGTTTGTTTGGGGGGTGGGTGGGTTATTTTTGGGTTTTTTTGTTAATTTAAACTGATACTTGAAAGGTGGAGTCATACCTAGAAGTGTTCCTAGCCTCTCAAATCATTTTTATGCTTTCTTGACTCCTCATCCCATCTCAAACCCATAACAGGAAGTCCTTTTAGTTCCTGGAATTTCTTTTTCATGATAGACCAAAATGAAACTCCTGCACTATCTTGCTTTTGAGGTTGCAAAGGTTACGGGGTGATGTGTAGGTCTGTGTGGGAGCATGCCACCCCCATGTCCTGGTAAAATTCTAATCCTTATTGGATTTTGTGGGAGTTTTACCACTCATTTCAATGGAGCATGATTTCTTCTTAAAATTCATCCCATGCACTAACAAATTCATTATCTCAAACTGTTATTTAATTTCTCTTAGTGTGTTACATTTTAAGAAAAGTTGGGAGGAGGCAAGATGCATCAGGAGCACATCTTAGAGCACAATGGTTTGCTTGTGATTCATAGAATAGCAAATGAAGTTACGCTTTCTTTCCTCATTCTCCTAAATTCTATTCCCACGTAGTAACAGACCATACAATAGAATGCTTATTGATGCAGGATCACATTTACATCTTTTTATTTTTAGGTTTCATCTGTGCTTTAAAGAACTTCAGCGAAGAACTTAAGCATAAGCTTGATCTTAAACCTATGCTTAACTGCTTTATTATTCCACACAATGTGTGAGCTTATGATTAACAGTTAATGAAGTCCATGAGAGTTTATAATACGCATAAGAATTTTGCTGAACTGGAGCTTACCTCCCAAAACTTAGTTTTGGAAAATTTTACATAATCTGTTGATATTTTTCAGCTTTTATTTAGGATTCAAGTTCATATTCTGTATTAAAATGTGGAAATACACCTCACAGTACTTTAGTCATTATAGTTCCTTCCAAGTTAGGACCCTCTGCAAATTAATTAATGTGCTGTTCATTCTCTCTTCTAGGTCATTACTGGGAGAATAGAATATAATCTGACCTTCTCCGGCACTGAACCAGCAGTCATTTCCTCCTAAGCCTTTTTTGCAGCTTACCATTTCCCTTTGTTTGCTATGTTCCATCTGTGGTTATTCCACATGTTAATGTTCATATTCAAGCCAATTTAAATTAATTTTGCAAGAAGAGCTTTTATAGAATACAGTATTAAATGTTTTGCTTAATTAATTTAAATAGATACCTTATTATACTTCTCTTTCAACCACTATTTTTATAATCCTATCAAATAAGAAATCAAGTGTATCTGCCAAAGCCTTATTAAATAATTTTGCGGCTTAGCTCTAAACATATGAGAATGAATCTCAAAGGTCTTTCTCACAAACGTTTTTCCTTATCCAGAGTGGAATCAGTAGATGTTACGTCACAAGTGAATGCAGCAAGACAAAATCAGAAGCAGATGTACAGGGTTCTGATATAAGGAATTATTTACTGAAACAAGTAAAAAAAACAACATTTCCTTCTTTTATTCTGGAGATGCTGTTCTGCTAAAAACTTCCCAGCTGATGCCTGGTAAGCCAGGCACTTCTATGCTCTACCTCTTCCTCTTTAATTCCTTAAAAGTCCTTAAAATACTTTTCCACCTCATGAGGGTGTAAAAAAAGAAAATATGAATTTTCTCTAGTAAGCAATGTTTCCATGTTTTGAAAAGTCAAAATTCTCATCAAGTTAAAAATCTCTAGTGTATACCTGTAACATCAATATTGACAGGGCAGTATGTGACATCAGAGTAGAGATGGATGCATGTATAGATAGCATCAATCTAAACATCATTTAGCTATTTAAAGTGCCAAAAGCAATTAAACTGCAGCAATCTGAGCTTGCTGGTGCCTATACAAAAACGTTGGAAATGCCTAAAAGTAATCTAACTGTCAGAATTCTCTCCACAGCTACCCCAGTGCTGTCAGAACCCAGCCTGGTGTAGGCATGACCACAGGAAGTGCAATTAAATCCATGGATATTGAGCAATCGATATACCTTGAAAATGTAGCAGACAGCTGTTGGGAAAAACACAAACATATTGGCACAATACCACAACCTCCTGACAGTTGCAGCAGGTACGTCTACATATCAAGGAAAGCCAAAGAAATTAGAGACTACGATGCCTGAACTGATAGCAAAAGCCTCACTTATCTCACCTTCTGGAGGGCCAGAAAAAATTGTTTTAAATGAACTCAGATGCAAGTTTTAAAATCCTACTACTTGTAAACTCTTGTCTGTGTTTTGAAGGGAGACTTTAATCCCTAGAAGAGTTGTAATGGAGTAGAGATAGCAACACTAATGTTAAGAAAATGAAAATATAATTTTGAATTTTACAGTGATATCTTTCACAGATTATTACTGAATCAATAATAATCAATGTTTTCAAATTTCATTTTCTGGCCTACGTTGATGGTATTCAAAAGACAGAGACCATAGCAAAGGGATTTCTGTTATTACTGGTACTACTTTGCAATATTTTGCATGAAACTGAGGTCATTAATTAGAAGACAAAAAAAACAAGCAAAGAAAATTCTTCTTACTCCTCTCTTTTCTCTGTGTCTCAACAGTGACATAATCTATCTTAGCTTGAGACAATGGAGGATCTTTTTCCCTGTGCTGTTTCTCTTCTTGCATATGGAGGAGTCTTTCTAGTGAATTCAGCTCTATATTCTGCACGTTCATAGCTCCACGTGGCAATCGTCCTACTACTTATTTCTCTTGTCACCCCTGGATGATACAATCACATAATTTCTCTTGTATCCTTTGGCTTCATAGCTAACTAATGAAGCTATATGGGCATACCTTAACTGGTGAGATAACCTATGCTCAATTCAAGCAAAATAAATATTCTGCAAAATAAATATTCCACAAAATAACTGTTCAAGTAAAAGAACTATTCCCGAGGTGGGTGCCTTCATGACAGAGAACGCAGAGAAGATAGGGTTGCTGAATGACTTCTTTGCTTCAGTCTTTACTGCTAAGGTTGGCCCTCAGAAACCCCTGGAGAAAGAAAGAAAGTCTGGAGAAAGGAAGACTGTCCCTTCATTGAGGAAGACGGGGTTAGAGATCATCTACGCAAACTGGGTGCTCACAACTCCATGGGCCCTGATGGGATGCACACACTAATGCTGAGGGAGCTGTCAGATATTATTGCTTCTCCCCTCTCCATCTTCTTTGAAAGATCAAGGAGAAAGGGAAAGGTACCTGAGGACTTGAGAAAAGCTAATAGCACTCCAATCTCCAAAAAGGGCAAGAAGTGGGGAGGACCAAGGAAACTACAGGCCAGTTAGGCTCTCCTCCATCCCTGGAAAGATGAGGGAACAGCTCTTTCTGGATGTCAACTCTGAGCATCTGGAGGAGAAGGTTATTGGGAGTGCTCCACATGTATTCACCAACGGGAAATCATGCTTGACAAAGCTGAATAGCTTTCTATGATGTCATCACTGGTGAGGTAGATAAAGGAAGCCTAACTTATCTTCATTTTAAAAAACTCAAGCAAACAAACAAAAAAAACCAAACACAGAACCCATAAAGAAACAACCAAAAAAAAAGTTTACTTGAGTTATATATATTTAACCCACTGAATTCAAATCTTTAATGGTTATTTTTGAGCACATGCTTAGGAGGGGCCCTGCTGCATATGTTACAGCGATATACTTATTCTGACTCAGTTTTGAAATCCTTTGTTGCAAGTAGATATTAGCCAAGAGATGCATCAGTTCTAGTGGCAGAAAATACATTCCTTCAAAGTTCAAATAAAGTTTGATTGAGCCTGAGCACTAGTGTGGGTATGAGCACATGGCGCTCTGCAAGCAGAACACACAAGTATAAATGTACAACTCTTAGAATTGCCCACCTGTCTGCATAAAGGTTTTCAGCAGAAAAAGATTCCTGCCAGTAACTTCCAGCTCCTTTATCAATGTTTTTCTTTGGGATAGTCCTTAATTCCAAAAGAATTTTTATTAGAGTTTATTCTAATCAAAGAGACTTCTGTTCATTTGTAGATGGAGATCTGAAAGGTTTAAGTAGTCTCCAGGCTTCCTGCCAACAGATAACTGTGGGTGGAAAAGGTAGATAATGAAAACGTAAACAATATTTCAGCACAGTTAGAGAGGTACTTGGAGTTAGATAATGAAGATAGCAGGATTATATCCTGTCTTTCCTTCAGGGAGGGAGTAGCGAACAGTTTTCTGTTGATTAATTCTCTAAATCTTTTGCTTTCATTTGTCTTGCCACAGCCTTTGATAGGTTCTCCATGGTTCTTTCGTGTGGGAAGTTTTATTCCCAGGAGCAAGAATTCTGGGTTTCATACTGATGAAGTATTAAACTATCATTTTACAAAAATGCAGAATTTGGGCGTCTTTGGTTTGTGAGCAAGCTCAGGGGCACCTTCTAAATCATGTGTTTATATTCTCTGGTATATGCCCTGCAGCAGAATAAAAAGAAAAACTGCCTAAAGACAGGATATGGAAATGAAGAGTTCTTACACTCTTTATGTTCAATAGAAAACCTCCATGAGGCAACAATGCCATTTGATTTTTATTGAGAAACTTTCTTCTGACCGAACAAACATAGATTACTTCAAAAATGCATACTGCATAGAGCATTTAAATCAAATTAATTTTGGCTCACTAATTTAAGAATTTAAAGTAGTCTCTACCCCTCAGTGTTGTTTTTTTGGTTTTGTTTTCTTTTCCTGAGGAAAAAAATATAAATAATGGTCTTATATTGAAGGTATTGTTTTTTGTTCTAGAAAGGTCACCTGAACAAATTTAAACATCCAATCAGTAACTCTGTTAATATCCCAACAGATATGAAGGTGAATTTTAGCTATAACCATAATTTGCTTATTCATCCAAGATTATTTGATTTTCCTTTGCAGACTATTTCATATGCCTCCTCACCGTTTCATTCTGCAATAGGTGGAAGATGATCCTCATTATGACGATTCAACTTGTTTATACGGAATAAAATTAAAGAGAGACATTTTTCTTTGTTCCAACCTACTTCCAGGCTTAGGGTCTGGGGAAATATGCAGTGTCATTTACAGCAATGTTTTACTCTACTGGCAGAAGTGCAACCTGAATTTCCAGATAGCCTTAAGGGCTGCCCCAGATTAAAACTGCCATAGGACTGCACACAGTTTTAGAAACACAACAATGAATGATATTACTCTACGCAATAAAATTCCATTTACCACGGATCAGGAATATAAAAGGTAGTAAAATCAAACCTTCAAGAAATTAATAAAGTGCTAAATTTCATCAGAATATTGAAGAGTTCATTTTTTATTTGTTTTCCTGATTGTTTCATTTTCTAGATTTATCAATACATCAAATGTAAGCATAATGTTATCAAAATATCACTTTATTTCATACTGGTAATGCCACAAAAAATGAAGAGTATTTTATTTCTGGCTTAGAATCAGGGAAACTTAGATTTTTTTCATAAATTAGACAAAATTATTTTTTCAATTAAAATAAAAATCATATAATTGTTTCACTTTAATCTTATCAGTAGATCTAATTTAAAAAGTGATTATAAAATCAAGTGCATAATAAGCATATATATGCACATGTGCTATTATACATCTACTTTCTTCTGCTCAAAGACATCTGCTTTCCAGTGATTAATAGCAATATTTTAAAAATAAAATGAAAAGCTAAATCACTTTATCCAATAACAGTACACTATTTTTTTTTATCATTTCAGGCAATGTATATTACAGGTGTGAATTTGGGTAGGCTAAGTTTTGCTTCAAATGAAAATAGCTTGGTGCCAAATTAGCAACTTTTTACTTTTTGATTATTCACAGTGTGGAAATTCTCATTTAATAGAAGTACTTTAGTCAAGAATCATAGAATCATAGAATAACCAGGTTGGAAGAGATCCACCGGATCATCGAGTCCAACCATTCCTATCAAACACTAAACCATGCCCCTTAGCACCTCGTCCACCCGTGCCTTAAACACCTCCAGGGAAGGTGAATCAACCACCTCCCTGGGCAGCCTCTGCCAGTGCCCAATGACCCTTTCTGTAAAGAATTTTTTCCTAATGTCCAGCCTAAACCTCCCCTGGCGGAGCTTGAGGCCATTCCCTCTTGTCCTGTCCCCTGTCACTTGGGAGAAGAGCCCAGCACCCTCCTCTCTACAACCTCCTTTCAGGTAGTTATAGAGAGCAAGAAAATGCTCTGAATAAAATAATGAAGGTTATTCTGTGATGTCTTAGGAAAATATGAAATAAAATGTATTTTTTTATTTTAAAAATGTATATAGGAAGGGAAACTAAATTAATATCTGTACATTAATAGAAGATCTTTGAACAAATATTCCTGTATGAAGCAATATATTATTTATATTTACATACACGTATGTATCTAATCATTAACAGATAAGCATAAATTAGGAAAGTTGAACTTAAAGTGTTTCCTTTAGATAATCTTAAAAAAAACTGAAATCAGGTATTATGTTTCTGACTTCTCATATCTGTGGTACCTAGTTATCAGTACAGTCAAACACTGATCAGACTGTGAGAGAATCATCAGTTCCATAGAACTCTGTTAGCACCTTTTTCATATGCCTAATCAACTTTGGAGCAATATCACTAGTTGGGAACCAAAATGGATGCTGATAAAACTACTGAAAAATAGACATTTATGAAATCTTGTTCAGCATCTCCCGTTTGTTATTCCATTTTTCTACTTCATATTCTGTGCAGCCTTGTCTTACAGAAAAAAAATGGGAAATCAGATATGAAATTATTCTCGTTTCATGTTGGCTTGCTAAATGAGAATGGCTTTCATGAGAATGCCTTTCATGACACATATGAAGGATGACCTGCCCTGGGTGCATAAGAAAAAAATAAATCAGGCATTATATATAAATACATACCCAAACACGCTTTCTGCATAGTCAAATGTAAATCTTAAACATCTCCAGTTCTCAAAAATGGTGGGCATAGGCCTACCATTTTAGGTCAGTATGTTATAGCGTCTCATCAACATAATGTTCACATTATAATCCATGCTGGGTAAAGTGGTTTAGGTTGTGATTGACAGGACTTTTGGAGTAATTTATTCAGAGGTAAAGTTGCAATATCTATATCTACATCTGAGTTTGTTATCTAACCACTGTCAAGGGTAGGCACTTCCAAATTTTTTGCTTCCCTCCTGTCTGATCATATTATAATATTTAAAATAAAGATGTCAGATAGTTTTATTATACAAAACCAAGAGTATTTGTATGCTTGAAAACAAAACTGAATGTTTTGTGAAGATTTTATATTTCTATGCTACTAATATAAAGGTTTCTTTCTTTTTTGTGAGAAATTGCTGGAGAATAAGATTTATTTTGTACCAGGAATACAAACAGAAGTCTTGAAACAGTATTCAGACTGAAAACAGCAGTGTTTGCCTCTCGCATCACTTAACATCCCGTTTTAAATGTGAAAGTGTTGTCCTTCCACATGGGCTTCCTATTTTGATGTGAAGGTACACACACTTCTGGAGGGTAATGAAAGTACATGCCAAACCAAAAATATTCTGAAGACGGGGGGGAAAAATGAAATTAAAAAGTCAGTATGTGCATATATCCAGGAAAAAGCCTTTGTGTTTACTCGGTCTAAAACTTGCTTATAAGTTTTACAGTATTTTAGAGCATTTTTTTGGTGATACACATACTTCAGTACGGCTAGTGCAAGGTCTAACTGTTCTTGTAGGTACTGTCCCCTTTTCTCTTGCCCTAAACTCAGTTTACACCACACAGGATAATTATTTTGCTAGAGGAGATTTTGAAGATTATTTCTAAAACTGTTGCCATGTACGTTAAATTTTAATGCTGTTGTACATCCAGCTTTCCTAGATGCAGAGAGGGAATTACAGACTCATAAACTCCTGGCAGAATGATTTGGTGTATGTGCCACACTGTTTGAAGCAGCACATGG
The DNA here is from genome assembly GCF_032191515.1 of Phaenicophaeus curvirostris. Classification (NCBI taxonomy): domain Eukaryota; kingdom Metazoa; phylum Chordata; class Aves; order Cuculiformes; family Cuculidae; genus Phaenicophaeus; species Phaenicophaeus curvirostris. The sequence goes on along the minus strand of NC_091394.1, from coordinate 27,000,166 downwards.
AGTAGAAAAGCAAAGGGTTCCTTTTTCCTGTGCTCTACAGGTACTGTGGGAAGCTGTGACCAGAGAATGACTCAGCCTGGTCCACTGAGCAGAGCTGGCAGCATACCAATAATTTAAGCTATAAAGTTTAGGGTCAGTTGCTTTCCACCCTTATTTTGCCAAGTTTAGTACCATGTGGAAGTTAAAGACAACATAGTTGCAGCAATATGAAAGCCCCTAAGATGACTGATACTTCCACCCAGATGGAACTGGTAAGGAAAGAGACTTCAGATGGTAAGTTACAAGTGGGTAAGCCCTCCTGGAGAAAAGGTAAGTACTTTTTCTAAAGATGTGCAAAGGTCAATGATTTGTTGCATCAGGTGGCTGAGCTGCCAGAAAAAGTTTAAATGCTGTGCAGTATTACAGAGACCAAGATGGAGATAGGTAAGTGGTTTCAAAACTATGCTCCTGTGACCTACAAAAGCAGGACTCCACTTTAATCTCCACCCTCCAGTATTACAATCAAAACCAGATATGAAACTTTAACAGCCACTGACATCCATGGGCAAGGTCTGCAAGGCAAAACTGGACCAGCAATATACAGTGCATACTGCAAAAAGAAATGATGAGTGCTTGAAGAGGATGACTCTCTGAGTCTCTGTCCCATCTTCTGGTCTGACAGGGAGTCATGAGATGTATGCCACCTTCTAGGAGCCAAGTTCCAAGACATCACTGAAAAGATGGAGAACCTTGTCAAGAGTACAGATTACTATACATTGCTACTCTTTCACGTGGGCACAAATGACAAATGACACCACAAGCCACAACCTGGGCAGAATCATAAACGCCTAGAGTTGCAAGCAAATAGTATTAGTGTTCAAGTCTTTTCTTCCATTTTACCAGCCAGGGTGCAATCAGAAATAGATATATCAAATCCTGGCTTCATGGCTGGTGAGAGTTTGTGCTTTTGTTGTTTTGGGCTTTTATGACAATGGAACCTTCTCTGATGCCTAAAGCCTGTTAGGGAAAGATGGGATCTACTTGTCCAGAAAAGGCAAGGGGATATTTGATAGCAGGCTGGCCGGCTTGGTGAGGCAGGCTTTAAACTAAAGAACTTAGGAGGTAGGGTCCAAAATAGCAATGCTCACATCATTACATCAAACTGGAATAAGCCAAGCCCATCAAAGCAGTGACAAAAATTCCTCTAGCTGCCTCCTAAGACAAGAACAAGACCAACTATCCCAAATGTATGTATACCAATGCACATGGTCTGGGGAAGTGTTCTGGTCTGAGATAATTTAAAGTCAGTTTTGTGACTCAAACTCAGTCTCACCTAAGTAACTTCATTCAAGTAGGAGGAACTGGAGCTATAAATCCAGTCACAAAGTTATGATATCACAGGTATAACTGAAACATGGTGGGAAAACTTACATAACTGGAGGATTTTTATGGGTGGCTATGGGGTATTTCATTAAGAAATGTGAGGAAGAAGAGGAGGAATAGTCACATTCAACGATAAGGTGATCCTTGAGTATATAAAGGTCAACTAAGTTGATTGTGGAAGCCCTATCAAATGTCTCAGGGCCAAGATTAGAGGGGTTGTCTCCAAAAGGGATCTTACAGTAGCCATCTGCTACTGATCACCAAACCAAGACAGCCAGGCCAATCAAGCAACATTTGAGGCACTTAAGCAAGCTTAGGGTCAACAGAACCTCGTTAATATGGGTGTCTTAAATTACCCAGACATCTGTTGGAAGACCAAAACAGCAGCTCACATGTAGCACATCAAGTTCCTGGAATGTATAGAGGACTGCCTTCTCATACAAGTGTTAGATGTGCTAACCAGTAATGAGGCACTTCTAGACTGTCTACTCATAAACCAAGAAAACCTGCTTTTAATCTGTTGGTTAGTGATAGCCTTGGCTGCAGTGATCAAAATATTGTGGAACTCAGGATCCTGCTGAGCATACTAAAGGTTAGTACGAAGACAAAGGTTTTAGATTTCAGAAGAGCAAATCACCTCACTCAGAGCTCAGTTGGGAAGGATTCCACAGGAAGCTTCCATGAAGGATAAAGGAGCTAGCAAGTGCTGGGAGTTTTTCAATTCTCTCCTGGAAGCACAAAATCAGTTCAAGCCCCTTAAAGGTAAGGGAAGTAGGTGGAGCAACAGATTTCCTTGTCTTAACTGAAAGCTTCTGAGCCTGCTACCAGAGACAGGAAAGCAGATGAATACTACTGAGAACAAAGGTATTGCCAGGGCATGCAGAGATACAGTTAGAAAAAAAAAATGCTCAGCTTTTACTTAAATTGGCCAGAGATGTCAAAAAATACAAGAAAAGGTTCTTCAGGTACATGAACAGCAAGCAGAAACAGCAGGAGAATATCATCCTACTGTTAAACAGGAGAGGTAAATCAGTCACCAACACCACTGAAAAGGCTGAGGTTCTCAGCACTTTCTTAAACTCTGTTTTTACCAGCACTGTTGAGCCCCAGGCCTTGGGAATAAAAATCCAGGTTGGTGAAAACAGAGACCCACTGTCAGTGAAGGAAGAGTTGTTATGCAAACTATTAGAGAAGCTTGACCCCTACAAATCTATATGCCCTGACAATACCCACCTGAAGATCTTGTGAGAACTGGCTAACAACATTGTGAAGCTATTCTCCGTAATCTCTGAGAAGTTGTGGAGATTTGGGGACATTGCAGAAGACTGGAAGAAGGCAAACATCATCCCTATCTACAAGAAGAGCTTAAAGGAGGATCCAGGAAATTATAGGCCCATCAATCTTACTTCAACCTCTGAGGAAGTTTTGGAGTGAATCCTCCTCAGGGCTATCACAAGACTAATGAAGCATGTGGTTCAGAAAAGCCAACACAGTTTCACAAAAAGCAAATTGTGCTTGACAAACCTGATAGCCTTCTACGACAAAGTAACCCACTTGATTTATGAGAGTGAGTGGTGGACAATGACAACTTGCCAACAAGGACAAGTGTAAGGTCTCACACCTGAGGAAACATAATCCAGGACTGCAGCACAGTCTGGAATCTATCTGTCTGAGAAGGAGCCCTGTGGAAAAGGACCAGGGATTCCTGGTGGACAATAAGTTCAATATGAGCAAAAAGTGTGCTGCTGTTGCAAAGGAAGCCAAAAAGATGCTGTGTTGCATCAACAAGAGCATCACTAGTAGAAACAGATAAATCATTATCCCACTCTACTCAGCACTTATCAAGCCACACTGTGGTCAGTTTTGTTCCCTGCTATACAGAAAAGATGTAGACAGACTGCAGATGGTCCAGAGAAGGACCACAAAGATGATGAAAGGACTGGGAAACCTGTCACTTAAAAAAAGGCTGAGAGAATGGGGTTTGTCCAGCCTTGAGAAAAGAAGGTTTAGGGGAGACCTTATTACCATGTTGGATTCCCCAACACTGGGTGCTTATAAGGTTCAGCTGGACAGGGTACTGGGCCAAAGGGAAGTAAAGGTATATCAGTGAAGATCTCTTTAGAACAAGCAACTGTAATGAATTGCATCTTTGTAATCTTGCACCCAGTGTTGATGGTTTTGCAATTTCTCAGCAACACAGAATATGCTGGACCAAGCCAAACAGAGAAGGAATCTGAAGTGAAACTGGTGAAATAGTTCTCCTGCATCCTATCCTGCTATTTCTTCACAATCATACCACTGTCTAAAGAGAAGTTCTGTAGGGGAAACAAAGATATTGAGTTGCAACAGTACTTGGATGGAATAATGCTTACATAAAAACAGTCAGTAAAGATTTGTCTTACACATTGATGGAGAGCAATTTTAGCAGACTTATTTTTCAGAAGCAGAAGAAATGCCCTTTATAAACTGTAGAGTCTGACTCTGGAAATCACGTGACTGTCAGTCTGAGGTAACTACGTATCTTATACTGGGTTAGTTCTTAAGTCTTTTGGCCTAGGGGGGTGGACCATGCTTAATGCCAATTAATTCCTTTTCATCTAAGTTTTTGTTTATGGAATATAACTCATAGTGTCTAAACAACTGTGTAATTAGTGAAAGACTCCATAAAGAGCCCTTTGAAAAAAACGGTCCTTAGCCTTTCACTTTCATGAACACTAAAATTCAAGCAAAAAATATTTTTCAAGTGAGTAAAAGCTACAGTGGCAAATCTATTGAAATGTGTTAATTCATTAACTTCTTTGATTTAACATCTGTCTAAAACATAACATCAAAAATTAAATAATTTATCATGTAATTGCATAAAAGCTCAAGTAATGTAAGCCGTTAATTAAAAATTTATGTGCAATTCAGAAGAAGAAAGTTGAGGACGAACTATTTGATTACTCACTCAGTAGGATGGCTATAGTTACTTTGAAACAGAAATCTACTGTATTACTAATCACTAATTCTTAACTGTGAAAAACACTGTAAACCACCTATGTTTATCTGATGATTTTCAGTAAATGCATTAGCTATAGATTATTTCAGATTGTACAGTTGGATGTAGAGATATTCCAGTTGCCCAAGGAATTATGCTTTTATTTTTATAATCTACTATAATCTGTCACTGTATGTACAAACTGCTGGGTAAACATGAGAAAAGAAGGCTTTCTGAACTTTATGAACCTTGGTAAATATACAGCTTTTGGGAGCAGATTTCATGTTTTCTTTTCAGGATTACATTCAGTCAGCCATAGAAGAATATCATAGACATAACATCAATTCTAATGTTAAATATATTATAGGGAGGAAAACTAAACAGTTATTATATCAACTATATTATATCTCCAAATAATCAATTAACTTTTACAACTCAAGCAAACTGGGAAGTTTTAAGTTCAAGTCTCCTTTCATAGTCAGCTAATATTGTTTGAAAGTAGTTAGTTATTTAAGACCAATACTTGTGCCAAACTGCTGTTAGAATTAGAAATATTGGCTCAAAAGCAGAGTATCCAGATGGATACAAAAATAAGCACAGATTTCAATCTAAACAGGTTTGTCTGTCACAAAAAAAAATAAAGGGGCCTGATTTGAAAAGTTCTCTTTTTAACACTCCCACCAAAGCCTATTCTCATGAGTCATTCACTAAAATCTGCCTGAGTAAATGAGTACTTATGGAATCAGGCCCCAAGTTTTGCCCGTACTTAAAGAAATGTGAAGTTCAAATGACCATAGTTTAGTGTACTTTCTGAAAGAATATTTAGAAAATTATCTTCCTTCTTATATAGAGTATATTTTTATTTAGACTACCATTGATAAATTTCCTGAAAATCATAATTAATTGAGAAAATAATAGATTTAAGATTTTTTTATTGCTCTTTTCTTTTTTTTTCTCTTTTAATGGATTCTTTCTTCTGATTCTGCTGACTGCTGCTTGAGTCTTTTCCTGACTGCTGAAAGGATAGGATATATTTTATCTTCTTTAAGAGTGTGTTATTGTCAATTAATTCCCTTATGAGAATGACATTAGTGCTCCCAGTGTTCTCCATTTGACACTGATAGAAAAGAAAATTTCAGAATTATCATACAAAAAAAGTAAAATAGAAAATATATTTAAAAAAAATAATATGGACTTGACACGTTAGTAGTAACCTTCAAGAACGCTTAATGACGCTTAGAGTTGGATAACTCACAAAAGGTTTGAAAAGATCTATTGCTAAGTATTTTGGAAAATATGCTTGGAAATATGTACATTCGTAATATCAGAATATTTAAAAAACTAAACAGTGCTCAGACTTCAGATAAATGATCATAGTTTAGAAAATACCTAGGTAAAACTTTCAATACGCTGAGAGAGCTGTCTTTTAGTATCAGGTTTCCTGAAACTAATATTTTCCTCCAAGTTTGAAAGATACAAACTTGAATCTTGCATTACAAATACAAAGCACCTGAGACACCCAGAACCTACTAAGCCAGTTTTACCCTTACGTTCTGCCCTTTCGGTTTCTTGCTTGTTTTCCTTTTACCTCCAAAAACTGTACTGTATTTTTGTGGAAAACACATGTGGTGTTTCTGTGAGCTGAATTAATCACAGTTATGAAGGCTTACAGTGCTTTTTATTATCATAATTATTAATATTGCCCTACAAAGATGGTGCAGTGACTCATCTGAATGGAGTATGAAGTTATTTCACCTTTCATTCATTGTTTAAGATCCTATAGAGAAAAAATGAAATGGAAAAAGCATACCTGTTTTGACAAAGATGTAAACAAGAATTGCAGTTAATTAAACTATATATATGTGTGTGTGTGTGTAGCTGTGCATTATGTGTTCAAATAACATTTTTTTTTGTAAGGAAAAGCCTTTATTATTCAAAATTAAATGACTTTATGTTACAAATCAATAATGACAAAATAAAATTTAAAAAAACCCACACAAAGCCCAATAATTTCCACTATAACAGATCTGATAGGTTTTTTTTTGTGGAGAGAGAAAAAGAAAGAAAAAGAGAAGGATGCAAAATAATGTTTTGGTTGTCTGTCTTGTTGCATCCCACAGTACAGGTGTAAGTACAAGTAACCAAAAGGCAAATTTTCCTTTTTTTTTGTTGATGGCAATGCCAGCCAAGCATACATGAAACTACAGCCAGAGGCTGAGAAGATTTTAAAACTGCATTTTATTGTTCTGAAGATATTGTTTGAACTGGAAGACTTATAAGGTACTCTGGAATCGGAATTTCTAGTATTTCTTGTTGGTATCTTGTTGGCCCTGTTCTACATTCTATTTTAAAATATTAATTGGTAGAGCGATTAGTTCCTATTGTTTTACTTCTTAGATACTTATCAGAATATACAATGCACCAAGATGTCAGACAAAGGCAAAATTTTCTTGCTGTCTTTTTGATTTTGAGACTCAAGATAATTTATTTCAAGGATTTTTAAAAGGTGCAATCCATGTTCTGTAACAGAATACTCCCTGTCAAAGAAAAAAAGAAAAAAAATGAAAATATAAAGGAGACTTTCTCCTCCAATGTGTGATCACGTAGCTCAAACACTGTTTACAGTCAGGCACATAGCTAATTTCTGGTTACAGGCATTCTCTTGAACAGATTGCTTAGTCTTTGATTCAGTTGCAATGCTTCCAAAAAGATTATGATACTCCACTGGCAGCAGAGAATCATAGTCCCAGTGTGTGATAGCTATCCATGGTTTCATGCTGTATGATAGAAATTTTGGTAGGTAATATATTCTGAAAAAAACCCCAAAAAAACACAAGTAGGACAGGCAGTGATTAAAGGGACAGTCATAAACTCTGTAAAAACAACCATTTTAATACTAACAAAAATACTATCAGAGCATTAGTTTGAGGGTTTTGACATAAGTGAAGTTAGATATTACATAAATCAAATGCACAATTAGCTATTTCCACTTATTATCACTAAGTAGTTTGCTGGATCACCTTCCTGCTTCATGTTGCGTTAGTCTAAGATTAAAAAAAAAAAAGAAAAAGAAGAAGAAAAGTTTACGACTATATCTTTAAATGAATAGTAAAAGTAACAATGACCTTGTTCCAACCTGTCCTGGTTGTGCTATGGAAAAACATTCTTTCAGTGAATCCTTACTGCTTACCTTTTGTCTTCTACAAGCCAGTAAACATAGCTCTTCACCCTAAGTCCCTTACGGCACAGCAGCAACAACATCATCATCAAAGAGTCATCTAACAGAAAGGTTTTTCTCTTTCCTTAACAAAAAGAAGTAAACATTTTAATAGAATAATTTATTTTGTTTCAGTAACAAATTTGAAATAAATTAATTTTTTCTCAGAGACATTTGTCTTCTGTAGCCTGCAAAGGATAAAGTTCCATCAGAACCTACCTTTACCTTAATCTTTTTTTTCATTCCTTTATTTACAATTCCTTTCTCTATAAATATTTAAGCATTGCAAAGATAACAAGCCCCTTAAGACCTTTCAAATAAAACATAACATGGCCTTGGACGTACTGTTTCAGATCCCTTGTTGTTGCTTAGCAGCTTGATAGAAAGATAGGCTGGTCTCCCTCTTTCCCTCACAATCTTTTCCTTCAGAGTTGGTTAGTTTACTACCTCCTACAATGAAGACCTGAGGTTACAGGAGTTGACCTGTAATTCAATTGACCATTAAATACTACCTCACAAACTCTACAGTCACACTATCCCTAAAGTTATGTTTTTCATCTATGACATGACATGTTAGACAATTTTAGAGAATAATAATAACAATAAAAAAAATATTACATTTAATTTAACATCAGTGCAGGGGTGTGTGGTGGTTTGAACTTAGCTAGCTGACAGACAGCCACCCTAGAGCTGCTCTCCACTCATCCTCCTCAACAGGACAGAGGGAGAAATTAAGATTAAAAGGCTTGTGGGTCAAGAAGCAGGCAGAAATCACTTACCAATAACCATCACAAGCAAAACAGACTTGATTTAGGGAAAATTATTTTAACTTTTTGCCAATCAAAGTAGGTTTGGATAGTGAGAAAGAAATATAAATTAAAACAACACCTTCCCTCACACCCTTTTTCTTTCCAGGTTCAATTTCATGTCTTCCTTCCTTCAACCTTCCTTCAACCTCTTCCCCCAAGCAGCAAAAACTAAACAAAGTTAAACATGCAAATACCCATATCTGAAGTTTTAAAAATATTTTCCAATGTGATATACAGTCTGAATGAGAGCAAAGTAAGTCTTTGGAGGTATCTAAAGTCGCCTGGTACTAGTGTTTGTTTTATGGCTGTGATTTCTCCTGAGCTGATCAGAGGGCAGAGGTAAACCTGCTTTTTCCTTTCCTCAATTGAGGACCTCAAAACACTAAGGCATTTTTGACTTCTGGAGTCTGGATATTTTATTAGATCAGAAACTACAACCAGAAACTTTTCAAAACTGGAAAATGAATCCTCAGAATGAGACAAGATATAAGTAGAAATACAATAAGCAACCATTTTCTCACACTACTTTTTTTCAAAATGGATCCTGGCAATTGGAGAGGACTGATAGATCACATAGTGATGTGAACCCGGAAATTTTAAATGCAATGACCTTAATGAAACTAAAACATTTTAGTCTTGAAAATAAAATTGTGCAACTATGTGTGTTGGCCACATTGAATGTAGTTAAGTGACACCTGTTTTCTCCGACATCTGTAATAGCAGAAGACTAATGAACTGAACTATGCCCAGATGATTCCAACAGGCAAACCATGCTGCAGAGGGAGAAAATATTGGTGTTCTTTTTATTGTCTTGTTCTTGCGTTTTGGGTTTGGTTTTTTTTTCTGGATTGTTTGGTGGTTTTATGTGGTGGTTGCTTTCTGATTCTCATCTCTAAATCAATTTAACTTTGAGCAAGATTCACCAACCAAGCAATCTATTAAGGAGCATTATATGATACAATTTTGCCCTCTCTCCTGTTGTCAATTTTAGGGAAGTTTAAATTAATTACAGCAAAATCCATCTGTTCAATTGCAAATCAAGAACACACATCTGTTGTAATATCTGTAGCTGATCAGAGGATGATCTTTTTCATAAACCACTGTCAAAACAAAACTGGTATATAACCACCTTGCCTGTATTTTTTCATAGCATTTGTCTAACTTCAGCTTTTGTGTATTGCTATGCCTTGTCCTGAAAAAAAAAGTGAGAAGTCCAAACTTTTTAGATATGAGAATATAAGCACAAAGACAAAGCACCCTTCCTTCAATCTTCTTTACAGTAAGCTTGATTTATTTATCCCTCTCAATATACTCTCAATTTTTTTTTCATTGCCTGTGTTTGACAGTTATCCAGGATTTCCTTAAAACAGCCACAGAACTGGACATGCTATATCATATCAATGCTATATAAGAACCAGTAATAAGAAGAAATATATAAGATTTTTTTTTTTTTAGTTCTGCTGGGAAGTTTCTTTTGAATATGTCAGCCTTCTTTGTTGAAAAAAATGTAGTGAAGGAAAGAACTTAAGAAAGTTAATGAACTTGTAAAAGTATACTTTTTATGCCTAATGCTCATATAGGATACACATTCTCATTTCTTCCTATCTCTATGGCAACCTTTTGTAGATTCAGTAGTCACAGAGGAAAGACTGGTAGAGTACTTAAAAACTAACTCAAACCCACACACAAAACCCTAAAGTGTATTTTTCACAAATGCATTTCCTGTGTTGACAATAAGCACAAGATTTTGTTGAAAAAATTAGACTTGAAGAGTTCAGTTTTGTCCTCAGATTTTCTGTATGTACTTTGCATTCTGTTTCTCAATTTATTGTAGAATCCCTATCTTTCACATTGAATTCAGTCATAACTTCTGGAGATAAATTAATCTGTAAAATAGTCAGCGGATAATTTTAGGACTTCGTTGGGACTATTCACAAGCTGAAAATTAGGTAGGTACTTACATTGCTTGTTGAATTAAAGCTGAGATCTCTACAGCTACAATTTTTGAATACCTGTTCACTGAAGCAGGAAGATCAGAGTTCTAGTGCTCATAGTGGAGACATTACCCCTTTATTCAGGTGGTGTGTAAAAGCATTAACTAATATGTTTATCATTCTGATGCCAGAAATCTGAGAAGCTCAGGGAGCGTTCAGAGAAACCAAGGAAATTTAAAATCATAAAGTGATTGGACACCTGCATCATGAAAAGGAAATGATCTAATAACTACAAGGAGAAAACAAGCAAGATTTTCAGGCAAACACTTGTCAATTCCTTCCTGTCTACCTGGACATGTACAAAGCATTTGACATTGTCTCACACATATCCTTATCTCTAAATTGGAAAGACATGGATTTGATGAGTGGACCACTCATTGGGTAAGGAATTGGCTGGTCAGTCACATTCAAAGAGCTGCAATCAACAGCTTGATATCCAAGTAGAGACCATTGATGCATTCCTCAGGGGTCAGTATTGGGATTAGCACTGTTTAACATCTTTGTTGGAGACTTGGACAGTGCAATTCAGTGCACTCTCAGCAAGTTTATCAATGACACCAAGCCATGTGGTATGGTTAACATGCAGGAGATGGGCTCATGTGAACCTCATGAAGTTCAACAAGGCCAAGTGCAAGGCCCTGCACCTGGGTCAGGGCAATCCAAAGAGCAATTACATGGTGGGTAGCGAATGGATTGAGAGTAGCCCTGAAGAGGACTTGGATGAGAACCTAAATATGACACAACAATGTGCACTTGCAATCCAGAAAGCTGATTGTATAGTGGGCAGCATCAAAAGAAGCATGAGTACAAGGCAGAGGGAGGTGATTCTCCTCTCTACTCCACTCTGGCAAGACACCACCTGGAGTTCTGCATCTAGCTCTGGAACTCTTAGTAGAGAAAAGACACACACCTGTTGGAGCAGGCCCAGAGGAGGGCCATAAAAATGATAAGAGGGATAGAACATTTCACCTATGAAGAAAGGATGATAGAGTTGGGGTTGTTCAGTCTGAAGAAGAGAAGGCAACAGGAAGATCTCATATCAGCATTCTAGTACTAAAAGGAGATCTGCAAGAAAGCTAGGGAGGGAGGTTTTACAAGGACATGTAGTGACAGGGCAAAGGGTAATGGCTTTAAACTGAAAGAGGGTAGATTTAGATTAGATGTAAAGAAGAAATTCCTCACCATGAGGGAGGTGAGTTGCTAGAACACATTTCCCAGAGAAGCTGTGATTTCCTCATCTGTGGAAGTGTTTAAGGTCAGGTTGGATGAGGCTTTGAACAACCAGATGTAGTGAAAGGTGTCCCTGCCCATGGTGGGGGGTTTGTAACTAGATTATCTTTAAGGTTCCATCCAAAACAAACCATTCTATGAGTCTACAGTCATCTCGGACCTCAGACCACCTTCAAAAAAACAACTACAGAATTCTTTAAGAAGAATTTAAAATACATCAAAAAGAAAGGTGATATAGGTATGATATAGGTATCTAGATAAAAAAAAAGTGTCTGTTCTAAAAAACCTTTTTTTAAAAAACCAAAAATACAAGATTAGTAGCTTTTGTTTCTTTTACAATAAAAATAGCAAAAAAAAATACTTAGGAAAACACTTGTTTTTAATGCTATTCCATCATTATATTATGTCAAAACCATACTAAAATTCAAATAATGTATACATATCTATATTTTATCAATATATCACGCTTTTATATTTTGTATTTCTAAGCAATAATGAACTTACATGGTGAAAACTCTGATCCTCATAACTGGTTGATATGAAAGATTTCCATTTTATGTTCAGCCAGACAGAATTAAATCAAACGTTTCAAGTTTCCCATGAAGACTAAATTATGAGTGGAAAGATGTTTTAGAGTTATTTGGTTTTACATTCCTGGGATTCTTGTGGACCTCAGAACCTAAAATTGTGACAGATTTCCTTGTGAGTGCTATGGGGCTTTGTAGCTCACTGGGATAGATTTAGAAATCAATCCTTAATTAGAACAGCTGCCAATTTACTACCTTCATGGCAAGAAGTCTGAGAAACCTTACAAGGTAGGCTGTTAAAAACCTAGGTTACTCGATCTCTGAGCTAAGACAGGGCTGATATCACTGGAATGAGTGAAGGATCTATGGTTTGATGCCTTGAAATACTGGCTTCAGCTCTCTGAAACATCTTAAAATCCAATATTTCCCGAGACATTTTTCAGGTTCATAGAATCATAGATACATTTAGGATGGAAAAAAACTTAAGATCATTGAGTCCAACTGTCAAACAAACACTGCCAAGTCCACCACTAAACCTCATTCTTGTCAACTGCTTTCGTGGTTGGGGCTTAACAGTTGTCACACAACAACGTGGGCTTGATCCACCTCACAGGTGCCCAAACTGGTCCTGTATCTGTTAAAACACAAGCATAACCTTGTCCTCATGTTAGTAACTTATACAGATCTGTACATTGCCCTTCACTGTTTTTCAATAGCACTTTCACATTGTCTTGTACTTGTTCTAATTTTGATGACGTGGTTTGCATGTGCTTCAACATTGGCACAATTTGATCATCAGCTGCTAATCGCAAAAAATTCATTACATATTGCACTTTCATCAATATGTTTTGCGGTTTCTCTCCTGATTCCCCCCTTCTTTGTTTTGCTAACAATGTTTTTACTACTTGATGGGTACATTCAATAATGACATGACTTGGTAAATGGATATCAATACTTCCTGGATAATCTGTTAGATCTACTTGTAAATTCAAAATATTTGCCATGCCTCACTTAGCATATTCTTTTGTCATTGGGATATAAATGATTGTCCAGTCTTGGCCTAATAACTGAACAATTCTTTTTCTTCCCTTGGTGATTATCATTGTAATCATTTCAAATCTAGTGACTATGGTTTTTTGGGAGTTGGTGTGGCAAAATATCCACTCAATAACTCATAATGAATCATTGGCTCAATTATCCCTAAAGGTTATCTGCACTAGGGCCCATCAGTTGCTGATGAGAGACACTGGAATGCAGAGTGTTCTCACAAATTGGCATTCCCCTAGAGAGATAACACAGTTAACTCCTCTAGACTTCTGCAAAGCTGAAAGAAAAAAGCTTAGAAAGGAAGGAGAAGGGTGGGGGGCACTCACACATGTACAGCTGCAAGGCTGGGCTTTATCCATGGGGTTTTTTTTCTCTCTCTCTTTCCTTTTTTTTATGCTTTGCTAGGTATTTTAAAATTTTTGCTTCTGAAGCCTTTCATTCCAAAGATCCCCAGGTAAATCTACCTGTTTGCCAGCTTAGTGGATATTTGAGATTGAAAGGTCCCAAAGATATATTTTCAAGATTAATAAAAACAAATTTGTAAGTCTTACAAACGTTTGAAGTACTTCAAACACACACACACACAACCACTCATTTCAAAGCTAGCTGAATACATTCAATGTTGGTTATTACTGTTGGATCCACAATTTTTCCATGCTATGGATATTTAAACTACGCACAGTACCAGGAACATACAACAATTAAAATATGTACATGCATTATCTAATAAGGCTTATATCGATTGTCTAACAAATATTTAACTTATGGTAATATATTGTTCTTCTTTGCTCTGTGAGTGCTGGCAGGCGGCCCCCCCTGAGCCCAGGGCAGTGGCCCCCGCCGCGGCAGTAACGGAGAAGTTAGTTTTCGAGTTACAGGTTTTCAAGTCTCTGGCCTCTCGCGAACAAATCCCAGGAAAAGTTTGTAGCTGTTTAAGGTCACCACACCTCCATGGACTAAAATAAATCAAAGTTCTCTCAGGGGCTGCTGGCCCCAGATCAAAGGGATTATCGGCAGGTGCTGATTCATCTCTGAACATGGAATATCACTGTCCTCCTGCGTCCTTCCACGTTTTTTTAAAATCACAGAATCACAGAATAACCAGGTTGGAAGAGACCCACCGGATCACTGAGTCCAACCGTTCCTACCAAACACTAAACCATATCCCTCAGCACCTCGTCCACCCGTGCCTTAAACACCTCCAGGGAAGGTGACTCAACCACCTCCCTGGGCAGCCTGTTCCAGTGCCCAATGACCCTTTCTGTAAAGTCAAACATTTGAGAGCTTTCTGGGGGCATTTTTTACTTTTTAACCAAGTCAATAAAAGTTTTAAGCCCTTTCCTTCTATGCGTGCTCCCCCTTTCTTTAAAATATGCTTAAACATCTGCAACACTGACTTTTCTTCTGCTCACATATTCACACCCATTTCGCTATGGGTACTATCTTGGCTGCCTACCTGTCCCAGGACTTTTTTTTCCTTCTTCTTCTCCTTTTTCTTCTTCT